>NC_141675.1:58222671-59422671 GCF_028749965.1 Puma concolor
TGAGGCCCACTCCCACCCAGTGGATACAGTAATTTCTTAGGCAATTTTTTTTTTTGATGTTAAAAAGAGAGATACCAAAGATTATAAGGGCACATTAATATTAAGGTGGGAGTAGAATAAATGTCAGCAATGAAAAAAAAAAAACCCTTTATTTTGGATAATTCCTCATTATTTGTCTTCCTTTAATGTGGATGTGATGTAGGGTACATAATGAACTTTCATCAATACATTGCTATTTGGACTACAAGTCCAACTTTATTTTTGTTACAAGCTCATATTTCCAAAGGTGATGTTAAATATTAAAAGAGAGGAAAAGAAAACTCATACTGAATTTGTGGCAACACTCATTTTCTCTAAGGAATATAATAATTTAATCATTAACAATATTTACTTCGATTCATCTGGAGTATTCATTCTTATAATTCAATATATTTGCAAATATATGGGTGTGGCCTTTGTATTATTTTGTGTTAACACTTTTTAATGAAGTAGCATATTTTAGTATTATTAAAATAATCAATTTAAAGCAAAATTAAAATTTTCAGAAACAAAAAAATATCTTTTACATAAATAATGCAGTTCAATGAAAAGAATGGTGAAGAGAACAATGATTGAAAGATACTTATTGATTATTGTTTATTAAGATGGGGTGCCTGGATGGCTCATCAATTAAGCTCTGACTCTTGATTTCAGCTCAAATCATCTCATGGTTCGTGGGTTCAAGCCCCACATCAGACTTACTGCTGACAGTGTGAAGCTTGCTCACGATTCTCTCTTTCTCTCTCTCTCTGCCCCTCTCCAGCTCACACTCTCTCTCTCTCTCTCAAAATAAATGTAAAAAAAAACTTTTAAAAAATCTTTAAAAAAAAGAATAAAATTAAGACATAACTTTATTAAAATACACAATTTATATAAAGGTATGCAATATATATCATATATTAATATATATACATACTGTATTATATGCTTGTGATATGTTAATATTATATATTAATATAATATGTAGTTAGAGAACATCTGCCAAGGTTAATCGATAGAAATTAAAAATACCAAGAACACTAACACGGGTGATTTTCTGAGATTGAAATTTTAATATGAGGTCTGTTGGTAGGTATTATTTACATATAATGATTTATGCGACTAATCTCACACATGGATTTTTATTGTATGGATTTTATTTGTGTCCATATTTGGATTGCCATCTAAATAATTCAATGGTTAATCTGCAGAATTCACAGTCTCTAGTGCTCTCAATGGTCAGTTAACCTTTCCCAGAACACACTTAGTTTTGAAAGACTGTAAATTGTTTTGTTCCTGTTGACATCCTGTATTGTGGTAGAGATTTCGAGATAGTCCAGGGCCCTCTGGTTGAGTCAGAATTCACTTAACTAGTGCCACAGTTAGCCCAGTAGTGAATAATGATGTATTTGATGTGATTCCTGTTTATCTTTAGAGCTATACCCTACAGGCTTTGTTTCAGAGACAGATTTTAAGTATATAATTTTAATTCATTTTAACATCAAATTTACAACATAATGATGATTCATTTGATAAACCAACATAATAAAAATAATTTGTATTCTATATGATGTCCTTTACTGTGTTTATTTGTGCATTTCTACAGTTTAAAACCATATTGTACATCAAATAAATTCAAGCAATAATGTAGACACAGATATTATGTTACCATTTTTCCTAAATAAAGTCTCCCTAAATAAATCAATCAAAACTCCTGAGATGTTTTTATACGGAGCCTTCCTGAAGCAAAGTTCTTTGTATCAAAAAAATTGCCAGAGGCTCTTGGCTAATAACTGTTAAATACTTAATGACTCTTAAAAGCCTGAGTCTTCAGCTTTGGTTTATTCTTGAACATCCAAAGCTTTGTTTGACCTTGAATCCAAATCCTTAATGGCCACAAAATTGGTTGTTTTGTCCTCTCCTCCTTTGTAACTTCAGATGTTAGCTCTTCAAAATGTATGACACGATGTCACAATTAAGAATTTAAGAAATATAATCTTAGTGTCTCACCACAAATTTTTTTAATAATAAAAATAAATTAATCTGTACGTATCATCTTAGGTTTAAATGATGACTTGGTAACAGAGGATCGGAACTTACCAACATAAATGTTCTTGTAAAAAGACATCAAAACATTTAACTATTGCAGTCCTCTTCTTATTTTTAAATAAACATTATACTTATTAAAATCTTTATAAAGATGTTATAATTCTTTATATATATATACTGTTGTACCTAATTCCAATGATATAATGAAATAAATGTAATTAGGCACCAATGTAACTGTTTGCAAGCCTATCCTATTCTTTTCTTTTCTGTTATTTAATTTTCAGTCTCCATTATACTTTACAGAGAAAAGTTATCCTAAATTCTCTATCGGCTCTCTGAGTCTCATAATTAGAGCTTGTAGTTGGGAAGTGATGCAGGAGATCTAAAATGCAATACAAAGGCCATTCTTACAGTATCATTTCCATGCATTCTGAATTAGAAATCCTTTACAAACCGCTCTTAGAATATCTAAAAAGCTGTGGGATTGCTTCAAACATCAGTTCTAACAACAAAATTCTTCTTAATTCCTGTGACCAAAAAAAGGTCTCAGGTACATCTGTATTGCAAATTATTCTAAACATTCTTGATTCACAGGCTTATCACTTTCATATCAGACTAGCTGATACTCAAATACCTTGGTTATGATGAGTAAATGTACAATTACTGAGATCTATAAAAGGTATCGTATTTTGGAAATATATATCATATGTTTTATTTTTTATTTATTTTCTTAAGTTTTATTTCAATTCCAGGTAGTTAACATAAAGTGTTATAGTAGTTTAGCATTTCAACAATTCCTATATCATATGTTTTAAAAGTGAGCCAAAAAATGAAACTAATATTTACTAATATTTCAAATGTTTAGAACTCAACAGGCGTGAGGTTAAATTGAATTTACATCAGGCCAGAAGTGATTTTACTTTTTATAGCTTTAATAAAATGTTAGCTATACCTTATTGTCTCAGTAAAATTTTGGAATAAAATCTTATCTGTTACCCATGTTATAGATAGAAAAGGACCAAAAAATTATAAATCATAAGACATGATTGCTGCTGAAATAAAAACAGTACACAGATCTCCTGACTTCTAACATAACAACAGCACATGCTCCCTTGCATATGAGAAAGAAACAATCAAAAATAGAAATAACAGTTGGGAAAAAAAAAGTACAAATAGAAGCAGCTACAGATCTAGTTACAGATAGGTAGATTCGTAGCTATAATCTAGAGATTATATATTCATATATTTAATCATATATTACTTATTTGCATTCTTACAAAGGGTAGCAGAATGTGCCATCCCAAAATGTGCCTCTTTGGCATAAGGATTATATTGAGTTGATTATTCTGAGAAACTGCAGACACAGAGGAAACTTAAAAACAGAGTAGAAGTTATCCTTTCATAAGGGAAATCTGCATTACAAAGAGGCCCTTACCTGGAAAAGAGCTATTACAAGAGATAACTTTCTCACCTGAAAGACTTTGTTTATGAAACATTTCTTCTCACTCTCCATTGAATTGCTTTCTCTTTGAGGCCCCAGTTCCTTATTTGTTCTTTTCATTAGCTCAGAATGGTATATAAGCCTCAATCATCTGGCTGCATTTTGAATCTCCTATCTCTGTGGGATTCCCGTGTGTATGTACTTGCATAATTAAAATTGTCTTTTTTTTTTTCTTCTGTTACCCTGTCTTTTATTATGGGGGTGGGGAAGGGTGTCTCAGCCAAGAACCTAGAAGGCTAGAGGGAAAATTATGTTTCCTCCCTTACACTTAGGGCAAATATGGAATATTAATTTTGACCCACATATGTAGCTATCAATAAATTCTTGCTACTGTAATTCACTTAATTTATTAAATCAGTATTTAATACAGCACCTGAGATTGTGTATGACTTGAAAAGAATGAAAACTAATAAAAGACCCAATTGCTATTCTTAAGGGGCTGATAATCTACAGGAGAATTTTAGATAGAGACACATTGACATATAAATTTCTGGCAAAGTACTTACATATAGTAAAAGCACAAAACAAGAATATAGAATAACAGAACTTTTTATAATTAAACTTTTTTATGTAGTATGTTGATGAATCCCAAATAAATCTCATAGTAAAGTTTTTCATTAAGTAGTATTATTTTTTAAATCAATAAATGATTCAAAAGTAGTGCACATTGGGTCTACTCCATGCCTCACTCCATGCCTGTTTGAAATATAAAAATAAAAGAACAAAGGGGAAATCTTATAAATACAAACATAATTGATGGAATAAAAGCATCTCCAGCAACTGAGAATTGCAACTAATTTTTCAAAAACATAGAGGATGAGGATTGTTTACTGATGACTGCATAGTACAAAATTTAATATGGGTTTAGTGCATGTGTACTGAATATAGAGGAATTCAGTTTATAATCCTTAGGCAAAATGCAGCGCCCTCCCTTTGGAGGGGGGGAAGAATGAATTTTCTGGGGAAAGATAAATCTTACAGTATAAGAGTTAGTTCCACCAAATAAAAACTTCTCATTCAGGTGTTGAAAGAATTTCATCCAGACAATCCACTACCTATCAGCTTTACCTAATGTGAAATTTCTCCTGACAAAACACGCCCTTCTTACAGTAATAATTGCCACCCAAGATATTGAAGGGGAGCAGAATATGCTGCCCCAAAATGTGCCACTTTGGCATGTGGAATATTTTGAGCTGAAAGGCAATCAGGACCCAGGAGGCTCAGGTAAATCATTTCCCTTTCCTTTAGCTGCCTTAAAGAATTTAGTTAGATAGGGTGCCTATACCAGTAGGAAAGCTATTACTAGAGATAACTTTATTTTTATCTGAAAGACTTGTCTGCTTTGCACAGCAAACATTTCATTACCAAACATCTGCTCTTCTCATCTTCCTATGAATGACCTTCCTCCCCTTTGAAGTGAGACCCCTCTCCCTTGCTTAGCTCAGGCTAGTTTATAAACCTCAGTTGCCTGTCTTTGAGTTTTAGATTTTCACAGGGTCTCAGATGTAAGAAATTAAATGTTTTTCTCTTATTGATCAGTCTTATGTCAATTTAATTATTAGACAAGCCAAAGGACCTATAAGGGATAAATTTTTTGCCCTACGATATCTAGGAGTCCTATGAATAATATGACTCGGGACAGCTACTCGCTCCTTTGTTTTTACTGCTTAACAATGAAAGATCAAATAGTGACCAAAAACAAATGCACAGAGCAATATGTAAAGAAACAAAACAGGCCAAGGCAAATTATCAGAAAAAAAAATGCAATATAAGAAAAAGATAGCTTAGCAAAGAACTTTTTAAAAAAACGGTAATAAGTATACTCAAAATATTGAGAAGATATAGTATTCTTTCTTTTTTTTAATTATTTTTTATTTTAGACAGAAAGCAGGGAAAAAGGAACAGAAAGAAAGAGAGAATCTTGAGCAGAGTCTACGTTCAGCATGGAGCCTGACTTGGGCCTAGATCCCATGACCCTGGGATCATGACCTGAGCAGAAATCAAGAGTCAGAGGCTCAACCGACTGAGCCACCCAAGCATCCTGAGAAGATACAGTATTCTTAAAATGAGGTTTTGTGCCACGAAAAGCAAGTAGAAAACTCTACAGGGTTCTTAGAGATTCAAAGTCAGACAAGGATGCAAAGTCTTTAAAGTTTGGGGAAATATTTGTAATTTATAAGTGTATATCTAGGTAAAGTGTTGAGAAAATATAAAATAAAACCCTTATGAAGCATAAAAGTTCTCAAAATATTTTCCTTCTTTTTATCCTTTCTGAGTTGCTAAAGGTTATATCTTCAGCCAGATGAAGAAGTAAATAGAAAAGTTGGAAGATATGAGATCCAGAAAATAGCAACCCTATCGAGGAGAACACAAAATTTCTGCAATGGGAGGACAGAGTTCCCAGGAGAGTCCTGATTTTTAAAAAAGGACAAATTTTTGTAAAAGAATAGAAATGCAATATTTAATGACAAATGTAAAATTCAGGAGAAACAAATATTTTAAAAGAAATTTATAATTTAAATAAAGCTGATTATAAGGTACCCTTACTATAAATTTTTTTTAAATGAAAAATACAAAAAAGTAGGGAGAGAAAGAGAATTAGTTTGGTCTTGATTCTAGAAAAATTCTCATTCAGGTTCCCCAGAAATCTAGATAAATTATCCATAGAGAAAAAATAAAACCCCAGAACTCTACTTGACCAAAAATGAAAAGTAATAACATAGTCACAATAAGATAAATGCCATTTATTTCTTTTTCAACATTTAGAATTAACGCAAGGGAACAATGCAGAAAACTGGGTAGTAGGAGAGAGCATAACTTACCAATAATTTAGTTAATAGAAGGTAAGGCCACACACATTAAGCAAAGGTAGGAGTAGAAAAAGTTGGAAGTATGTGGATATTAGCATGGGGATTCCAACAGCATCATCTAACAGCAGTTTCTTGAAAGACCATGAGATAGTTCAGTACTGTTAATAATTTCTAATTGAAAAGCTAAAAATATTATCAATGTCAGACATTGAGAGAGGCACACAGGGAAGGAGAGTGCCACCTTCCAGGACACAGTGTTTAGTTATTTTTAAATTTTTTAAAAATGTTTATTTTTGAGAGAGAGAGACAGAGCATGAGTTGGGGAGGGGCCGAGGGAGAGGGAGACAGAATCTACAGCAGGCTCCAGGCTCTGAGCTGTCAGCACAGAGCCAGACACGGGGATCGAACTCAGAAGCCATGCACTTAACCAACTAAACCATCCCTCTGCCCTGAGGACACAGTCTTTAGATGTAGACTAGCACTGAAAATTAAAGCAGGTCTTGAAAGTACTGTCCCTTACCAACCATAAGCTGAATCTCCGAGGCACTTTCTGCTTCTGTGTTAACCAAAATTACCCAAAACAATCACCACTCTTCAAATTCAGAGTTTCCCTTTCCTTTGCCAGAGTCACTATGCTATGCTCCTCATTTCAAATACATCTGAAATGCAAGGATACATTCTTCCCTGTTGATTTGCTGAAATTATGATAGCAAATGTTTCTTTATTCATATCCTCAAATGTAAGCTCAGATTCATTTTGGAATCACCATGCAGAATAGAAATCATTTAAGTATTGATGGCCTCATCTGTCTTAGCTTTCAACAGATTAAATAGTTCACAAAAGATTCAATAATAGTATTTAGAATTTTAAGCTATAATGTCAAGGGTCATTAGAAAATCCCAGAGTGACAGAGAATAGCTGAGTTAAAAAATACCAAAGAATTTCTTGCTATGTTCTGTTTTTTGTTCTGAACAGTTCCGTTATCTGGGCTGAAAAGAAATGGGGCACTGGGATAGTCCAAGGAGATTTGGTTACCGATTGCTGTTTTTCATTTTCAAGAACTCAATATATTATTTTCTTACTCACTGGAATGTATAAAGCATCACTTCTCAAAATATCTCTATAGGTTCAAGAATAAACATAGAGAAGATATCATATTTATAAAAAATTATGTTAGACACAGCTAAGTATAGCTATGTGAAGTATTTTTTAACAATGAATTTCACACACACAAGCACACACAGACACATGTCTCTAGAGCCTTCCAATATCCATTATAAACATTTTCCATTATGAATAATTCAGACTATAATAAAATAGAAGGGGGATTGAAATATTCAGTGGATGTTATTTTTTTAAATAACACTGGAGTATTAAGCATTTACTGTGACATGAAGTTATCATTTAAAAAGTTTCAAAACTCACAACACAGAGTAACTTCTAATGTAAATTTGAAGTTTTAGTTAGTAATAATGTTCATTATTGGTTCACCAAATGTAACACATGTAACACACTAATGAAGGATGTTAATAATAAGAAAATAGGTGCAGGGAGGAGAGGAGATATATGGGAATTCTCTGTGCTTTCTGCTTGATTTTTCTGTAAACCAAAGCTGCTCTTAACAAGCAAGTTAATTTTTTTAAAGTGTGGAGAAACGATTTTCTAAACTAATCACACTAATCATTAGCTTTGGCTTTATTCTAATTGGCTGATATTAATGCTTTATTTGCTAAGCCATTCATATCACTTTAAACAAATGTCTTATTTTAGAGTTAGGGGATGTGGTATTCAGATTACTCAAATAGTGTCCCAAGGTTGTACAGCTTACAGGTAATAAAAAGAGGAACAACTGAACCTGTTTTATTTGACATAAAGATTATCATTTACTCTTAAAAATAGTTTAAGGAAATATGATCATGTACATGCTCATATTGAATAAGTCACAAGTTCTTTTTTTGGTGGTGGGAACCTACAAAAAGAGAGAGAATAGGAATTTCATAACAAAGACTCATTAGTTTTTTTACCCAATTTTAATTAAACTTATCCTGTTTTTCTTCCCTCCAATCAACAACTATGAAATGCCAATGGATTTTTGTACCTAAGTCACAATGTTCGTTATTCAGTTGAATAATCTTAACATTAGTTAGATTTTATTTTTTTTCTTTTTGCAAACAATGTAAACCATCAAAAGCAGTTGAGCCAAAGAGAGAACTGAATCTAAAAATGCATATATTTCTCTCAGACCTTGATGTCTCCAGTGCAGTCAGACTCGAGGAAGAGACTGGAATTAGGAAGTGGAAATTTTTCACCATCTACTTTCTGTCTCTCCCTACAGACCTGCTTCCTCTGCCTCCCTGAATTAATCAAGGAATATGACTATCCCATAGCTCCTCAGACTCTCCCCCTCTGACCCCACAATTCTTCCATGGGTCACAAACTCAATCTGAAAATTCTCATTAAAAATTTCAGAGAGAATAATTCTAATTGGTTTAATTTCAGTGATATAATCCCAACTCCTAAATCCATTAGCCATGCTCAGGGTTGGGAGTGAGGTATGGGTTATATAATATTAACATGGCTAATGTCACCTGTGGATCAGGTGATGGTGTCATGAAAAGGAATTATTAATATTGGGTTGGATCAATGTTTACCATTTGTCACTTTACTAGGTAACAGATATAATGATACATTAAATTCACTTAAAGAACTCAACATCTGACTGGAATAATAAGCATATATGTCACTAAAATACTATGTAGTAAAGTCATGTGTGTGTGTGTGTGTGTGTGTGTGTGTGTGTGTATGGATTCTCTGCTTGGAAATCTTTGAGGGTTTCAAATTTTCTTATAATTCTAAATACTTTGAATACTTCAAAATATTGAATTCATCTTTTCAGTCTCTCTGCCAAACAAACACAATATAGTACATAGTAAATGAGACATTATATATATTAATCATTTAATTATATATTCTTTGTGACAATTTCACTTTTAATGATTTTATAAACCAATTTAAGAGTAGTAACTGCATCTTGTAATTCTTTTGTAACACTCAAATAGCACATCCTTAGACATTCAGTGTGTGTGTGTGCTTGTGTATAAAATTAATTGAACAGATGTGAAGACAAGTTCAGGGACTATTTATATGGTAACTTTACTCTAGCAATATATTTATATTGGTAAATGTATTGTGGTTTCTGTTTCTGGCCTACTAGAATTAAAGTCATCTTTTTCACTCTGTGTTAATTAAGGAACTGGAAAGAACCCTTCATGGTTTATTGAGATGTATTTAAGTTAATAAAAATATGTAACCTAATGACCTGGTCTTACTAGAATGTCTGCAAAGAATTGATTGCATTAGGGTGTCCATTAAAAACAATAACCCTGCTGCTGATCAGTTGACGAGTGGAAAGATAATCAATTTATTATGTAAAATCTGTGAAATTTGCCCAATATGAATAGAATATTACCAGTGAAACATTATGGAATGGGTGTTATTTTATAGTCTCTCTCAGCCCCCCCAAAATTATCACTGCTTAAAATCGTTTAGTATGTTAGAGCAATTGTTTTTAATATGCTTTTGTAGTAATCCCTGCACTTGAAATATATGTAAACTTGCTGTTCATGTGGAGAGAGAATAGTGGAAAACTAATTATGAAAATGAATACATTTATTTCTAAGATTAATATGCAAAATATTTCAAAAAGTTGCAGTGTTCAGTATTGACATTTATGTATTATTGAAAAAAAACTTTGTAACTCCCTACTTGTATTATTGTTATTTCAATGAAGAAATTTTTTATATGTTCAATTAAGATGATTTCTACTCTATTTCTTGTAGCTGGCTTGATCTTACCTCAAAAAGATGAAGGTGTGACATGCTAATAGCATTGCATGGCTTTCATATGACATATGTGCATTGGTGAATTATTTTATTTATACTTTACAAATTCATAGGTATTTTATAATTGTCACTGATGAAATGGGCTCTTGGGGCATGTTATTTTGTGATTAGAACATGAATTATATCAAGAGACATGGACTCTCTATTTGAGATACTTAGAAATGAAAGAAGTTTAATGGTGCTATGGGCAAAACATTTGAGGTCTTGCTTTCTAGACCAGTAGGCAGAACCATATACCACATTTAAAATATATGGGGGTAGGAGGCAGCCTGGGTGGCTCAGTCGGTTAAGCGTCCAACTCTTGATATCCACTCAGGTTGTGATCTCATGGTCATGAGATTAAGCCCTGTGTCGGGGATGGAGACTGCTTGGGATTCTCTCTCTCCCTCTCTTTCTGCTCCTTCTCTACTTGTTCTCTCTCTTTTTCTCACTCTTTCTCTCTCCCTCTCCAAAATTCTTCTGGATTATTCATCCATACTAGCAGTCAAACTGTACTGTCAATTAATGGTAGCATGCTAGCCCTCATTATGTAAGTTTGTTTTTTTTTTTTTTTAAATGAGTTTCTTTGCTGCTCAAATGCCTCTCCTAGCAAAGAAAATATTGAATAGAAAGACAGGGAACCTTCAGTTAATTAAAATGATAAATTTTCTCATTTTTCAACGTGTGTCTTCCACTTTCCAAGTATTGGAAATCCTATTTGCTTCTCCTTCAGAAATTCTTAACACATTACTCCTAGCAGCACTTCTATTTATGGACCATGGTCTAAGAAGAAACATCACAAAGGAAAATGTAAAGTTACTTACTTTAAGACGTATGCAGTGAAACCAATGTAAAAGTAACAACAACAACAATAACAAAACATATGTAGAAAAAAGGGTAAATTGTTTTTAGAATAGATGCAAAGCTAAAAACAAAAACAGAAATAAAAACAACCCTTTCTTTTCAAGTAGTGAGAATTTCCCAAGGAGTGTTATTATATAAAAACTGCTTGATTTTCTAAGAAAAGGAGACTGGAACATTATTTTTATTGAACTGAATAGAATATTTTAATTAACCCTTTATCTTTTGCTGGGATTTCCTTTTTTCCTTAATAACATTTTTAGTTTTGACATATATTTATTTCTTTACGATATAGACTCCCCAATCATTATCTCACAGCTCTTTCAGCTCCCCTATATATTTTCATTAAAGGCTGGTTGAAAAATACGCATTTTTGGAAATAGCTAATGCTTTATTCTATATACTGTTATATCATTTCCATGGAGGTTACTGATGGGATAGAAATTGAAGGTTAAATCTTTCTTGATACAAGAATTCATTTCCCCTCAAAAGAAATGGACTTATAATGAATGGATAAAAGCAATTTAGAATATAATATTAGTGTGCAATTACTTCATAAAATAACCAAAGAGCAGGAAACCAAAATTATAGAATTGTTGGCATGTAAATGGATCCCATGAAAATGAAATATTGACTATGAGCTAAGTATGATCTTCTTAAATCAGGAGAAAAAATTACCTTCTCTATCCTAGATATTGCAACATGAAGTATTGCCTCCATGTATATTTCCATTTTGGAATAATTTTTGTAATTCCCCTTTTGGCCTGCGAAAGTACCAGTAAAATACTCACTAGAGCTTTTTGCACTGTCTAAACTAACAGGAAAAACTCCCATGGGAATACTATTGTGTTCTCTTTTGCGTGGGTACAAAACTCAGCATCATGATAAAACCTAGCAGTGGAAATTAGAGCATTTTTGAGTATCCACAGCTCATTTATTTAATACATAGTAGTTACTTGTGGTATAAACTTTGATTAATTCAGTCTAGAGGAGACTTATCACCTCATAAATGGTTAATAATTAGATATGACCACACTATTTGCTCATAGATCTGAATAAAATGTTGATGGTTTCTGCCAGCTATATCATTAAAGTCAATAGTAGTTCATCACGTATGCCCTTACCTGACAGGATTATTATAGTATCACTATTAATATATAACAATTACTTGGTGTATATCTTTATAGAAGGCTATCAATCAATGAATTTTAATGTAATGCACACACTTTATAGATAAACTTCAGCATCAAAATGAGTCGTATGTACTCTTCTTCAGAGAATTCTTTGTTCATGAAGCCAGGAAACTGGTATTTATTGAAGATTCCATGTATAGTTGTTTAAAGCACTTTTTAAATCGGTGCTCCTGAAATTGTAAGGAGGAAACCTCACGGAAGTTAAAACTATGAAACGAACTTGTCCAGTTGAGTCTTTGCCTTCACAGAGGAGGAGATCCTGCTTTAAGTCGGCACACTTTCAACTATATGATGCCACCTCTGAGAATACAGCCATGTTCTTGGCAGTGGAGTTGCATGTCTAGCAACTGTCTATTTGGGGTTAAATTCACGTCAATGACAGGAGACAGCAGAATTCCTAGGCAATCTCTTACCAGGTGTGCAAAAGCAGGGAAAGCAAAAGGAAGAGTACTAGAGGGATAGCAAAAGACAAATAGAGGCAACAGAACAAAGCTGTTTCACATTAGGAAGAACAACAGCAATGGACAAAGTCTGGAAATACCACACAAGGTGGATCATTTTTGAACAAAAGTGTCATTTAGTTTCCCTGCAAAATTTTAAAGCTTTCTTTGAATTTAGCCTTATTTATTAATTAAGGGAAAACCAAGCCATTTTTGTAAAGTAGAATGGCTCAAAATCGAACATTACCATGCCTCACAACCTCAACATGGCTTCTAATTTTCAGAATCTCACCTGTAGACAATTTTCTCTCAATCATGAGGCCACAGGAAACACTTTTATTCTATCCATTTGCTTATTCCATATGTTTCTTGAGCCATATACTAGCTCTCCTTGGAATGCTGTCCTCCGTGAATGAGCAGTTAAAATTTCAAACAGAAAGAATTAATTTTCATATGTAAGCTCTTAAAAGCTCATATTTTATAAATAGATACTTTATCATTTATCTTCCTATGATGATTTTCGTGATCTGTTTTCCTCTGCAAAATGTTAATGCCATTACCTATCAATTGTCACTGCATCGTGCTTCTGTCTCTCTCTTAATTGCTGTGTCCTGCTAAAGTGTGTTCTTCTAACCTGATAAAATCTACTGACTTCTTCGGCCATTAGAGCAGCTTCCAGAATGAGCTTACTCTAAAAATGTCTCCTTCCGCATTAGAGTCATGAGCTGACAGATCCTAATTTATCCTAGTTTACTATTTTACTATTACAAGCACACTTTTTAAGGTCTATAAATACCTCACATTTTGCTAGGTTCAAGTCACTTTAGGTATATTTTAAGCAAATGGGCATTGCCTAAACAATGAACTTAAAAAGTTTTTCATCTGGCAAAGCTTTGTTTGTTATTAGGCAAAAGTCTAAAATTCTGGCTTATTTTTATCTTAGGGTAAGGTTTCATCCCAGAAGACACACCAGCACCATATGGAGTCCTCAGTTGCTCAGTCAAATCTGCTATTCAGTCTACAAACACAACTCCCAGCAGGTAGCAAGAGCATAGATTTAAGTCAAGGTCACTTCCTTTCAGAGGCCACGTGCCTTTGCGTGAACTGAATTTTTGTTGCATAGTTTTGGCCAAATTGTGCAAAGATAGGAGTGCCAAATTTTGTGTATTTACTGGAAAAAGCTGAACCAAAAGTTCATTATATCTGCATTCAGAAAAATGCTTGTTTGCAGTTGGAGCCAGGTGCTTCCAGAATTTTCTCAGGATTCATAATCTGTACAATACAGAAATAATATAAGCATTGGACACCTTCCTAATATGCATACCCATATTTCAAGTTCAGTTAGACTCAAATGTTATTAAAGAAGTCCTCACAAATACTCTAATCTGAATTTTTCCTTTTGTATAAAACCTGAATAAATGTATATGGCACAATTTCAATACTAGATTGTTGTCTTAGAATTTCTTAAGATTTGCTTGTGAACTTGAACTATAAAACTGTAAATATATTATCATTTGAGTGTTTACTATGCTACGAGAAAATTTCTAAATGCTTGTCATGTATTTGCTCATTTAATCATTATATTACACCCTGAAGTAATTCCGATGATTGCACCAATTTATTACTGAGGAAATGGAGACACAGTGAGGTTATCATAATATCCAAAAACACGCAAGAACAAAATGTGGGAGCCAAGATTTTCAATTCTCATGATACTGCTCTTACATACTGAACCGATCAATACTGATTCTGGACAAAATTACATACATAGTCACCACAGCATGGTGACTTCATATTCTGGGTCCAAACTGGCAAGATTTGAGTTGAGTCACAATATCACCACTCAAAAGTTATCTATCATAAGATAATGAAATAAATTATTTAACCTCTGTGCTTACATTTCCTTATCCATAAAACAGGTATAATAATAGAGCTTAACTAATAGCATTATAGTGAGGATAAATGAATTAATACATGGAAAGTGTTTAAAAGGCATGTGTGTGTAGGTGTAGCTATTTACTTATATGTATGTATTTATATACAAACGCTATTATATGTACACCCATATGTACATTTATAGATACACATATATATATGGGCTTAGAGAAACTTGAAGTTAAATTAATATCTTCTGTGTCTTCATATCCACCACATTTTGTGAGTTAGGCTTAAATTTGCTCTCTCCCAAGTATTTATGGCCTAGGAAATATTTGTTTAATATCTCTGACTCAAATGTTCTTGCTGGCAATAAAGAATAATAGCAAATGTCATTAAATTGCACTTGCCAGTGATCAAAGCATCTGTGTTTTGCCAGGACGAAATGTGTCACCTTTGGAGGTTCATCAGATTGATTTTCTTCTCATATATCTCTCTAAAAGAGAGATCTCTCTAAAAAGTTAGCATTATGATTCAGGAACTTCTGAATTACCTTCTGTGTCATCATGATGCAATAAAATAATTAGTGGAGTTACAGTTTCTTTGACCCATGGACAGACCCAAAACAATACTGTATAGTGATAGTTCTTAGTATCTTTCCCATCCTCAAAGGAGATGGAAAAAACTTAACTCAGATCACATATGCCTATTGTTCTGTTTCATTGGTCCCAAAGACCACCCTCAGGCTCAACAATTCATTAAAAGGACTCACAGAAGTCAGAAAAGTCATTACATTCACTAGTGCATTTTATTAAAGAAAAAGAATTCAGATTAAAATAATCAAGGGGAAGAGATACATGAGGAGCACCCAGCAAAGATGAGGAATTAAGTTACCTATTTTGTCCTCTCACAGTGGAGTGTGTGGAAAGTGCTTCCTTCTCTTGCTGCCATGTTTGGCAATACGCAGTGAGCATAGCCAACTGGGAAAGATTACCTCAGCCTTGGGACCAGGCTTTTCATTAAGTATAGGTCACTTAGACATGGCTGACTGCCTATGTGGCTAATCTTATGTGTGGTAGGGAATTTGATCTCCAAAGAGAGGTCTTGCCTTTGTCCAGGCTTCTAAACCTTTGTAATATCCTGAGAGCTATGAATGCCTTTGTATTCATATTGTCCCCTTGGACCACACCTGATAGTGAGTCAGATGAGTCAGAGTGGGTGCTGGCCAGGCAAGAAAAACCAACTTTGTGATTATAAATGTCTAGGGCTTTGGGCCAAGTGAAATCAGTTTGACCTCAAGAAGGACGCATGGTGAGCTTCAGACTGAATTCAACAATGTGGACAAGTCAATTAATCAATCAATCAATCAATCATGTGTAGGTAATGAAGTCTCAATAAAAACCAGATACTGAAGCTTGTGTGAGCTTCCTGAATTGGTAATATTCTAATGTGTATTGCTGCACATTGATTGATACTAGAGAATAATACATCTCCAAGAAAGGTGGAAACTGCATTTAGAATCTTTTCAGACTTTCCCCTTTGTGTCACTTCCTTTGATTGGTTCTAATTTGTAGCTTTTTCCCATAATAAATGTGACCATGAGTATAAAAGCTTTCAGTGAATTCTGTGAATCTAGTAAATTATTAAACCTGAAGGTGGCTTGGAGAAGGCCCCAAACATGTAGTCTGTGTCAGAAGTTCTGCATAATATGGCAGTCTGTGGACTGTGCTCTTAATCTCAAATTTGGCTAAGCTCCTTTGTTTCTTAGGTTTTTAGCCCCTCCAGAGGTATGCAGGGCTGATATCACACTGCCAAAAGCCCTCACCATGGGTCACATTGTTAGCATAAAGTGTCTGGCGCATCCCAAAGCCTTCTAGTAAACAAAGACACTCAGTAGGCAGGGCATTAAAAGGCCTTAAAAGTCACCTCCAAGGATCAGATTAAGCCTCAAACTTCTCGTTGAGCAAGGATAATCCTTCACTGTGCATCTACCCATTAGCATTTGAAAATGTAACTGTTTCTATCTTTCCTGGTGTTGTGGACTGAAATGTGTATCCCCAAAATTAATATGTCAAAACCCTAACCCCAAATGTGACTCTGTTTGGAAACAGGACTTTTAAAGGGGTAATTAAAGTGGAATGAGGTTATAAGTGTGGGGCCCTAATTCCCTGTGACTGATGTCCTTAGAAGAAGAGGAAGAGACACCATGTATGAGTGAACACACAAAAAAAGGCCATGTGAGAATACAGCAAGAAGGTGACCATCTATAAGCCAAGGAGAGAGGCCTTTGGAGAAAATAACTTTGCCAGCTCTTGATCCTGAACTTCTGGCCTCCAAAACTTACAGACAATAAATTTCTCTTGTGTAAGCTATCCAGTCTGGTACTTCGTTATGGAAGTCCTGGTAAATCAAAATACCTACTGAAACCCACAAAACTCTAGGAGAATAAATACTAAATATTGCTTACCTTTTTAAAAGAAATACAATTAAGTAAATTTACAATGCATGACAAAAATCAATACAAATATTATTATATAAACATGCTAAAACAAATATATTTCTGCCCACTGGAAGCTCAAGATTCACTATGAAAATAAATGTTCAGTCCCAATATTGGCATATTTGTGACAAATTCTTCTATTACCTCTGTTTAATTGAAGCAAACTACATTGTCATAAAATTGAAATACTCTTTGCAGAGCAGGTCATTACATTTTTGTTACATTATATATACATATTTCATTTTTTAAAGTTTATTTATTTTGACAGAGAGAGAGAGAGAGAGAGAGAGAGCAGGGAAGGGGCAGAGAGAGAGGGAGGGAGAGAATCCAAAACAGTCTCTGCACTGTCAGCGTGGATACTGATGTGGGGCTCAACCTCACAAACTGTGAGATCATGACCTGAGCTAAACTCAAGAATCAGATGCTTAACCCAGGTGTCCCTCATTTTTATTTTTTATGTGTACTTAGATTTATTGAAATAGCAACTATCGCATTTACTTTATTCCTTTTAAAATCACTTGCAAAACATTTAAATTGCTATGCTTGTATCCCTGCTCTCTTATTGAGAATTAGTCATGTTTTCTGCACATAGTATAACCTATAAAAATATTTTGCTTTAGGTTGGAATTTGACCTAAACCGTGAAGATCAGTGGTTTCTCTTTCCTCAAGTGGTTCTGCTTCTCCTACTTTGAAATTTTATAGCATGGTGAATCAAATTTGTTCTTAAGAGTTAGGTAGAAAAATCACCAACATTTAATAATAATAGAAAATTTTAAAGTTGTAACATAAAACTGCACCTGTTGGTCTTTGATATGTACTATGTCTATTTTAACTTCATGGCCAATTCTGCTCCCCATGAATGTTATAATAGCAAAGGTATTAGAGTGAGGGAAGGTATTTAACACAGAAATAAAAACAAATTGAAACACTTTTCAGGTGCATGTTTTCAAAATTGCTTTTTTTCTTAAAAGATTCTAATAATATTCTTTACTTTATTGAAGAATTTCAGGCTGATTTTAGAATCAAGTAAGCATAACTGTAAACATTTCTTATTACTAGGTTTTCCAATGCTGGTAAATCCTTTATACATAGTGTTTTTGCTTGTTGTTTTTCTTCCCCTGTCTTATTTGTAAAAGACGATACTGAGATTTTTAGGCAATATTGGAATGCTTTAACTAGCTATATGTCTTTTTCTTTTTCTTTCTTTCTTTTTTTTTTTTTTTATGTGAATCAAGTAGAGACTCTGCTCTTACAAGTGTTGTCCTTTAATTAAACCAGCTGTAAACTAATCACTGGGTTCTATAAGGCATCGTGTCTATACATGCAAAATTAACTGAGCACAGCATGGGTGATCTCTTTATTTCGACTGTCTTAAAAATCGATGAGTGCTGCCACAAGGACAATTTGACAGCAGTGATTCGTATCCTTTGTGAAGACAGCTGTGCTGAGATATAAACTTTCCTTCTCCCCACATTATAGAGGCAGCACAGGGGTGTCCTAGAGGCTTGAAAGAATAAATGTACCTGTTTGGAAGCCTAAATTATATACTCAGTGAATTAACAGAATATTAAAAACACACTAAAGCTTGCATTATCAGTTTATGGTGTGGTAAATAGGCTTCCACTACACTGGGAATCAGAAGGAATGGTCCGTGGCCACAAGCTGCCACAGCTAGACAGATATTCTTATTACAATAGCTGGGAATGCCCTCACTGGAACAAATGAAGTGGGTTGATTGGAGAGCCCATTTTAACTGAAGTCTTCAGAATACTAGAGAGAGAACGAGCATCTGGGTGGGTTTACCTCTAGAACTCCTGGGACATTGAAAACATGCAATAAATATGTGTTGAATGAATGAAGGATTTCCAAAGCAAACAGATCTAGGATTCAGATTATGCTTGTCTTTTATATACCATGTGGTCTGGGAGAAAGGTCTTAGTTTACTGAACATCGGTTTCTCAATCTATGGAATCTGCCTCCTACAGATTAATTGAAAATTAATAGACTAATATACAGATACAGAGATGGATATGGATACAGAGATCTGGATCTCAGTGTAGGTAGCATTGTATAAGCATTTAATACATAGTTGCTTCTATTATATTATGGTTCTATGAGACTTTAATTGAATAAGATCATAAACTTTTATCCATGAATATACAACTTGAGCAGTTTCTTTTAACCATTCATGACAAATTATGTCCATACCCTAAAGCTATTTAATTTTTCATAGTACATAGAATTCTATTATACACCTCATATTTAATTTTTTTTGATAAATGTCACACCTGTAATTTGATTTTCAGATTTAATTTTCTCCAGATCCCAAATCCTTACGTAGGTAGCTAGGGAAGGTTTTAGAGGATATATAGATCCACTGGAAAAAAAAAATATTAAAGATTTCTCGTGAAATTTTTCCTTAACAGAGAAATTGATCCTTCAAAATAAAGGGTTTTCTAAGTTTTTAGAATTCTTTCTTGTGAAATTTCATTTTTCTTCTCTTAAAAAATATATACATAATTTCTATTGTCTTTTGGAGTGCTCATAATCTTTGAATGCACTTATATATCAGATACTAATTATCTATTGCCATACAAAATTGTATATTCATATTGTTAGGTTTTGTCCTAATAGTTATTCTTTAGCCATGTCTTTTATATATTAAATCCTCTCGTCCTTACTACTCTAAAATCTCTAATTTAATTCAACCTTTGATATTTTAAATAGATTATTGCAAATTTTCTTAAGCGCATCTATAATGCAGGATAGTTCACTTGCAAAACATTGCCTCCTGGTCTTTTTCTTTACTTTTAACCACATCATTAACACCTATTCCTTCCCTTAATCTTCACACAAAAGCACATTATTTTTTTGGTATAAAAAATGCAATCGTGTAATAAAATTTTATTCAAAACAAAGTTTCATATTAAAATATTACACTCTTTTTAATATTATGTTTCATTGACATAATGATAATAATGGAGTAGGTAATTGAAAGGCCATAAGATCGAATTGTTAATGAGACCTGATGCTGGTAACCAACATTTGGGTCAACAAAAATCCTTGCAGCCTTGGGTTCAGCTAATCATTCAAAAGGCCTTTAGCAATAAGGTGCATTTCACCTTTTTCAGTTAGCAGAAACCAAGAATTAGGTAGAAAAATAAAATAATATTTAATTTCCTCATATAATCTATTTGTAAAATATTTGTGTTTTTTTATAGTTTAGTGACTATTTCTTCATGTAGCCTTCTCAGGAGACAGGAACTTGATTCTTATTAACAATATTATTATCTACAATTACTATTATCTGTGAAAAACTATCAAATGCCTGGCCTATGAGGACACAACTGCGTGATCTAAATTCATCACAAAGCCTCGCCTATCAGATTCCTAATCTCTTGGCTTTTTTCCTCTGATAAATTATATTTCTTATTTAAATATACTAAAGTCAAAATGAGTGAACATATAACTTAATTGATTACTAGGTTTCAACACGCAAAATAGAGTGTCTTTCTATGGGAATATAAAAATAGGCAATTTCTTCATGTCGTTCCTTTAATAACAGGGCTTATCAGAGTACTAAGAACTGATAACTATTAAGCTGACAATCATAAGAATAGCAGTAATGATGATGATAAAAATGCACTTCTATAACTTTTGTTTCTCATAAATTATAAACATTTGATCTTTACTAACTATTCTATCTATGCATAATTTTTAAATATTTATGTTTTAGAATAGGGTGAGAATTATGCTGAAATGAAATTTTAGCTGCACCATTTCAGAAACTTGTGTTTGCGTTTTTTTTCTTTTGTCAAGAAACTTCTATCCAATCTCAGCAGTAATTTTAGATAAGACTACGTCTATTTTTTATTCAGTTCTATAGGTAACTGATTAGATACTTTCAAAGTTTTAAGAGTTATACTCAAAAGGAGACATGTTTTCTCTAACTGTGCATGTGGATATCTTTTTTGCCAATTTACACTGATGGTTTCCAAGTGGATATTCAGTGGCAACCATCAGAAAATTTGTTTTTGACAGATTATTAAAGTGTACTCAAAGACAAATAAATGAAATAGTTTACAGCTCCTATTGTAGATTCTTATTAGTAAAAACTATACTTATAGAGTAAGCAAGGTGATGCCTCCTGCTTCCTCGCTGTTCTAAGTTCTTTGATACTATTTCCATGAGATAAACACTGAAGGCCACTTGTTGACTTTTTTAGGAAGGAAAACAGAGAAAAGCAGTGTCAAAAGGATTATAATGCTGTCAGCTGAGAGACAGAAATAAACATCTTTTTTAACAATGACCACAGGCAGGAGGGATGGAGGAATAACTTAGAATTAGGCAGGGAGTAGAAATGGATGTGAAAAAATTGCACAATATAAAGGACATTTTTGACTATGTTTTCATCCATTAAAAGAAGAAAGAAAGAAAGAAAGAAAGAAAGAAAGAAAGAAAGAAAGAAGTAGGAGGGAGGAAGGATGGAAGGAAAAAAGAAGGAAGAAAGAAAGAAAGAAAGAAATGAAGAAACAAAGAAAGAAACAAAGAAGAAAGGAAGGAGGGAGGGAGAAAGGAGAAAGAAAGAAAGAACAAAAGAAAGAGGAGAAGAAAGAAAGAAAGAAGTAGGGAGGGAGGGAAGAAGGAAGGAGGGAGGGAAGAAGAAAGCAAGAAAGCAAGCAAGAAAGCAGGAAGGATGCAAAAAAGGAAGGAAGAAGGAGGGAGGGAAAAAGATGGAAGGAAGGAAAGAAAGAAGAAGGGAGGCTTTTGGGTGGTTCAGTTGGTTAAGTGTTCGACTCTTGATTTCAGCTCAGGTCATGCATGATCTCACGGTTCATGAGATCAAGCCCCAAGCTGGGCTCTGTGCTGACAATGCAGACTGCTTGAGATGCTCTCTCTCCCTCCATCTCTCTGTCTCTTCCTCACTGGTGCATGTCCTTTCCCTCTCTCTTAAAACAAATGAATAAACATTTAAAAAAAATTTATATTAAAAAAAAAAAGAAGAAGAAGAAAGAAAGAAACCTGAACCCCAGGCAGGTTACAGGCATGATCTAGGTACCTGCCATCTGGAACTAGCTAAAAATCTCTTGAAAAGTCACTATTTTAGATTATTCCTTCCATTCAACTTTAAAGACATTCATTACACTGATCAAATTCTTAAGGAAATATGAATCTGTTCTCCACTTGATCCCATCAATTCTATTCCTTTTACTTTCACTCTCTGTTCTAAGACCCTCCCTTTGTTACTATTATTTTTGAAGACTTATTTCACTTTCCTTCCCTTAGATTTTGGATTATAATTGTATATTTTCTCTCCCTGCCTCCCTTCTTCCTTCTACTTCTTTTCTTTCTTCCTTTCTTCCTTCTTTCCTTCATTTCTCTTTCTTTCCTTCCTCCCTCCCTCCTTCCATCCTCTTTCTTTCTTTCTTTCTTTCTTTCTTTCTCCTTCTGGTCTTTCTTTCTATCTTCTTTCTTTCTTCCCCACTATTAGCTTGGTAGTTAAAACTTCTGTCAATCCATACCCTTCCTACAGACTACAAAGCCGGCCTTTGATTTAATGTTTTGAAGTCTTCATGAAAAATTTTATTCCAGCATTGATGGTTGTCCTTAGCAAGGGGGCTGGTTCAAATTGCTTTTCTGCCTTCATCTGAAGTGGAAGTAGTAATTGCATTTGATCATTTTATTGGTAAATTTTATGACAACAGAGATTTATACATGTTTCCGTAATAACTTGATTTTAATACAAAAAAATTTCACCTATAAAACTCATAATTTAAAGTTTAAAAAACTATTAAATAAAGAATTCTTCTGTAAAGTTCTTAGAAAAGAAAATTTTCAGTTGATTTTCATTTTTTTAAATATTTGAAAATTTAATGGTATTAAAATTGTATATTTAAGTCAGAATTTATTTTACATTGTTCCTCTAAATATCTGGAACCTTACAGCTTAGATCCTGAATTAAATTAACTCCTAGGTTTTAACCACTAAGATGAGTGCCAAATGTTTTCTGTTGTTTTGGTCTTTCATTTGTTTGTTTTTTGTTTTTAAGCGATGGAAATGAAACTGTTGTGCCTGGGACCTATATGTGCAAACAACACCTAGTGAGGAGAAACTTACTTCCCACATCTGTTTTCTCATTTTAAAATGTCTTTGATCTTTCACAGAAATATTATCTGTAATCTCAAACATGTAAACTTAATTTATGAAAAGCATAAGTCATTCTACATACATTTATTTGTTTAGTTTAAAAAGGTTTTACATTTTGAAATTTCAGTGCATCTCACTTCAATGCCTAGTGCTTTGTCTCATAAGCAGAACAAAGACTTGGATAATCACATTCTCAACAGGTGCAGTGAAATTATAGTGAGAGAGGTTACTCTAAATAAGGATAAAAGGTTGTACCAACCATCTGCTAAAAACATTCCTCACTTTTATATTCATAACTCCCATGAATGTGTCTGTGGTCTCAAAACATTTAAAAACATCAGCCATTGTCAGACAAAAGAACTGTACCTTAAAAAAAAAAAACACACATATGGGATTGTGACTATTACTATTCTTTCCAAAGCATTGTTTTCAAAGATCAAACTTCATCATAAAATACAATGAAATTAAGTTATGGTGAATTTTTTAAAAAGATGGAATAATAGTTTCACATGGACTTTAGTTTCACAGCACCTTTAGTTTCCTATATTTTCAACTTCTTTGAAAAATGAAGTTAGGGGAGTAGGAAAAGTGTATATTAAAAGTCATGAATAATAAATAGCTATTTTCCTTTTAAAAAGAAGCAAACATAAAAAGTACCATGTATTTTTATTTTTTTTTTAATTTTTTTTTCAACGTTTATTTATTTTTGGGATAGAGAGACAGAGCATGAACGGGGGAGGGGCAGAGAGAGAGGGAGACACAGAATCGGAAACAGGCTCCAGGCTCTGAGCCATCAGCCCAGAGCCTGACGCGGGGCTCGAACTCACGGACCGCGAGATCGTGACCTGGCTGAAGTCGGACGCTTAACCGACTGCGCCACCCAGGCGCCCCACCATGTATTTTTAAATAAAACTTTCACAATTGAGATATTCTTCACAATTAGGGGCACCTGGGTGGCTCAGTCAGTTGTGTCCAGCTCTTGATTTCTGCTCAGCTCATGTTCTCTAGGTTCCTGAGTTCAAGCCCTGCATTGGGCTCTGTGCTCATAGCACAGAGCCTGCTTGGGATTCTCTCTCCCTCTCTATCTGCCTCTTCCCCGTGTGCATGCTCTCTCTCTCTCTTTCTCTCTCTCTCTCTCTCAAAATAAATAAATGAACTTGAAAAAAAAAAAGATATTCTTCACAATTAACAAAGTGGTCAGAATCTTCCCTTAACCAAAAGATAAAATCTGATATGTGATATAAATGAACAGTATTGAAAAACAGAGTACACCAGATTGCAGAATAGCAGATCAAAAATGGATAATCCTTGAAATAAAATCTGTCACTTTGAAACTTTAAAAGATTTTCAAAAATCATGCTAAATATTGCACATGGTATTCTTTGACACGTTTCCCTTGAGGTAAAAACTATTTCAGACTTGTGAGAGTGACTTTTACATTTACAGAGAAGGTCACATTGGAAACCTTCATAAAAATCTCAAGCCAATAAGCAAGTTTCTATGTATAATTCATTTTTGATCTACTCTATTCTTCTGCTTTATCTAGGTCTTAAACATTTCAAATGATATTGTAAAACCATGTTAAATGAGTATTCAGAACTGGTAAAGTAAAAATATGTGATGATCCAAGATTTGTAATATAATAGGAAGATCAACTATTAATACAGTTGGCATCATCATCTCAGATCCAGTACCTAGCATGAATGTTGTTAGCTGGAGAAAATAAAGAAAATGTTTGGTAAGGGGATGGTGCTGCATGAAAACTACCAATTTTAAACTATGGTTAAGCAAAATGTGTATTCATTTTTAAATGACTATTTCATTAACTTAATATAACTATACTGTACAGTAAATTAAATAGTTAAAATTACAAAAATTAATATTCTTTCCTTGGAAGCCAGCTAAAGAGTCACACACTCAGAAAAGTAGTAGTCTGAACAATAAACTACTCTTGCCCCTGCAGAACAAAGGATCTAATTGACATTGGAAAAAAGAATTTTATTAGAAAACAATTTAAAGTTTCCCTTTAATAGAAGTTTTTTTCTAGAACCCTAGTGAAATTCACTTTTTAATGAAAACATTCAAGTAAATGTGCTTACTTTAATAATTTATTTTTAAAACATCTCTGATCTAGTAAATTGTTGACAAATCTGGGCAAGTACACCTATATAAGCCGATGTATAAAAATATTTAAATTTAAAATTTCTGAGAACAAACTTACCCAGTTTTCTAAAAACATAAATAAAAAAAAAAAAGATTTCCATACATATTGACTTTGGAGATGGGGCCACTTAATGTGTATTGGCAATAACAAAAGATAAATCATTTAGTATACGCTCATGTTTTATTTTTTTTTTCCGGATATATGAATAAACAAAAGATCTCCTGTGTTTACATAGTGTAACTGTCTCAAATATATTTGCTGAAACTTCTTGTATTACCAATACCAATTCCTTTTGCTACCAATTTGCTTGAAGTCAACAGAAGATGTTAGAAAGGAAAGAGTTGCTTTTGTTGATAAGTCCGTTGGTACTATAACAACGTAATCAATGTTCCCTAGGCACTAAGTAAATGTAGAACCTGAGGGAAGCAGTGTGGATGCTTAAAGTTAATGGCTAAATGATAAAATGTGTTTAAGTTTAATCACTTTACTTACATGGTCATTGATTTCCTTCACCACCCTTGTCTAGCATGCCACACTTAATAACTATTTCCCATCAATAGCCAATAAGAATTAAACATAGGCCCAAGAGCAAGAAGAAAAAAACATCAGAAGAGAAAACTTCTAGTTTTCTCAATATTCTTGATTCCCTTTTGAGGAAAACCTTTTTGGAACTTCATAACTATTGGTTGACTTGTTCATCATATTTTGTTTGCAGGGTATATTTTTCCTGATCATAGTTTAGCCTGGTGTGAAGTTACTGTCTGGAATTTTAACACAGGCCAGATATGCATCAGTTCTAAAGGAAGCAGTAAGGGGTGTAATCATAATAGACATCGCTTACATGTCCAGCAGATTCTCTATGTAATGCATGCTGTTGCTGACAACGAATCATGACCCTAGTCCTTATAAAGTTTGTAATAAAACAGGGGAAACAGAAATAGTACAGCTATAACAATTATCTAAAAGGAAGTGCTAAGTTATGCAGGACTCATTAAAAACACACATTGGAGGCCCACAAACTTTCTGTTAACCCTGGCTGGACTGGCATATGAAAGTATTATAAGGATATAGAAAAATTCACAGAAAAACCTTGCAGACACAGTACCTGGGTTCATATTCCAGCTCTGCCATGTTCTACCTTTGTGACTCTGGCCAAGTTTTTTAACCTTCCATGCCTTGGGTTTCTCATCCACAAAAAAAGGAATAATATTGTACCTAGCTCATAAGATGGTTGAAAGGATTAAGCACAGTGTTGCATATAAAACAATTAGCACTCAACAAAAATCCACCTTGTATAATGGAACAATAATATAAGTGATGAAGGTTTAATGAGAAATGGCCAGGCTTGTGTGATGAATCAGTGTTAAGTAGACCTAAGTTCAAAGGGTGATAATTCAGTGGCACCTGAGGGGCTCAGTCAGGTAAGCAACTGTGTCTTGATTTAGGGTCAGGTCATGATCTCACAGTTTGTGAGTTTGAGCCCCGTGTCAGGCTCTGTGTTGACAGCTCAGAGCCTGGAGCTTGCTTCGGAATTTGTTTCTTTTCTCTCTCTGCCCCTCCTCCATTCATGCTCTGTATTTCTCTCTCTCTCTCTCTCTCTCTCTCTCTCTCTCTCTCTCTCAAAAACAACATTAAAAAATAAATAACATTTAAAAATTAAAAATAATTAAATAAAAAATAAAAGGTAATAATTAATTTCTGGGAAGATATGATTTTTCTACTTTATGGAGGGTGTCAGAAATTTACCCTCTCAGAAAAACTGTCTGAAAATTATAAATAAGGCCATAAAATATGGGTGTACATATCATGCATTGGTGGAGGACACCCAAATATTATTTAGGACTACAATATCCAATAAGATAGCAGTAGCCATATGTGGCTAAATTATGACTTGTCTGACTTCAGAGGGCTGTAAGTTTAAATACAAATCAAACTTCTAAGACTTACTGTGAAAAAAATTCAAAATATCTTCTTAGGGTTTTTACACTGATTAGATATTAAAAAGACAATCGTTTGGGTGTATTGGGTTAAAGAAAATATATTAAAATTAATTTCATCTGTTTATTTTTAATAAGCCCACTAAAAATAAATATTGTGTGTAGCTTGCATTATTTTTTGTTGCAATGTGTTAGTCTAGGGGGATGTATTTAGTTCACATTTTTAATTACTATTAATTAAAGGTCCTAGGCCTTTTGAAGTTACTTGCTAACTCCTAGATATTTGCCTAAGAGAGATACAGATAATTTTGGTTTAGTGGAAGAGAGAACCCTAAAGAGTTATGGCCTTGTGGACATTGAACTGTTTATATCTAACTCAGAAATTATATTCTAACATTTCTTTGTGGTCTGTATGTCCTAGCTTCTCAGAGGCCCTTTGAACCAGTCATGACATCTTTACTGATTGCCTCATTAATTAATGAGTTAAAAACTTTTTGCTTAAGGGTTATAAGTTTACTTTGAAATTCATACTTTACCAAAAAAGGAGGCTGAATTTATTGAGATTGGCAATAAAAAGCCCTTTGACAATGTATGATATGACAGAGTAATGAACAGAAGACCTGCATTACTAACTGGGCCCTATTATGTACTACTGGAGGTGTGCAGGTTCCTTAACTTCTCTGAGCTGCTAAAAATGTCTCTGTAAGTTGCAATAATTATACTTGGTTCAAAAGGTTGGACTTGACTGATAATGTACTCTAAATGCCCACCACAGTGTCTGAAATATATGATTTGGTAAATCGTATATTTGATTATTATAATTAATGTTATTTTTAAAATTTTTTAATGGAAGAGCAAGCCAATAAAATAGTGTCATTTTTAAAATGTTTATTTATTTATTTTGATAGAAAGAGAAAAAGCGCAAGTTGGTGAGGGGCAGAAAGAGAGAGAGAGAGACATTCCAAGGCAGGCTCCAAGCTGTCAGTGCAGAGCCCAACTCAGGGCTCGATCCCAGGAACCATGAGATCATGAACTGAGCCAAGATAATGAGTTAGATGCTTAATCGACTGAGCCACCCAGGTGCCCCTAAAATAGTGTTCTATAATAAGTTTTAAAATTATATACATAGAATAGTTAAGAGAGGGAGAAGGTCATATTGTTTTTGTTTTTTTAAATGTTTATTTTTGAGAGAGAGAGAGAGGGAGAGAGAACACAGGAGGGGCAGACAGAGACAGAGACACAGAATCTGAAACAGGCTCCAGGCTCTGAGCTGTCAGCACAGAGAAAATACAGGGCTTGAACTCATGAGCCATGGGATCATGACCTGAGCAGAAATCTGACACTTAACTGACCGAGCCACTCAGGTGCCCCACGAAGGTTTTCATATTGTGAAAAGCAACTTGGAAAATGAGGGTGCAGCAGACCCAGGCAGTTGGTGACAGGAGTAAAAAGAAAAATGGAAGGATTACTTTATCAGAATCAGCAAGATTTAATGAAATATTTTAAAAGTAAGGGCTATAAAATAAAGAGCAAACATAAAGGAAGGGTGATGCCATTTACAGAAACATGAAATTCTGAAGTGGAAGGTAGTTTGCTGAGAAGCATTCTCAAGTTTTGCTCATGTTTTCCCTGAAGTAGAGGGAGATCCAAATGATGATTTTTAGTCTTCTAGAAATTCCTGTAAACAATAAAAGTGGGAACTAAGTACAGATGGGTTTCTTGGAGATCACTCAAAATGGTTGTGATATTTTGAGCTATGAATGTGATCTCAAAGAGGGAAAGTGTAGCGAGATAGAAGAATAAGCCTTGGGAATCTGAATGAAGAGAAAACAGTTCAGAAGTCAGAGAGGTATGCTAGAGAAATACTGGAGGGGAAAAAACGTAGAATCACTATTTTTGAGGTTTATTTGTCATTCCTTACTAAAATAATATGATGAGTGTCCATTGTGTCCATTTGCTATTATTTCCAAACTGAAATGTCTAACTTGCTTGTTGTGTGTTGTTTTTTTAGCTTGCTTGTTTTATTGATGATTGCGGGCTTCCGTACATAAAACCAACTGCAGCTGGGTCATAAATTTAAAGCTAACAATGCATAGATACACAAGCTTCTGTAATCATGACTTATTTTTTTTTAACAATGGCAGAAGTATTCAATTATATTTTGACAAATGTTTTAACATTTTAAAACTCAGGTAAAAATTGATTGTTTGCATGTGCTTAAAATGTTTAGCCTTTCTTGAAATGATGGATTTCTACCTTCAATTCTATAATAAAATAAAACATTCAGATAAGACCTTAATGTCAAATTAGCACAATATTCATGATCCTAATATTCATAACACACTAATGTTTTCACATATAGACTTAAGCAAAAAGTCTAGCATTTAAAGCTCAAGGTTAAGTATTTTAGCCATTAGTTCTCAAATTTAGCTGTGCTATTATTAACAAAGATGACTAAGAGTTTAATTTTCTATTGGAATAAGAAAAATAGGAAAATGATAACATTAATGGCATAGAAATGTTTAAGAAATATTCGGTAAGATTATCCCCTCTCCATGATTGTCTTTATTTTTACTTGCTTCCCATATTCATTATAATCCAAAAAATTAATACCTCTTTACTTAGCAATAATGTACATGTACTTCTGTAGATGACATGCCAGAAATTTCAGCTGCTCTTCCTGAACTTTAATTAGAGGCCTCAAACCCTACTCTGTGAGGAATTAACCTTAATCCGTTTTGAATTCTTTCAGAGAATAGAAGGCAATGATGACCTGTAGCATGTCACAGATAAACATACTTTATAGAAATCATAATTGTTATTAAATCAAAAGTATAATTTATAGAATGTCATGTTAAATGTCATAATTAAAAATTCATAATCAAGAAAACATAGGCTCTAAAATATTCTTTGTGGCTATTGTCTCTTTATTCAACATATATTCAATACAATTCAAAAATTGGGTTTACTGTTTCTTTCTTTTTAGACTGTTCCCCTAGCAGAATATACTTAGTGTAGTAAATATGAATGGGATGGCTAATCCACCATTGATAAACATGGTATTATGTTTCCTTTGTTTAGAAACTACTGTGGCTATTTATTGAAATGGATTTCACAAATGTGAGAGTATAGAGCTATGAAAATAGTAAGTTACAAGGAATATACTTCTGAGTCTCTTTATATTGCCAAATTTTCTACCTTCTAATACAAGCAAGAAATAGAATGAAACAAACAAACAAACAAATAAACAAAAAGTAGGCCTTTGGGTATTTGAATTAACTCATTATAATAGGAATGTTACAATTATGTAAGTAATTGGCCATTTTCCTTGATTAAAATCTATTTCTTCTTGAATAGTCTTATAGAGGATGAGTAAGATTTATCAATTTTTATTTTATTTTACCAATTTAGTTGTCTCAAGGAACCCAAACCGAAATGCTATAACAGTTAACAGTTATAGATGCTTTTAAAAATTGACAATTACTTCATTTTCACATGATAAAAGTTGTTAACAAAGCATATTAAATTAAAACAAATATTTTACTTACTCTGAAAACTTAGTTAAGCTCATATGAACTTATTTTATGTTTTTTACTAAGATACCACTGTGGCATAGACATAGTATAAAACAAAGCAAGCTAATAGATCAGTCACAATACAGGCTCTCTCTAGGTAATCTGAAAAGATTGGCCACTAAGATCATATCGTTTCTGTTGTCTGTTTTTCTTTTTTTTTTTTAATGTGTATTTATTTTTTGAGACAGAGAAAGAGCACAAGAGGGGAGGGGCAGAGAGACAGGGAGACACAGAATCCAAAGCAGGCTCCAGGCTCTGTGCTATCAGCACAGAGCCCAATATCGGGGTTCGAACTCACAAGCCATGAGATCATGACCTGAGCCGAAGTCAGACACTCAACATACTGAGCAACCCAGGCACCCTTAAAAGTGTATTTTTTCCTCTACTACCATTGTGGAGAGGGTTTTCTGTGTTGAAGGAAGATTTTGTTTTCAATTCTATTTCCCCAACAATAGCAACTCTGAAACTCTCTTTGTAAGCTAAACAACATACAGCTGAAGGTGCTTTCAAGTATAGTGATATGGAACTTAACCGCAAATGTAGTGAACATAGACTATGAGGCAATGATTTTTCAATCAGTGTGGCATAACGATTTTATGTTCATGATGACATTAGTTAGGAAGCTAGGAATCCATTGTTCCCACTGGAAGACACGTGAAGCAGAAATGTCACCTTTCTTCAGCAGTCCTCCTCTAAGTGTATTAGTTAATGTTCCATTCGTGCAGTTATTCTCAGCTTCAAATCACTCTTTCTAGAAATAGGCAGGTTTAGGCACACTGTGCAAGGTGATAACATACTTTTTTTTTTTTTAATGCACACACATCTCTAAGCATTTCAGTCTCTGGGATTTAAAAAATAAAGTACTTAACTTTGCTCTCCATTTCCACATCTAAAGTGTCTTCACTTCAAAACCTGTTCAGTTTTCTTTGTAACAAATCTGTGAATGTGTGTATATGCTACTACAAAATCGGCTATACTCACCATGTGATTGATACATTTTAATAAATTACTTTTTGAGAATTAATAGGTATTTTCTGAGATTCCCTCATATCTAGTAACACCTTATACTTAGATGTTGGAAACCTATAAGGTTTTTCTCTATAATATGATCTTTCCAGATTCACTATGTGAATCATTGACTTATCCCAATATGAATTATGTGTGATATTTTTAAAAATCAAGGTAATAACATATCAAATATATTCTTTACTTATTCATTAATTAATAATGTAATTTTAGATGAGCATTTCCCATGAATATACTGAATACATTGTAATTTTTATTCAATTATATAAATTTTGAAAATTTCCAACAAATTGAAGAGTTTTACATATTTGACACCACAAAATTTCATGTTTTATTACTGAAATTTTTAAATATAGGAAGAGTTTTGAATCATGTATAATGGAAAAGTATCAAAGATACAATTTCACTTTAAAATTTAATCTCAGATGGTCAGAGGATCTCCTTTGACACAGCCCATCATTTTATTTATTTATTTATTTATTCATTCATTCATTCATTCATTCGTTTGTTGTGGTAGTGGAAGAATGAGAATTGCAGCTGGAAATTTGTCTTGGAAAGACTGAGAATCAAGATGAAATATCTAAAGAATTCAGATGCATTGGTGTTTCATAAACTATTATAACAAGGCTACATTCACATCAGAACTTTGCTCGTTACAAGATTTACTTTTTACATTGTGAGTGATTTGCCAAAGCAAACTTTTCTTTCTTAAATTGCCAAATATTTGAACTGAATTTTGTTAGGAATATCCTTTATCAAAATAAAAAGCAAACAGATTTTTCGTAAATATTTGCCGTAAGGCACTCACTGACATGTAAAACCATAGATTTTTAGATAGAGGACTATCTGATATCTGGGCCAATGAATAGAAACACCTGAACAGTGTCTTCGTGAAAGCTCTCTTGACATGTGAAGGTGATCAATGGGAGGTAACTAACTAGGATATGTAGATGATGTGTCTTATGGCCATATATGTTTACTTCATGAAAATAGTTATCTGGAGAAGAACAAAGTCTATGCTCTTTGCAGGGTACATGTACCCACTTTCCCTATTGTGTTACATGTGGCCAGTCCACTTAATTTATTAACCCATTGAGCCCTGAGGCATAGTGATCTGTGACTCCCTTCTTGGACTCAGTGCCTCAACTGTTTAGAGTTTCTTCTCTGCAAAGCTCTTCTCTTCCAACTTAACCCAACAAAAATATGCCCAAATGTTCTTACTCTGAAATGTCAAGTATAATCTCACTTGTTTTCTTTCTCTCTCTCTCTCTCTCTCTCTTTCTCTCTCTCTCTCTCACACACACACACACACACACACACACACACACACACAGACTTCTATATATACAACTTACACTCTACTGCCTAGCAGGAGGTAAATTATGAACGAATAAACATTTATCAAATACACTGAGTTTTTCATCTTAATTCCCCCAACCTGATGTAATGTCTCCTTATTTTAATGAACTGGAATAGTTCTTTGTGTTTGATCTTCATTGGCACTATCATATATTGATTTTATTTTAACTAATTTTTGTACTTCTCCTTAGGTAGTGAAAATTCCTGCGTTGGGTCTCTACTTTATTCCTTTTTAATTAGTTTATATCCTCACACATAGTAGGTATTCTGTGAGAATTTTTAAACATTAAAATTACTATAATTAGAGTGCATAGATGTACCACATAATTTAATAGTAAAATATACTTATGACAGAATAAAAGTGGAATTATTTTCTGAATTATTTAGAAGGATGAAAAAAATGAAAATAGCTGAAACTCTCAACCATAGAAATAATTCCATATGATCAAAAAAAAACAACATCACCTTTTTTTAAAGTTCAAATATGCAGATATAAAAAATCTAGTTAATTTTTTAAACCTAGTTTCACTGAATAAAAATATTCCAAACTTAAAAAATAAGCAACTGAATATCAAATGATATTCCTAGCTGATTCTAATAAGGATATATTTTATAGAGAAGTGCTCTGAGTATACATTATAATAATATAAAATACAACTTTACTAATTTTAAATTTAAGGGACATAAAAAAGGGAGCAATTTAAAAGCAAGTTGGAGAAAAAAATAAATGAAATCAGGTTGGAGATACAAAAGATCTTATATTTTGCTGCCAGATATTTGAGAAATTAACACCACTCCTCCATCAAAAAAAAAAAAAAAACCTCATGAATAATTTTTATTTTTTGTGGAAAAAGCCTAATGGTCATAAAAAAAAATTCTACTGTATTCACAATCACCTGTCTGCCTATTCCTTCCAATTATTTAAAAGTTAGAGGTTATTTCTTATTTATGGCATATTGTAGATGTTTAAAACATTATAATTTGATCTAACTTGGCATTTGGAAGTAGAAAGAAATACCCAGGTGGGACTTACAGAACGGCAGCATGAGCAGTTTGGCAAGAGGTCTCACCTAGAGAGGAATCTATAAACTGGTCAAAATTAGCAAAGACAATCATTCGTAGTCTCTGGAAATTTTCTTACAACAAATTGAAAAGTATTTATTCAACAAGGACTCTGGAAACGTAGTAATATGAGTGAAAGAAAATAGCATTTCAGTTCAGGGCTCACTCCTACCGAGATCACTGGTGTGGAAAAGCTATTCCAGCAGGCTCAGGAAACACTGGTAGATTCCATTTTCCTCAGCTCCGCCCTGCAAAAGATATAAATTGGGGAGCCAGGCAATGGTCCCATTCTCCCATCCCCAACTGCCACTCTCCAGGGAAAGTCTGGCAATGCAGCTGGTGAAGAGTACAGTCTCCCATTTCCCCACAACTCTATGTTGGGAAAGAGCTACCCTGGACAACTCAGCAACCAAGTGGCAGCTCTGATCATTGACATGGAAAACCTATTCCAGGGCAGCCCAGTAGCTTCCACCTCTGTGCCAAGGACAATCTCTAGTGGAGGGAGATGGATAGCTGGGTGGCAGCACCTGTTCTCTCTCTCACATACATAGATCCCATTCCTTAAGTAGGATCCTGTTGGAACACTCAGTGAGAGATAAATTTTACCTTCAACTCCTGCTTCATAGAGCAACTGTTTTGTCATGTAAAGGAGGAGGTGGGGAGTGTGTTAGGGGAGCAAGCCTCAAAGACTGGTAATACCACACTCTACCTGAGGGGAGCAAGTCTATTTAGAGTGAATTATACACTAAGGAGTGTTGCTGAAAACAATAGAGCAATCAGCTAGTAATCATGGGCAAAGTTTATTATATGTGCATTATGTCTCAATAAAGCTGTTATATAAAAATGAAAAAGTACTATCTAATGCATTGCTTCTGAATAAAATATAAACTTTGTAAAATTAGACAAATTCTTGTGGTTTTATGGTTTATGTATTTGCCTGACATACTGCAAGTATTTTGATTTTCTTGCCATTTTTTTAAAACTTTTATGTATCTCTAACTTTTCAACAATTCAGTAGCATTGTCTTAGATAAATCAGCACAGAAATATCCCAATTTTACATTATTTTAATGCAAAAGTCCTATTTGCCAATGTTAAGATATGCTCTTGAGTGATATAACAATGGGAGAAGAAATTGCCCACATGGGCCATCGTGATTCTGGAACCAAAACAAAAAGTACCTCCTTGCATTTTCATAAGGTAGACTAAAAGGTCCTTTACAAGTGTTTTTGAACTTTGTTAAGTACAGATTGGCCGACAGAAGTTTATCCTCATAAGAAAATAGTGTTAATATAGAAACCTTTCACTGGGCAAATTTAACTTTCTTTGCGGGAAGAATTATCAAAAGAGGTATTTACAAATGTTCTATTGGGGTGCCTGGGTGGCTCAGTAGGTTAAGTGCTGAACTTTTGATTTCAGCACAGGTCATGATCTCAAGGTTCATGAGCTTGAGCCACGCATGGAGCTCCGAGCATCGAAACCCGCATCAGGCTCCGTCCTAACAGTGCCAAGCCTGCTTGGCATTTCGTCTCCCCCTCTCTCTGCCCTTCCCCTGCTCGCTCTCTCTCTCTAGCTCTCTGAAGATAAATAGATAAAAATTTTAAAATGCTGTGTTGTTTACTTCTTGTTTCCATTTTTATTACTTTTGGAGAGAAATTGCATGAATATGGTTTTAGAGATTAATTAAAACTGTGGTTATTTTATCAGAATTAAGACTGAAAGACAATTATTCCATGCTTCAATAAAAATCTAAAGAAAATCTGTCAAGTTTTGCATGTTTTCACCATTTTCCCTCCCCACAGTTAAAAACTGTGTTACATTTGCTTAAGGCTTAAGATACCAAAACTTTATTTTTCTTTCTTTAACAAATATAGGGAGAAAGTTCTAGAGGAATCTGGTATTGCTCTTCCCTCTGATAGTCTCTTGAGGCATATGAAAACTTGACGCTGAGTAATAAAGAAGAGAACATTTGAAGAACTGGGACAGACTTTAGAGGTATATATTTTTCTATCTCCTAAAACTGTGCAATTGCTTCTTGAGAGCTGCAAGAATATTTGGATATTTAGTGTCTTCCAAAAAGAAGTATTTTTTCTCTTCATCACATTGCTATATTGTAGTGTGTCTCTTCTTTTGCTAACACTGTCTACCTTGTCTTATAGTGATCTATGAACGTGCTTTATGTTGTCTTGCCTGCTATATGTACACATGCATAATTGTGGCATGTGTGTGTGTGTGTGTGTGTGTGTGTGTGTGTGTAATAGACAACTTAGAGAATTTGGTCCACATGATGATATTTAATAATGAAATTACAAGGAAAGCCAAATACCAATCAACATTCAATAAAATAGTTTAGCAAAGACCTAATGTATTATTATGTACTTTAAGCTACTGATAAGGACAAAATACTATTATGTCTTCAATTTGTTTTATATGTGAACTCCAACATAAAATACTTTCTAAAAAAAATCCAAATAACTGTTTGATTTAGAATTTGGCTGCAGTATAACACGATTTGGGGGAAATTTCTCCAAGATAATATCAGAGATTAGGTCAAATACTTTTGCACAATACATCAGATAATGGATTGTGTGCTGTTTATTCTTTGCATATACACAATGTACATTATATTGAAATATGTATAAATGTAAAAGCTTTAATAATTATATTTATGAATAATTATTTATAATGATTATAGTGCATTTATACTTGAAAAAAATCCTCACAATTAGATGATATTTATTTAAACAATAACAGTTGAGATTGGGATAACCCAAGGACAATTTCTGGCAGCAAATATGCCCAGATATTCAAAAGAAGAGTTTTTAACCCAGTTAGTTATTAAATGCCAAGTCATGCCTAATGGTGGCACATTTCTCAAGCTAAAAATTCAAGATTTATACTATATATAAATAAATAATTCTATTTTATCATCAGAAGATGTAATACTCCAGTTAATGGAGTATATTAATTAATGAGGCAATTAAATAATTTAGGAAATTAATTTTCGCCACGATTGTTTAAAACCATGTGTATATACTAGTAAGTTACCAATTATTGGCAAATAGATATTTGCCAATTAGCTGCATTTGAAGATTTGATAGTATTGTTATCTGAGTGGTGAGCAGGATGGATGCGTATGGGCTACATTCCAAATCCAGTTCATGAACAGCCATGTAAATCGTTGTTTTGGAAAAATGATTTAAGTTCAAACTTTTGAAGAACTATGTCCTCTGTCTCTTTTCTTGAGCAAACTCCTTTATCCTCAGCTCCAGAATCCATTAGGCTTTTTTCTCCTCTGTCCTTTTACACCACATTGCTACTTCATTAGGGTATTGTGGGTTTTGAGCATTTCAAAAAAAAAAAAAAACCAATTCTAATATTTATCCATTTTTTTTAATATTTATCCATTTTTTGAGAGATGGAGACTGAGTGTGAGTGGGGGAGGGACAGAGAGGGAGTGGGAGACACAGAATCTGAAGCAGGCTCCAGGCTCTGAGCTGTCAGCGCAGAGCCCAACATGGAGCTTGAACTCCCAAACCTTGAAATCACTACCTGAGCCGGGGTCAGTAGCTCAGCCGACTGAGCCACCCAGCACCCCCACTTCTGATCATTTCAGAAAAATCTGTTGGAAGTTTTGGTAAACTGTGGATGGATGTTAAAGGAAAAGAGACAGGTGACTGACTTCAGTATGTCTGTCCAATATCGAGTTATCATCAATAGATCAATAGATAGTGTGAAATAATTAATGATGAAGAAGTACCATTATATGTAGCTTATGAAGTGCTGTTTAAAGAGGCTTTCCAATTAATAAGAAAAGGATGACACTCAAAGCAATGTGTGCTATGTTTCCCTTCCTTCTTTCTACCCTCCCTCCCTCCTTCTCTCCTTTCCTTTCCTTTCCTTTCCTTTCCTTTCCTTTCCTTTCCTTTCCTTTCCTTTCCTTTCCTTTCTTCTCCCTCCCTCCCTCCCTCGCTCCTTCCTTCCTTCCTTCCTTCCTTCCTTCCTTCCTTCCTTCCTTTCCTGCTTGCTTGCATTCTTGCTTGCTTGCTTTTTCTTTATAGTCTTAAGTTTCTACACTTTCCTATTAACGTCTCTTCTGAATCTTGCTTATTTGAAACCATTAGGGAAATAAATAAATATGGCATTTTACAGGTTTCAGATAAACAATGTCTCTTACTGGCTAAACTTAGATTCTTCCCAATTTAAATTCCCCTCATTTTAGTATTGAAATGGCATCAGATAAGTTCCAATATAACATCAAAGAAATAACAATTATCCTGGAGATAATGGATTCACATAGAGAGTCATTGCATTGCCTTTTTTATTCTCACTATATTTTTTCTAGTTTGAGGTTCCCTAATCAATTGTTTAGTCTATTTTAGAAGCTTCCTAAACAAGAAAAACACTTTCTTTAAATTCTTCTTCTATGCTACCAACAAAGTAATCTTTTAAAAACACAGAATGTCTCTCACCTGTTCACTAGTATCTGATGATTTGGCACGTCCAGTATAAGATAGTGCATTAAAATTATGCAAGCCACCAAAACAGATAAACCCTGAAATATTAATGGCTTGACAAAATACATTCTCACCCTCTGGCTCGACAAAATAAATTCAGGGACCCAAGATGACAGAAGTTCTCTAACTTCAAAACATGGTTCCCAAGGTTACCCTGGCCACCAACATCTACCCCCAGTGGAGGAGAAGAGGAGATAATACTGAACATGAGGTTTATATTGACCAAGATGCAATATTGGAAAGTATTAGTTCCACCTTCATTCTATTCACTAGGTTGCCATCACAAGCCCATTTCCAGCTGGGGAAAAAAAAAAAAGGCAGAAGTATGTGGCCAGCCATGTATTCAGAACATAGAGAAAAGAGGTTTGCTGAAAAACTAAGCAATATAAAATTCTGGACAGCAATATAAAATTCTTCCCAATTTAAATTCCCCTCATTTTAGTATTGAAATATACTTAAACATTTTTTTTACAGTCTTAACTTTTTACTCTTGCTCATGTACCTTCCAGACCAAACATATCATCATTCTCAAAATAGTCTCATATGTATCTGAACCCATGCTCCTTTCTCTACCATAATTATACTTTGCCATATCTGTCAATCAGAATTTTCATCTTTTAAAATTTGCTGAGTATTCTATAATGACTTTCTATTACAATTTCCACATCAAAAATAGTTTTCTCATTTTTCTCCATCTTTTTTCTTGATATTAAAAACAAATTTTTTTCAATTTGTAGTTGTTTTTTTTGTATCTCCATTTTGTGCACCAAGTGCCAAGGTTTGTACACTAAATACTAAGAACTATTTTGTTCATACTTGATTCCTACACATGGTAGGAACTGACTTTGCCATTCAGCAAACACCCTGTCACAACAGAAAGAAAACTAGGTGGTAAAATATATAGATGAGTAAGGTGCCCTTTACTTTCAGTAAATGCCTAATTTAGTGAGAAACTTAAGGAAGAAATGAATACTGCTAATATACTATGAATCTTACAGAACGCTGAGGCTATGGTTTGGAACTCAAAAGTATGAATCTTAAGGAGATAAATCTGTATTTGTTGAACTTAAGCTTCTATCTTTAATTTTGAATGACCATAGTAAACATATGATCATTTGTGAGAATGAGGAATTATGTGTAAATCAATTTAAATGAATTATCTTATTATTATTCAACCCTTATAGAACATTCAAAGAAAATCTCCAAGGAAAGTATTACATTCTCCACTTAACAAATGAGGAAACTGAATTTCAGAAATGGTTAACTTTACAAGACCAGTTACTAAGAGACAGAATCAGAATATGTCTGGTATCTATCTGACTTCAAATTCAATGTTCTCCTCTCTGACTTCATTCAGAGTCAGTTCATAAAACTCTGTCATGATTTCTTTAAATATACAACACTTTAAGACACATCATTATACAAACAGAGTCAGTTCTAATGATGTCTACCTAAAGGACGTCTATAACAAAGATAGTTACCGCAGCACAGCTCTAATTGTACACTTGCCTTGGATATAAGAGACATTGCCTGAGGCTTTGTGTATTGGATTTTAGAGAAAGAAAGGCCAAGCCCAGGACATGTTGAAATAAGCAAAGTTGAATTTTATGCTTTTTGTGGGGGGAATATTCTCTGAAAGTGAGGTACTCTTGGTATTTGAACAACATTATTCAAAATCTCCTGCCAACCACTCCAACTATACCAGCCAACTAGGGTTCCTTTTTTCAGTTTCTCCTTACATGTTCTGCCTCTACTTGTATGAGTAGATTACCACAGGTGTTATTCTAAATATCTGCGAGGCTGAAAGGCCACATTCCAATGAGTTTACTTTCATGCCTAATATGGAGACGTTCTCTTTAAAATTTTATAGTCTTTAATGACATGGTTTGACTATAAGAAGGAGATGTTTGGGGCATGGGCCTTTTTTATTGGAACCCTGGAAATCATATTGCTCAGAGAACTCCCTGCTCTTTGCATGCAGCTCTGACTAGGAAAGTGAAGTATATTGCCAATTAATATTTGCTTTTTTAAAATAGAGTCCCCATTTTTTTAATTTGTTGCATTTGGTCTTCATTTTCCCCAAGTTATTATTTTGTTTCTTTGATTTTGTTTTTTTGTTAGTTGGTTTGATTTTGGTTGTATTTTTAAGATTCACTTTTTGGTATTTTATTATAAAAGCTTATGTACTAGAATAGTGATGATTTTCAACTGAATTCAACTGATCCCTGAATTACAAATAACATGTATTAGGGACTTTTGTTTCCGTGATTGTCTCACCCTTGAAAATAAATTCAACATATAATTTAGCCATACATATGAGTCTATACTACACAGTGACAGCATTCTTTATCTTTTTTAAAAAAATTTTTGGTGCAAAAATAATATTATGATTCATTATTAATGTTAATTAAATTAATCAAACAGCTTCTTAGCAATAAATTGTTTAATGCCAAAAAAGACATATTATCTATGATATTCACTATCATATTCTTATGCACAAGACTTGAACCTGCATCCAAAGTTCAAGCCAGGGAAGAGCAATGCTTGTAGAGAGTGTATTTGTTAGTTTTGTTGCTAATTTAAAACACATCCATGATATCAAATACATCTCAGTCTTTGGAAATAGCTTTTAAGCATAAGATACATTTTGGTGTGGAAAAAAAATTGATAAAATAGTACTCTTGATCTCCACCACTGTAATTAGTAAGTCCTTTTATTACCAAATTTAAAAATGCAGTTAAAAATTAATTTAGTTATACAATAATGGCATATATAATTACAATGTGAATCTTGTAAAAAACCCATTTGGTTTCATTGAATAATCTCATCATGTTTTGCATCCATTGATTTTTATTTTAATGCATCACTAGAATACTTTTATTTTTTTTAATGCAAGCACTTAGTAGAAAAAATGTGCTTGTTCTAGTTGACAGATCAAGGAAACAGAATTTAAGCACTGTTTTAATTCTAAGAAATGGATAGAAATTTATATCAAATCCCTGTAGTATTTTCAATCTGTTACTTTCCCTCAAATAACATTCAAGCTGTCTAAAACTTTATAAAAGTTATCAGAGCAAGACCTAATGATGATTATTTCCATTCATCTTTTAATTTCAACCTAACATAGACAACTTAAGATTTCTACACGTTTTGCATTGTTTAGCTCCCAAATTTCTACATAATCCAAACCGTTTGACAAAACCCAACAAATTAAAATAAAAACTTCCTCAAGAGTCAAAGTTTTGATTTAGATCTTGAGGTGACCGAGGATTCTTGGGTTTCATTTTATTTTGATACTTGCTGGAAACTTGTCAAGAAAGGGAAGAGAACTCTATTTTCATACTGGGTATTCTGCTACAGTGTGGGTCTATTCTGCCTTAAAGCACTATTATTTGAACAAGTAACCATCCCAGTCACTGATTGCCTAGGTTGTCAATCAAAGTTTGCCGGAAACATCCCATTAATATCACAGCATACAGAAGTGTTATTTTTTAAATTTTGTTTTTTTCAACGTTTATTTATTTTTGGGACAGAGAGAGACAGAGCATGAACGGGGGAGGGGCAGAGAGAGAGGGAGACACAGAATCGGAAACAGGCTCCAGGCTCTGAGCCATCAGCCCAGAGCCCGACGCGGGGCTCGAACTCACGGACCGCGAGATCGTGACCTGGCTGAAGTCGGACGCTTAACCGACTGCGCCACCCAGGCGCCCCCCAGAAGTGTTATTTTTAATGAAAGCTTACCTTTTAGATTTTTGACTTGAAGACAAAAACTGTCTCATCATGATTTTGTGTTCATACTCCATGGACATTAATACCAATTTTAAATTTCTTTGATTTAAAAAAATATTGGTTTTAGATAGTTGCATTAGGTTCAAATTTACAATCATGAACATGACTAACACCTATCTGATAAACCTATGGCAAATAGTATAATGAGACATAAATTTGAGTGAAAAGAGTGTTACAACGGGAGATATGACGTGGAGAGACAGGATGCAATGGGAGCCATCTCCCAGATGTAGGAGTTTACTGGCCTAGAGGAAATTACTTTCAACGCTAAGATTTGAAGGATGACATGAGTCAAACATGTGGGAGTCTGTGGAAAGGAAAGGTTTCTGTGAAGGGAAGGGATATAGGAGGGGATTGTAAGTGGGGAGGGAAGAGGAATGTTTTAGACAGTGGAAGTAGTAAGTGAAACAGCCAAATGGAAAAAATGAACATGAAGTTGATAGAAACAAAAAGTCATTTGGAATGTGAGGTGAGATCTTTAGGAAGAGATAAGGCTGGAAAGGTGGGCAGAGATGGATGGATTGGCCTGATAGATCTTTAGGTTACATATATACAGATAGAATTTGTGATCCTGATTGAATGAACAGTGAGGGAAAGGCACACTTCAACGTGACTCTCAGGTTTGTATCTGAGGATGGAATTTCAGGTATTGACGTAAGAGGAGCAGGCTCCGTGAGGACATAGTAGGTTTGGACGTGTTGAGGGTATATATCTGGGAATATATTGCACTATTGGCAGTTTTCTTTTTATATAAACAATATGAAACTCAGAAGAGACAAATCTTTTAGAAATGAAGATTTATGAGAATTCACAGAATTCCTGTGAATTCTGATGGCATGTCATTCAGAAATGTTTTTCTCAGGGGCATTCAAGCTGGAATAGCCTTTCAAAATCTTGTTTTAATAAACACCAAATCACCGATCATTAAAACTAAGAACTTGAAATATATTGGTGAGATTAAAGTTTATGGCATACAGTGCACTTGCACATGACCCCTGTTGTAGCTTTCTCTCCTACAGGCTGAAAAATGCATTGTTTTCTTTTCTTCTATAGAATACATGGACCCTGAACTAACTAGAGTGAATTCTTTTATTTATTTATTTATTTATTTATTTATGCAACTGAACACTGACCAATGCAATGGAGACCTCAAATACGAAACACTTTTTAAATTTTATGTATTTTAGATTTTTCTGCTTTTTAAAAAAGTTTATTTATTTATTTTGAGAGAGACGGAGAGAGAGAGCACAAGTGGGGAGGGGCAGAGAGAAAGGGGGACAGAGGATCCAAAGTGGGCTCCAACTGATAGCAGAGAGCCCGATACTAGGCTGGAACCCATGAACCGTGAGGTCATGACCGGAGCCACAACCAAGAGGCAGATAGACGCTCAAGGGAACTGAGCCACCCAGACGCCCCCTCTTTTGTTCTACTTTTGAAAAAGGGAAGTTTCTGAGTCTGAGGTGAACAAGAACTCTTTTGTAGTCAACACAACTGGGGATGCCAGAAGGAAGAGGCAAGATGGGGAAGCCCCTAATTTGGTATGTAGCCATTTGGTAGTCTTGGATAGTAAATAATTATCTCTACGTCCATTGTACCCAAGTACTTCCAGGTATGCAGATAATAATATGTAGAGTAATCAATTAATAATAATATGAGTAGTTCACAGAGGAAAAAATAGAAACTGATGCCTGCTTTTCCCCTCTTCTTTACTTTTTCCACATTAAGATGAATCTATTCTTTTCTAGCAGCAAAGGGAGAATTTGGGACTCCTACTTCATAATTTGTCAGGGAAGGCAAACAATTTGAGTGACTTTGTCTTATGGAAAAGTATCTCAGCATCTGAACTTTAATCCAAAGTTTTAAGTATTTCAGATGGAAAATCAAAAAGAATGAATAAATTGTGGACAGAACAGAGGCAAAGTGTGGAGTGAAGAGGGTATCAGCCATTTTTTTTTATTACTGTTTTAAGTGTTTGAAGCAGTTTATTTTTTTTAATTTTTTTTAACGTTTATTTATTTTTGAGACAGAGAGAGACAGAGCATGAACGGGGGAGGGTCAGAGAGAGGGAGACACAGAATCTGAAACAGGCTCCAGGCTCTGAGCTGTCAGCACAGAGCCCGACACGGGGCTCAAACTCACGGACTGCGAGATCATGACCTGAGCCGAAGTTGGCTGCTTAACCGACTGAGCCACCCAGGCGCCCCATGAAGCAGTTTAATACTTATTTCTTTGGATGGTAAAAAAAAAAAAAAAGAAAATCCTAGTTTTCATAGCCATAATTTTTATCTCTAGGGCCTCAGTCATTCCTTGAAAGGATCCAAAGAGAATGCTTTGCTAACAAATATCTGCTATTAACACTCCTTTCCTATTTCAGCAGAAGAGATGTTCCTCAGGTTTCCCAAGGCCAATCTTTATGTGGACTTCAGCACAGGTGTCAGGTGACATGTAGCAACCCATTACAATAAAAAAAAAAAAATGTAGAAATGTTTCATTGCATAATGAACATCATAAAAAATGCCATTAGTAACAGATTTTGTTCGGGGGAGGGGGCGAAGCATATCTAGAGTGTAACTAATGGGAGTAATAATGCATTGAATGCGGTCCAACTTTTACTATATGTCACTTAAGTAAGTTAAGGTGGCATTTGTTACAAGCTCATACTGTATAGCACTGAACCTAGGGAGTGGATAATAGTATATTCCCGTCACGTCAAAAAAAGGTCCTAGATCTTACAAAATAATGACATTCTTTTAAAACATTCCATTAAAGTCATCCCCTCCCTCTCACTCCCAGGAAATGTTAAGGAATTCAATCATATCATCTCTTACAGATAAACATTTAAGACTAAAAAAAACTAAGAAGAATGTAACAAAAACTTTAAGACTGGAAAATAGCTTCCAGAAACGTGGCTCTAATTAATATTTTTGCCCAAACCTGAATGATTGGCTGATTGTAACTCAATCGAATGATTGGCTGATTGTAACTCAATCTAATTTCTGGAATTCTAACCCCCAGAGTCTAATCAAAAGCTCCAAAAAGAAGGTGCGCCTGGGTGGCTCAGTCAGTTAAGCTTCATGAGTTTGAGCCCCAAGAGGGTCTCTCCACTGACAAAGCACAGCCAGCTTCAAATCTCTCCCTCTCTTTCTGCTCCTCCCCTGCTTGTGCTCTCTCTAAAAAACTAAAATAAAACAAAACAAAATAAACAAATAAACAAAACAAAAACAGAACGGAAAAAAAACTCCCAAAAGGAATTGCAAATGTATTTGCTAAGGACATCAAGGGGTTAATTTAAAGGGCTGAAGGGGCCCTGGCTGCTAACTCCAGTAGGAAGAAAGCAAGCTGCTCCTTAGATTGTGGCTGGGTTCCTTATCTTGGTTTTCCTATAACTGCCTTGGGCTGGGCATGGTTTTGTTTATTTACTTATTCATTCTTTTAGGATTTACCTCAGCTTATGTCCTAAAGGGATTTGAGGCAGTTTACAGAATTCAAACAATATGAAACATGAAAATATAAAAAATAAGAACCTGCTTGCATTCCTGGCCCTGCTGCCTCCCATTTCTGCAGTTTCAAGTTTGCCTTGACCCAGGTGTTAGTGCCAGTCCAGTTCCTGCTCCCAGGGAAATAAGGCATTCCTGGATTCTTGAGGGTAAGGTGTGCACAGTCGTCAGAGAGAGCCTTGTTAAGTTGTTGGAAACCCTGAGCTTCTTTACATTACTTCTTAAAAAGTCAGCCACTTTTTGGACTGAAATTGAATTCCAGCATCTGGGCCTCTGTCTTAATCATTTGCTTATCATATTTGTATTGTCTGGCCATCCAGTTTGTTGTTATATGGGGGTCCTGCTAAAGCATCCTAGCCTGGCATCCTAGCCTTTACACACTAATTTAAGGTTTATCAGCTGGATAAATAAAATACAGAATGCTAGTTACATCTGAATTTCAGATAAGCAGCAAATAGGGCTTTTTTTTTTTTTTAAATAAATGTATCCCAAATATTTGTAGGAAAATCCTCAGACTCTCAATTTCCTCTTCTTTAGAAAGATTGTAGTTGTACATGCTTGGAAACATTGTTGTAAGAATAGAGAGAATGTTTTGCATGAGACATGCACTAAAATAACTATTCATCATTTACCTGAAGTTCAAATTTGACTGGGCATCCTGTATTTTACGTGGAAACTCTATGCTAGTTTCTAAAAGATTTCTCTAGCCTGTCACTACTTGCCTATATATCCCATGTTGATGGCTATCAGTGCTCAGGCTTTGCAGCCTGTTGAAATGCACTGTTGAAGTGTCCTCTTTCTGGTCCTCACTAATTTTTGTATGTTCATCACGTCCCATTTTCTGTGAATGGCTCCCTCTAAACAGCATGCACTATGTGTGTGTGTGAATTTCCTGTGCTTGCCTGATGCTTTGTGTGTGGCTGATGTTCCCCATAGATGCGTGTTCTCATAGACCTCTCCCATCTGGCCTGTTACTCTCACTTTACTGACATTAAGTCCCAGTTTTGTCTGGGGCAGTTCTACTAACAGCAGCAAGTAATTAGGTAGCACCTATTTGGTTCCAGGGCTTCAGTGAGAGTCCACAAATACAAAGAGGAACAGGTCATGTGCCAGCTTCAGAAACCTTTGAGTCAGGCAAAGGAATAGATATTAGAAGTCATAATAATATTAATAACTACTTTTTTGGATGTACTACAGTCCAGAAACATTATCTGTCTTAATCGTTGTAGCAACTCAGCCAAGCATGCGTCTCATCTCTTTTAAGCAAGAGAAAACTGAGATTCTGAGGATAATCAACTTTCCTAAATAAACACTTTCTCAGTGGTAAAACTGGAATGGGAATCTAGATTTCTGACTTCAGATATAGTATACATTGCATTGGCCCAGTCTCAGCTAAATCCATTACCACTGCATAGCATTTATTTTTTTTTATGTCTGGTATACCTCCCAGAGGAGGGGAGACAGAACTGGTGAGATGTTATATGAAATTATGCCTTTGTCATTTTTTCTGTGACATTGATGACAATATTGAGAAGGTTCTCACTTGTTAGGATTTCTAAATTTCTTCCTAACTTGTATGGAGTGAAATCAAGCAAGCATGATTGATAACCATGCTCTTAGAAGAGAAGCCTTTTTATATGGATGTGGTGATCAGAGCAGAAAACAGATAGGCCTTTCCTGTTCCTCCATGCCCCCCTCACTTCTATGGATGACTTCTCATAGTCACTGAGTCACAGCCTTGTAGAAATAGGGAACCAAGAAAATTACTCCATCTTTCTGGTCTTAAACACCCCATCTTCTGCTTTGTTTCCAAAGCCATCTTAAGGATGATGTATAGAAAGAGGGGTCACATTCCACTTGGTTTCTGGGATGATCAGAGGACTTTGCATCTCAAGGCTCATTCTTTGTGGCTTACAGTAATGGCGGTAATGGAGGTATTTAATGGCATATGACTACTGACTTCTTATCATTCATGAACATTAGTCTACATAAGTTTAATGAGTGCCATAGTGGGGTAAGAGCTGTTCCACTTTCCTTCCTCTGCAGGCAGCTCCACATGGCTTCCTCAGCCCCAGACTCTGCATGAGGCCTCTGCTCAGCCACCAACAGCTCTCCTTGATTCTCCTAGTTCCTTGGTTTCCCAATTCCACCTTCCCAGAGAGGGTGTTGGTTATCTCAGACCTGACACAACATTGAATTTTGGTCTTTTGTGGATGGGCTGCCCTGGAATTAGGTCCCCAAATTTGGTCTTAGGAACTCAGCTGAGAAAGCCCAAGGTTTGGGCACAAATAGTATAGTCCCTGAGAAGGCTAATATTTCAGTAACATCACACTCCCATTCTTATGTTTTTATTTAAAATGCATTTTTTTTTAGTAAATAAACACACAGGGAACAAATAGCATAAATGAGGACATCTGTTTAAACACCACAACTTGTTGGCATTTTATTGTATGTTTAGACATTTAACTTCAGAATCTGAAAATAAGAGAGTGTTCAGTATGGAAACATTGCTTTTTAAATACTTTTAAAATTATATTTCCTTCTTTCTCTTTCATATATTTATGTCAAGCCTAGCTTAATATAATATCTTTTGAACCAATATTTTTCTCGACAAACAGGTGTTGTCAAAAGAGAAAAATGGCAGGTAATTGATTCAATAAATATTTCCACTGATTACCTTGAAACTATAAGCCACTCTCCTTTTGAAAATTAATCAAGGATAGTTGTCCACAGTAGTGATAATCCACAATTCAAGTGCTGATATGATACCATCCCTATACTCATTTATTTTTTAGGGCTGAAAGCACTGAGGGGAATAAAAAGGAAGAGAATTATTTAAGCACAAATTGCATGAGTCTGCAGATAGTGTACACATCCATTAAAGATTATTCACCATAAATATTAAAAAACTTTCTGAGGCTAGGAGGTAGCCATGGCAATGAAGAGAATACTAGAGGCTCAAGTTTTGAGTCCAAGAAGCAGGCATCACAAAGTAGAAATTTTAACGGAACACGAAAATACATCCTTTGGCTATTGGTGTTCTACTTGTCCCTGTTGCTGCTGCGCATCAACTCCATCAGTGGACGGCCACTGTATTATCACTAAGCACAAGGAGCCTTTTGTGACATTCTCATGCACATGATAGTTGGGAGAACCAACATTACCAAGGTTACATTAGGACATGTCCAATTATTATGTCCAATTATTACATCCCACTTCAGAGTAAGTAGGCTGCCTAGGAGCCTGAGAGAACAACTTTGCTGATTTGACACTAAACATGGAAGCCTTCCAGAAATTAAAATATAAAAAGAAGTTTTATTGTACACAATTGATGGATCTCAAATACCTGCTAAGTTTAAGAGTCAGACAGCTATGTCTAAAATAGTTGAAAGAAGTCTGGCTATCAGCACTTTTAAAGTGATAGAATTGTAAAGAGAATGCAAAATTTCCAAGTTGGCCAGTTTGCTAAACTAAGGTTCTAAAGTTAATTGAAACTTTAAAGTTGATCTGTCCGGGGTGCCTGGGTGGCTCGGTCAGTTGAGCGTCTGACGTCGGCTCAGGTCATGATCTCACAGCTCGTGAGTTCAAGCCCTACATTGGGCTCTGTGCTGACAGCTCAGAGCCTGGAGCCTGCTTCGGATTCTGTATCTCCCTCTCTGTCTGCCCCTAACCCACTTGCATTCTGTCTCTGTCTCTCTCAAAAATAGATAAACATTAAAAAAAAATTTTTTTTAAATATTAAAGTTGATCTCTGCCTCCCTCCTTTCTTCCCTCCCTTCTTTCCTTTCTTCTTTGCAAGTTTATAATTAGTACTGGGAAGAAAATTGTGCTCCATGCATTGATGCAGTCTCTTACTAATTTTATGTCCTGTCTTTTCCTGGCAAGCTTTGCCTCATATAATATCAGATAATTTACCAAGGAGATCTGCCAGTCTCAAAGGGCTTTTCAGGGGACCAATTTTTCTTCAGTACAAATTTCTAGTTGGTGGGCGTTGGAATTGGACAGTGAAAATCCACTAAGGAACAGAATCTATGTTAATGTGGAGGTGGGGTTGAGAGCTCCTCACTAAGTTTTGGGTCCTATCACTGGCAATTTGTGGAAAGCACATGCTCATTTAAGCTTATGGTATGTTCTTTTAGGAAGATCTTTTAAGCAAGCAGTGAGGCATGGAAAAATGATAGCATATTATATTCACAAAAGAGTATAGAAACCATTTACTCTAATTCTGCATTCAAGACATGAATTCCTCAGAAAGATCATTAAATATTAATATTTACAACTCTAAATATCTTACTGAACTCTCTTAGATGGTCAATATTTTATCTTGACAGAAAACAACAAAAATAATTTATTAACAAAATTCTCGCATTTAAATTACAGAGCATAATCAAGAGGATGTTTATAAATATTATAGGTATAACAACATATTTTTTATTTCCTCTTTTCACTTGTAAGAATTAACAAATCCTTCATCAATTTATCCTGATCTCTTTTAGGATACTTTTAGAAAATATTGTGCTTTTTTTTATTTAAAATTATTTTTAATGTTTATTTTTGAGAGAGAGAGAGAGAGAGAGAGAGCATGAACAGGGGAGGGGCAGAAAGAGAGGGAGACAGAATCCAAAGCAGGTTCCGGGCTCTGAGCTGTCAGCACAGAGCCTGCCGCGGGGCTCAGACTCAAGAACTGTGAGATCATGGCCTGAGCCAAAGTTGGACGCTTAACCGACTGATCCACCCAGGTGCCCCAAAATATTGTACTTTCTAATATTTTAGAAAATACTGTTTTTTTCCTTTTAATAATATAATTCTTACTAACATTATTTGTTTTATGTGTGTTTTACAATTTCAACATATTCTCATTATAGAAAGAAATAATTTTAAAAATCAGGATGATATAATGTTAAATGTCTTCTATATCTATCTTGGCTTTGCATTTACTCATTTTGTAACATTTGGCAAGTTATTTAACCTCCCTACACTTTGTCTATAAAGTGTAGAAAATATTACCCTCCTAATAGCATTAATGTGAGAATTAATTCATGTATACCAATTAGAACAGTGCTCAGGGTGTATTAAACTCTCCCTAATCTAAATAGTATCTTCTCCATCTAATTCATCCAGTGACAAAAGCCAATCTGGGGTCAGCTGATCTCTTTTATGACTACAAGCTGATATTTGATGATGATAATGATGATGATGATGATGATGATGATGTTAATACCTTTGACTTCTGTTTGAATAGGACCAATAGATCCTCAAAGCGTTCTCACAACTGAGACTTAAATGTTGGAAGAGAGAAAACTTCTCAGCCAATGATTTCAATGGATTTGAAGAGGCAGAAGCAACTAATGGATTGAAATGATTAAAAACAGCTGAAAACCTTAGGCAACACTACATTGCTGAGTAATAATCATAGCAATGGTACAAAATCTATATATTGGATACGTGGGTGGGTCAGGGAATACATTGTAGAGGTTATACATGGGAATAATCATAACAATTAAGTAAGAAGGTACCCAGTTATAAGAAGAGAATGGGGCAAGGGTATGCTAAGCAGAGGGAAACCTATCAGAAAATCAGGGCAAGAGAAAAGATGGAACTTTCTGCAAACTTAGAGTACTTTGTGAAGTAAGTATTCCTTTGGGGAAGATGTTGAACTTGGAAAAGAAAATGAATAGATGTCAAATCATGAAGGGCCCAGTATAACCTAGTGAAAATCTTAGATTTTGTCTTAAAAAGAGTAAGTGGCTATTAAATGATTTAAAGTAAGAAATTCCTCATCAGGTTTGCCTTTTAAGAATATCACTATGAAGGAAGTTTGGGATATGTAAGACTAGAGACAGACCCAGTTACAGAATAATTACAAGAATGCAGGTAATAAATGAAAAAGGCTTGAACCACACCTGCTGGCCGACTGAATGCTGAGAACAATAAAGGTTTATATTCTAGAAATAATTGTATTTATTTGTTTATTTTTAAAGTTTTTCTTCATTTATTTTGAGAGAGAGCACGAGTGTGCATGAGTGAGTGGCGGGTGGAGGGGCCGAGAGAAAGAGAGGGAGAGAGAGAATCCCAAGCATGCTCAGCACTGTCAGCATGGAGTCCTACTTGGGGCTTGAACTCACAAACTATGAGATTATGACCTGAGCAGAAATCAAGAGTCCGATGCTTAAATGACTGAGCCACCCGGGGACCCCCTAGAAATCATTTTAAATTAATAAATATATGGGCTGATGAAGTGAACATGATTGCAAATTAATATTAAGACAATATTTAGAGGTTTGCTCAACTTACAGTATTTAAAAATAAACAGTAAAAAAGTCATATTGGAAAAGTGCACATCTAGAGAGGACGTCGTTCCTCACTGGGGCAAACCTGGTGGAAAGGCCATGATGTTTTCAAACTGGGTTTTGCCCTTACACCAAATAGTTTTCTGTCGAATTGCCATTTCCCATTAAAATTGTTGTGGGTCTTTTCTAGCCTGTGTTTGCAAACTTAAAGAAGGACTCACATGCTGGCTGTACATGCCCTTGAAGGGTTAACAAAGCCACATTTTGAAGACTCCTAGTGCCTTTGGAGATATCTTGTCCAGAATGCTTGCTTGTCAAGTGCTTCTCCAGATTATGTATGGCCACAACAACCACTAAAATGTGAGAGAACAACCAGCAATCCACATCCCATACGGGGTCCAGAATTACTGGCCCTGGAACCATAGATGCTGAAACTCTGATGTTTGCCAAACCAAAATTGAGATGGATGCAGTCATAGTCTTTACAGGCTCGTTCCTGAGACCTGACAGCTTTCAGAGCCTCCAGTCTGCACAGGCTGGAGAGAGGAACATGAAGGACTGACAAGAAAAGACGAAGAGCTTTGGTATCAATAACTTCTTACAGTGCCCAGAACTGTAAATTCACAGGAAGCACATCACAGAATGATTCCCTCTCACCACTAATTTGTGATTCTAATAGTTCAACAAAGTTATTTGTAACACTATTTAGAGGGAACTTACAGATATTTCGTGAGCATAATCCCTTTGGAATACCATTTTTTTCTTTTTCTTTTTAATGTTTTATTTTTATTTTTGAGAGAGACAGAGACAGAATGCGAGTGGGTTGGGGCAGAGAGAGAGGGAAGCACAGAATCTGAAACAGGCTCCAGGCTCTGAGCTTTCAGCACAGAGCCCAATGCGGGGCTCGAACCATGATATCATGACCTGAGCTGAAGTTGGACGCTCAACCGACTGAGACACCCAGGCACCCCATGGAATACCATTTTCTTAGTGAAGAACTCATTGTGATAACCTTGCTAAGGCCATGTACACACGTTTATAGACACACGTGAAACTTTTCAGCAGCCATTTTGATGCCCTTGTGCTCTTAGAAAATTTGTGAGGTTTTTCTTCTTAAAAGTTGTCCTTGCGGTTTTATTAAAGAAAAAAAAATGAAGGAAAATATTATAGACCCAGATTTGCTGGAATTTCCTTTTTGGACAGATTGGCCAGAGAGGAAAACTTCAGAGACTGATTTTTTTTTTTTTTTCTGGGACTAAGAAGGGCAAATTCTAGAATATGAGAAAAATTTCAAGATTAATTATTAAACAATAAACATGTTATTAGGCAATATATACCAGAGGAAGAGAAGACATTCTGATCTATTACATAATCCAGTATCTTAAAATCTATATTGAAAATTTAGATTTAGAAGATTTCTAGTTATTAAGTGTTTATTGCATGTCAGACTTGGTGGATACATACATAATTTATTTTACTCAGTTTCCCATTTCCATATTTTTCTGTTCTTTTTTTAAATATTTAATTTGTTTTTGAGAGAGAGAGAGAGAGAGAGAGAGGGAGAGAGAGAATGAGCAGGGGAAGGGCAGCAGAGAAAGAGGGAGCCACAGAATCTGAAGCAAGCTCCAGGCTCTGAGATGTCAGCGCAGAGCCCAACGTGGGGCTTGAACTCATGAGCTGTGAGATCATGACCTGAGCCAAAGTCAGACACTTAACCAAATGAGCCACCTAGGGGCCCCACCCATTTCCATATTTTTGATGAAGAAACACAGAGAGACTAAACAAATAACCCATAGCTGCACAGCTACAAATATGAAGACTAGGATTCAACACCAGGTCCATCAAATGCTTTGTTATATTTATGGAAAATGTATTCAGTAATGTCTATTGGAGCACATAATAATATAAGACACTGGGGGTCTACAGTGGTTTAAAAAGAGACAGCGATAACACACAGTTGTGTTTGGTACTGATCCTGCCTTTGGATCTAAAGATATTTTGTCAGGTTTTAAGTGTCATTAACAAAACTTAAAATGGTCAGATAAAAAGGTCCAGATATTCAGGAGGGGGAATAGGTGGCAATTGAACTCTCCCCTAAAATAGAGTGAGCTTATGAAAATATGAATTTCCAAAGAAGGATTCTTTATTTTATTTTTTTAAATTTTGTATTTATTTTTGAGACAGAGACACAGAGCATGTGCAGGAGAGGGGCAGAGAGAGAGGGAAACACAATATCCGAAGCACGTTCCAGGCTCTGAGCTGTCAGCACAGAGCCTGATACGGGGCTCGAACTCACAAACTGTGAGATCATGACCTGAGTGGAAGTCGGACGCTTAACCAACTGAGCCACCCAGGCGCCCCACCCAAAGAAGGATTCTTTAGGTAGAAAGATGAGACGTATTCAAAATTTCGCATCTGGGAAATAGTATGGCAAGAGGTAAATGAAATTAGATTTTACCAAGGAGAAAGTGCTTGGTGAACAGAAATGAGGTATGAAACTGGTAGGACTAGATTGTGAAGGGCCTTCAGAGTCCAGGAAAGAAGTCTAGATTTTCTTGTCTGGCCACTGAGGCATTGAATATTTAGGAGTGATACAGTCACTCTTCTGTTGTGCAGCAAGAGGGAGAAATGTTCTAACGTGAGCTAGGAAGTCATTATCCAGGCATGCTGTAACAAAAGCTTGATCTAAATGAATAATGGAGTGATGTTGACAGACAGCAGAGCTATTGCAGTTGTACAATTCACATGACGAGACAATTGAATCACAGGCAAAAAAAATAGTATATAAAGGTGATTTCAGGATACACATCTAGATAAGATTAAGGTAGGGCCTTCGTATTGCAAAGAGCATCATTCATATCACACAATTTGATAACATGGAAAGAGGAACAGATTTGAAATGGAAGGTGATAACCCCACAGTGTAGGATCATATTATATTTACATCTTACATTTAGACTTGGTTGAGATCTTTATTGGTGGAATCATCTAAAATACATTACAAAATGTGTAGCAATTTGCTTTATTTGTAATTAACTACTAAAACAATGACTCATTCTATGGACAGTATTCAAATGGTTGAGAGACAGATTGAGAGGTAAATTTATGCATGGAAAAACTTGAAAGAAAAGGAACTCATGGCTGGGTAGACATTTCTGAACATGCCTCATAGGGTTTGTGCGAGGATCGTTTGATACAATATGTAAGAGTACTTTGTAAACTCTTAATAAAATGGTATATTTGTTCAACAAGTATTTATTGAGTAATCTTATGGGTTGACTCTTGTGCAGGATGCTAAAACTAAAAAATGAGTAAGAAATGGTCCTTCACATATCACATTCGTTTTTCCTACATTTTCCCAACAGCCTTACTGTTTGGTGACTATCTTCACACTATGGCAGTATTAATTATAATATTGTTTTATTTGATGAGAATATTATGAGGCCAGCACATCTATTATGTATTTTTAAACATTTCTATTAAAAGTGTCACAATCAGACATGGAAAGATAAGCATTTGGATGAAGACTGTCTGGAGTTTAATCATACTTTCTTGGTGTATGGTCTTGGGCAAATTGCTTATCAGTTCTAATTCTCAGTTCCCTTCTATGTAAAATGGAGATTAGCACACTTATTTCAAAAGCGTTTGTAAAAATAATTGAAATAAAATAATAATCTACATAAGGCAGTCAGCCTACTGTCAGACACAACCAATTAATACATATTAGCCATGCTAGATATTTGATTCACTAACAGAGCTGTCATTCCTCTTCTGTCCTCTTTTCCCTCTCTTCCTCCTCACTCATCTTCATGCCTCTTCTCCATACTTCAGAAGCTTGAGGTCTATGCCAACCGGAAAGCGGGGTGGCTGCCAGCCTAACGTCACAAGATTCTCCTGATCTGTCCAGGCAAGAGCTTCCCTGCCAACTGCATTACTTCCCCCGCTATAACCATTTCAAGGCCACAGCTTACTGGGCATCTGAAAATGAAAGGTATAAAGTTGGAAACACACTCATTCACCAAAATGATGGTTCCGAAATGATTGGAGTAGTGGTCTGAGCAGTGCGTGCATGGGTGTGTTTGGCGGTGGATGGCGAGGTATTATAGGTGTTCACACATGGGAACTGATCAAATGAAATTTATATGATCTATAAATGTTTTCTTTTGAAACAACTTTTAGGAATTATATTCTTTAATTCCTTTTCAAATCAAACTGTGTGCAAAATTCCCATCTATACAATAGAATTTTAAGGGCCCCTTTTGAATGGACACTTCAGCTTGCCTCAAAGGAATACACTTTGGAAAGCCTTTGATATGGGACATATATTCTTTTCCTTATGTTTCAGAGAATGGAGTGCAGAGCAAGAAAGGATGCCCTTCAATTTGATAGAAAGGCACTATGTGAACCTCCGTTAGACTCTAAAAAGTAAACCAAGAACCGTGTCAACCTGTTCTCTGTTTTACATCCATGTGGGAAAGTCTACAAACATTCATGTGGACAGTAAGTGGGGGTCAAGTGAAATCGGCACACCCTGCTGTTGGCAAGAGCTCAGTATAGCAGATGTTCCTTTGTTCAAAGATGAGCAAACAGGAAAAAAAAATCAACATGAGGTCTATAAAAATTCTGCACCATAAGGTACATACAGGAGAGTATTACCCTGAAAAAGAATTGGAAGAAAAGCTTACTTCTAAAAACTACTTTCTAAAACAAACAGAAAAGTAGTCTGCCATGTTCATTGTAAGATATAAGAAAATGTGGTCATTGCTTAAATAAAAATAGTAATGATAATTATAATAATAACAGTGTAGCTAACACTTGTGTAGTATTTCCTATGTACCAGTGACTTTACATAAAATACTTTATATGGGTAAAGGGGATTAATGGTACACTTATCGTGATGAGCACTGAATAATGTATAGAATTGTTGAATCATTATATGCCCACCTGAAACTAATATAACAGTGTACATTAATTATACTTCAATAAAAAGTATGCTAAAAAAACAAAAACAAAAAATACTTTATATATGTATATGAAGATATCATTAATCTAAAGCTTGATCATTTTTTGAAAACTGAGAACACTTGTAATCAGGGCTCAGATAGGGCATTACCAGGCCCCACAAGCCCCCTTGGCTTCCCTTTCTGTCACCACCTAACTCCACCTCTACCCTCACCAAGATAAGGCATTACTTTCCAACAGTATAAATTGATTTCACCTGTTTTTGCTTAGCTATCATCTTTATGAAATGCATGTCTACATTTTTTTGCTATTTTTTTTTTCCTATTGGGTTATATGTTTTATGGATTTGAACGATTCATTTAAACATACCAGATACAAGTTGGGTTTTTTTGTTTGTTTGATATATGTATTGTGGGTATCTTTTCACACTCTGTGAGTTGCCTTTTCATTCTCTTCCTGTCTACTGTTGATGAACCTGGTTTCTAAATCTTGGTATACTTGATTTGCCTTTTTGTTTTTTGGTTGCACTGTGTGTGTGTTTAAAAACTAGGTAATAGGGGCGCCTGGGTGGCGCAGTCGGTTAAGCGTCGGACTTCAGCCAGGTCACGATCTCACGGTCCGTGAGTTCGAGCCCCGCGTCGGGCTCTGGGCTGATGGCTCAGAGCCTGGAGCCTGTTTCCGATTCTGTGTCTCCCTCTCTCTCTGCCCCTCCCCTGTTCATGCTCTGTCTCTCCCTGTCCCAAAAATAAATAAACGTTGAAAAAAAAAATTAAAAAAAAAAATAAATAAAAACTAGGTAATAAACATGTCCTCTTGTGTGTTCTTTTATTTATTTTTAATTTTTAAAGTTTATTTATTTTGAGAGAGAGAGAAAGAGAGAAAGAGACAGAGGGAGAGGCAGGGAGAGAGGGAGAGAGAGAATCCAAGCAGACTCCACTCTGTCAGTGCAGAGTCTGTCAAGCACTCTGTCAAGCAGACCCTGATGCAGGGCTTAACCCATGAACCATGAGACCATGACATGAGCCAAAATCAAAAGTCAGCCACTTAACCGACTGAGCCACCCAGGTGCCCCTTATGTGTTCTCTTAAAAGCTTTATTGCTTTACCTTTTACATTTAGAATGATATGTTTGGAATTGTTTTGTGTTTGTGGTGTTAGATGTGTACAAATCAGGCTATGTTTTGCCTCCTGCCCCGCTTCCATATGGTTATCCAACTAGCCTAGTCAAAATTTATGCACATGACTTTACTATTGTATTTGTAATAAGCCAGATGATAATATATTTATAAATCTGTTTCTGGACTTTATATCATTCCATTGGCTAATATGTCTATGTATTGTTTGAACTACTTCACAGGTGTTAAGAAGGTTAATCCTTGCAACAACACAATAAATAGGTGCCATTTAGTATCCATACATTATAGTTGAGGAAACTGGGGCATCGAGATGTTGTTACTCTACAAGTCATATTGCTTAGTCAATGGCAAATCCTTTACAAAAGCTCTGATAAATTTAAAAAAAAAGGAAAAGAAAAAAACAAAAGCAGAGGTATGGGTTGAGGTGAAAAGGGAATGTATTTGAGAAATATATTGAGGAAACTGGGGCATCGAGGTGTTGTTACTCTACAAAAGTCATATTGCTTAGTCAATGGCAAATCCTTTACAAAAGCTCTGATAAATTTAAAAAAAAAGAAAAGAAAAAAAACAAAAGCAGAGATATGGGTTGAGGTGAAAAGGGAATATATTTGAGAAATGACTTCAAGGAAACCAAAAGTCAAGGGTAAAGTAATTTACACACTATGAGCTGTGAAGTATGCAATTAACAGGGCAGAAAACTCAATGTTTCTTCAAGTGTTCATGAATCTATATTATTTTGCTATCTCAAGGTGTACTTTATCTCTATCTTTTGAAAGTACAACTCATCCTCAGGTATCATTTCCATAGAGAAATGAGAATGGTCCATATCACCCCCCTCTACACAGAGGTCAAATAAGATAATAAATACCAAAAGACAACTGTAGATATTATCTGCAAGATAAGTTTTAATGGATTTAGAATGGAGGCTGAAGCTAGATTTCTAATTTTTCGGAGTTTATGGAAAATGAGGAAATGGAGACATGTCAGAATACCTTGCTATGACTAGCATGAGGGAGACTGTACCATTTAGATGTAGAGGCAGATTGAAAAAGACTATATTCTTTTATTATTTTGTGTTGTTTGTTCCTAAATAGTTGGAGAGGAAAGACACTAACACAGAAAAAGATGAAGCTATAGGGGATATATATGTCTGCAAATTCTATCTGGCTACTTTATGTGTTTGTGCCATCTGGGCAATATAGAAACAAACTAAGCCACAGGTCACTTAAATTTTCTGCATTTAAAAGAGACAAACTTTAATGAGAAAAAGAAAACAGAAATTAGTTTCTGAATTATTTAGAAATATCACAGGAGATGAAAACTGCTTAGTAGTTTCCACTGTGTAGATAATGCATCATGATCAATAAATAAATGCTAACCTTACCTTAAGAGCAAATATAGGAATGTATTATTAAAGAGGAATAAAATTGGTTGGCTTCATTATTCCTGCAAATTTAATGGTAAGTGTATGGCTTAGAAGCCATACTTAAATTTTAATACAGCCTATTCTAATTGGGCCAAAGACGAATCAAAAAGAAATTTTATATGTAGTTGCTCTTCAGAGACTTTATTACTTTTAATCAGGGATGTTTCTCTTGTTTTGAACACTGAAAACTTTAGTCATGCTTTAGATCCACAAAGAATTTGGCCTTTCTAAAGTTTCCCTATGGAAAAGTATATTTCAGTCCAGCTCACCTAATGTTAGAGGAAAAGATAATATTCACCTTTACTATTTATTTTGAAATGATTAATTTGAATTTTGAAATATTATGTTCAGAATATCATAATGGATACTTGAGTATTTATTATTAAGATTAAACAAACTAACATACATAGGCTTAGCCCTGCCTTGCTTAGTATTTTTCTCCTTCAAAAATAAATAATTGCAGATATTACAAAGCCCCATCCCTATTTCTCTTCTCTCCCTCCCAGAAATAACCACTCTTTTGAAGTTTGATATTTGTGTGTCTTACTCGCAAATATTAAAAAATAATTTGGGGGGCACCTTTGTGGCTTAGTCAGTTGAGAGTCTGACTTCAGCTCCAGTCATTATCTCATGGTTTGTGAATTCGAGCCCTGCCTCATCTGGCTCACTGCTGTCCGGCTGTCAGCTCAGAGCCAGCTTCCAATCCTCTGTTCACTTCTCTCTGTCCCTCCCCCACTTGCGCTTTCCCCAAAATAAATAAATATAAAAAAACTTTTTGGGCCAATAATTGTAAATTCATATAACAAAATATATTGTTTTGCATTTTATTTGAATGGTTGCATACATATACAAATCTGCGAACTTTTTTCTTCCTATATTATATATATTTTTAGCTTTACTTGTGTGAATATATGTAGACAGTTATCTATGAAAATATTCCATTATTTGAATAAAATATATCAATTACCTTAATGAATTTGTTTCAACTTTTTCACCATTATAAATAGTTAACAGTGACCCACTTTGACCGTATAAACTTGTTTTCCTATCCTAGAGTATCTCTTGATTATGAAAAATAGGAAATTGATTACCAATGTGGTTGTAACAACTTACACTTCTACCAGAAATACATAAGCTATCCTGTTTGCCCACATCCTTGGAAACACTTTAGTGCTCTCGGATGCTAATGTTTGCCAATATGATAGTTTAGAAATGCCAAAATGAAAAATAATGGTTGGTAAGTAACAGAATTTTAGCTACAGAGAAGTTTTGATGGTTACCAGAGGAGAGGTGGGTGGGGGGATGGGTTAAATAAGTGATGGGGATTAAAAAATGCACTTGTGACGAGCACAGGGGGATGCATGGAAGTGTTGGATCACTATATTGTACACCTGAAACTAATATAACACTAGATGTTAACTAACTGGAATTAAAATAAAAACTTTTTAAAAAATGATGATTGGTTTGCATTTCTCTGGTTACTAGTGTAACTAAGCATCTTTTCACAGCTTTATGGGCCCCTTGTTTTTATTTTTTTTCTGTGGATTTCATGTTGACAGGATTTTTCATTTTTATCTTCTGAATTGTTCGATTTGTCTCTATTGGTCATTGTTTTTTTAAGAATTAAAATAGCAGCATTATCATATATTATAGATGTCCATATTTCTTTGTTTATTGAGATGCAAATATCTCTTTCCAGTTTCTAGCATGCTTTAATGTTCATTTAACATATCTTTTGCACTAAAGAAATTTATATTTCAATGTAACAAACTTTATAATTTTTCTGTATCTTTTTACTTTGTGTCCTATATAAAAATCCTTATTAGACAAATGTCACCGTAGTTCTCATGATTGTCTAATTTTACATCTTTGATTTTTAACACTGTTTAAGTGTTTTAGCATATCTAATGTAAACAAAGAATCTCTTCCTGCTATAGGATATGCAATTGTCCCAATGCCATCATACCCCACCTATTATGGTACAACATCTCTTTTCTTTATGTTTTATTCCTCATAAAAATGCCACATAAGATTTGAGTACCTACTATCTACAGTATGCGGTGCTAAGTGGTAAGAGGAGGAAATAAATATGAACAGTACATGACTGAGGGTCTGCATTTATAAAACTTTCTGGGGCTGGTATGATTTGGGTGGGATACTAGAAGATGTGGTGATAGAAAAGTGAATTTTCAGTTTCTATTCTAAAATTTTCTTGTATCATTAAGAAGTCATTATGGACAGAGTTTTAAACAGCCTCAGAGTCATTATTCATAAATAATATTTTTGAAAATGTGTTTTCACAAAGCTTATTTTCAAGTAATCAATTTATTAGAATACTTGCAATTTGAGCACTTGTACAATATCCAATATATTTGGAAATTCTTCAGCCTCACTTTCATGCCTTTAATTTCTAGGCATGACCCCTTTTCCAAGATGTTTTTCCATTGTTTGGTGGGTATTTCTGATGTCTCATCACTGCCTTAGTTCAAACATGACACTTTAATTCTGCATTTTATTTCTTCTGACCAACAAGCCATTTCTCAATGATTTTACATTTTTTTGTTTTTTTTCTTGTTTGCTTGTTTGTTTTTGCTGTTGTTGGTTTGTTTCCATTTCATTTTATTTCATTGTTTTCATCATGATGACTGCACTACTCTTTAACTCCATCCCCTGTCCCCGCCCACCCCCCCCCCCCACCGCCTTCCCTCTGGTAGCCATCAGTTTGTTCTCAACAGTTCATCTTTTTTTTTTTTTTTTGTTAATTTTTAAACATTTATTTATTTACTTTGAGAGAGAAAGACAGAGACAGAGAGACAGAGAGAGGACACATGGGGGAGAGGCAGAGAGAGGGAGACAGAGGATAAGAAGCAGACTGGGTGCTGTGAGCACAGAGCCCAACATGGGGCTCACCCAAGAACCGTGAGATTATGACCTGAGCTGAAACCAAGGGTTGGTTGCTTAACCAACCAAACCATCCAGGCACCCCCATCTTATTTTTTTTCTGAAATAGATTTCACCATTTCCCTTTTCAACCAGTTTCAAATTCTTGGATAAATCCTAGCAATTAGCTCATCTTCCAAAGTCAGATATACCACATCTTGTTAAATCTACTGTCACATGTCCTGCATGCACTGATCTTCCCATGGCTGTCTGGGGATTGCTGCAATAGTCCTCAAAATTCATCTTCCCTCTGTAGTCTTATTCTCCTCTAATGTTTCCTGTTATCACTGCCAAGTAATATTTTAAAAACGTTTGTTTAATCAATCAAATATAATGCTTTAAAAAATTAAATGCTTACCAACTATCTAGAGGACGAACTCAAACTTTGTAGCAGGTTTTCAGTGAGCTGGGAAACCTAGACATTATTGAACTTTTCCACCAGATGTTATTTGACTACAGAAATTTTCTGCTTCAGATAAGTTTGTTTATTCTCATTGTATTTGTTTGTTTATTTCATTGTTTATTTATACCATGAACCTATTAATGCTGTTCTATTCACCAGCTTCTCCAAATATACTATGCTAAAATTATTTTAAAACATTTTAAAGTAGTGCGTGTTTTATAATGTTTTATTTGTATTTTGGAGTAAATTGATCACCACTTTTGTATTTATAGCACTTATTTTTTATTAAAAAAATTTTTTTAATGTTTGTTTATTTTTGAGAGAGAGACAGTGTGAATGGGGGAGGGGCAGAGAGAGAGGGAGACACAGAATCTGAAGCGGACTCCAGGCTCTGAGCTGTCCGCACAGAGCCTGAAACGACGCTGGAACCAGAAACTGCTAGATCTTGACCTGAACCAAAGTTGACTGAACCACCCAGGGGCCCCCGTATTTATGGTCTTTCTGGCACAAGATACACATTCTTCTCTTTCTAGTGTTTTATTCATTTTCTTCTCTTTATTTTTAAAAGTGTTTTATAACTTATGAACATTGAAATGCATTATGAACTGAATGTTTGTGCATCCCCCAAATTTATATGTTGAAATTCTAATCCCTGAGGTGGTGGTATAGAAGGTGAGTCCTTTAATAGGAGATTAGTTCACTAGGGAGGAGCCCTCATGAAGGGGATTAGTGCCCTTGTAAAAGTGGCCTGAGAAACCTTCCTAGTCCTTTAAACCAGGTGAAGATACAACCAGAAGATTGACCTGGAAGAGCCTCACCCCACTCTCTGAAATCCTGATCTCAGGCTTCCAGCTTCCAGGCCTGTGATCATTTTATTATAGCAGTCCAAACACCAAGACATGTGTCCACAGAGATTGGCTAGCGAAACAAATCCTAAAATAATAAAAAGAATAATACACGTAGAACATGTAGGCATACCACTCAAATATACAGCACTTTTTTTTTCTATTTAGAGATCAACAGTATAATTCACTCTATTAATAGAATAAAGAGGAAAAATTATGTAATCATCTCAATCATTACGGAACTGGCACCTGGCAAAATTCAACATTGCATTATGATCAAACTTTCAGAAAAAAAAAAGAGAAAAATTTCTGCGATTTAGTAAAGGGCATCTATGAAAAACATTGAGCTAATGTCAGACACAGTAGTGAAAATCTTCATGCTTTCCTTTAGAATCTGGAACAAGGCAAGGATTACTGCTTTCATCATTCTATTCAGCATTTTACTGACTTTCCAGGTAGTACAATAAGAAAAGAAAAGATAAAAGACATAATGATTGGAAAGGAAAACGTAAAAGTGTATTTATTCACAGAAAACAACGTTGTAGATTAAAAATATCATGAATAATTTACAAAAAAGAAACTAGAATCAACAAGTGAAGTCTGCAGTATCACAGTTAAAAATCAATGTACAAAAATACATTGTGTTTCTAGTACTATCAATGAACAAATGGAAAAGGATTTAAAATAAAGACAAAACAAGACCATTTATAGTAGTACCCAAATACTAAATACTTAAAGGTAAGAAAATATTTTCAAGATCTCTATACTGAATTATTTCATTTTATGTGTTTTTAAAAACAGGCAAAATTAATTTCTATGCATGTTTTCCTTTCATTGAAATGCTGATGTTTAGGACCTTTGTCACCATATTTTTACAATATTTTGAATCCATTTTTAAATTTAATCCTGTCAAGGAATGATTTAGATATTGCTAGGCAAGTCTAGATTGGACCTATTTTTAAAGTCCACTATCTTTATTTCCATCTCTATCTCTATCTAAATCTACTATATATATATATGTATACACACACACACACACACACACACACACACACAATCTGTTTTCATTTGCTAAATGACTAAATTAAACAATCCTAAAATATATTTGCTCTGTTGTAATTATTGGTGTCATGAAATATCTATTTTAAATAGCTAGAGTTTCTCTAAGTAATTAAACAGCATGATATTATTTATTATCAGTGTGGACTCAACCATTAAAAACTACAATTCCAAACTCACATTCTAATAGAATTAGTTTTTATGCTCCTCATTTTTATTATATTTAAATTACATTCAAAAAGTAATCAACCAACTGTTATAAACTGCATGCTGATTATAGTAGTCTATTTTAAATCCTCGGTGTATAGTCTAATTGTGTTTTGTGACTATATGATTAATTAACATACGAGGCATGTTTTGTAATTTCTTTAGTTTATATAAGTATTTCAGAAATTGAGGCAAAATCAACTATTTTACCTCAAATGATTGCTTAATATCTCTCTCTGATTTTAATAACTTGAATTCAGAGGTCAAAGACAATACAAGTAAATCTTTGCAGACAACTGATATTCTTGACAACATTTTATGTTTCTTTGACCTTGCCTTTGGCAATTTATGTACCTGTTCATCTAACAGTTTTATCAGCAATATCATCTGCCCTTCACTATGGTGTTGACATTCTTGCCCACATTCTGAATTTTATCATTACCAGCAGCAATTGCCTATCTTCCAAAGTCATGAATTAACCACCCCCTTGCCCTGCCAACCACATTTTCTGATTCTTACATCTTACTTACTCAAAGAGATCCTCAATTGAGACTCCACTTTTAAGACCACACTGGAGTCCACAGTGATGGAGTGGAGGTAAATCCATGATGTTATGGGCTAATGGAGACTGAATGGGGTCAGGGGAGGACACACGCAGAGCAGAGCAGCAGCCCAGCAAAGCTCTAGTGGGGTAAGGAGAGCATTTCTATGAGGAGGCCACCCTGTACACTCAGTACAGGGTGTTGAAGCCTAGGCAGGGTATATGAGGGGAGTCTCAATGAGATGAGGACAGTGTGCATACAGGGTGTAGCAAAAGTCCTATGTAGGTCCTGGAGCCAAGCAATATAAAAGATTAATATTCACTCTAGTTTTCTCCATTACCTATTTGTCTCTCTCTCCTCTGGAGGTAACAAACTTGGCTCCCAGTTTCTTCAAGATATGTACATATTTCACCAATTTCCTGGTGTGAAATCAAGCTCCCGTAGTGAGCAAAGGAAAGAGGGGGTTTACAAAAGATTGAGAAAATGGAGGAAACTAGAATGATTAATTGAGGTCTTATGTTGTAGATATTGACACCAGTTCATAGCTTCACAGTAATGAAATTATATAGCTTGAATATCAACGTCTTTACATTTCATTTATCATGACATGAGCCACGACAGGTGAAATGAACAATTATATGTAGGCAGAGCCCAAAATCTTACTTGGAAGTCCTATGTATTGACATACAGGAATAGAGAGTGTACACACAAGATTCATGGTGATCCAGAGGCAGGATGACAAAGCCTGGGATAGGATGGAGTGAGGAGAGCATGCAGAAAGGGTATGGAGAGACTCAGTAAAGTATTGGAGCTGAGCAGACCTTTAATTATAATATTAAGCAATCTTACCAAGTGCAAAGTTATTTTTAACAGCTTTTTAGAGACATACCATTGTATGTCTTTACCACCATAAAATGTATAATTTAATGGATTTCTGGTATGTTCACAGAATTGGGGAACTGGCACAACTATCTAATTCTGGAATATTTTCCTCACCCCAAAAAGAAACTCTCTACCCACTAGCAGTCACTCCCATCCTTGCTCCCTCCTGACCAGCAGTCCTAGGCTACCACTAATCTGTTTTATGTCTCTGTGTGTTTGCCTATTGTAGGCATGTCAAAAGATACAGGAGACTACTTGGAAGGATTCCCATTGACCACATTTTGGACAACTTGAATATCAAAATAAATAACAGTAGTAACGGATTTTAAGCCATTGACAGGGCTGGTTACATTTACTGCAGTGCCTAGTATAAAATGAAAATTCAAGGGCTCTTGCTCTCAAGGCTGGTAAAAAATGCCATTAAAGGTGTTAAAATATAAAGCTCTTTCCACGTAAGTATTTTATTACTTATAAACATAATAGGAATAATGTTTCTAACTTGTAGCATTGTAACATAGACTTACCAATTCTAAGAAAATATTATTTTGCCATCATAATTTCACTTAATATAATAAATAATATGGCTTTATTAAGGTACTTTCTTGATCATAAGAGTTTTCTGAGTCACTTTTCTGCAAATAAATTTATTTGTCAAAATTTAGATTTTTAGCCATTTCATTTTTCAGTCAATATTATTGAAGGCAATATAACTTACTCTTGGCAAATACAACATTGCAAATAATTTTTGATTATTTTTCATTTTGAGAAAGATCAAGATTTTTTGTTGATGCAATGTTAATAGTCTGCTAAAAGTATTTCAAAGTTTACATATTTATTTTGAAACAGGGAGAGAACAAGCAGAGGAGGGGAATAGAGGGAGGGAGAGAGAATCCCAAGTAGGCTCTCTTGAAGAGCCAAGACAGGGCTCGATCTCACCAACCATGAGATCATCACTTGAGCCCAAAATCAAGAGTCAGACACTTAACCCACTGAGCAACCCAGGCGCCCAGCTAAGAGTATTTTATAAGCTGTGAAAACATTGGAAAAATTTCTGATACATTAGTTAGAAATATAACTTTTAATACATCTAGATTCCAAAAGAAATAAATTTTCTAAAAACACTTAACTTTCTATCCAGATTAACTTTGTGCAAATCTGTCTTTAATTTAATTTTTTTTTGTTTTTTATTTTTAATTTAAAAAATTTTAAATGTTTATTTATTCATTTTGAGAGAGACAGAGAGAGAGAGGATGCCTGCACAAGCAGGGAAGAGGCAGAGAGAGAGGGAGAGAGAAAATCCCAAGCATGTGCTGTCAGTGCAGAGCTCAACTTGGGGCTTGAATTCACAAATCATGAGATCATGACCTGAGCCAAGTCATGAGATCATGACTCTGAGCCACAAGAGTCAGATGTTTAACCAACTGGGCCACCCAGATGCCCCTGAATTTAACTTTAAATCAAACACATCAAACTTTATACAAACACCTTCTAATGTTTCCTCTAGCATTTCCTGTAATTTGTAAAGATCATGAGAAACCAAAACTGGCTTTGTGATTGGTACTTAATTCAAAAATCCTAGGGCGCCTGTGTGGCTCAGTCGGTTAAGCGTCCGACTTCAGCCAGGTCACGATCTCGTGGTCCTGAGTTGGAGCCCCGCGTCAGGCTCTGGGCTGATGGCTCAGAGCCTGGAGCCTGTTTCCGATTCTGTGTCTCCCTCTCTCTCTGCCCCTCCCCCGTTCATGCTCTGTCTCTCTCTGTCCCAAAAATAAATAAAACAACGTTGAAAAAAAAATTAAAAAAAAAAAAAAATCCTGTTTATACCATGTGTCTTCAATTACAAGAAAAATTAATTTAAAAATTTATTTTCCCCATTAATTACTGATTCATCCAAGTTTCATATGATTTTTTTATTGAATGGAATAATTTTATTTATTTATTTATTTTATAATATTTTATAAACAAATATTTATTTATTTTCCAAGTTTTTATTTAAATTCTAGTTAGTTAACATATAGCATAATACTAGTCTCAGGAGTAGAATTTAGTGATGACTGTGATGGTTTTTAAATCTAATTTCTATTTCTAAGCCTATAGTTATCTGCTCTGCTGTGTTGTGGCAGTTTTCAAAAGCAAAGATTCTAAACCCTGAAGAATTCTAATAACTCCCTCTTACGCTTATTGCAATGTTCACGTTTATGCTTTTATTTTGTATAATTTACTGATAAAGTTTACTGCCCAAATTTCTAATATGATGTGTGATATATTTTTTAAAAAATTGACTATTGCTGCCAAACTAGATGGGCTTTACTTTCATACTGTTTATTTTTTTCCAGTTATAAAGATAATCTATTATCATGGAAAGCATGGAGCATACAAAAAAAAAATCACAAAGAAAAGACATTTTCACAATTTTTTTTTCCCATATAGAACCACTGCTAACTTTTTCAGTGGATCCTATTAGGTGAAATTTCATATTTTACTTGGTATTTATACCCTGTGCATTTTCTCACATCATTAGGTATTGTCTGAAAGCATGTCCTTAATAACTGTACAATATGCCATTAAGTGGTTTTGCATCATTTATAGTCACTTAATTTTGGTTTCTTATATCATTTTGCATAATGTGGGAAAAGAAAGCTCTTCTAATTCAAGTTTTTGAGTATCCCTTCATCCATTTATTTATTACTCTATTGCCCCAAATTCTTTTCTTCAGTGGTTATAGTAGGCAGAATTCTAAGATGCTCCAGAAGATTTCCATCCCATGATACACATGTCCTCCCCTTGAATTTGAGTAGGACCAATCAATATGATAGAATATCGTTAATTAGTTGACTTTGAGTTAATCAATGGGAGATTACCCCAATCAGCCTGACCTTAAAAAAAAGGCAAAACATGAGATGTGCTCTCCCACAGGTCTAGAAAACGAAAACTGCCATATTTGGAAAGGAAATGGCATGTGTTGAGGAACTCAGAAGGGCCTCTAGTTGCCCAAAGTGGTTCCTAGATAAGAGCTACAAAGAAAATAACCACAAGGAAATGAATTCTGCCAACAACCCTTGAGCTTGGAAGAGGATGCTGATAAGAATGTGTCCCCAGGCACTATCTTGATTCCAGGCTGGTATGACACTGAGCAGATATCTCAGCTAACCCACACCCAGAGTTCTGACTCATGGAAATTGTGAGGTAATAAATTTTTGTTCTTTTAAGCAAAGGCTCTGGTAATTTGTTATGCAACTCTATAGAATGAATACAGGTTTTAAAACTGTTAATTAAAACTGTCGGTAAATATGTTTAATGGAAGTTTAGATGGATTACATTTTCTTTCTGGGACACGAGCCTGTGGGGGCTCTTGCGTGGCTCAGTCAGTTAAGCCTTAGACTCTGGACAGCTCAGGTCATGATCTCACTGTTCCGTTGAGTGAGTTTGAGCCCCAACTAGGCTCTGAGCTGGCAGTGTGGAGCCTGCTTGGGATTCTCTCTCTCTCCCTCTCTCCCTGCCACTCCCAAGCTCTGTCTCTTTATTTTTCAGAGTAAATAAATAAAATTAAAACAAACAAACAAACACCCATAGCCTGTTTTGAACCATCCTGCAGAATCGGGTGTGGTCACATGTACCTGTCAACTATATTGGAACTTCATTTTTCTCTGAAGGTAATGAACACAATTCTACTATAGTTAGAAAACAATCTTCACTTTTACTGTTTAATACTCTTTATCCCTATACTTTTGTTTCCAACTAAATATCAAATCTATTTTTTTGATTCCTAGTAAAAGGTAAAATAATATTCAGCTATAACAGAAATGATCCAATATACTTATAGTGAAGGCTAAAAAAGCTAGGAAAAAATAAAAAGGTCATGCTCATAAAGGCTTTCTAGAAATCCTGGTTTCTTCTTACTTCAACTGATTTGTCTTACCTCTTATTCAACTGATTTATGATGCCTGATTATCTGGCTTCCTTTGTAAGATATTCTCATTTTAATGACCCTTCTAAAAGATATTCTTCTTCTATAATGGTGGCTTTAACCTTTATTTTTAGTCTTTTGGCCTATATAGTTTTAATTAGTTTCAGCCAAGAGCATCTTATTGGCATCAAGTATGAACAATTGGGGAGGGAGGTGAGGAAAACTTTACTTTCCATTATTTTAAAGTTGATACCTATTGATATTAATAACTTCTAACAAAATTCTAAAAAAATTTCTTTCATCTCTGGTCTACTATATTAGTTGTTTTTTCTCAGACCTGATTATCCATTTCCCAAAATCTTCAGTGGTAAGTAAAATTCTAGAGACTTAAGTGATAAATGTTTCTCATGTTTTCACTTCTATCATGGCTTATATTGCAAATTATGTTAATCTCTAGGAATATCTTGTTTTTTAGTTGCTCTCATGAGCATAGATACTTTTCAGATTAGTTTTTTTCACTGCATTTAATTTCCCTTCACTTCTTTTCATGGTTTGATAGCTCATTTCTTTTTATTGCTAAATAGTATTCTATTTTCTGAGTGTACCATAGTTTATTTACTAATTCATGGTTGATTTACCCCTTTTGGTTGGACATTTTGGTTTCTTCCACATTTTGGCAATTATGAATAAAACTTCTATAAACATCTGTGTGCATTTCTGTGTAGATATAAATTTTCAATTCCTTTGGGTAAATACCAAGAAGTAAAGTTGCTAGATTGTGTGGTAAGAGTATGTGTAGTTTTGCGAGAAACCACCAAACTGTCTTCAAAGTGGCTGTATCACTTTGCATTCCCACCAGCAATAAATGGGAACTCTTGTTACTCCATATTCTCACTGGCATTTGGTGTTGTCAGTGTTTCAGATTTTGGCCACTTTTAGGTGTGCAGTGGTATCTCGTTGTTTTAATTTGCATTTTCCTGAGGACATAGGATGTGAAACATCTTTTCATATGCTTGGTTGCCATCTGTATATCTTCCTTGGTGAGATGACTATTAAGGCCTTTGGCTTATGTATTAATTGAGTTGTTTGTGTTCTTATTATTGAGTTTTACAAGTTTTTTTGTATATTATGGGTAACAGTCCTTCAACGGATGTGTCTTTTGCAAATACTTTATCCCAGTCTGTGGCTTGTCTCTCAGTCTCTTTACAGTGACTTTCTCAGAATGAAATTTTTAATTTTGATAAAGTCCAGCTTATCCATTATTTCTTTCATGAATTGTGACTTTAGCATTGCATTTAAAAAGTGGCCGCCACACCCTAGGTCATCTAGATTTTCTAAAAAAAGCAAAAGTAGACAGTAAGATCAATGGTTGCTGGGGACTAAGTGGGAGGGAAGGATGAATAGGTGGAGAGCAGAGGATTTTTAGGGCAGTTAAACTATTTATATCACATTATGATAGTGATGTAAACCATTATATAGTTGTCCCAATCCACAGAATGTATAACACCAGGAGTAAAATCTAATGTAAGCTATGAACTCTGGGTGTTAATGGTATGTCAATGTAGGTATAGCAATTGTAAAAAATATACCACTCAGGTGGACGATGCTGATTATGCAAGAAGCTATGCATGTATGGGGGCAGGAGGTATATGGGAAATCTCTTACCTCTTCTCAATTTTGCTGTGAACCTGAAACTACTCTAAAAAATAAAGTATATTAAAAATTATAAAATCATTTGTCATTAACACTTTGTACTCTAAACCTATGTGATATATCATAACAAATATCTTTTCCGATATATACAACAAATCTTATCTTGATATTAATTTTTATGCTTTGATCATATTTGAATAGATCAAACACATTCATCAAGCATTCTTCCTCTGATAATTTTTTTTGATGTTTATTTATTTTTGAGAGAGAGAGAGAGAGAATGGGGGAGGCGCAGAGGAGGAGGAGACAGAATTCAAAGCAGGCTCTAGGCTCTGAGCTGTCAACACAGAACCTGACACGGGGGCTTGAGCTCACGAACTGCAAGATCATGGCCTGAGCCAAAGTCAGATGCTCCAGTGACCGAGCCACCATGGTCCCTCTCTTCCTGAGATATATTGGAGATAATTAAGATATAATCTAGTTCTTTCCTTAATGCTATGCTACAAGATCACTTTTTACTAATTTTCCACAGTATTTATCGCTTTATTTTTTCCTATCTAAATCTTTCAGATACTGTTTAGCCTAACAATTATTAATTTTCATATGAAATTAAATCTCTCTACATTTCTCAAAAGAAATTTGTTGTGGGTGTGTTTACTAACATAAAACTCTCCAAGGGAAGTGAATAGAATTATTTACATATACACACATGCATGTACAACTGAATACAAGTTTTTAAAAATGGCAAAACAGAGTAATGTCTGTAACCTAGTTGACATTAAACCAAATACCAATGTCGGTTTCCTAGTCTTTTTTTTTTTTTTTAAAGTTTATTTACTTATTTTGAGAGAGAGAGGTGGGGAGGGGCAGAGAGAGAGAGAGAATCCTAAGCAGGCTCTGCCTTGTCAGCACAGAACCTGACACGTGACTCCATCCCAGGAAATGTGAGACTTTTTTTTTTTTTTTTTTTATATATGAAATTTATTGTCAAATTGGTTTCCATACAACACCCAGTGCTCATCCCAAAAGGTGCCCTCCTCAATACCCATCACCCACCCTCTCCTCCCTCCCACCCCCCATCAACCCTTAGTTTGTTCTCAGTTCTCAACAGTCTCTTATGCTTTGGCTCTCTCCCACTCTAACCTCTTTTATTTTTTTCCTTCCCCTCCCCCATGGGTTCCTGTTAAGTTTCTCAGGATCCACATAAGAGTGAAACCATATGGTATCTGTCTTTCTCTGTATGGCTTATTTCACTTAGCATCACACTCTCCAGTTCCATCCACGTTGCTACAAAAGGCCATATTTCATTTTTTCTCATTGCCACGTAGTATTCCATTGTGTATATAAACCACAATTTCTTTATCCATTCATCAGTTGATGGACATTTAGGCTCTTTCCATAATTTGGCTATTGTTGAGAGTGCTGCTATGAACATTGGGGTACAAGTGCCCCTATGCATCAGTACTCCTGTGTCCCTTGGATAAATTCCTAGCAGTGCTATTGCTGGGTCATAGGGTAGGTCTATTTTTAATTTTCTGAGGAACCTCCACACTGCTTTCCAGAGCGGCTGCACCAATTTGCATTCCCACCAACAGTGCAAGAGGGTTCCCGTTTCTCCACATCCTCTCCAGCATCTATAGTCTCCTGATTTGTTCATTTTGGCCACTCTGACTGGCGTGAGGTGATACCTGAGTGTGGTTTTGATTTGTATTTCCCTGATAAGGAGCAACGCTGAACATCTTTTCATGTGCCTGTTGGCCATATGGATGTCTTCTTTAGAGAAGTGTCTATTCATGTTTTCTGACCATTTCTTCACTGGGTTATTTGCTTTTCGGGTGTGGAGTTTGGTGAGCTCTTTATAGATTTTGGATACTAGCCCTTTGTCCGATATGTCATTTGCAAATATCTTTTCCCATTCCGTTGGTTGCCTTTTCGTTTTGTTGGTTGTTTCCTTTGCTGTGCAGAAGCTTTTTATCTTCATAAGGTCCCAGTAATTCACTTTTGCTTTTAATCCCCTTGCCTTTGGGGATGTGTCGAGTAAGAGATTGCTACGGCTGAGGTCAGAGAGGTCTTTTCCTGCTTTCTCCTCTAAGGTTTTGATGGTTTCCTGTCTCACATTCAGGTCCTTTATCCATTTTGAGTTTATTTTTGTGAATGGTGTGAGAAAGTGGTCTAGTTTCAACCTTCTGCATGTTGCTGTCCAGTTCTCCCAGCACCATTTGTTAAAGAGACTGTCTTTTTTCCATTGGATGTTCTTTCCTGCTTTGTCAAAGATGAGTTGGCCATACGTTTGTGGGTCTAGTTCTGGGGTTTTTATTCTATTCCATTGGTCTATGTGTCTGTTTTTGTGCCAATACCATGCTGTCTTGATGATGACAGCTTTGTAGTAGAGGCTAAAGTCTGGGATTGTGATGCCTCCTGCTTTGGTCTTCTTCTTCAAAATTACTTTGGCTATTCGGGGCCTTTTGTGGTTCCATATGAATTTTAGGATTGCTTGTTCTAGTTTCGAGAAGAATGCTGGTGCAATTTTGATTGGGATTGCATTGAATGTGTAGATAGCTCTGGGTAGTATTGACATTTTGACAATATTTATTCTTCCAATCCATGAGCAGGGAATGTCTTTCCATTTCTTTAAATCTTCTTCAATTACCTTCATAAACTTTCTATAGTTTTCAGCATACAGATCCTTTACATCTTTGGTTAGATTTATTCCTAGGTATTTTATGCTTCTTGGTGCAATTGTGAATGGGATCAGTTTCTTTATTTGTCTTTCTGTTGCTTCATTGTTAGTGTATAAGAATGCAACTGATTTCTGTACATTGATTTTGTATCCTGCAACTTTGCTGAATTCATGGATCAGTTCTAGCAGACTTTTGGTGGAGTCTATCGGATTTTCCATGTATAATATCATGTCATCTGCAAAGAGCGAAAGCTTGACTTCATCTTTGCCAATTTTGACGCCTTTGATTTCCTTTTGTTGTCTGATTGCTGATGCTAGAACTTCCAGCACTATGTTAAACAACAGCGGTGAGAGTGGGCATCCCTGTCGTGTTCCTGATCTCAGGGAAAAAGCTCTCAGTTTTTCCCCATTGAGGATGATGTTAGCTGTGGGCTTTTCATAAATGGCTTTTATGATCTTTAAGTATGTTCCTTCTATCCCGACTTTCTCAAGGGTTTTTATTAAGAAAGGGTGCTGGATTTTGTCAAAGGCCTTTTCTGCATCGATTGACAGGATCATATGGTTTTTCTTTTTTTTGTTAATGTGATGTATCACGTTGATTGATTTGCGAATGTTGAACCAGCCCTGCATCCCAGGAATGAATCCCACTTGATCATGGTGAATAATTCTTTTTATATGCCGCTGAATTCGATTTGCTAGTATCTTATTGAGAATTTTTGCATCCATATTCATCAGGGATATTGGCCTGTAGTTCTCTTTTTTTACTGGGTCTCTGTCTGGTTTAGGAATCAAAGTAATACTGGCTTCATAGAATGAGTCTGGAAGTTTTCATTCCCTTTCTATTTCTTGGAATAGCTTGAGAAGGATAGGTATTATCTTTGCTTGAAACGTCTGGTAGAACTCCCCTGGGAAGCCATCTGGTCCTGGACTCTTATTTGGTGGGAGATTTTTGATAACCGATTCAATTTCTTCGCTGGTTATGGGTCTGTTCAAGCTTTATATTTCCTCCTGATTGAGTTTTGGAAGAGTGTGGGTGTTCAGAAATTTGTCCATTTCTTCCAGGTTGTCCAATTTGTTGGCATATAATTTTTCATAGTATTCCCTGATAATTGTTTGTATCTCTGAGGGATTGGTTGTAATAATTCCATTTTCATTCATGATTTTATCTATTTGGGTCATCTCCCTTTTCTTTTTGAGAAGCCTGGCTAGAGGTTTGTCAATTTTGTTGATTTTTTCAAAAAACCAACTCTTGGTTTCGTTGATCTGCTCTACAGTTTTTTTAGATTCTATATTGTTTATTTCTGCTCTGATCTTTATTATTTCTCTTCTTCTGCTGGGTTTAGGCTGCCTTTGCTGTTCTGCTTCTAGTTCCTTTAGGTGTGCTGTTAGATTTTGTATTTGGGATTTTTCTTGTTTCTTGAGATAGGCCTGGATTGCAATGTATTTTCCTCTCAGGACTGCCTTCGCTGCGTCCCAAAGCGTTTGGATTGTTGTATTTTCATTTTCGTTTGTTTCCATATATTTTTTAATTTCTTCTCTAATTGCCTGGTTGACCCACTCATTCGTTAGTAGGGTGTTCTTTAACCTCCATGCTTTTGGAGGTTTTCCAGACGTTTTTCTGTGGTTGATTTCAAGCTTCATAGCATTGTGGTCTGAAAGTATGCATGGTATGATTTCAATTCTTGTAAACTTATGAAGGGCTGTTTTGTGACCCAGTATGTGATCTATCTTGGAGAATGTTCCATGTGCACTCGAGAAGAAAGTATATTCTGTTGCTTTGGGATACAGAGTTCTAAATATATCTGTCAAGTCCATCTGATCCAATGTCTCATTCAGGGCCCTTGTTTCTTTATTGACCGTGTGTCTAGATGATCTATCCATTTCTGTAAGTGGGGTGTTAAAGTCCCCTGCAATTACCACATTCTTATCAATAAGGTTGCTTATGTTTATGAGTAATTGTTTTATATATTTGGGCGCTCCGGTATTCGGCGCATAGACATTTATAATTGTTAGCTCTTCCTGATGGATAGACCCTGTCACTATTATATAATGTCCTTCTTCATCTCTTGTTACAGCCTTTAATTTAAAGTCTAGTTTGTCTGATAGAAGTATGGCTACTCCAGCTTTCTTTTGGCTTCCAGTAGCATGATAAATAGTTCTCCATCCCCTCACTCTCAATCTAAAGGTGTCCTCAGGTCTAAAATGAGTCTCTTGTAGACAGCAAATAGATGGGTCTTGTTTTTTTATCCATTCTGATACCCTATGTCTTTTGGTTGGCGCATTTAATCCATTTACATTCAGTGTTATTATAGAAAGATATGGGTTTAGAGTCATTGTGATGTCTGTATGTTTTATGCTTGTAGTGATGTCTCTGGTACTTTGTCTCACAGGGTCCCCCTTAGGATCTCTTGTAGGGCTGGTTTAGTGGTGACAAATTCCTTCAGTTTTTGTTTGTTTGGGAAGACCTTTATCTCTCCTTCGATTCTAAATGACAGACTTGCTGGATAAAGGATTCTCGGCTGCATATTTTTTCTGTGTAGCACACTGAAAATCTCGTGCCAATTCTTTCTGGCCTGCCAAGTTTCAAAAGAGAGATCAGTCACGAGTCTTATAGGTCTCCCTTTATATGTGAGGGCACGTTTACCCCTTGCTGCTTTCAGAATTTTCTCTTTATCCTTGTATTTTGCCAGTTTCACTATGATATGTTGTGCAGAAGATCGATTCAAGTTACGTCTGAAGGGAGTTCTCTGTGCCTCTTGGATTTCAATGCCTTTTTCCTTCCCCAGTTCAGGGAAGTTCTCAGCTATTATTTCTTCAAGTACCCCTTCAGCACCTTTCCCTCTCTCTTCCTCCTCTGGGATACCAATTATGCGTATATTATTTCTTTTTAGTGTATCACTTAGTTCTCTAATTTTCCCCTCTTACTCCTGGATTTTTTTTTCTCTCTTTTTCTCAGCTTCCTCTTTTTCCATAACTTTATCTTCTAGTTCACCTATTCTCTCCTCTGCCTTTTCAATCTGAGTCGTGGTGGTTTCCATTTTGTTATGCATTTCGTTTAAAGCGTTTTTCAGCTCCTCGTGACTGTTCCTTAGTCCCTTGATCTCTGTAGCAAGAGATTCTCTGCTGTCCTTTATACTGTTTTCAAGCCCAGCGATTAATTTTATGACTATTATTCTAAATTCACTTTCTGTTATATTATTTAAATCCTTTTTGGTCAGCTCATTAGCTGTTGTTATTTCCTGGAGATTCTTCTGAGGGGAATTCTTCCGCTTGGTCATTTTGGATAGTCCCTGGCGTGGTGAGGACCTGCAGGGCACTTCCCCTGTGCTGTGGTGTATAACTGGAGTTGGTGGGCGGAGCCGCAGTCAGACCTGATGTCTGCCCCCAGCCCACCGCTGGGGCCACAGTCAGACTGGTGCGTGCCTTCTCTTCCCCTCTCCTAGGGGCAGGATTCACTGTGGGGTGGGGTGGTCTGTCTGGGCTACTTGCACACTGCCAGGCTTGTGATGCTGGGGATCTGGCGTCTTAGCTGGGGTGGGTATGCAAGGTGCACAGGGGCAGGAGGGGCAGGCTTAGCTTGCTTCTCCTTAGGTGATCCACTTCAGGAGGGGCTCTGTGGCAGCAGGAGGGAGTCAGATCCGCTGCCGGAGGTTTGGCTCCGCAGAAGCGCAGAGTTGGATGTTTGCACGGAGCGAGCAAGTTCCCTGGCAGGAACTGGTTCTCTTTGGGATTTTGGCTGGGGGATAGGCGGGGGAGATGGCGCTGGCGAGCGCCTTTGTTCCCCACCAAACTGAGCTCTGTCGTCAGGGGGCTCAGCAGCTCTCCTTCCCTTTGTCCTCCAGCCTTCCCGCTTTCTGAGCAGAGCTGTTAGCTTATGACCTCCCAGACGCTAAGTCGCGCTTGCTGTCGGAACACAGTCCGTCACGCCCCTCCGCTTTTTGCAAGCCAGACTCGGGGGCTCTGCTTGGCCGGCGAGCCGCCCCTCCGTCCCGGCTCCCTCCTGCCAGTCCGTGGAGCACGCACCGTCTCGCCGCCCTTCCTACCCTCTTCCGTGGGCCTCTCGTCTGCGCTTGGCTCCTGCGACTCCATTCTGCTAATCCTCTGGCGGTTTTCTGGGTTATTTAGGCAGGTGTAGGTGGAATCTAAGTGATCAGCAGGATACGCGGTGAGCCCAGTGTCCTCCTACGCCGCCATCTTCCCTCCCATCAGAAATGTGAGACTTTAAGTGGAGCTGAGATCAAAAGTCAGGCGCTTAACTGACTGAGCCACCCAGGTGCCCCAGTTTCCTACCTCTGATATTGTATTAGTTATATGTTGTCAAAGCGGGAATCTGAGTGAAGCGTACAAAGGTATCTTTGTATTATTTTTTCAAATTCCTTTGAATGTATAATTACCTCACAATAAAAAGTAAATAAGTAGTTTAAGCATGTAAGACATGCTCAATATTGGAATAAATATAACACTGTTAGTCTATTTTCTTACGTGAGAAGATAAATTTAAAAATTCTACCTTCAGCAAAGAATACGTGTTCATTCATGGTTTCATTCATTTTAACTACAAAGTTTAAATATACATATATGGGTGTAAACTTTCAAAGCCATAGAAATTGACCTTTTTAAATACAGGGAGATTTTGAGATGAAAAGTATTGTAAAAGCAAAGTAATGTTTACAAACATAACCTCTTTCCATTAAAACTAAATAGAACTTTAATTAAATATAATGCTAGCAAAATTAATCAATATGCTAATCAACTGACAGGAATACACTGAAATTTACTCTTTCTTTTGTATTTATCTAGTAGAAACCGTGTTTTAATTAGCTAACAAGATGCATCTTATCAATGTTTAAAAAGAATATTAATAATATATTAATACCTCACTACATAAAGAGACCTTCTGAGTTCCTAGATTACTGATTATATAGTTTATGGTTGAACATTAATGAGCCATCTTTTTTCTTAATGTCCAAGTTTCTCCCTAGTTAGAAGTCCTGTTCTCAAGGAGACATATTTATTCTTTCGGGTCATCAGCGTGCCATTTAGCGCATCATTAGTTTAATAGAGAAAGTCTGCTCTGGTGTACCAAATGCTATCCCAGAGGCCAAAAGTTGTTTAATCTAACAAATTTAACGGTAGTCTGGAATCTTGAGAAAATGATGCTGAATTCAGAAGTGAGTTAGCCAAAATTTGTGTTAAAACTTTCATTGGGAATAAAACCAGGAAGGGTCTCAAAGGAAATCTATCACTGCTTATAGTTCATGGGTCTTGGAAGAGACTAGTAGCCTAATATGGAATAGAAGTGTGACGTTGGGAAGGGGAATTGACAACTTTTCGGGGACAGTATAGTATAATGTTAGAACATATGCTCTTTCAATGTATCACCTAATCAGAAAGCTCAGCTGTGTATATTTGGAGTGATATTAGTGAGAGTATTTACTTTTTTTTATAGTTATTTTAAAGATTAAATTCTACCTTATTACACGATTCTGCTATTCTTGCTACCTTGCTCTTTACTTACTTTCTTCTGTGCTATACACAGGGTATTCATTATATTCTTTTAAAATTTCCAAATTTTTTAACTATTAATATTTAATATTAGCAGTTGATCTACTCATGCAACAAATATTGAATATCTATTATTTTTTAAACACACTATTTTACAATAGGTACACAGCAATCAATTGAACACAGCTGCTTTCTTCAAATAAACTGTTTCAACTGGAAAGTCAGTAATATTAAAGTATGAGTATTTATTGTATGGTAATCCCAGTGCTAAACATTTTTTTAACGTTTATTTTTGAGAGAGAAAGAGAGAGACAGAACATGAGAGTGGGAGGGGCAGAGTGACAGGGAGACACAGAATCCAAAGCAGGCTCCAGGCTCTGAGCTTGTCAGCACAGAGCCCAATGCGGGACTTGAACCCACGAACTGTGAGATCATGACCTGAACTGAAGTCCAATGCTTAACTGACTGAGCCACCCAGGGGCCCATAAATACTTTTTTTCTTACCTTAATTAATTTGTATCATATTTCTACTTTGTGTGCATTGATACCCAATGATCAAATTAAACCAGGAAAAAAGCAGTAAAATAGTTATGTTTCATGATGCTTGCAACAGTAAGGAGATGGCTCCCTTATGAAACCATGAAGTGTCTTAGTAAGAAGGTATTTGAAGGAGGACATTTTATTTTGTATTTAATGTTTATTTTGTGATTATTTATTTTGAGAGAGAGAGAGAGACAGAAGGAGAGTGGAGGAGGGACAGAGAGGGAGAGGGAGAGAGAAAATCTCAAGCAGACTCTGGGTTGTCAGCACAGAGCCTGATGCAAGACTCATTCCTGAACTGTGAGATCATGACTTGAGCCTAAATCAAGAGTCAGAGGCTTAACTGACTGAGCCACCCAGGTGCCCTTGAAGGAGGACATTTTAAAATTTGGTCTTGTGTAAGATGATTTTAGGAAAGGATCAAAGAATTGAGGGTTACTCTGAATTGGTACAGTTGAGAAGGAAGATAATTCTATGATTGAGTATCTTACAAAAAACTTGTTGAGGAAACTGGAATAATGGCAGGAGGCCAAAGTTCCAATTGGTAAAGAAGTAAAGTAACTCAAATTATCCAGGAAAAGCATGTTTGATGATTCTTACAGTTTGCACAGCAGGATTATTTTTAATCTATTCTCAGGCATAATTAAGTATTGGTCCAGTACTGGACTCTCACCATGGCTGTCAAAAAGATACCTTATCTGAGCCTAGTGATCCGTGAGAATGATTAGGTTCATTAGAAGTACACCAGGATGGGGGCACCTGGGTGGCTCAGTCGGTTGAGCGGCCAACTTTGGCTCAGGTCATGATCTCGCAGTCCTTGAGTTCGAGCCCCGCGTCGGGCTCTGTGCTGACAGCTCAGAGCCTGGAGCCTGTTTCAGATTGTGTGTCTCCTTCTCTCTGACCCTCTTCTGTTCATGCTCTGTCTCTCTCTGTCTCAAAAATAAATAAACTTAAAAAAAAAAAAAGGTACAACAAGACCTAACTGCTTTTCTCATTCTCAGTGTGCTATTAATATCCTAATAGTTTTAAGTTAGGAAGCTAAGGCCTAAAGAAGTAACTGAAATATAACTCTACAAGCAATAGGATGAAGTGCATATTGGTTTTCATGTGTGGAAGATATCAAATTTTAAAATAATTATATATATCCAGAAAAGTTATAAATTTGTTATACTAGACTTATAAAATGGCATATATATCTAGAACTTCAAAATGCATGAGACAATAACTGATAGATTTCATAGAAGAAATAGAAAAATTCAGTTATATTTGGAGGTTTTGATTATTTTTCTACCAGTAACTGACAGGACACATAGGGAAAGAAAATAGTGAGTACATAAATATCCTGAACTGCAATATCAATGAACTTCATCTACTTTACATTTACAAAACACTCCAACCAACTACAACAAAATACACATTCTTTCCAGGATCATAAGAAACATATACTAAAGCAGACCCTAAGCAGGGCCAAAACCAAACGTTCACAATTGTAGCATGATCTGAGATATTAGATAGAGATATAGACTAATAAGTGCAGAAATATATGTTACAGAAATATATGTATACAGGGGTTTCATATATATATGTATATAACAGACAAAACTAGGAATTATATATAATATATAAATAAGCATAAAGCAATATATACATAGCATATATATAAAGCATATATATATTATATATATATATATTTAATATGTATATATTTTTTTCTAGCTTTGTCTATTGAATGGGACATGAAACGACACCCCATTCGCTATAATCACATCTAGTAGCCAGATCTTGGTTTCTAATACTATCCTTCGGGGGGGAAAAAAACAGTCTTGATTCTAGGACTGGGGGAGAGGAAATATAAAATAAACCTGGATCATTTTGTACTACCTTTTTGTAAGGGCAAAACAAACAAGAGAACAAACAAATGATATCATGTCAAAAGGACATAGGGGCAGCATGAAAGAGCTTCTACTGGATTAAGCAGCAACAACTTGAATAAACAAAGTGTTGCCTTATAAACCAAAGAATGAAATAAATGCCAGCGAGTCCACATGATATAAATAAATGATTAAGTAAATAAACAAAAGGGTGAAAGCACAAATCTTCCTGACGGAATAATTCTAATTAATTATCGCTGCTAGTAAAACCCATTGGTGAATGCTGACATTAGTGTACAAAAATTTAAGGAAACACAAGGATTTGCAGACTTTCAAAGTATCTTCTCCCAAATATGTATTAATTACTATAATAGATTTAATATATACCTACAAATTCCTCAAGACTCCTTGAAGAGGTAGAGCTTAATTATCCTTCTCTTGAGTATGAGCTGCCTTAGTGACTTGTTTCTAATGAATGGAGTATGGCAAGAGAAAAAAAAAATTAATTTTACATTGGAGAAACCTGACAGTTCCTTAATCAAAAGATCAAAATCTTCATTATCAGTAATAAGTCATGCTGGTAATATGTACTCTCTGATGTATGAGAAAGATATCCTTGTTTTTTAAGTTTATTTATTTATTCTGAGAGACACAAGGACAGAAAGAGAGAGAGAGAGAGAGAGAGAGACAGAGAGAGAGAGAAACTCCAAGCAGGCTCCACACTGTCAGCACACAGCCACACACAAGGCTGGAACTCACAGTGAGATCATGGCCTGGGCCGAAACCAAGAGCTGGATGCTTAACCCATTCAGGAACTCTGAGAAAGATATTCTTCCTAAAAGTTTATAATCCCCATCTAATAATGAAATGTACTATAAACCCAAATTGAGGGACTACATACTTGATGAGTATTTTGCTAAGTATTAATGGTTAGACTATTTTTGAAGGTGAATCTATTTGGTCTTGTTTCATGTAATTTTTCTGTGGATTGAAACTTTGTAATCAATTTAGAGTTCTTTAGACACAGTTTTCACAAAGCAGTTTGGGTCTCACTGACACTCCCAGTGGCAAATTAGAATGTACACCCCCAAAACACATAGCACTATTCCTAAAGCAAAGTCTGGTAAAACATCCATGTTGAACCATCTCATTTTATTTCTGATGATGCTTTTTAAAAAATTTTATCTTTTATTTTAATCGTGACATAATTAATGTACCGTATTGTGTAATTTTAGGTGTGCACTATAGTGATTCCTTTTTGATCCTCCAGGAAATGGCCTGATTGACCAGTTCTTTAATTTGACCGACCTGGGAGCTCCAGTCGTGCTTTCTTCAGGCAAGTGGCCAAGAGGGCGTTTTTGTCTCATTATATTCTTTCTTCCCCACCTTGGACTACTTAGCAATGGACTCTCAAGATATATCTAGTTTTTTATATATGTGGTAGTATCTGTCAACTAAGAAAATTCAATAGAGTTGGGACCCTGAGGTCTTTTTGAACAGACATTTAATGTGAAGTTTCTGAGTGACAAGTTATAACTCCACAGTGTTGTGCGGATGACAACACGCTCTGCTAGCCAGTGGTGACAGCACTGACATGTTTTGTTTCGTTTTGTTTTTAGAAAGACCTCTGAGATGTCTTTCCATAATTCTAAAGGGCTTTGAGTGCCTTCCAATACTGGCTAAGCTGCTAGAAGAACCACTCACTTTTTTGCCTTTCCTGCCTTTGCTGACAACGTGGAAGCTTAGTTTCTGAAGGAGCACCAACATATATGACTAAAAACCTCATGCACTTAGGGAGTCGCTAGTAAATTTAACTCCGAGGGAAAGGACCACACTGGTTGCTCTGGTGGTCTGGGTGGAGTGCCATTTGGTAGCATTTCAGAGGTCAGTGTGCAGAATCAGAGTGCACCTAAGTTAGCCATTCCTAGAAAACTTGAGATGGGGAAAGTTCAAGAAGGGAGTGTCTAATGTGATTACTCTAGTGTAGTCTGGTCTACTCGAGGTGTCTAGTGTGATTACTCTTAGGAGAAGTCACCAAGAGAGGATGTCCTTCTACCTCCTCTTGCTGGGAGCAGACTTTGGGATAGCAGAGGCTGTTACCTATACCAGTAATACAGCAGAAAAGAGGGGAACGAATGTTTATTGATACCACAAGAATCAATAGAAGCCCAGAGATTTGCAAGGGATTGCAAGACTGGGCAGAAAATAAACCATATCTTCAAAGACTTATCAGACATTTAGGTGAAATTGGAGCATAAAGAGATTATTATAGTCAAGTGGCTGTCTTTTTTTTTTTTTTTTTTTAAGTAGGCTCCACACCCAGCATAGAGCCCAAAATGTCAAGCAACTACTTTCTTTTTGTTAACATTATTATTATTGTTATTATTTTATTTTAGAGACAGTGCACAGCAGGAGAGAGGGGCAGAGGGAGAGAGAGAATCCTAAGCAGGCTCCATGCTCAGCACAGACCCCAGCATAGGCTCGATCCTGCAACCTTGGGATCGTGACCTGAGCCCAAATGAAGAGTCAGACACGTCAACTGACCAAGCCACCCAGGAGACCCTAAAGAGATGATTGTAATCTATTTTGTGATATGACAAAGCTAGATCAGGAGTGCTATGGGAGACTAGAAGTAAAGTACACTACCTACCATCCTGGGGAAGTGCTGGGGTTTGCATTAAAGAAGCACTTCTGAATGACTGTCCTGAGAAGGAGGGCAACATGAGCACGGAGTACAGAACTGAAACAGCATGCTGTGTGGATAGAGAATTCTAAGCCATTCTGAGCAGCAGAACCAGGAAGTTTAAGACTGAGAGCAGCAGACAATGATGTTGGAGAGCTGGGCAGTTCTGATCAGGAGAGATGTTTTCTATCATCCAATTGGAACAAACGCTTTACTTAGCATCATATTATCATATAAAACTGATTCATAATTTATTTCAACCCCAAGCATAACTGATTTTTATTATATTTCCTAAGGTCTGATATCGCCAGTAAAGGAAGTAAGGAGTTTATTTATAATATAATTACTTGATCTTATATCTACATTTTTTTCTTATTATCTTCAGCATTTTTCACTATATATGTCAGGAACTAAAGGGAATTAAATGTTGATTTCCTAAAATGAACCTGAAAATGTTTCCCAAATTCAAGTCTATTTGCCCTGCTTATTTGGTACTATTAAACTAACACAATTTTTGTGACCAGACTGCTTCCTGAAAATAATTTGTCAGTGATGTGCTTAGAAATCTGGATACTTGTGAAATTTTGACACAACTGAGCGCCAAATATGCCAACTTTTCAGTGTATAAAATGTATTGGAATATTATATGTGTCAGTTGATTGCCTTTCTGGAAAAAGATTGAAAATGAAGTGTTAGGAAAAAAGAAGAGAGTGCTTATATCACCACTACACATTTGGCATGCTCACTGTTTTTCTTTTTATTCTTCAAATTTTATGGTTTTCAAAAAGTGGGAAAATGTGAAAAGAATAATCTTTGAGGAATTCAGAGTAATAAATATGCATGAGCATTTTTCCAATTATTGTGGAAATTGCTTTTTGTAATTTATTTCTGATTTTGTATTAAGGTGTTATAATTACCAGATTACATGTGAGTAAGCTGGATCTACATAGATGTTTTCCCCTGTCAGCTGGGAAATATAAAATAAGCATAGTGAGTAGAATATATCCAGTATAATCTGTGGTAAAATACAGTATGCATTAAGTGTAAATAAAATTAATATTCCCCAAAATATAAAACTCATTTATCTTTTGGCTTTTGCAGAACTGAATTTAGTTTGTACTGTACTTCTGTGTTTTCTCATGCGGGGCTTCTTTAGCTCCAAGAAAGAGGACAAAACAAGTTAGGTTAACTTCAGAAGGGGAATCATTGGAATGAGAAATGGGACCCATTGTCATAAATGGCAGTGAGGCTCTTGGAAAGGCTGACTTCAGGAACTAGCAAGTCATGAGGAACCAAGAATATTGCTCTCTTTTCTCACTCCTTATCTCATTCTTGGTCTCCATCATTATCTCTGCCTCTCAATATCTGGAGTAGTAAGATTTCTTTCTCTGTTTCTCTCTTCTGCTTTATTCTTCTGTTTCAGCTATCTGTCTTTCTTTGGACCTGATCCAGCCTTCCTTCTACATGACTTTATAATTCACAGGCTTGATAGAGAAACATCAGATGCCAGCTTCAAATTTCAGGGAGAGACTCTAATTAGCACACCTGAGCAGGACAATTACCCACGGTTCTGGGGCATGGCCATATGGAATTGGAAAGGAGGTTCCTTCAAAAAAATCCAGGGCCCTTGAGAAGGAGGGGTGGGAGTGGGAACAAAATGAATGGAGGAGAAACATTTGTCATTTCTAGTGATGGAATATTTTGTGGGATTCTACATGAAGAAAGTAAGGTTGAAGAGGAATTTTATTTTTGTTGAAGCTGAAAATGTTTTTTTTCTCTAGAATTTTCAATGTATATATTTTATAAACCAGATGAACACCCTGTGATCTCCCAACAGATGAGTTTGCATTATAATATCAGGAATGCCATTGGGCATGATAGAAAGATCAAACCATTTAGGATACTATAGGCCTGTATTTGAATATTGACTTTAATTTACCAGGGTTTGAATATGGAAAATGTTATTTAACCTTCTCTGTGCTTATGCTTCCTAGTTTATAAAAATGAGAGAAATTAAACCTATCTCATAGGATTTATGTATTGATTAAATAAAATGCCCTACCTCTATTACTACATTAGTTGTACATTTATCAAGTGATACTAAGTGCTTGACTCTCTTAGCTTTGCATATATGGACATATTTAATCCAGTAAGTAATACAATATGGTTATGGGTCTAGCATATGATATCTATTGCATTAATGAAAGCTGTAGTCAGTTATGATTTACCTTTGGTGATTAGTCTGTTTCTAAAATCTGTTTAAAAGAATAGTGAAATTTTGAGAAGAAATGAAATTACTGTAAATCACTATATACACTTACCTATTAAAATGCATCTATTGTTTGGAGATATGTACTCCCCTAGAGTTAAGATGTTCCTGTTCACCCATCCAGTATGTAGCCAAGTAATTAAAAGATAAAACATCAACCAAAAATATAAAGTATTTAACTTTAAGCAAAAGTGAATATTTTATTAATGAGGAAGAAATGCAGATTATAAAATAACTTGAATTTTAATAGAATAGAATAAAATATCATTATATTAAACATAATAGGTGGATATTTTTCACCCTTATGTATTTTGAAAACTATAGAAACAAAAATTCAAATAATCTTTGTATTTCCAGAAAACAATGACACATAAATCTATTAAAAATTGATGTAGGAAACACAAATAAACTTCTGAAACATAGAAGCCTTTTAGTGGAAATCCTTAGGTAGTCAATGGAAGGCTTGAAAATGCTTGAAAGAGCTTTGGTCCATAATCATTGTGTTGAGACATTAAAACAGCCATGAAAAGACTATTGTCTTCTCCTTATGTGAAATGGTTAAATCTTTAAATCTTTTTTGTTTGAACCTTTGTTAGTAACTGTTTTAAACACCATCTCCTCATCCCACTGGTGTGGGAAAGATACCTACCCTAGGTTATGGAGACGGCTGAACATAGGACAGCCAACTCTGGACAGATGAAATCAACAGCAATGAATTAGTCACATAATCACAGACTGGGTAGAGGGACACTGAATGCCATGAAGAGCTAAAAGGGGGTTGCACTTGGGAACAGATACTGGCTGCTCAATCAGGGGCTAATGGTGAACAATCGGGGGCTAATGGTGGCATGCTCTGCAGTGCCAAGAAGATGAGGTGCTCCCCAGGTTCACAAGGAAACTGTGACTTGTTTGTTTGAATAATCTATGAACTAAAACCTGCCACACAGGGATGAGCAGGATCTATATTTGGTGCATTTGGTTAGGCAGTTATTTGGCTAGGGGAATTGCCCAGCTGGATCACAGTGAGGAGAGGAACTCGTGGTAAGGCCATCAAGCTGTATGAAATATCAAACCTTATTTTGAGGTCTTTCTTCTCAGTCACATTTAGTTGTTTACAACGGAAAGTGTCCTAACTGATAAAATACTTGATGAAGGGACTATTCTGTGCTCAGCTTGATTGGGATACATACGAACCTGGCTTTGAAAGTTCCAGCCATGAGTACATCAAGATAGCATTTGATGGAGAAGACACTGGCAGGGATAACCCATATTAGTATTTTTAGCCACCAATGCCTGGGTGGCTCAGTTGATTAACTGACCCGCTCTTGGTTTTGGCTCAGGTCATGATCTCATGGTTCATGAATTCAAGCCCTGCATCAGGCTCTCTGCTCTCAGCACTGAACCTACTTTGGATCCTCTGTCTCTCTCTCTCTGCCCCTCCCCTGCTTGTGCTCTCTCTTTCTCTCTCTCTCTCTCTGTCTCTAACTAAATAAATTAACTTTAAAAAAAAAAGAAATTTCAAAAGATCATCTGTTCAGTTATAAAGATAGGTTAAATAAGCTTAGTTTAAATATTTGATGAAAAAGGAAACTACTAAGTAGACAAAAAGTCTTTTTTTAAACAAAAATTATACTTTCACCATTTTTATACTTCTGGATGATATCTGTAGTTTGGAAAAATGTGTTTGTAAATATTTGACATATATAAAACTAAATAAATTTATAGGAAATTCGTTTTTATTTCATTTTTACTAGCTTTATTTGGCCAGAATTCAGATTATATATTATACGCTCTCTTCCACCACTCTGTTACACAAATTCCTTGAAAAGTTAATTATGGAATAATTATGGTAAGCTGTTTGGGGTACATGTTTCTCCCCACTACATCCTTCTAGGATTTCCCATCTGCAGTCTTTCCCCTTATCTTCCAGTTTCTAGTAAAAAACCTAAAAATCGATCCCACATTATGTCAGTGGCTCTGTCTCTGCATCTCTACCTGTCTGTATTACCTTCTGACATCATGCACGTATCTAAACTGGAAACCTCACCCAGAAACTAAAACTTTGCCTGCCTTTGATAATACTGAGAGCCCTGACTTGCACTTTTACTCATGTCCCATTGCACAGTCTCAACTGCCACTCAGATCAATACCTCATTCGTATATATACCATGACCATTCCAGGCTTCAATTCTTAATTTTCTGGCTAACTCTTCTTCCCCCTACCCCCACCCCCCATTTTCTTTACAACTGGCTGATAAGACTATGTAATTAGATCAACTGAATTATGGTAGTTTCATCCTGATCCAGTGACCTACGCTGGGCCACAAGGAGACAAGAATACAATGCAGCTGAATTCCACACACTGGTTTTAGCTAGCAAATTCTTGAAAAAATACTTTCATTATTAATTTTGCTAAAGAGATTTGACCGAATAATTGGAAAGACATAACTAAGTAAAAAATTATTCATACAATATACACAGTTTAGTGACTTCCAATATCTTGTGTAGGAGTATATTAAATTTCTGCTAATACTTCAAAACTCATTATTTCAAATGGACATGCCAATTTTGAATTTACATGCAAATAGAAAAAAAGGAAATGCAAGTAACCATTAATGTTGGTTGGGCAGTCCTACATATAATCAGTTTAAATACATGATTAAAACAAAAAATATTTTGGCTTCAAAAGTCAGATGTCAGGGGCACCTGGTTTGCTATCGGTAGAACAAGTGACTGTGGATCTTGGGGTAGTGAGGTCAAACCCCACGTTGGATGCAGAGCTTACTTTTAAAAAAGTTAAATTTTGAAGCACCTGGGTGGCTCAGTTGGTTGAGCATCTGAATTAGGCTCAGGTCATGATCTCAAGATTTGTGCCTTAGAGCCACACATTGGGCTCGCTGCTGTGAGCAGAGCCCACTTCGGATCCTTTGTTTCTCCCTCTTTCTGCCTCTCCCCAGTTCCTGTACTCTCTCTCAAAAATAAACATTAAAAAAAGGCAAATTTCATCAGATATGTTTAAATTCAGAATGTTCAAATAAGATATACTTATTGTGTTTTATACTATAGTTAAAATTTTGACTTCTGATGAAGGATTTAGTTTTTTTTTTTCTGAGAATTACTCAAAAATATTTTCAAAGATTGAAGTAAAAAAAAAAACAATATACAAGTTTTTATTCCCAGGCCATCATGTAGAATTATTTATAAATTTTATGTGACATTACTAGTAAATGATTTTAATGTTTCATTAGCAAATGCAAGTAGACCGGTAAACATTGGGCTGATATTTTAAACTGTTTTGACTTTCAGTCAATATTTCAGACATAGAATATTGGATGAAACAAGATACCAAAACATTATAGAATATTCTAGTTTTGTGGGGGCCTCGTAGATATGGAAGCAAAGACATTTTGAAAAATAAATTCTTGCCCCCCCCCAAAAAAAAAAAACTTTACAAAATGCAAAGATGATATAGCAACATGGTGCCTGATTCTCTGCTAAGCATACATATGCTCCTTCTCACTGGGTCACTGTTTGGTCTAGACTTTAGACCAACTGCTAGCACAGATTGTGGGAGGAGAAGGCTGAGAAGCCTGTGGTGCAAGTCAGTCAACTGTGTGCAACTGGGAAAGAATGACTTACTCAGTTCCTAGGACAGTGTTCACTAAATAACAGCGACTTAGTGTAGTTATGTAATTATACAGAATTTGATAAGAAAGTGCTAGAGCATGATCCATTATGTAGACAGGAAATAAGGAGTCCTAAGACAGGTTAGATGAAAAGGTTCTGATTCTTTGTTAAGTTTATATGTCTGCAAACGGAAAGATTTCAGTACTTTCAGTAGACATATGTGGGGCATTCTATAGGCCAGAAGAGAGAAACTAGCACGAATTAGAGAGAATATTCCTGCCTACTCTAGCCAGAAAGGCTGGACTTCAGACTCTCGTTTTTAAAGGTACGGGGCTGCGAGCACTGGAGTTAAGAAACAGGACACAACTCTAGTCCTAAGTTTTGAATGAGCACAAGGCATGTGGGTACTATGTTGGGGCTCAAGTTTACCCGAGACTTGTGGGGTCAAGGAGAATTCAGACAAACCCATTTGGGACTCTGGATCCTGAATCTAAAGCTCTCAATCTACATTTCTACTAGAAAGAAGGGCTGACGCTGCAGGCTTTCTTTGTAAATATTCAATCAATCCTCAAGGCAAGGATAAAACAAAAAAGAGAGAGTTTTGGGAGAGAGGGTGCCCAGTGTCAGAGTAAGCAGCACAGAGACCAGAAATATGCTCTATCTACTCTAATATTCTAAGTTTGGTGTATACCTCTAAATGCTTTGTGAGTTACTCCAGAACATAATCACTTTTACTATTGTATATCTTCAAGAGGATTTCAAGAATACTTTTTCATAACTTATATACTTTTATCATTAAACTAGCCTTTGGAGCTAATATTATCACCCTCCTTTAAAAATGAAAATGGGGGTGCCTGGGTGGCCCAGTTAAGCGACCAACTTCGGCTCAGGTCATGATCTCACAGTTTGTGAGTTCAAGCCCCGTGTCTGGCTCTATGCTGACAGCTCAGAGCCTGGGTCTCCCTCTCTCTCTGCCTCTCCCCTGCTCATGCTCTGTCTGTCTCTCTCTCAAAAATAAATAAACATTAAAAAAAATTAAAAAGAAGCTTAAATAAAATAAATAACTTAGAGAACTGGTAAAACACAGATGTAGGAAAATAGAACCTTAGTTTCAAACCTCCTGGTCATGGATAGGTCTATACCACTGGAGTTTCTTAAGACACTACTTCATGTGTTGCTAACATTATTAACATGTTCAGTGGACAGTAAGTTAAATGAATGACCTCCTAATTTTACCATGACTAATAGTCTCTAAAATAACTGTATTTGCTTTATACTATGTATCTCCTAAAGATATTAGCGTATATGGCATTGGCATGGCATTGGTCTCATGAACACCAAAATAATCTTAATTTTATTTATATGATTTCCTCTTAGGTTTCCATGACCTTACTATTGAATCTAAGGTAATAGTTATAACAGATATAGATAAATAAATACGGGTAGATTTAAAAAAGTATATGTATGTAGCAAAAGAGCGAGAGAGATGGAGAGAGAGACAGAAGCAAAAAGTGATTTAGACATTATCTGAAGATTTTTAAAAGATCAATCAATTTAATTATTAGATGCCCAATTCTTAATAGTAGTAAACAGAATTCAGGCATGCCTAGCTAGTTAAGCATATTGGCTAAAGCCAAAGGAATCACTAAGAGAAATATTTCATTACTTTTTAATCATTATGCTTTTGTTTCATATATTTTGTCTTGGCTTTGGTTTCTTTTGTTATTACCGAAAGAATAATTTTGAAGAAAAATGTTTTGGTTCAAATGCGTGTTTTTATTTAGAGGTATTGTGGTTTTGAGTATTTTCATATCAAATATACTTTAAATTCTGCAGTGGTTTCATTTCTCTTGGGCACTTACCTTGAGATGGAATTCTGATTTATATGGTATGTGTATATGAAATGGCAGAATTGTTTTCCAAAATGGCTGTATCATTTGGACATCTACCAGCAATGTTTGAGAAATCCAGGAGAAGTCCAAATATTTTCACTAGTTTTTGTTCAGAAATATGAACCCACATTATTGAGTACCATTTGTGGACATCTTTACAATGAAGTGTTAGAAGCACAGCCTGCTAGTGGTGATCTGATTAATGAAGCAATAAAGCCAGCAAAACTCATGTGGCATTTACAGATAGAACATAAATGAATTCAAAAGCAAAACAATTCATTGAAAGAGCATTGAATTAAAAAAAAACATAGAAGCAAATAAGCACATGTTGCATACATAACACATAAACATACCTGTTTTGCTTGTTTCCAGTAAGTGGCACATCGCTTGCTAGGTTGCTAAGACACACACACACACACACACACACACACAATTTTTTCATTAGTGATTCGTTCTGGAAATATTTAGTGCATCTTCTATATTCTAACGATAAGGAAAACGAATTCATAGGATAAATACACACCTTGTCAATGCAAACATATTGCTAACATGACAAATCCTTCAGTAGAAGTGGCTTAAACCTGATAGCGACATGAGGAAATATCTTAAAAAAGAAAACAACTCTGATCCATATGAAATTATGAAGGATTACATTGACAACAATGTTTCTTGGACTTTGAAGTGTTTTTTGGAGTATACTCTGATGGCACCGATGTGATGACTGGGAAACATTCTGGAGTACTTAGCCAGAAAAAAGAGTGTATGCCAGACTGTATGTCAACACACTAGTTTTTTCACTGTAATAGCTTGGCGTAACCAGACACTGTGTTTTGTGATGTATGTTCATGTGTGGAATTAAAGACTGCAAACTGCTGGTGTTATTTTGTGTTGATGTAAATGGTTATTAAAAGGGATGTTTCTCACAAGAATATTTGATCTACAAAATGAACTCTTTGTGTTTCTTCAAGAGCAGGAGTAAGTTTAATCTCAAATTTTTTAAGATGAGAAACAGACGTCAAGATATTTACGCTGTTTTTAATGATCTTAATATTTCAGGGGCGCCTGGGTGGCTCAGTCGGTTAAGCGTCCGACTTCAGCCAGGTCACGATCTCGCGGTCCGTGAGTTCGAGACCCGCGTCGGGCTCTGGGCTGATGGCTCAGAGCCTGGAGCCTGTTTCCGATTCTGTGTCTCCCTCTCTCTCTGCCCCTCCCCCGTTCATGCTCTGTCTCTCTCTGTCCCAAAAATAAATAAACGTTGAAAAAAAAAATATTTCAAAGCAAGGAAGGAAGGCTTTATGAAAATATATAATACTAGAACACAGATTTTCCACACATTGTCACAAAAAGCTCCATAATTTATTACAATTACCTGTAGACAGGGTGAATACTGATATTGAACATTTGTAAAATTTGTTACTGATCATCTTATGAATTAATGTGTTGAACTTGCTTTTTGGTCAAAAGAGCACTCACTCATGAAACGCATGGATTTAGAATCCATTTCATTCTTTAGAAGATAGTTTGAACTTAAATGTAAATTCAGGGGGTAAATTGTTGAAACTTGCTACTTACAAAAGGTTGAAGATAAAGCTTGAGAATATATTATCACTTGCATCATTTGATATGAAAATTAAACATGAATATGAGAAGTTGCTGATATTACACTAAAATCTCTTCTTCCTTTTCTATCAACATATCTCTGTGAGATTCATTTCTCTAGTGGGAGTGTCATTAAAATAGTCATTCAAATAGTTTAGAAATATGTTACCCCTATAAATGCCATGTTATCAATCCAACCTAGATTAAATAAAGCAATAAGCCAAATGATATATGTATGATATATATGATACATATGTGTAGGTATCAATATCTGAAGTTGTTTTATGCATCAATATCATTTGATGTATCAATATCTAATCAAATGATATTGATGCATAAAACAACTTGAGGTATTGATACATATACATCTTATATGGGAGCTGCCATTTCATTCATAACTCTCTATTCTCTCTTCTGCTCTCCTCTCCTTTCTGTTTTTCTTTTTCTTTTCCATTTTTTTTTTCTTATAAGCCTTTGCTGCAGTCCTGAAATTGCCTCAAATGTCTCTTGCTTCTCTCCTTGGACACAAAACTCCATTAAGTAGCTTCTTCAGACAATTCCTCTACATGTTTATTTATTTATTTACTATTTATCATAATAAATTTATAAATGTATGATGAAACGAAAACATGCCATGAGTGGAAGAGCAATTTTCAATATTCAGATTGTCAAAGATACCAAATTACACTACAAGAGAAGTCTTATTATCTATAGTGACATAAAGGCATGTGTTAGTTATCTATCACTGTGCAAAAAAAAAAAATTATCATAGATGTAGAGGCTTAAAACAAAACATGCCAATTATCTCTAAGCTTTGTGGCTCAGGAATTTGGGACAGCTTAGCTGGATCCTCTCACTTCAAAGCATCTCACAAGGCTTCATCAAGGTGTGACCCATGGCTCAGGTCCATCTGAAGCTTCAACTGGGGAAGAATCTGCTTCCGATTCAATACTTTGCAGGTTGTTGAAATGCGGGCCCCATTCTTTGAGGAATGTTGGCTGGAAACATCCTTGGTTCCTTTAGTGTGGGCCACTCCAATGTGGCAGCTTGCTTCATCAAATTCAGCAAGGAAGAGAGTCTGCTAGCAAGATGGAAGTCATGGTCTTATGCAGTTTAAACATGGAAGTAACATCTCATTACCTTTGCTGTATTTCATTCATTAGAAGCAAGTCACTTGGCCAGCCCACACTCAAGGGTATGGGACTGTGCATGTGTGTGAATGACAGGAATAGAAGATCACTGGGGGCCATCTTTGCTTCTCACAAATCTATCTTTTCATGAAGGCCTGGAAAACTCTAAGGTAGGAGTCAACAGATTATCAAGAAAAAGTTGGTTCTGGAAGAATTATGAGGTTAATGCTTTAAAGATATGCCTAAGAAACAACTTATGCTGTGAGGCTCCTTCCAGTATGCTACATAGACGGAGTTACCTACATTTTTCTATTTTCTCTAAGACTAAAACTGAGTGACTACCTTTTGTTACAATTCAGTAGAATTGAAATGTAGGGATGGGATATGAGTGCTTAGTTTTCCATCTTAAATGAGAGACTTTAGAGATTTTTTTTCCAGTTAAATGTATTTCTTGTGCTTGCAAAAGTCATTGCAAGGAAGCTAAATATCAATTTTAGAATTATTGTCAAATTCATATATTAAGTTTCCTAACAGTATTTTTCTTATATGATAAGAGGATCTCCATTTATGTAAATTTTGTCTTTTACTTTATTCATATATGCACAGATCCCTTGTAATTTTTTATCATAATCTTATCTTTCCACTGCATTTATGAATAAAATTTTCTTCAGTATATTCTCTAGTTAAATACCATTCATCTATAGGTAAGTGATTGACTTTATTCAATGTGATGGTGTTTGGTAATTATAACAATCTTTGAATTCTTTATTTGTGGCTTATAGGTTATTATCACCAAAGACTCATGCTTATTTATCTTCTATTTCTTATTTTATTAATTGGAACTTTAAATTAAAAGTATTATTTGTGAAAATTGGCATTTTCACTATTATAGGAATGACATCTCAACTTAAATGTAGAATATTCTTCTCATTAAGAATAATTTATTTAGCAAATAATACTTGAAGTCATTTCACTATTGTAAAACAGATAGGTTCAGTGATATTCACATAAGTATTCAGGTAATTCTTAGCCCAGCTAGCTATCTCCCAATAACTCCTGGAATCCTGAAGTTATTTGATAAAATACAGAGGCAATTGGATGTGCCAAGAAATAAGGATCTAGCCTATGAAGTAAACAGTAATAAGATCCATTTCTCAGTTGTATCCTATTAATCAGTAGACATTCTTGTCAATTGCTAAATTAAGCTCACATTTTATTTAGAAGCTTTCTGGGGGTCAAATCTGTGATTTCATTAACTATGGGAAAGAAATATTTAGATCCTTCCGTTGAAGCTGTCATTTTACTAGAATCCTTCTTGTTATGAACTGTTTATAATTTGAAATTATATATATGATTATTTGTATACATGCCTTACCTCCTGTAAGAGATCCTACACTTCTTGCAAACTCAGTCCCAAAGTGAGAAAAAAAGTTTTCTGCACACAATTGGTGCTCAATAAAAGTTGGTGGAAAGAATAATGAAATGAATGTAATACAATGATTTCAGGTTATTGCACTGATGACTATTTAAGCCTAGAGTTTCAGTTTAGACCTACATTATGTTTAACCAACCATGTTTTGCCCTCCTTAACTGAGAAAATGCATTAACCTTTCTTCTCATTCCATAAACCTGGTACTTAATAGCACATTTCTGGCTTTGTAAACAGTAGGATTAGATTGTCATTTGAATGAGTTCCAAGTTTTCTTGTGCTAAGTAAGTACGACAACTTTGAATACACTCTTATATTTCTGATTCATTCACACCAGAGTGATGCAACTTGGCAAGTAGTAATTTCTATAGCAATAAACAAAACGAGAATTCAGAAGTCTAAAATGCACACATTGATGAAAGTGACTCTTTTTTTAAATTCATACAGGTTCATTTTCTCAGTTAGAAAATATATTCCAGGAATTTGGTTTGGCTCTTACAATAAACTTCATTTTGATATCATTAAAACTGAGAAATATTTTGTCATGTATTTCACAGAAAAATGCATGCATGTTTAGTTGTGACTTGGGATAAATATGTTGTAGACATCCTTTGGCCTTTATTCTACTTATAGCATTTTGCCTTTATTCTAATTTGACCTTTATTTAAGGTGTAAATGGAATTTTTATGAATTCCATCTTATATATTTATAACTTTTTATAAATGATTCTTTATCTAGTAGTTGCTTAAATTCTATGTAAAAATATAATCACAGAAATAAACATATTACAAATATAGTACAGTCAAAATAACAAGAATGCTCATACATCAACATATAACCTTATGTTTAAGTTGAAGCTATATTTAAATCCAGTAACAGAAGAGCTGTAGACATTTGTACTGGTTAACCTTGGTCAAATAGTTACTTCCTTTCTAAAGTTTCCAAGGACTCTATGCATGTATTTACTTGTGATGACACTGCACGTTGAAAAACTTTGAAAAGAAAAACTTGTTGGAAACGTTTGGGGCTGAGTGCTTATGAATAAGATTTGAATATCTGTAAGTGTAGTACGTTTTAGAAAGCCAACTTACTCATTACCGTGTGTGGATTCATTCGTTAATGCATATTCATTGAACCCTTCTTGAACTCCAGCCATTTGTGAAGCGTGTGGCGATGTCGTCAACATCTTAAGCAGAATGAGACAGAAGAGTAAAAGGGAGGTGGAGGCAGCTGATATAGCTGACAGTAAGTTTTGAGCTGGATTATGTGACACATATAGCAGGTGACATCCAGCAGGCAGCATGCCCCTGCTGTCAGAAGCTCTGCTTTTGAATCAGGCTGACCATGGATAAATTCCTGAGTTGCCATCTACTGGCCGTGTTGCACAATGACTATTTACTTAATGTCATTGAGATAGAATCAAATGTGGGACTATTTTGTTAAGGGAACTATGTGGAAGAGAAAGTGGTAAGAGAATCTAGGGAAGGCTGGGAGAGTTGTCAGACAGCATGCACGTATGATTCCAAGGAAAGGAGTAGACAGCCTAAGTATCTAAGGAATGTTTAGCTGGGTCCTTGCACCGGCTTAGAGTCAAGTCAGAGGAGTTCTCTGTTTTCCCAGGAAGAAGGCTGCCTTAAGTATCCCTGCCATGTCTAGTCATTGAGAAGGAGACTATGGGAAGCCTGACCATGATGGACTTCAGATTGCAGCAGTGGGGCCTTTGATTAATTAGCTGAAGGTCTGCAAGGATAGTTTCCTATGATGACCCCACACTTAGAAGAGGTGGGTTGGATGTATTCAAATGAGGGCCGATTACTCAGGGGCTATTTAGGAGAAGGAAAATGTTCCTACAAATGGCCTACATTTTACAGATCCCAGAAAGGTATTGTACTCGTTCATTTTAGACTCAGTATTCAATTATTTTCTGTTTGAACCAAAGACAATCCTATTTCCGGTACATCACACGTCATTTCCAAAGACTCCCTTATAGTTTCATAACATGTTGAGGTTTAGGAAAGTATTTATATTATTTATTTTTTCTATTTGAACTTCATAAAATCTATGAAGTTAATGGTAGACAAGAGGAGACTGAGAATCAGTGAGCAGTTTGGGGGGTCATTGGAAGATCTAGCACACCAGAGATTTGCCTTAACTCCAAGCCTGATGGTGTTTCAAGTACCTAGCTCATTCTTATCTAGTGGATTCAGTACTCCAGAAATGCACAAGACAAAGACCAGGTTTTAAAGATCCTCCAACCAAAGATTGTAATATCAGTTGAGCTGGTGATGGGGCAAAGGAGAGAGAAGAGTCAAAGACAGTTTTCAAATCTGTGTGGTTGGCAAGAATGGACCACAAATAAGATAAAAGTAAATAGTTACGCCCCTCAATGGGGTCAATTTGTAAACTCATTATTTATTTAGAGGAGGATTTTGTTGAAGCCTGCAGGAAGTAGTCCTTTTAAGCGCATTTGTTATGGGAGCAAAAATAGAGCAGGTGTGCAGATGAACTCTTCCTAGGATTTCAGAGATTGTTACTTCATGTTTGAAAACCAGGGTAATCAAACAAAATATGTTCCTATTGTTATACAAATGTGTCATTTCAGCACATCTTACATCAGCTTTGGAAACTGTAAAAACAATGTAGCTATTCACAACCTTACCAGACTCTTGTGGGAAATAAATTCTATAGGATACAAATTTAGCTACAAGCGGATACATATTTATTTGCACATGATAAAAATGGCAGAGAAAAAACTCATTTAAAGCTCTTTTACTATGAGTTTCTTTTTACTGGGTGGAAAGAGAACTGTATTTAGGCTATCAAAGGAATAGACACTATTTAACCATACCAGAGATACTGAAATAGGTCATGGCGCAGAGACTTTCTTATGACTGCTATCAAGCTGACAAGCACATACAGGGTTTGCAAATAAATGTCATTTTGGTTTCACATTTTCAATTATGGAAAAAACAGTAGGAAAGCTAATTTGGGACATTTTAAACTTTCTTTTGAGGTTTTACAAATATGTTGTCCTCCCTCAATCTGAACTGAATGAATTAAATAATAAAACACATAAACTCACACATTGCTTTTTTCCATGGATGTTCTTGCCAGCTGTTGTGACTTTATTGAGTAATACATTATCAGTGTGATAGTGTATTTGTGATGATGAATCGCACTGTTACATAATTAGAGCAATTGTGTCCTGATGATATATTAGCTCAATAACCCACTAGCAGGCAGAAGAAAATTATTTCAGAAATTCTGGTTCTACATGATTATTTTTTAAGTACATTGCATATGCCATTTAAATAGGTTGTGTTACAACAACTCAACAAAAAATGTTTTAAGCCAATGCTTCCATTTTACAGTTGGGAATAATTCAGGCATTGTGAAGAAAAAAAAAAAAAGGTGGGGGTTTAGTCCTTGGTTAACCACATTTCTAATTTTTTGAACCTGAATAATAATTGTGAAACTCAGTTTTTCCACCTGTATAATGGAGGTTATAATAGTTATCTCAGGGAGTTACTGCAAGGGCATGGTGAGTTTAGGTGCAGGGGAGGTTTTTGTAAAACATGATTCAAAGCAACATAAGGTAGAGCTTTGGGTTATGGCATCATTTTATATCTGGCTCTTGAACCTGCCAGCTGTGTTACCTTAGACAAGTTGACTCCTCTGTGCCTCAGTTCCTTCATCTATAAAAAAAAATGACTACTGGAGATGCTATGAGATTTAGTAAAAAAAAAAAATCTGTGAATTTCTTAGAATAAGGCCTGTTCAATATAAATATTTGTTAAATAATCATTTTTATAAATGTTTATTTATTTTGAGAGAGAAAGAGAAAGAGAGAAAGACAGCATAAGGGGGAGAGGAGCAGAGAGAGAGAAAGAGAGAGAGAATCCCAAGCAGGCTCCATTCTGCCAGCACTGAGCCTGATGTGGGGCTTGAATACCATGAACCGTGAAATCATGACCTGAGCCAAAATCAAGAGTCCGATGCCCAATCGACTGAGCCACCCAGGCACCCCAAATAAATAAATTATTTTAAGATAGTACCTCACAGTACCTTGGTTACTGTGATGGTTAATTTTATGTGTCAACTTGACTGGGCCATGGGTTGCTCAGATACTGGTTCACTCATCATCCTGGGTGTTTGTTTGAAGGGGATTTTTTTGGATGAGTTTAACATTTATTTGTTTATTAACTTTTTTTATTTGAGTATAGCTGACATACAATGCTACATTAGTTTCAGGTGTACAACATAGTTCTTCAACTTTTCTACCAATAGATTAAGTAAAACAGATCACTCTCCCTAGTGTGGGTGGGCCTCATGCAAGAATTTGAAAAGTTGGAAGCCTGAATAGAACAAAAAGCTGACCATCATCTGAATAACAAAGAACTCCTCCTGCCTGACTGCCTTTGAGACAGAATTTGTTTCTTTTTCCTGTCTTTGAACCATAACCAGCAGTGGTTTTTCCTGGGTCTTGAGCCTGCCAGCATTTGGATGGGAACTATACCATCAACTCTCCTGTGTGTCCAGCTAGCCAATTGCAGATCTTAGGATTTGTCAACCTGCATAACCACATGAGCTAATTCTTTATAAGAAATCTTTTATGTATATGTATATGTATATGTATATGTATATGTATATGTATATGTATATATGTCTAAATATAGCTATTCTATTGCTTCTGTTCCTCTGGAGAACCCTAATATAGTTGCATATGTGTCTCTGACAATCACAATGATAAAGATTTTTCTTTACATAGACTCTTACACTTGTTTATAAATGTGGAAAAATGAACACAAAGCTAAGCTAAATCAACTATACCCCAATAATAACAATATACTACTAATAAAAAGATGAGCTGAATACACATGGTAAGAAAATATGTATTAAAGTTACATTATATAATTCTTCCAGAAATTTTAGAATTCAAATGACTCAAACATAACTTTACAGTTGTTATAGGATCAAATAATTTTTTTAATGTCTATTTATTTTTGAGAGAGATAGCACAAGCAGGGGAGAGGCAGAGAGGGATAGGGAGACAGAGAATCTGAAGCAGGTTCCAGACTCCAAGCTGCAGAACAGAGCCCAATGTGAGGCTTGAACCCATGAACCACGAGATCATGACCTGAGTTGAAGTCGGACGTTTAACTGACTGAGCCACTCAGGTGGCCCAATTTAATAACTTAATTTTCTGGTTGTCATATAGTATCAGAGTAGATTTAAATTTATATAATCTTTTTGCAGTGTCTGCTTGATTTTTGTATCATCTCCAGAGAAGGCCGAATACATAATATTACTAGGTAAATGTTTCATTTTTTGGTACATTAATAGTGCTGCAGTTAGGTTTTAGTAATTTTTTTTTACTATTTTCCTTTACATTAAAAAAATAAATGACTGAGAATTGTCACAATTTCAGTGCCAATGGGAGCAATTTTGTCAGATATAGAAAAACAATTCATTAATGATGTAATTCGTTTGAGCAGCAGCATTTCTGCTTTAGATGGAAGAAACTAATTACTAATACAGCTGATTCTTACTACTTTTGGTAGTTATGTTCTATAAAGTCCTCATTAACAATCGATTTGTAAATAGTGAACCATTGCTCCTAGGGGAAATGGAGGTTTATGTTCCTCTGAGCTTCTGGTCAGAGCATTTTCATCAATCAATGCATAACCTTGTTTTCTGTGTGTTTCTGTTTAAAGTCACCCACCTTTTTAGCTATACAGGATTGCTTCATTAACATTAAACTCACTACCAACAGCAGCACTCTAACTCCTGTCTGAACTGAGCTTCTCTATAAAGGTATTACAGTTTTCTTGCTCTTAGGAACACTAGACAGCACTTCAGCCACTCCATGTGACAGACATTTTAAACAACAAAATCATTTACAAAAACCACAAAATAGTGAAAAGTATGGCACTAAATAGACCACAAAAAGGATACTTGTTTGTCATGTGAGAGTTGAAACAAGAAAGCAGAGCAGTGACTTGTTTGAACTCAAATAGGTTAATGTGGATCAGGGGACTCAAGTTTTTCACTACTCTGTTAATGTCTGTGAAGGTGATGCAAACGTTTATCTGGGGGTTGAAAACAAATTTTAGCAAATGAACAAATTTGCAAATGCATAATCCATGAGTAAAGAGGATCAATGGTATTTCTACATTTGAAGTATTCTCAGTACTTCAATATTTCTTTTTTTTTTTTTTTTTAATTTTTTTTTCAACGTTTATTTATTTTTTTGGGACAGAGAGAGACAGAGCATGAACGGGGAAGGGGAAGAGAGAGAGGGAGACACAGAATCGGAAACAGGCTCCAGGCTCCGAGCCATCAGCCCAGAGCCTGACGCGGGGCTCGAACTCACGGACCGCGAGATCGTGACCTGGCTGAAGTCGGAGGCTTAACCGACTGCGCCACCCAGGCACCCCAGTACTTCAATATTTCAATTAGTAATTTGTTTTGTTAGCTACAGAGTTCTTGTTACATTCATAGAACATGAATTTGAGAGAAAATTATTTGAAAGTGTGCTCTCAAGTAAGAAAACTGAAAAATCTGTAACATAGTTCTAGTGGCACAGACACAGATGCATTTCAGTAGGAATAACACATTGCAAAAGTTGCAAGGGGAGTAATTTTGAACAGGTAAAATATAAATTAGATTTAAGACTATAAAGAGTTATGATTCTGAAAGTAAAATTTAGAGAATTCCAAAACTTGGGCAAATTTTCATGCTTTAGTTAGAATATCTTTATCTGTTCAAAACAAATGGAATTTTATGTCCAAGAACATTTTCAACAAAAACCAGAAATCTAATTTTTCTAGTTCACTATATTGAATAGGCAAACTAAGGGCAGAAATCCATAAGTCTTTTTCATATGCAATTGAAGTGGTCACTTTGATGTCAGTTATAAAAACTCTAGCAACACTCCTCCTTCTCCTCAAGATTGGGTTGAAAAAGGGCTTGAGAACTATTACTAAGTCATGTAACTTTATGTACAGTATCCTTGAAGCAGTAGGCATGGGAGGATGTTTGTACATTAATGACTGTGGAACTGAAAAAAATTGCCCATTATTGAGAAATAATTAATAGTAAGGGTAGAATATTATAAATTCCATAATTAGACACACCTGGCTTCAAAATCCATCACTACTACTGTGAAGGTGAGTGTTTTCAACTCCATTATTGAACTTCACTGAACCTCATTTTCCTCCCAAGTCGTTGGATGTAGAATAGAATGGTGATTACTGCTATTAGTTCTGGTAGCATATTACCTGACTTTGAATCCCAGTTCTACCATCTGGGAACTGTTTGGAAAATTATTGTTTTCTCAAAATGCACCTTTCTCGTCTGTTTAAAGGATGTGATGGTAGAATTGCCTTGCATCAGTATGGATTCAAATACAGAATCTGTTCTATCTTGGGTGAACAGATAAATTTATGCTAAAGACCTTTAGAAATATTGAAAAGGGTGAATAAATAGTCTATGCTTGTCTGAACAAAATGTAATTTACCAGTGGGCCACAGTTCCTACCATGCGGCTAAAGCACCCTGTGGTGCTACGTAATGGCAGGCAATTCACAGAGATGTCAAATGGTAGTTCACATTTTTGAGCCTGAAACAATGACATGTGTTGGACACCATGAAAACTATTATGTTGTTTTGACCTATTTAATAAATAGAACTTATGTGTTAAAGGTTATACTGTATGAACATTAGATGGATTTTAGAGTTTAGATTCCTATGAGCACTGTGAAAAAAATACACAGACACACTAAGGCACTTTGAACCAAAAAAATTTAGAAACTTCTGTCAAACAGCTCACAGAAGCTTTGGGAAGAATGAATATATGGGCTTTATGCTGAGTTTCCAAAATATTTCACAAAGTTCATGTTGTGTAAATGGGCCAGCTACCAGTAGAACTGCCGCTTCCCCCACCCCAAATTGGTAAATTGTTATTACAGCTATTGGCCTGAAAACCTAGTCACCTTGGCTAAATTCCATTTGCCTTGCCTCTCTCCCCACTTGGTTCTAAATTTAAGTTTCACATGAATGTATCTGATTTGTAGGCACTAAATCACATTTATCTCACACTAATTAAAGTTATGTCAAATGAAAAATTTGAATCCTCACTTATACTGGTTCAACGGGCTTACTTCAAGTACTTAATAAAAAAAAAAAAAAGTGCTGAAATGGAAGGCCCATGCACACTGAGCCTAAGAAATTTTTCTTGGATCAATCATACCCTGAAAAAAAAAAAATGCATATTCCAGTTACCAAGGAATAGCTTCTCCCCTATCACTTATCGCTAAATTATCTTTCTTTCCTCTCCTTGCCTCTCCTTTCCCCTTCTCTTTCTCCCTGATGAATTGTGGACATTTCTTATTTTTCTTTTCGGTTCTTTTCTTTAAGAAAAGACACACTTTTAGGCTTATATTATTTGCAAAATTGTTGCTTTTGAATTACTGAAACCATGGTGTTCCACACATACATACACATGTGTGCGTGTGCAAAACTACCCCTTGGCTATAGGATCTCAGGAGTTTATTATTTTTAAAATAACTCCCTGTAAGGTTTACTGATATATATATTTTTCCTCTCCAGAACAACCACAGCCCAGAGTCTATAGCAATTTATCAAGATTGGGCAGGCAGTGGAGCCTAGCATTATGCTTGCTTCCTTTCAGCACTAAAAAAATATATATAATGAGGAAATGAACAAAATTAACAAATACATAAACAGAAAATAATACGAGGCCATCCAGAGGGGAATGTAGTCAGCTTTAGAAAAGTCTGCAGTAGATGACTAGAAGGTGTCTTGGAACAGGGCCAAATGACTTGGTTATGATAAAATGCTCTTCAACTTTGATTACACATTAGAATCACCTGGCAAACTTAGAAATGCTACTCAAACCTGGATTCACTTCCAAGATTCTGATTAAATATATCTGGGTGGAGTCCAGGAATGGATTTTTTTTTTTTTAAGCTTCTCAGGTAATTCTAAAATATATCCAGACCTGCTAAAATTTGCAATATAGAAAATCACAGGGTGTGTGTGTATGCGGCGGGGTGCAGGCAGGAAGAGACAGAGCTCCAAAATATTGATTTTTGTGCTGTAGATTGGTTTCTAATTCAATAGGCTTGGAATACCTGCTTCAAAAATTATAGTTTTTTCAATCCCTCTTATGATTATGTGTTGTCAGGTTTAAGAAGTTCACTCTTAGCAGACAAATGCCATCTAGAATGAAAACTTGCCTCTGTGCCAGGTAATCCCAAAGCAGTCAGGAACTGGATATGTTTTGACTTATGGATGTAGGAATTTGAATGATAGTACAGCATGACCCTTGGATGTGATAAAAGTAGAGGAGACTCGTTTGGGGACCAGGTTCCAGGGGTAGAACCCAAAGCCAGAAAATAAGGTTGAATTAAGGAAACTGGTAATTGTGTATAGCAAAGGTTCTCAGTGATCATAACCGAGAGAGAAGTCAATGAGGTGGCTATGAAGAATAAGGAAAAAAATGAAAATAAGCATATTGCTAGAGGCAGTAGGGTGTATCTGAGGCCAAGCCTTGAACTACTTTGATTCATGGCACCACTTGCTAGTAATCAGATTAAGACCTAAGCCTGTAGATGGCTAAATGACTTCAGTTAGGATATTGGGAGTCCTCTAATAAAAGTTGATAGAGTAAGAAACCCTGAAACACTTTTCAGGTTTTGACTTTAATTTCTCATCTATTTTTCAATTTCCAAACAAGATAAAATTTGGGATTTTCTCAGGACCCAGATCACTTTTCATTTTGAAAATATCTTGCTTATAGTATTTTCATTTTTAATGTAAGATTGTTATTATTAGTTCAGGGAAAATTTCTAGATTAATTGAAATTATTCCACATATGAATAAATCATAAGGTATTACCATTTTGGAGCAGTTTTTATTTTAAGTATTCAAGTAGAAGCATTAAGAATCCATCACACTCCAAGTCAATTTTGTGTTTTTAATTCTCCAAAGTAGCAATAGATATTTTCTTCCTTGTAATTGGCTTTAGCTTTATGTATTAGGCAGTACATAAAAGATGAGGACAAAAAAAATCATAGAAAGGAGCACTTAACTTACCCTTAATTAGTAGCTAGTTATTAACTAGTGTTTCCATTGAAAGACTTTTAAACAAATCACTGTTATTTATTTATTTTTTTTTAACATTTATTCATTTTTGAGAGACAGAGAGAGACGGGGCATGAGTAGGGGAGGGGCAGAGAGAGAAGGAGACACAGAATCTGAAGCAGGGTCCAGGCTCTGAACTGTCAGTACAGAGCCCAAAGTGGGTCTTGAACTCATGGACTGTGAGGTCTAGACCCGAGCTGAAGTTGGATGCTTCACTGACTGAGCCACCTAGCGCTCCATAAATAAATCATTTTTTTTTTTTTTTTTTTTTTTTTGCCACGTAATGAAGCAACCATCTTTATTTTAACTCAAGTTTACAATATGATATTTAACACTTTTACATCAAGGATATATACTTCATATAATAGGACTTCCATGGAGTCTAGAAACCATATATATACATTTAGATAAAGGGTTTGTTTTTTACTTTTGTTTTTGTTTTTGTTTTGATTACAGGTTGCTTAGATGAGCATTTTGTCAGAAGCCCAGAGTTGAAAATTCTAGTTTTGGTAATTTTTCCCTCTAATCTTTTTTTTTTTTTTTTTTTTTTTAATGTTTATTTGTTTATTTTGAGAGAGAGAGAGCACAGGAGAGCACACAAGCAGGGGAGGGGCAGAGAGAGGGAGAGAGAGGGAGGGAGAGAATCTCCAGCAAGTTCTGCCCTATGGACACAGTGCCCAGCTTGGTCATGACTTGATCCAAAACCAAGAGTCAGATGCTTAACCGACTGAGCCACCCAGGTGCCCTTCCCCCTAATCTTTGTTAGCCAAATATGTTTATCCAGACTCTCCGGTTGTTGAATCCACTCACCTTCTCCATGTTCACAGAATTTGCTTTTCATCTTTTTCTGTCCATATTTCCTTAACTTACAGTATTGCACAAACAAAATAATGATTGCTCAAGCCACACTCACTTGTGACTTATATGGCCTCGCGGCCATCTGATTAAAGCGCACTCTATTCAGCTTGCCAAGAGAAAATATATTTGTGTTACTTGACAATTAGTATGAGAGTCCTGTTCTGTTACAAACTCAAGATGTATCCCTCCAGGTGTACATTGCTGTTTGAGGAAAGAACAAAAATAAAATAGTCAGCTATTATAAAAAAAAATCCAGCTCAAAGCGTTACAATGGTAGCCTTTAACAAAAATGCCTTTGGCCTTTACATTTGCTGTTTTCTGTGTCTGAAATTATCTATCAGCTTCTTTTCATGTCGGGGGTTCTTGTCATTCAGGTATCACTCTAAGAAGAACTTCTCAGTTTGTCCTTCTTTGAACACCTAATTTAAATTATATTGCCTTATGATGTTTTCTGCAAACTACTGACATTATCTCATTCTTGCATTTATTTGTTTATATTTTATTTTCTCCATCTACAACTCTGTTCCACCTTAATGAAGGACAAGGATTGGATATGTTTTGTTCACTGCAGTTTGCTAACCATCAAGAAAAATGCCTGACCTCATAAGAGGCATGTGATTTGTTATTTACTGAACGAATGTGAATAAGAGTCTATTACCTAAACTGCCCCAGTTTCAGTTCCCTCAAAATGGTGATAAAGATAATGTCTTTATCACAGGATAGTTGTGAGGCTTCAACAAGATAGCATACCTAGGAAAAATGTTTATTATTATTAATGAGGCTTATGGCAGAGAATATTGTGAAGTGAAAGTTCTACGTGCTCATGGCTAAGAAGTGGCTTTTTATAGAATCATCAGTAAACAACGTCCACTAAGAGTGTTTTTCATCAGAATCACAAGGTCTACTTTTCTTTAGCCCTGACTTACTGAATCTCTGAGAATGGGCCAAAAAAACTCAGTATTTTTTTTTTAATTTTTTTTTCAACGTTTATTTTTTATTTTTGGGACAGAGAGAGACAGAGCATGAACGGGGGAGGGGCAGAGAGAGAGGGAGACACAGAATCGGAAACAGGCTCCAGGCTCTGAGCCATCAGCCCAGAGCCCGACGCGGGGCTCGAACTCACGGACCGTGAGATCGTGACCTGGCTGAAGTCGGACGCTTAACCGACTGCGCCACCCAGGCGCCCCAAAACTCAGTATTTTTTAAAAGAGACATCTGGGCTGTTTTTATGTACAGTAGAGTTTAGGAAGTACTATCTTGTGTACCTTAATGCCTGGACTAATGAATCTTCTAGGAATAAAATACAGTAAAATCTAGTCTGCGAGTGTTCTGCAAGATGAACAAACATTCCTAATAAATTTTAACTTGATAAACGAGGGATGTCTTGCAATGTGAGTAGTACGTGACTCCGAATGCCCCATGATCACAACTGAGCCAATGTTTCTTGAAACTCGCTTTGATATGCAAGTGCTTTGGATCACAAGCATTTTTTTGCAATGAATTATACTCGTGAACCAAGGCTTACTGTACTTTTATGAAGAATTCAGCTCTTTTAAATGGAAAAAGATAACCTCATAAAGATGAGCTTTGAGGCTTATAACTTCTATTTGTTCTCTCTCAGATGAAAGTAAATCTAACTTAAAACATGTTGAAGTTTGTAAAAATCCCTTGTTTTGAAACTACTTTTTCTGAAACTTTCATTGCTTGGTCTTGCCTCAGGCAGCCTCAAGCCCCTTCTCTGCTCAGATCCAGAATGATGGTTACCTTTTTTAAGGATTCTCCCTATTAACATGGAAAGAAAACAAAACAAAAATCCTCTTGTTAGTCTTTTACACTTGACATTTTTTATTACTCTTTAAGAGAAATGAGCATCTGGGAGTTAACATATACATTTATGCCTCATATCTCTATAAAATAAATGGAAAGCTTGGTCTCAAATAAAAGGAACGCTGATAGACAAATCATTTGTTATGTGTGGGGGCTGGTGTAGGGAGTTCTTGTGAAATCAAATCAAGACTAAGCCTCAGGCAAATGGAATGTAACCGTTTTTGAGAGAATCTGGAGGGGTTTTGATTGTGTTAGGGGAAGGGAGGTGTAGGCAAGGATTGGAAGGCATGTGACATAAATGGTGATGGGCTAAAAAGGAGTAACTACTGGTGTTGAAGGCCTCTGCTTATTTTTCACATGAATTTCATCCTACGGGTAGAGTTTGTGTCACATTCCCCTCCCCAAAGCAGTAATTTGGGCAGAGTTTTGAAAGTATATTTTCCTTTTCCCCTCAATTTAACAATATTGCAGTACTATAATTCACTGTCTACCTGCATTGCATCGTTAGAACAAATCTCTAAGCCTCTTATATTATCATATCATTCCGGGTTATGATATCACTGAAATGCTGAAATCTGTGGACTTTATTAATAGAACCATTTGAGATAGAGTCACTGCAGTGCATTGTTTCTTTGTTACCAGGTGGCCAGCCCCTCTGACTGAGGTCTACTTGTGTTTTATTCTGAGCTCAGTGCTTATTCTATTTTTGAAGGAAAAAAAAAATCAAGAAATAGGATCGTTCGTTGCTTTAGAAGCAATATATATTAATTATAACATATGTGGCAACATAAATAATTACATTCAAAATTTTATTTAATAAGACTTGGATATGCAAACGTTAACTTTACAGCTTTGTATTATTTGTATCTTTTTGTGTGTCTGATCTGTGATGCATTTGATGCATAAAAATCACATATATTATTATCAGGACACCTGGTGGCTCAGTTGGTTAAGCATCTGACTCTTGCTTTCAGCTCAGGTCATGGTTTCACAGCCATGGGATCCAGCCCCATGTGGGCTCTGTGCTGGGTGTGGAGCCTGCTTAAGATTCTCTCTCTCCCTCTCCCTCTGTCCCTCCTCTATTTGCATTCATGCTCTCTATCTCTCTCAAAAAATCAATCAATCATATATATTACTATGTAAAAGTTAGTGATATCTGATAAATATTTTTATGGTCTTGTACTTTTTTAAAGTATTCTACCACACATTCTTTAATGCAATTATTACACACCTTTGTGAGTTCAGTAAGGAGAGGAAATGATCTGCTATCAAGGGAATACAGCCTAATAATTCCCAATTCAGATGTGTCCACCTCTCTCCCCTCAATTCACATAGTCCCTAATTGTTAGTTTTGAAATTTCATTTCTTTGGCAACATGTGGATTGTTTTTTGCCAATGTTTATATTCACAGAAGATATTTTATTTTAGTGTACGATTTTGATTAGTTAAGTTCAATAAGAAATACAAAGCACTGGTTCCTTCTCTGTGTGATGAAAGAGCTATTTTATTTATTTATTTTTTGCCTATAGTTTGTGTATATACATAGTTTTAGTTTCTTAAAACATAATTAATCTTTCTCATCCTCTAAATTGAATATCATCTTGGAAGATTGAATATATGCTAGTCATTAATAAAATCTCAGTATCTAAGCAGATTAATGAAACAATAAGCTAATCTTCTCTGGAGTAATTGCTATATTATTTACATGTTATTTGGAAACAAATTCTCAAATTACATATATACTTATGCAATGTTTTTCTAAGTATTTCAGGTTGTGTAGCATAATTGTCAAATGATCTTAAATTCTTCTTATGAGTTATATAATTGGAAATTATAATTTTTCATAAACATGTGAGACTAACACAATAGAAAATTTAATTTAGTTAAATCATCTATTTAGTTTCCCATAGATAGATTTGAGAAATGGGCTTTTGAAAATATGTTTGTAGGGGCGCCTGGGTGGCTCAGTTGGTTAAGCATCCGACTTCAGCTCAGGTCATGATCTCACAGTCTGTGAGTTCAAGCCCCACGTCAGGCTCTGTGCTGACTGCTCAGAGCCTGGAGCTTGCTTCAGATTCTGTGTCTCCCTCTCTCTCTGCCCCTCCCCTGCTCATGCTCTGTCTCTCTCTGTCTCAAAAATAAATAAAAACTTTTTTAAAAAAAGAAAATATGTTTGTAGAAATCAACCACTAATTTTGAGGAATATCAAAAGAAATCAGTCTTCAGTGGCTAATATTTTAATATCATCTATATGGAATGACAAATATTTCATCAGTAGCAAGTCTCAGCAAGAACATACACATAAAAAGGTTATTTATGTAAGAACTTTGGTGAGGTGGCACCCATACAAGAATTATGAAGTAAAAAGGTATCTCTAAGTAGCCACTAGAAAAAGCATAATCTGTATTAAAGTATGTTCAATTTAGGAAAGGTCTCTTCTCTGCCCTGCCTAGTTGTCTCCCAGTTCTGTGCTCGGGTATGTTAGTTGGTTCTTCTGGTTTCAGAAGTTTATTTCTTCCTTTTTCACATTAAATTAAAGTTTGTTGCATTCTCTCTCCCTAATTTATATTTTATGATACTATTAATTGTGGATTATAGGTTGTATTGGTAGTTTTCTTTACTGATGCATGTTCATTTGGAAGATATGCTGAAACAAATGGATTTATCCAGTTTGTTCTATACAAACCCTGCAATCTTTCTCTAATTCTCTCTTGAACCCAAACCAATTAGACTTTCATTCCCACCTCTTAAAAAATTCCATTTTCTATAGTATCAATGACTTTCAAATGGCTGAAGCCGATGATCAGTTGTTGTGTCTAATTTTTGGTCCTCCTTCCTCCCTGGAAGCTCCCTTTCCATCTCCTTTGGGTGGTTTCTTCTCACCTCTGACCTACTAATTGCAGTTTCTATTTCTACTCAGTTTTTAAGTGACGACATCTCCATAAATGTAAAAATAATCAGTACACTTGCATTTTTAATATTTTTATTTCCAGCCTAGACCTTGTTTCTGAACTTTCGAGTTGTGCTTCAAAGTACCTATGTATTAGTGCCACTTGCAAATCTAATAGGCAGGCCACACTTAGCTTGTGCAAAATTAAACTCACAATTCTCAACCTAGCAACAATTTTTTCCTCTCAGGTTCTTTATCTTCATAAATGGCAACTCTATTTTTTCTAACTACTTTTGACACATGTTAACCTTTATTTTTTAGAATAGTTTTAGGTTCACAGCAAAAGTGAGCAGAAAGTACAGTGTTCCCATATACTCGCTTGTCCCCATACAGACACAACCTCCCCCACTATCACTGTCCTGCACCAGAGTGGTAGACTTGATATAATTGATGAATTTATACTGACACATCATTGTCACCCAAATTCCATGTTCTACATTCAAGTTCACTCTTGGTGCTGTGCGTCTATAGATTTTGACAATTGCTTCTTTCTATCATCTTATGTCTGGCCATCACACATTTCTTTAGCTTCTGTATTCCAAAAATATGCAAAACCTGAAGACTTCTTGCCACCTACATCAGAAATTATTGAAATAGCCTCTTACCTAGTCTGCCTCAACCCCATGAACCTGTGCTCCACAGAGCCTTAGTGTGGGTCTTCTAAGATCATTAAATCCATCCGTATTGGTTTTTCTGTCATCTTCCTCTTGCTCGTTTCTATTCACCTACACTGGCCTTCTCAATGTTACTAGAAACGTCGAACATGCACCCATATCAGGGCCTCTGGCACTTGTTCTCCCCTTTGCTTGAACCTCTTTTTTTTTGTTTGTTTTTGTTTTTGTTTGATTATTAACCGAGCTTAAAACCCAACTTCTTCCTGGCCTAAGTTCAAATTTCGCTTTCTAAAAGATGAAATCCATGATGACACTACTTGTCTTGCAGTATTATCACTATTAATGTATGCATGCATGTACGTACGTATGTATCTATTTATCTAAGCTATCTTTATTTAATTAGTTCTTCCACTACTAGAATATAATACCCAAAAAAACAAAGGAGTGTGTCAGCTTAATTCAGTGGGCTATCCAGTCTTTGAACAGTGCCTGGAATATAGAAAGCACATAAATAGTTTTGAAAACTGTTTCATGAATGAGCAAAGCCTGGGTGGCTCAGTCGGTTAAGCATCTGACTTTGGCTTGGGTCATGATCTCGCAGTTTTTGAGTCGAAACCCCAGATGGAGGTCTCTGCTGTCAGTGCAGAGCCTGCTTTGAATCCTCTGTCCACCTCTCTTTCTGCCCCTCCCCTGCTCCTGCTCAATTTTTCAAAATTAATAAATATAGACATGAAAACTGTTTCATGAATGACATGAAAATCAAAATATCTAGGTTATTTTACGGAACTTGAAAAATTGTGAATTTGCTGTGAGAAGGTTAATGAGTAAAATACTAAAAGCAATCTCAGAAAAAAAATGAGCCATGGGGCGCCTGGGTGGTTCTGTCGGTTAAGCAGCTGACTTTGGCTCATGTCATGATCTCACAGTTCGAGAATTCGAGCCCTGCATCGGGCTCTGTGCTGACAGCTCAGAGCCTGGAGCCTGCTTCAGATTCTGTGTCTCCCTCCCTCTCTGCCCCTCCCCCGCTCATGCTCTGTCTCTCTCTGTGTCTCTCTCTCAAAAATAAACATTAAAAAAAAAAAAAAGGAAAAAGATGAGCCAGTTTTGAACAGATACTTTACAGACAAAGGCATGGAATGATGAATAAACCAATGAAAGGGGATGGTTAATGTCATTACACATTAAAAATTTTAAGTTAAAAGCACAATGAGATGCCACTAAACGTATACTGGAATGGTTAAAATAACTACAGATAGTATCAAATATTTGAAAGAATTTTAAGCAAACAAAACTCCCTTACTTGGTTGGTTGGTAGGTAAATTTGTATAATCACTTTGGAGAATTGCCTGATGGTTTCCTATACAGTTAAATATTCACTCATGTTTTCAACTCCTAAGTATTTAGCCAAAAGAAATAATGAAACATGTCTGCAACTTTATACAAAAATTTGTACCCAAATATCCATAACATGCTTGCAGTGCTCCAGCTCAGGCAGGCAGCAAGATGCTTGTTCACAAAAGGATCACAACAGTGGCTCAGAATTCAGGAAATTGGGAAAGTCTGGATTTCATTAGCAGGAATATGTCAAGAGTACAGTTTAAGTCAAGAAATCAGAAATATATACAGAAGAAGAAGAAGAAGAAGAAGAAGAAGAAGGAGGAGGAAGAAGAGAAGGAGAAGAAAAAGGAGGAGGAGGGGAACTGGTGTTAGGTAGGTTAGCTGAAGCATCTAAAACAGATCTTGTGAGGGGTGAGTCTAATGTGAGTTATTGAAAAGTTTGATTCCGAATGGAAATTGTGTTTCCTGGGATCACCCCATGGACACAGGGGTCCTTGACAGAATCATCACAAAAGCTGGCATAATAGGAGGGCTAAATGTAAGAATTATCTGCATCACAAGATCATGCGTATACACATCTGGTACCTATAAAAAATGGCAAGTGATTTGGGCTGTTGAGAAGGACAAGCATAGAGACAATGAGAGTCATTTACGCTGGAAATACAACATGGCTAAGACACGGCTACCTCTACTCATGGAAGGTAAGCACATGAAAATGGTTAAAATACAGAATGGAAATTCTATAATAAAGTTATGAATCACCCTGGGAATATGGTTGGAAGCCATCTAACTGCATAAGGAGCCAAAAGTTTCTACTGACCAGCAACATTGCCTTAAATTCCCACCATTGACGTTAGGGTATGGGGGGGGGGGTGGCAAACCCTTGTGTTTATTGAATTCCACACTTAAATATGAGGACATAATAATTTTATGTAGATGAACAACATAAAGATCATAAACAGCTATAGACACATGAGTAGATTTATGAATTATATTCATCAGTTGTCATCAAACATTAAACAGCACACTTTAGGACTGAAATGAAGTTATGGTTTGGTGTTACAAGGGGGTACAGCTCTTTGGTATTGACCCGTTCTTCTCAAACTTCAACATACATGTAAACCACTAGGGAATTTATTAACCTGTAGATTTTGATTGAGTGGGTCTGGAGTAGAATCTGAGATTTTGCTTTCTCCAAAGCTCTGAGCTTCTGCCAGTGTTTCTGGTCCTGAGCCGATATTTGAAAACCTCAACAAACGGGATACTTTCATGGAATATCTGCAAGTTGAAAACAGAAGTTAGCATTCTCTGAAAGAAAAGAGTTGAAAAGAGAAATGTAGAATTTTCCTATTTTACAATTTTGACTGAATTAGATTTTGTTGAAACATCTGAGTGCCTCCTATTCTTCTGTTAAATGGATAACTGATAAGAAAAGCTTGGCTTAATACTTTGTTACTATGGATATGGTGCTGTTTCTCACATAAGTTTGTACTGTTGCTGCAAACATGGCACAGCCTCCAAATTTAAATGTAACATTCACATTTATGAAAGTATCTTAAGGAGCAAAAAAAGGGAGTACCGAACATCTAACAACTGGGAATGTTCTCACATCTTTCCTTGACTCTCAAATCATGGGCATTCTTTTGTATAAGATAAAGTGCATGGCTCTTTTAAGAACTACTTTTTAGTGTTTATTTCTTTATTTTGACAGAGAGAGAGCGAGCAAGGCAGGAGCAGAGAGAGAAGGAGAGAGAATCATAAGCAGGCTCCACACTGTCAACACAGAGCCTGGGTTGGGGCTTGATCTCACAAACCGTGAGATCATAACCCGAGTTGAAATCGAGAGCCGGATGCTTAACCGACAGAGCCACTCAGGCGCCCCAATTAAAGAACGGTTTTAATCTCAAAGAGCAGACAAATCTTGTGATATTGAGATGAAGGTACACATTTTGACAGGTAGGAGAGAGTTTGTGAAACTCATTTGAGGGCTGACCATTGGTTACCAGTGTTCAAACCCCAAGAACTATTTGCAGTAAGTTATTTTGCTACCTGTTGAAGGGACAAAACAAAGCAAACCATAAGGGGCCAATTCAATATGGTGGAACCAACTTTTTTCCTAACTAGTAACATATAGCAGTAGCTTTTAGATTGGAGGAGGGGGCATTCCTTTCTGTGGCAACACTGAAGAATCTCCTCCATATTTGCATTGAAGAGACCGTGAAAGCCTCTCTGAGTAATTATAATTTTTTTTTAACGTTTATTTATTTTTGAGACAGAGAGAGACAGAGCATGTACGGGGGAGGGTCACAGAGAGGGAGACACAGAATCTGAAACAGGCTCCAGGCTCTGAGCTGTCAGCACAGAGCCTGACGCGGGGCTCGAACTCACGGACCGCGAGATCATGGCCTGAGCCGAAGTCGGCGGCTTAACCGACTGAGCCACCCAGGTGCCCTCTCTGAGTAATTATAGACGTAATGAAATGTCTGTAAGCCATGTAATTTTAGTAATTATATTTTTCACTTGGAAATTATGTTCAGTTATTTTGCTATAGTAAATATTGCTGTAAATAGCTTATATTACAAATATATTGTTTATATGAATGACACTATATCCACTGTAATTTTAGTCCATGTAATTAACTTAATGTTAGACAACATTCACTTCTGTTTCAGAAAAAGCAGGTAACATAATATCAATTATCTTTCTTGAAAATGTATGGTGTGAATATGATTATATGTTTGTATATCTCTTCACTTTACATAGAACTTAATTTTTCATACATGAAATGGGAAAGTAATCACTGACTAAATGAAGGACAAAAGGGAACATACTGCTGGTGAAATTACATTAAAAATCATAGTCATGAAATATGTATACTAAATAAAAGGCTAGTTCAAAACACGTGGAGAAAGTATATTACATTCAATTGAAAATCTTATTTTTCCATTAAGAATTTGTTTTCTGTTATTGACTGCTTCATGAGTGGTTATTTATTGACAACTTCATCTATTAGAGATTTCCACCACATTGAATGTTTTTTGCTTTAGTGAAAATAGCAACTAACCTACTTATTTTTACTCTTACTCTAGAGCTGACTTTTAAAAAGCTATCTTATTTACAAATTAAAATTCATTTTCCCACTTGTGACTACACTAAAAATGTGGTTTTATGTGACTAAATTTTGTCATGTCAAATACAATGTTTACTCATAAAATATGTCTTCTAGTGGTAATCATTAGATATTTTCCCATATGTATGAGTATCATGACTTTTAAAGTTATAGCTTCACTTTCTTTTTTATTTTTATTTTTTATAAATTTTTTTTTTCAACGTTTATTTATTTTTGGGACAGAGAGAGACAGAGCATGAACGGGGGAGGGGCAGAGAGAGAGGGAGACACAGAATCGGAAACAGGCTCCAGGCTCCGAGCCATCAGCCCAGAGCCTGACGCGGGGCTCGAACTCACGGACCGCGAGATCGTGACCTGGCTGAAGTCAGACGTTTAACCGACTGCGCCACCCAGGCGCCCCTCACTTTCTTTTTTAAATTAAAAATTTTTTTTTTTTATTTTATTTTAGAGAGAGAGCATGAATGTGTGCATCAGCAGGGGAGGGGCAGAGGGAGAGGGAGAAAGAGAATCTCACGCATGCTCCATACCTAGCGTGGAGCCTGATGCAGGACCCCAAACGGACTCTTTCCCATGACCCTGGGCTCATGACCTGAGCTAAAATCAAGAGTCAGGCACTCACCTGACTGAGCCACCCAAGTGCCCCTATAGTTTCACTGTTTTGGCAAATGCCGATAACACAGTGAACTCCTTATCATGGTATTTTATAGAAAAATGTATATAATTTCAGTGTAAAGATGATTGTGAGACTTTTATATGGATATTTCACATTTCTGCATGTTTTGTGAACAGAGGTATTTACAGTTTTTGTTTTGGACTACCTTTCAAGGATATTTCAATAGCCTTGGAATATAGTCTCCATCCAGGACAGAGGAAAGATTTATTTGCTAACTAGTATAATAAAGATGATGTTTACCTCAGAGGGAAGGTGGAACAGATTTGCTTGGAGCCTCTTTTAAAGATTTGGTGTTTCTTAGGCTCAAGGTTCCTCATTGTGATGTGCAGTCACCATGTATACAACATATACTTTGACCCTCTTTTGTCACTCCTGTAGCCCGTGGGTGCAAGAAGAATTGATAGAAATGTGAAGTTTATCCTCATGTTGTGCTGTGAGTAATGAAATCTTTTGTCTTTGACCCAGGAGCATCCTGTCTTCTGCTAGCCTACAGAAACCGTGGCAACTTAATAGCTTGTAGGCAGGGTGGAGGCTTATGCCCTTAACGATTATTGAGACAAATTCACTTAAACTATTTCCTTATGGAAGTGTCTTCTAACTGCCTTCTTGGAGATTAAACAGGTTGGTTTAGTGTTTCTCTAGCAACAGGGATATTATGACTTTACCTTTCCATGTATTCCAAAACTTCTTCATCAATCTAGTTTTTGCCCAGTCTACCATACCTGAAAAATAAATTGTTGAGCTTATTTCAAATCATCACACCATGAATCTTTAGAACCTTTATTTAGGATTGTGTTGAAATATTATTAGTCTTAATGCAATGCCACTGAGAATGTAATGCTATAGTGTGAGTGAGAAACTGAATTTTTAAATTTATTTTAATTTTGTTAACTTAAACATACATGTAAACAGCTGCCTGTGGCTGTTGGCTACCATAAAAGCTATGTTATGGTACATTGGGACAAGTTACAACAATTTGTTATTTTGATGGGGAAAAGCATTCCAAACAAAATCTTTGGAAGTCAATTATTCAGGACTATCACTCTCTTTATTCTGCTTTCGTACTTATTTACTCTTTCATTTCTGGTACTTTTAACACAGAACTATTCTTTTCATCTCCTCTCTCTCCCTTTTTTCACTTTATTTGGTATCTTGTGATACTCCAGTAAAAGGTCTATCCCCAGGATATGCCTGATTTCAGAATCCAAGAAGTTATCACATTACTTATTTTTAACTCTTTCTTCTGTATGTCTTTCCTTAAATATCTAATCATCTTTGGTGCCAAAGCTCAGTTGTAAGTGGACACAACTTGCCAAAAGCGGAATTGCTATCACAAGATATGGCAAGGAATTGGCTTCTTCACTGCGGTCCTTCCAAATGTCTGCATCTGTAGGTATTTTGTCGTAATGGTCAAGTCAGTTTCCCAGAACAAAATGGTTCAATCTCTTTCCCATGTTGTGAAACTTATAAGATAGCACAGTGAAAGATGACTCACAGAAAACCACGAAAGCCTCCTTTTCCTGTTTGGAGAGTTGTATGTCATCTCTCTGTTTCAGTCAGACACGTCATATCCCTCTTCGGCTCTGCTTGGTGATCAAAAAATTCAGCACTTTTCTTAGTCGGCCTGTTCAGAAAGAAAAATTTTGCTCTTGGAATGAATGGTAGACTGTTGCTTCGATGTGTGAAGTGGAGGCTAGTGTCTGAGACTCTATGTTCTCATTATGCAAATGATTAAAAATTTTTCTACTTTCAGTGTCTCCAAGTAATACCCTGCTCCATTCCTGTTCCAAGTAATATCTTGTTTCTTTAATTTTAGGATTGTTTAACATGAAGTTCAAAAATCAAATAATTATAATACTTGTTGACCTCACCACCACCACCATATGTATAATCACATTAATGGTCTCAAATTCAACTCTTTCTGCCTGTGCAATTTAATGATCAGTTTTCTATTAACCTAGATACCAAAATTTTATTGACAGCCTTTATTCTCTTTTCCTCTTTTTTCTGTATATCTTTGTCTTCATGGATTTATATTATTGTATTATTTTGCAGTCATCTTAGTGGTGTTTTGGGTGAAAGCAAAGCTTAATGTCTGTGTCTGAATCAACCATGTTTAAGTGAACTCCTTCTACTCTTTGTCACTAACAGCTTTTATCTTACATAAAAGTAACACTAAATTATAAACAAACATTTAAAACATAGCACAATAGCAGGGCTTCTTGGGACCTCTTACCCAGGAAAGACACCTCAAACCCAGCATTTATGGATCACCAACCTAGCAGCAGAAGATAGTTCACATAGGCTGATTTTTCTCCCTTTCAAATAAGAATTCCTCTGGATCATCAGGTAAGCCTGGCACAACTGGGAAGGAGGACTGATTGGAAGGTCTGAGAGAAATAAGCAAGTAGGAGAGGCATTCTCCTTCCCTACTGGGCCTGAGACTTTCACTATATTTCAGTAGAACCAAAGGAGAGATCCAGGTTCATAAGAATCTGGCCAGGCCCAATAAGCCTCTTTAATCTATCCCAGTGAGCCTGAGATTCTCCATCCAAACTCAGAGACACGTGAGCAAGCAGGTGGAACTAGCAAAAGGGACACAACCACAACAAATGGCTTGGTCCAGGAAGCCTCTTTGTTCTCATAGGATCTAGACTCTTCTCTGTTCAGAGACACTAGTGCAGTGGAATGACACCAGTATTGGGTCCCACCACACCCTTCAACAAGAGACACAGGACGCCTGGTCTGGGAAAACTTCTTTCCTCTTCTAAGGCAGCATCAGCAGAGAACAGTGGGAACCCACAGAGTCAACAAAACTGAGCAAGCCAACACAGCCCTAAAAAGGCTCAGAGAACTAAACTACCATTTGAACCACAGCCCACAAAACTATGCCAAACCTAAATAGATAAAATGGTTTGGATCTGGAGTCTGTCTACATATTCAAGAAAATGTCCAGGATATAATAAACAAGTCACCTGTCATACTGAGAACCAAGAAAAGCACAACTTGACAGAAGACTGACACCAACATTAGAGTGAATCTGATGTTGGGATTATCTGATAAGGACTTTAAAGCACTCATCATAAAAATCCTTCAGCAATCAATTATAAATTCTCTTGAAACACTTCTTTAACTATATCTGTTTTACTGCCAAAAGTAGTACCATCCTGCTGTGACAACCAAACAAATACTGAAGTAAAGAAAAAGCTTTCTTGGAAACAACTAACATAGTTAATTAATCCCGAGAAAGTCTAATTAAGGAAAAAAGAGGAAATAAAATTATACATTTTAAGATTGACCAAGGAGATGAAGCTACATATGTGGAAAAAATAAAAACAATTCTAAAAAAGATTATATTAGAAAAAAAAAGTAGTTACTTGGATAATACAAAAACAATTAAATGGGCAAAGAGAAAGAATGGGTAATTCACATAAGAGCAAAATCAAAATACTTTAAAATGATTAGATGGTATTTGCCCTGATTACTATTCAGAGAAATGAAAAATACAGTGATAATTAGTATATCTTTCAGATTAGAAAACCCTAACAAAGCTCCAAAAAATTAATACAATATAATGCTAGTAAAGATAAGGTAAACACTCTTATTAATTACTAGTGAGGGTGCAACAATATCCATTATATTGTGAAATATACGTATTTTTTACTATGAAAAAAGAAAATATTATCTTGAAACAAATGCAGACATAGAAAGTCTCAACAAACACATAGAAGTCACAATAAATAACCAAATGAAAATTATAAAATTTAAAATACACTACCATTTTTAAAAAAAATCATTGGATAGATTCAATAATAGGATAAGGAACAAAAAATAGAATATTGAACTGGAAGGACGAAAAACAGTACTTTCCCAATGTTAACAATAAAGAAAACATAGACTGAAAAAAAGAAGAACTTGCCTCAAGAAAATAGCAAAAGGTCCAGCATTTGGATGGTCAGAGTCCCAGAAAGAGAAAAGAAAAAGCACGGAGCTGAAAGAATATTTCAGGAAAATTATGGTTGAAAACTTCCCAAATATGGTGAGAGACAAAAACCTACAGATCCAAGAAGCCAAGCAACTTTCAAACAGTATAAACCTACACTCAAACACAAAATTGTAACTAAACTTCCAAAAAGTAAAGACAAAGGAAAAAGAAAACCTCCAAAGAAGCAAGAGAGAAATGATGCATTCCCTGTTGGGAAACAACAATTCAAAATCACAGGAGATTCCTCAACTGAAACCATGGAATAGTATCTTTCAAAGACAGAAAAAGAAAATATTCACAGTGAATTCTCTATCTGGTGAAACCCTTTAGGAATTAAAGGGGAAAAACTAGTGGAAGGAAAACTCAAATAATTTTTTGAAAGAGATCTACCATTAAAAATTAGCTATAATTTCTTTGAAATAGAAAGAAAATAATAAAACAAGGAACCTTGGAACATCAGGTAAGAAGAAGGAAGACCAGAAAGAGAGAGATATGGGTATATACAATAGATTATCCTGTTCTTCATGAGTTTTAGCATCATATTTGGTGATAGAAATAGAAATTATAGCACCATTTGATGGACAAGACAATGATATTTAAAAGTGGGGGAAAAAAGGAAACTAAATGCAAGAAACATTTCCACACTTCACATAGTAAAATGTTGATATCAGGAGACCTGTTAAAGTCATGTATGCATATTGTAACACCCAGAGCAACTACTATAACAACTCTTCAAAGAGATATACTCAAAAAAGTATAAATGAATCCACATGTAATCCTAAAAAATATTCGAGCAAGCTGAGAGAGTAATAAAAGTGAAACAGAAGAGTAAGAATCGGAGGAAACAAGTAGAAAGCCAATAATAAAGACGCCGAATTACACATTAAGATATCAGTAACTACCTTAAATGTAAATGGTCTAAATACACCAATCAGAAGACATCAGTTGGCAGAGTGGATTAAAAATAAAATGATCCATTTCATTCTCCTTTTAAGAACCTCACTTCAGGGGCGCCTGGGTGGCGCAGTCGGTTAAGCGTCCGACTTCAGCCAGGTCACGATCTCGCGGTCCGTGAGTTCGAGCCCCGCGTCGGGCTCTGGGCTGATGGCTCGGAGCCTGGAGCCTGTTTCCGATTCTGTGTCTCCCTCTCTCTCTGCCCCTCCCCCGTTCATGCTCTGTCTCTCTCTGTCCCAAAAATAAATAAAAACGTTGAAAAAAAAAAATTTAAAAAAAAAAAAAAAAAAAAAGAACCTCACTTCAAGCTTAAAGACATAGGTAAACTGAAAGTAAAAGGATGGAAAAAGATATACTATACAATCAATAAAAAGTTCAAGAGTAGCTATATTAATACCTATAATGTAGAGCATTTTTTGACAGTTTTTATTTATGTATTTAGTTAATTAATTTATTTATTTATTTAGAGAGAGACAGAGACAGCACAAGCAGGGGAGGGGCAGAGAGAGATAGAGGGAGAGAGAGAATTCTAAGCAGGCTCTGCACTCTCAGCACAGAGCCCGATTCAGGGCTGGAACCCACAAAACTGTGAGATCATGACCTGAGCTGAAATCAAGAGTCAGACACTTAACTGACTGAGCCACCCAAGTGCCCCGACCATTTTATAGTATTACCAGAAAGAAAGAAAAGAAAAATCATTGGAATTGGGGAAATATTTGAAAATATAGTGACCAAGAAGTTCCTAAAACGAAGATGAGAAACAGCTGTTGGAAATATATCATAGAATAGCAAACAGGATGAATACCTAAAAGTGATCTTAAAATGAAATTTAACAAAACCATGAACAAAAAAAAGAAGATTCTAAATATGTCTACATTTCATGAAATTTTAGAAAAACAAACGAAATAGAATATCATAAAAGCTTACAGAGAGAAAAAGCTGATAACCTCGAAACAAACAAGAATTGAATTATGATCAAATAATCCTCCAAGGACATTGATTGTAAGCAGGCAATGGAGTAATATTTTATAGGTGTTGAAAAAAACTACTTATGTGTCCCAGTCTCAGAGTCAACACCAGCTTCATTGCTTGGTGCTTGCTAAAACTCAGAGGTATAAGAGAGCAGGTACATATTCTCTGATTTGCCGATAACTTTTGAATAAGTTGGTCTAAAGCTGATGTGAATGCACTGGATTCCATCTCCTACTGTTGTCTCTTTGTGTGGGAGACTGCTTGACATAAGATGATAGACATTTAAATTCACTGGGAAAAGTTGCCCAGCCTCTGGAGAGCATCAGAACCTATGGAAAGTAGATCTTCCTGTTTTTGGGAAGGGAAGGCGTCATGAGTACCAAAAGAAGTTGTGATTGGGTATATCCTCTGTCCTTGTGGTGAAGACAAGGCCTAGATCCAGCCAGTTTCTGGCCAAGCAGCTTCCAAGATATTAGGGAACTAAGAATGTTAATCTCTTTATATAATTTGGATACTAACCCCTTATTAAATATATGGTTTGTAAATATCTTCTCCCATTCAGTAGGGGTCCTTTTGGTTTTGTTGATGGTTTCCTTTGCTGTGCAAAGGGATTTTTATTTATGCAACTCAACACCAAAACAAACAAACAAACATACAAACAAAACAAACAAACAATCTGCTTAAAAAATGGACAGAGGACTTGAATAGACATTTTCCAAAGACGACATACAGATGGCTAACAAACACATGAAAAGATGCTTAACATCACTATAATCAGGGAAATGCAAATAAGACCCACAATGAAGTATTACCTTACCCCTGTCAGAATGACTCACATAAAAAAGATAAGAAATAGCAAATGTTGACAAAATGTGGAGAAAAATGAACACTGTGCACTGTTGGTGGGAATATAAATTGGTAGAGCCACTGTGGAAAACAGTATGGAGGTTCCTCAAGAAATTAAAAACAGAAATACCATTTGATTGAATAATTGCCCTACTTCACCCAAAGAAAGCAAAAACACAAATTCAAAAAGCTTTGTGCACTCCTATGTTTATTGCAGCACTATTTACAATAGCTAAGATATGGAAACAACTTCAGTGTCCAATAGACAAATGGATAAGGAAGATGTGATGCACACACACACACACACACACACACACACACACACACACTGGAATATTGATTGCCTAGCCACAAAAGGGATAAGACCTTGCCATTTGCGACAACATAGATGGACATAGAGGGTATATTGCTAAGTGAAATAAGGCAGACTGAGAAAGACAAATACCATATGATTTCAGTCATGTGTGGAATCTAAAAAACAAAACAAATGAATAAGAAAGCAAACAAAAAACAGAATCAGACCTATAAATACAGAGAACAAACTGATGCCCATCCCATTTGGCCGGATGGGCAAAATGGGTAAAGGGGAGGGGGAGATACAGCCTCCAGTTATGGAATGAATAAGTTATGGGAATAAAATCACAGCATAGGAGATATAGTCAATGATATTGTAATAGTGTCGTATGGTGGCCAATGGTAGTGACACTTGTGGTGAACACAGCATAACATATAGAGAAGTTGAATCACTATGCTGTACACCTGAAACTAATGTAACATTGTGTGTCAACTACACTCAAAAAACAACTAATTATATCCACAAACATTATGGACAACCAACCTGCCACTTGAAGATGAAAGTGAAACATTAACCATTCTAAAAAGCAATCTGACAGTATTTAGCAGAATTGGATATGTGTATTCCCTTTAATCCAGCAATTTCATGCCTTGTTTATATGTACCAGAAAATTTCTCTGGTTTGCATAATAGGTCCATAAGGGACCATGTAACATTTGTTTATTGACTATATTTGTGGTTGTTAAGAGTAGGAGGCAACCTATGCCTTCATCTCCAGGGTAATAAATAAATTAAATATTGTAGATAGAATTCTCTCCAATGCCATGTATTGAGAAACCACACATAATGTACCTAAAACAACAAATAAATATTAAAATATAGTTTTACAAATAAAAAGTAGGAAACAGACAAACAGAACACATAGCACACTTATTATAACTTTAAATTTGAGACAAATAAGAAAATATTACTTTAACAGGACATGTCACTATCTAAGGACCTAGATCAAAGCTTGGTGCCTGTTGTGGACTTTATGAAGCAACCCTTGGTGCCTATTGTGGATTTTATGAAGCATTAGATGTGACTGTGGAATGTAGATTAAGGAGAAAGATAAAATAAAATAAATTCAAGAAAGAGTATGATCTTCCAAACACAGATGATGATAATTTCCCACAAACTGAAGAGTTTCAAAAATTAACGTCTGTGCAACTTCCACCTTCTCAATCAGTGAAAATTAATTTCTTGAAAAATAGGTTATGATTTCAGTAAGATTATTATCAATTTCCAAAGGAAAAAATGTTATAGCAGAAAATTTTACATTGTGCCTTTCTTGTGAATTTAATAATCAGTAAAAAATCTTTATTTTTTATAAAAATATATCCACATTCAAATTAAGGCCAATCATGCTCATTTGATCAAATGATAGAAAATAATCTAAAAGGTTATATTGAAGTTAGACTACTGATCTTGCTGATTTTGTTTTCTCTTCATTTGCTAGTGTTGTAAATATTGCCTAAATGATGTTAATCTTGTACTTGTTAAATTACATGTCTAATACTATCCAAATTAACCTAACTTCCCTTCAATCTCTTACCTATTTATTAAGAAAATATGAGCATATGCAAAAGGGAAATGGTATAATGAAATAAAAATGTCTTTGGACTCAGTAATATTGGGATTTCAAATAACAGGTTCACCTCTTCCTAAACGTATACTGTTAAAAGTGTACTTTGAACTCTCCTCTTACATGAAATGGAAATCCTATGTAATTGAGTGATTGCCAACATTAACTGAGATAAAATGCAAAACACCTATAAAAATCTCTGGCTAAAGAATGAATCCCTTACTGTCCTCCCAAATGACAGCACAATGCAAAAATAGTTACTGATGATTCAGATACTATTTTTGATACAATATGAATGCTAAAATGTGAAACTTTTAAAACACTGAATATTTGTGTTAAAAACTGTTGAAACTAAAATATTTGTTTTTTTGAATTTTGTCCTCAGTGTGATGAGTTAGCCTCTTCTTATTTTCTATGTAAAAAAAAAAATGTAAGCAGTATGTAGATTTGTAAAGCATTAGTCTGAAAAGTTTTTTGGTTTTTAATTTTCATTTGTTTTACTTGTATTTATTTATTTTGAGACAGAGCCAGGGGGAGGGGCAGAGAGAGAATCTCAAGCAGGCTCCACGCCGTCAGCACAGAGCCCGATGTGGTGCTCAGACTCAGGAACTGTGAGATCAGGACCTGAGCCAAAATCAAGAGTTGGCTGCGTAAGCAACTGAGCCACCCAGGCAAAAGTATTCATTTTGTTTTTTATGTCTTCCTTTCTTTCTTCCAACCCCCTTCCACCTTCCTCCTCTTCTACTTATTCTTCCCGTTCCTCGTCCTCTTCCTCTGTTCCCCCACTTTCTTCTTTCTCTCATTTTGTTAAAAGAAATATAGACTATGTCTTTCATCTATTTTATTATAATCCTATTTCCCCTGTGACACATAAGGAGAATCAGAATCCAAAGTCTATAAAATAATTTTCCAAAAGTTTTTAAATCAATTTTTCAAAGGCTAGAGGTAAAGCTAAACTCAAGTTTTTGGATTATAAATCCACTACCTGTCAGGATGCTGCATAGATGAAATATTGCTATTATCACATTACTGAATTATTGAATGTCATTGCTATTATTTAATTTCCTACCCACATATCTTTATAGATTGTTTATTTTTTTCATAGTCACCTGGTTTGTTTATTTTAAGCAGAAAGAACAATTTGTCAAGTTTTATATCAGGCTATCATGTGTAATGTCATAATTCATTTAACTTTTAATATGGCATCTGATTTTCTAAGTGGCCACTGTATTTTCCTTACTATGTTATTAATGTCGATATTATCCTGAAGCTAATTTAGTTACAGTAAAGTTTTAGATAGGTAGTCCCTGGTTCTTGGAATAATCAGCCTATAATATGTGACTTAGACACAGCATAAGATAATCCATAGACTATTATGAAATGGATTATTTGTAACAAGAATGCTGCCCACCAACCTACTAGCATACCATTAATATATAGTATTAAAAGCACAGCATTGATACTTTGAAAACTGCTAGTCTAAGAAAAAGTAGGCATAAATGAAATGTGAATTACGATTATGCATTTTCAATTCTACCCCAAAGGTTTTTTTTTTTTAATTTTATTTATTTATTTTGAGAGAAAGAGAGAAAGAGAGAGAGAGAGAGAGAGAGAGAGGTAGGGAGGGGCAGAGAGAAAGCGATGTCCAAAGGAACCAAAGTGGGCTCTGTTTTGACAGTAGAGAGCCTGATGAGGGGCTCATCTCACAAACCTTGAGATCATGATCCTAGCCAAAGTCAGATGCTCAACCAGCTGAGCCACACAGGTACCTCTACCTCAAAGAAAAGTAAAAATTTTCGTCATTCTCTTTAAAGGACTTCTGTAAGAGTAAAAAGTAGATGATGTTCTGATTTGTTAGACAACTCTAATTTTGAAAAACTGGTATAATATAAATTTGAAAAAAGAGAAATATACATTCTTAAGATAAGGATTTGTTAACATTTGGAGAGTGTGGATCACTTACACCACTTATCAATCTGTCGTGAGAGTGAAACACAATAAATCACTTACAGAGTTTTTCCTAGTGTGTGAATTCTCAAGACAGGTTATATTTTAAGAACTTCAATGCTATTGGGCTTTTGCTTGCTGAAAGTTATGCATAATAAAATGAAAGTTATGTAAAAAGGTTTATTTCATCTCACTTCTTTATTCTCCTTTTGAATTTTACCTTTATGATTGACAAGTTAGAATACAATATCAGAATACACAGAGATGAAAAGGATTAAAAAGACATTTGCATTTCATTGAGACTAAGTAGCATTTACCTATTTTAACTCTACTAGTAATCTATCTTAAAATCGATTATTCTCACTTTGTATTTATACGCTGAAAGCAATTTTAAATGAAATATTTTAAAGACATCAATATATTCACGTGGCTATGAGCTACTCTAAATAACTGCATATTTAATCATGGAAAGAAAATACAAAATCCTGAAAAGATTGGAGCTGAGTTTGACTTCTGTTTCCTTCTGAACTTCGCAATTTCTCTGCCTATCCAGAACTGGTGGATATCCCAGGAGACTACGGGATGAGCTAACAACTCTGGGTGAATATTCGAATCAGTGTATCCAAGAGAAATCTTGGTCCTCAGATCTTTTGACTTATATGTGAAATGTTAACACGTGAGGACGGTGGAGACATAAGTAAGTGGGCTGGGCCCTCCTCAACCCTGAGGCCTAAGAGTAAGGAGACCCAGGTACACAGTTCTAGTGCCTCCTGCACTGCAACCCCACAGAAGTTGAGAATGCTTTTCATGCCTTTTGCTCCCAGTTCGATGATGCTGCACCAACCGGGCCTGTAACTCAAACACCAGCCATAACATATGATAATAACAACAAACCCAGGGGGCCTAGATAACGAGGTAGAAGCTGAAGTTAAAACAATATTAATACAAGGCAGGAAAAGCAGAGTTACTGGTGTGTTGACAAGCAGCAGCTTGAATAATGACAAAACACCAGGAGATTTGAATGCAGCATACACACATGGAGAGCACTTATTTTAGAACTAGGAAATATAAGAAAAATTGTATTTCCCTATGAACAGTTTAGCAAATGAATTGAGGAAGACATAAGCACTGTTGAGACTAGAATATTTGGTCTAAAATATCAAATTAAAGGAAACATCTCAAAGCACAAGAGAAAAATAGTCTGATAAGTCAGGGGCAAAAAAACACAATAGGAAAATGTGGAAATGATCTGATGTGGCAATTCACAGAGGAACAAAAGCAAATTGTGAATAAGCATATGAAAAGGCACTCAAACTAATTAGTAGTCAACAAATGCAAATTAAAGTAACATTGGGCAACATTCTATACCTGTAAGACAGGCTATTTTAAAAATTGAGATAATACCTGTTTTAGATGAAGAATCAGAAAAAATCTATCTTCTATACAACTGATGGCAATGTAAATAATTGTGGAAATCTCAGAAGCAAAATGATGACTTCTATTAAAAAATAAAAATGCGTATAGACTCTGAGCTCTCATTCCCACTTCTGCAAACCTGTCTCATAGGATTAATTCTATAGAACTAATAGATGTATAAAGTTATGTATTGCAGCATTACACAGAGAAAAAATAGGAATGAAACAACATGAATACCCTTTAATTTGTCAGTCTTAAATTTAGAAAGCTTCAAGTACAGTACAAAGCATATTTTATCCCTGAACCATTTGAGAGTAAGTTGCTGACCTAAGGCCCTATAAGTCCTGAATAATTTAGTACATATTTTGTACAATGACATTCTCCTACATTGTCACAATATAAACGATCGAACTTTGAGAAGTAACATTTATAGGGGCACGTAGGTGATTCAGTCAGTTGAGCATCTGGCTCTTTCTTGGTTTTGGCTCAGATCATGATCTCACAGTTTGTGAGGTTGAGCCTGGCATCGGGCTCCGCGCTGACCGTTCAGAGTCTGTTTCTGATTCTCTCCCTCCCTCTCTCTCTGCCCCTCCCTTCTTGTGCTCTCTCTCTCTGAAAATAAATCAATAAATGGGAACAATTTATTAAAAAAAAGAAAATTAACACTGATATATATATTACTAATATCTAATTCTCTGACTACATTCAACTTTTACTGGTTGTCCCTACATGTTTTGTATTGTTCAAGAATCCAGCTTAGGACAATGTGCTAACATTTTGTTAAAATGTCTCTTTAACTTCTTTTGATCTGCCTGTTCTTAACATTCATGATACTGATACTCAAAGATTACAGGCAAATTATTTTGTAGAATGTCCGTTAATTTGGGATTTTTCTCATTGCATTCTATCTATAGGCACATGATTTAGATTAATCTGATTACCAATGTTAAATTTAATCACTTGATTAAGGTGATATCTACCAGACTTCTCTTTTGTAATATTACATTTTCCCTCTGCAATTAATTAATAATACATGGGCAGGTAATTGGAGACTACATAAATATTCTATTTCTTTTCAAATTTAAATTTATATGTATATTTATTTACATCATCATGGAGTCATGATTTCCTGTTTTGTTTTAAGAGTTATAATCTGTTCTTATCTGTATTAGTTTCTGAGGGCTATTGTAAAAAAAAAAAAAAAAAAAAAAAAAAAAAAAAAGTACCGAAACAAAGGTGGCTTAAAACAAGAGAAATTTTTTCTCTCACATTTTTGGAGGTTAGAAGTGCAATATCAAACTGTTATCAGGTCATGCTCCACCTGAAGGCTTTAGGGAAATACCTTTCTTGCTCCTTCCTAATTTGTGTTTGCTCCTGACAGTTCTGAAGCTTTTTGGTACACCCTTCCAATTTCTGCCTCTATCTTTACATGGCCTTCTTCATTGTAACTCTGTGTGTCCTCTTCCCATAAGGACACTAGTCATTGGATTTAGGACCCACCTTGATCCAGTATAAGCTCGTTTTAACCTAATTATATGTGCAAAGCCTGTATCCAAATAGGGTCAACATTCTGAGGTTCCGGGAAGACATACATTTGAGGTACGGGGGGACACTATTTAACCTACCACACTATTATAATTTCTTTTGATGTTCGTATGTCCCAGATTTGGCTGGTAGGAATCTGTCGTGCTGAGTTTTATGTCCTTTTGACATGTCCCCATTGTATTTTGAACATTTCCTTACTTTCTGGTATAATAAGATGTTCCAGGGTCATTTGCTACTTTAATTGTTTTAGCCCTAGGATCTACTGCTTCTCTAGGTATCCTTGGTTCCTCTTAGTAGAAAACAGTATTTAGAAACTAAGATCTGATAGTAGATATGTTAAGTTGCTCTTGAGTTGGGCTGCTTCAAGGCTCACTAAGTGGAAATGATTTTGTCTTTTGACATCCCTTGTCACAGTCAAGAAGTCTGCTATTATTCTAATCATCTTTCTTTATATTTTATATCCTCTTTTCCTGGCTGTTTAAAAATAGTTGCTTTGTCTTTGGTGTTCCACTGTGTCCATACATCACAATATGTTGTTATTATTTTTTACATAGAGTGCATCCTTGATCTATAGATTCATGTACCAAACAAATTCTAAAAGAATATTTATTATTTATTAAATCCTACCTCCACTCCATTCTGTTTTTTCTTGAGGACTCATATCTATGTTTTTTTTAAATTCTTTTTAATCTTTTCCAGCCTATCTCTTTCATGCTATGTTCTATGTATATTCTTTTCTTTAAATTTTTTAACGTTTATTTATTTTTTGAGACACAGAGAGAGACAGAGCATGAGACACAGAATCCAAGACAGGCCCCAGGCTCTGAGCTGCCAGCACATAGCCTGTCGCGGGGCCTGAACCCATGAACCACGAGATCATTACCCAAGCCGAAGTCGGATGCTCAACCAACTGAGCCACCCAGGCTTCCTGAGATATTCTTTTTTTTATGCTTATTTACCTGTTTTGAGAGAGAGAGAAAGAGAGTTCCAAAAAGGCTCAGTACTGTCAGCACAGAGCCTGATGCCGGGCTCAATCCCTCTAATTGTGTGATCACAATCTGAGCCAAAATCAAGAGTTGGGTGCTTAACTGACTGAGCTGCCCAGAAGCCCCTAGGTATATTCTTTAGATTTATATTCCACTTCATTATTTTTCTCAAGTCAGTTTATTTAATGTTTAATTCATACTTTTAAAAATAATTTCAACAATTTTATTTCTCATGGTTGCATATTTAAATCTACCTATTAATTTGTAGTAATGTCTCATAATCACTTAGCAACTGTGTGCTTCATATATTTAAATATTTCATATATTCAAAAGGTACCTCTGATAATTCCAAAAAAATGCAGCTAGTTGGGAGAAACTAAAACCATTGTTTTTCTTGTTTTTTGTTTTGTTGGTTTTTTTGTTGTTGTTGTTTTGCTAAATGACACAAATAATGCATTACCTTTATGATTTTCAATTTATTGCTTTTTCATGACCTGTGAGATCCTGTAGACCTAAATGAGGGAAGTTTTCTCTGGAGATATGTTTTTGCATCTGCTGGTAGCACCAATCTCAGATCAGTGCCTCTTGAGAGTCTGCAAAAGTCTCATGCTCTGTTTCCACTTTGTAATTTACAGGGCTGAGTATCTGATAGTAGGGATGTTGTTGACATCTGGCACTGAGGCAATCTTCTCATTGCCTACACTTAGTATTTTAGCTTCCTGCTGATGATTGGTTTCCATCTTAAGGAGTGTTTGTATGTGTTTCTGTGAACAGAAGTCAGCCTGTGAATTCTCCTCCTTTTAACACTAGCAATGTCTCAAAATGTGTGTACATAATTCTAAAAAAAAAAAAAAAAAGTAAAGATGGCTCATAAAGTGGTCTTTTAAGTAAATGCATATAACTTAAAGTTGAATAGATTAAAGATTTAAAGAAGGTAAATTTAAAGAACTTAAGAGAACAGGTAGTATGCACATATGACAAACCTCTGAAGATTGTTGGTGAAGAATGGCACATTTGTAAGTACCACTCTAGTTCATGTTCATTCCTTCCTCCTTGTGCCCTGCTATATTTTATGTATGTCCTGTTTATTCCGATAATTAATCAATCTACCCTCACTCCCTTATTGATACTGTTTCTGTTCTTATATTCCAAGCAAGTCAATGTCAGGATGGTGACTTAGGTTACATTTCAATGCCCTAGTGTCTATCACAATTCCATAAAAAGCATAAATACTCATTTAGCTGAATGTGTTATGAATACTTGCCTAACAAAATAATCTGATATTGGGTATTCTCCACTAAAATGTACAATTGTGGACAGATGCTGATCATCTGTGTTTCCCCTAGAACTTCCGTACAAACCAACTATCAATGTTAAATTGAAATGTTGAGAGATTAAATTACTTCTGTAGTTATTTATGGTGAGACACATTCTGTCCCTCATGACTCGGGATGTTGATGACATAAATGTCTTTGTGTTTTCTGTATGAATAACTTCTTACAGCCGAGAAACTGGACGCAGTCTTTGGCATGGGTGTATTAGCCATTACTGGCAAACAGTAAGTTCTAGCTCATAAAAAACTCATCATTTTAATCTATGCCCTTTGTCTCTATGCTAAGTGTATTACACAACATATTGATTCATCTTCCTAAGAATAACAAGCACATATTGGTTTGCAAGTGCTCTAATATTAGAATTAGTAATCTTATTGTCTGGATCCTGTAGTGTTTTGTTCTGTATCATACATTTTGCCATTTACAACATTCTATATCTTGAAATTGTTCTATAATGCATGTAAAATATTTCAAAATAAATTCAAATGTACATATATAACTTTTGTCCCACTCTCATAAATTTAATTTAAATGGAAGCATAAATTGCCTTCCCGATTTAAACACAAATATTTTAATCTGTTATTAATACACAGTTTGAAAGTGTTTTTTTCTGATCTAAATATCATGCTAATTATATTTACCTGTGCCAATAGTCATGGCTATGGTGATTGGCAATAAAATGGTGACTCCTTGAACAAGTAGAAATTTAAGGGCCTGTTTAAAGTACGAGATTCTTTTCATAGATGTGTTTTCACTGACAATATTTACAAAATCTCCTAAAAAAATCAGCCAAAGGGTAACAAATAAGTCTCCAGATTTTATAGAAAAAAATTTTGGAAATGCCTCTAAATCATATTCTCTATGGCAATAATTCCCTGCAAAAACACATAGTTTATTCTCCTAATTTAAACATACTTCTTTAACATAAATTAAAGAAAAATTTCCCTTTTAATTCACTTTTTGATATTTTTTGTGTGAAAATATTCTACTTAACTAGTACAAATGAGCTCTTGAAGGACTGGACAGAGGGCTGGCAAGTTATTGTAAAATAAATGGTGGTCCGAAGACCATGTGGCCATTGTTCCTGTTAATCTATCAGTATTTGTAGAGAAAAATAAGTAGGTGTGGACTATTTTTGAATTTCATGTTTTTGAGTTTTTATACTTCTAGTAATTATCCTTGGATAACCTAATATGAAATTAATACAATCCAAACAATATATATATATTTTTTCATTTAAGCATATTGGCATCTGTTATTTCTTCCAGAGACATTTGGCAAATTGTTATTTCTTGGAACCTGTCATTTATAGACAAAGGAGTTCGGACATGGTGCTCAATACCTATTGTATAGGAAAACAGAAGGATTGCTAATTGTTCTCTATAATATCAGTTAAATAAAATTTGTTAATATTTTAAACATAACGCTGAGAAGTTTTATCTTTGACAGAGTATAGCTAGTTTAAGAATATGATTATAGCAACAGTGTAAATGATGCACAGCACTTAGGGAAAGCATTTTTCCATTTATTGGACAATAGTGAATCCATCCATATGTATGTGTATATGCATCTACATACACATGTATGTAGGCAGATAGTAATGTTGAAATGGAAGCTAAAGAATTAACTGGGAAGAAAAAATAATATCTACATAGTCAAATTTATGTATAAAAAATTTTTTTTCAACGTTTTTACTTATTTTTGGGACAGAGAGAGACAGAGCATGAATGGGGGAGGGGCAGAGAGAGAGGGAGACACAGAATCGGAAACAGGCTCCAGGCTCCGAGCCATCAGCCCAGAGCCTGATGCGGGGCTCGAACTCACGGACCGCGAGATCGTGACCTGGCTGAAGTCGGACGCTTAACCGACTGCGCCACCCAGGCGCCCCTCAAATTTATGTATAAATAAAAGTATCTCTATATCTCCTTTATTTTGTGATACAAGAGGAATGAGGATTCCATCAGATTAATAAATGGGTAAATGTCAATTCAGAAATTGTAGGCAAAACACTTTGCTCAGTGAATTCCACAGTGGATGAATTGCATGACGATGAGGATATGTCTCCAATTCATAACTACTGAAACTTGAAAATTTAGTAGTTTCTGAATTATTCCAGAAATCATGCTTCTCTTTTTTGATCCATAGCAGAATGTTCTGGAGGAGATGATAATGATATTTTGGTCTTCTAAGAAATATGTTAATGCACCAAATAATATCCTTTTAGACATAACATTCAACAGGAGTCTGGGATTCGTTTGGTACACTCATGATTATTATGATAAAGCCACTCGTTCATTGTGTCGTGGTTCTACAGAGGCTATTTTGGAGGTATCCAGTCATCTGGTGTTTGCACAAATCCCTTACAGTGTTGGAATGTCTATGTTTCTATCTTAAGCCTACTTTTTTTATAAGTTGATCTAGAATGCAGATATGTCATTTTGATCCGATTGGATATGTGGACCTTATTTGAGTCTGATGCACTCTGGCAATTTTGCCAGCTAGCATATAGAATGACCCTTAGTGCATTTCATGCTAATTTTATTTCTTGAGTGGGCATTATGCTAGCAATCCAGTGGCACTTTTCTGGGGTTTTCTAAGAAGTAGTTAAAAAAAACATATATTGGGTTTACTCATAAGCACAAAAAGAAGGCACATTCCATAAGTGATTGGTCAATGGTCCATTCCCCAAGATACAGATTTTTTATTATTTCAGTGTTATTGTTACAATAAAGCATCTAAGTTGAACATTGATCTCATTTATTCTTACATTCAAGGGCATATTCGAGTGAATTGGTGTTCACCATTTCTGGCCTCTTTCAGAATTCACTTTTATTTTATTTCCTTTTACTTTGTATTCTGTCATCAACTCTTTCTGCCCTATTTTTCCAGGAAAAAAAAATCTTGGATAAAAAAGAACTTGCTTACTTTGTGTGGTTTCTTAATACTTCTTCTCTAATTAGGAGGATTCATATCAATTATATTTTTAGGAGAAAAAAATGTATACGTAGAGAACAGATGGTACCGTTAGTGCCCAAGATGAAGAGTTCTATTCACAAAGCATTTGTGGACCATTATGTGTGCTTTTTCTAACTTTCTGTCGTTTTGCCCCCAATTTGCTTGGCATTAGTTCAGATGTAGTAGAAAGTTTTGTGTGACATTATCATTTGTTGAAACTCACATGAAAAGAAATTAATGTCAATTGAAATAATTCAAGGAAAAAAAGTTAAAACTCGGATGCTTAACAACTATAATAAAGCCATTAACCCTGCAATGATAGCCTCCTAGTGCAGAGAAGATTAAATTTATATCTAAAAAATGTTTACATTTATCTTTATTTTTAGTTAGTGAGGATTCAGGTGACAAGTTTTCTGACCTTTAACGTTCTTTTTATTGAAATAGATACATCCTATTCACTAGAGTTGACTCTTATGGAAATTGAGTTACTTAAATTATATATAATTAAAAAATATTTTTAATGTTTATTTATCAGTGAGAGACAGAGAATGTGCATGGGAGGGGCAGAGAAAGGGAGACACAGAATCCGAAGCAGGATCCGGGCTCTGAGCTGTCAGCTCAGAGCCCAACCTGGGTCTCGAACTCACAAGCCGCCAGATCATGACCTGAGCCGAAGTTGGATGCTCAACCGACTGAGCCACCCAGGCCCCACTAAATTGTATATAATTTTAAACCTCTCAAAAGTGAAGGAGTAGGAGAAATAAAAGAGATAGGTGCATAGTGAGGCACCTGAGGAAGAGGGCAAGATGCAAATGAAGGCTGAAAGAATCAATATAATTTCCTACAGATTAAACAATTCCTGTTTTGTGGTTTTGTATATATAATTTTTTTTCTGATTTGCTTCTTAAGATTGAGATTACCTATTCAACACAAAGAGAAATAAGTATAAATTACTTTTGTATGTTAACCAGTTTCCTCATAGGCTGTAGCAATGTTATGAAATGCCAAATCTGAAATAAATTTATTTATTTTACACAATTTCTAATGCTGTATTTTATAAAAAGCAGAATTTTTCTTCATTTTAATGCATATGTTAATATATTATTTTATTTTTTCAGATTTATTGAGATATAATTTACATGTAACCTTGTGTAAGTTTAAAATGTACAGTGTGTTAATTTGATACACTGATATATTGCAAAATGATTCCCAATAAAGAGTTAGCTAACACCTCTGTCATATCATGGAATTGCCATTTCTTTTTTGTGGTGAGAACATTTAAAATTTACTCTTTCAACAACTTTTGAGTACATGATACCATATTATTAACTATAGTCACCATGCTGTACTTTGGGTTTCTAGAACTTACTCATCTTATAACTGAAAGTTTGTCTCTTTGACCAACACTTCCTCATTTCCCCCACCTCTTTCATTCCCTGATAACCACCATTCTGGTCTCTGTTTCTATGTGTTTGCCTTTTTTTTTTTTTTTTTTTTTAATTTTTTTTTTTCAACGTTTATTTATTTTTGGGACAGAGAGAGACAGAGCATGAACGGGGGAGGGGCAGAGAGAGAGAGAGGGAGACACAGAATCGGAAACAGGCTCCAGGCTCTGAGCCATCAGCCCAGAGCCCGACGAGGGGCTCGAACTCACGGACCGCGAGATCGTGACCTGGCTGAAGTCGGACGCTTAACCGACTGCGCCACCCAGGCGCCCCTGTGTTTGCCTTTTTTAGATGCCACATATGAGATCATTCAGTACTTGTCTTTTTCTAACTTATTTCACTTAGTATAATGCACTCAAGGTCTATCCATGTTATGTCAGGATTTTTTTCTCTCTCATGGTGAATAATATTCCAATATATTCATTTTATGTATGTAAATCAAGTATAAATATATCCAATTATATATATAAATATATAAATAAATATAATGTTCCATTTATATATTATTTAGTATTTGTATATAAAATATTTATAAAATTAGTATATATACATACTGCACCTTCTTTATCCATTCCTCTATTGATGGACACTTTGTTTTAAAAACAGAACCAAGACAGATGCAGGTGGAAAGTGTGAGGAAAATCAATCTCCTGTCCCAACAATCTCCACTTCCAGTCACTCCTCAAAAACTAATTCTTTTAAAACCTTCTATTTTAAGTTCGTGTGTCGATTATTTCCATAACTCTAAAACATATGCTGATGGCTCTATTTTGCTTTATTACTTAAAAAAAACATTTACACTGATACCCCATTTGAAAAAAATGACAATTTTGCTTGCTTACACAACTCCCTTTTAGCTTTCTTTCTTTTTTTATAATTATATTGTTATTTTATTATGTTCATTTAAAAACATTTGACATTCTACATCTTCATACAGGCATATCATGACTCCACATTGTGGAATGTGAGAATATGAGATCTTATGCCTTTTTCCACCCTTTGCCTCAACTTCTGTATCCCAATCTTTCTCTATGATACCTTTATCTTTTCATTTTCAAGGCTTAAGACATTTGTATTATGTTTTATTTATGTTTCGTCATCTTGATTATATGAAGTTAAATCTAAATAACTTGTTAATTACGTAGCAGTGGACATAGGAAGCACTGTCCTAATTTCCCTCCTGAGCTGCTTATTGTGAAGATTGCCCTCATCAGATTTCTTTTGGAATCAACAAGGAAAACTGCCTTGCTCTTCCAAAGGACCTTAGCCTAGAAACTGAATGAAATGTGGTGGTATAAGGCTTCAGCCCCTCATCCCCATTTGGGGCAACACTATAAGACAGAGTTCAAAGTTCTCCATCTGTTTCTCAAAAAACTCAACTAGGTATCAGAAGTGGTCAGAGAAAACAAGTGCTAAGATGGGATTTTGGCCCAGGATGACTCATGGCCTGCCTCTGTCATGAGGATGACATTTCTAGTGATAGCTGGAAAACAGACAGCTCCTGTCACAAAAGAAGCAATTGTTAAATCTTTCACTGTTGTAAGCTGAGATGGCCCACCTGGTGGAAAGGACTGCACTAGTCCATGCTGTGTATCAGAATTTGGGGAATTGTAGGGCAGAGGAAAATGTAATTATAAGGACAGTAGAATTGTGTGGCTATTTCTAAGCTCAATCGAGTTTGGGGAAAAGTATAACAAAAAAGGGGAGAGTAAGCAGAAACTGTTCCTTGAAAGTGAACTGTGAAAGACATCGTTGGTCTCATGTAGAGAGGTTCTTATCTCCTGCAGCTACCAAGCAGAGAAAGGAGAGGATCAGGACTAGGAATTTATTTTAAGAGTAGCTAAGCTGCAAAGATGGTTAAATGTCTAGCAAAAGTTGGGCTGTTTTGCCAAAATAAGGGCCTTAGTCAGGGAAAACAGAATCCTGAACCAAGGCATGGGAACATCTGGATTGATGAGTCCAAATCATGAAGCCCTAGATTCCCCTGAACCATCTACTTACAACTCTTCATTAATGGACAATAAAGATAACTGTCTCCTGAAAGGCAATATGCTCTTCCTCATAATCTACCTTCATCTTCCTTCCTGGACATTAGGCCATTCACCCTAGTGAAGTAACAACAGAAACTAGACAGAGGAATGCTGATCCCAAAGAGAGTGAAGGGTGGGTAAAATGAAGAGGCTGTGAGAATTTGCAGGGCCCTGGAGAGTGTGTTAAATAAGGCAGTCAGAATACCAATTATGATAAAATATAATATACTAATCTCCCTCAACTTATGACGGGGTTATATCTCATAAACCCATTGTAAATCAAAGATATCATTAAGTCAAAAATACACTTAATACACCTAACTGACCCAACGTCATAGCTTAGCCTCGCTTAAATGTTCTCAGAAAGCTTAGCTTACAGTTGGACAAAATCATCTAACACAAAGCCTCATTTACAAGAAAGTGCTGAATATCACATGTAATTTATTGAAGACAGTACTGAGAGTGAAAAACAGAATGGTTGTATGGGTACAGAATCGTTGTTAAGTTAGTGCTTGTTACCTTCGTGTTGGAACCGCTTACTGGGAGCTACAGATCGCTGCCTTTGCCCAGCATCAGAAAGAGCACCGTACCACATCTCACCAGCCCTGGAAAAGATCGAAATTCAAAATTTGAAGTATGGTTTTATGGAATTCATATTGCTATCGCACCATCATAAAATTTAAAAATCGTAAGTTGAAACATTGTAAGTCTGGGCCATCTGTATTGATGTGGGAGAGCTCTTCCAGGATATGAGACTTAACACCTTGGCAAAGATGTTGAGAGATGGTGTGAACATGCTTCTGAGAAGTTTCCTACATGCATAAGAAAAAGCAGTTGTCCACCCTAAGGGAGGTAAAATGTCAAAATTACAAAAGTAAATGATGCAAGAAGGGATTAAAAGGCTCAAAGAGGTGGGCATAATAGATTGCATCTAGTATGTGAGGCCAGAAAATACCCGGATGACTATATTCCAGAGTGCCTGGAAGATACATTATTTACCAAAGCAATAAGAAATGTGTTGATGAAGGGGGTGGGGGGGCGGGCACCGGCATCACTAAGAAGTCAATGGCGGCTCCCCTGAAAGCCAGGGCTAATGTAGGAGATGCCATTGTAGAACTAAACTCATTAATAGCACTGAGGATAATAAGAACCTGAAACAATTAATGAATGCCTGATAGCAATACAATTCTCAAAGTTATGTAAGCTCAGTCTTTGAAATAAGTAACAAGTTTGGACAGATAGTCAAGGTGATCTGACAGATAGTAATAGACCACAGCATACACAGAGGCAAATTGGATAACAAGGGCAAAGCAATTTGTATCATCAGAAGTCAAAGAAGAATGATCATGAGGTTTAAGGTACTCACCCCAATAAAAAGTCATGAGTGCTTTCTTGGTTTCTGAATCTAAGCTCATTTTCTTATATATATTCCAAACAACTGAACAAGAGACAAGTCCTCAGGAGGAAAAACATCACAATTAACAAAACAAGTCTATATGGTAATGAGTTTCATGATCCATACCAAGGGGACATAAGGCCATTTATTAATGTACCTTGGGAAAAAAAGGATACCCAAACATTTCAAGAACTATTGGACACAGAGTCAAATTTGTCATTTATGTCTGGAAATAAGTGTCACTATGGACTCAAGTTATATGGCAGTACACTGGGGACAAATAATTACTAGCCTTGGTTTGAGTCTAGCTCGTGGTGCATTTATGAAAGTACATGGTGGCCATTGACCAGACACAGAATTTAAATTGGAATAGATGTACATGTCAGTAGGCAAAAAACTCATATTAGATCTGTACACAGCAGGGTGAGGACTATTGTAGTGAACAAGGCCAAGTAGAAGCCTCCAAAAAATTCTCTACTTTCCATTCATCCCAAAATACTAAGTTAAAAATAATATCATGTTGTAGGGAAAATGGAAGAAATTACTGATACATTTAGAGACTTAAGAATGAGGGGTGCCTGGATGGCTCAGTCAATTTGGGCATCCAACTCTGGATTTTGGGTAGGGTCATGATCTCACAGTTCCTGGATTCAATCCCTGTGTCAGGCTCTGTGCTGACAGTGTGGAGCCTGTTTGGGATTCTCTCTCTTCCTCTCTCTCTCTCTGTCTCTCAAATAAACAAATAAACATAAATAAATAAATAAATAAATAAATATTTAAGACTATAATGTAGTGATCCCCATCATATCTCAATTTCATGACTACAAAGTAGTGATCCCCATCATATCTCAATTTCATTTTCCAATCTTGTCTATACAAAAACCAGATGAATCTTGGGTGATGTTAGTGGAGTATCATAAATTCAACCAAGCTACAGGTGCAGCCTCTGTGCCAGATATGGTGTTTTTCTTAGTGCAGATTAACACAGTATCAGGCACATGGCCTATAGCTATTGATTTGGGAAATTAGTTCTTTTTACACATATCAGAAAAGTGGATCATAATGAATTTGCAACAAATAAACAAACAAACAAACCATAGTGTGTTCCAGGCCTGTTAACTCTTTCACTTTCTCTCAAAATGTAGTCCAGAGACATCTGGGTCATTTGACATTTCATAGAATTTCATGACCACTGGAGCAAGAAGTGGTCTATTGCAGGTCTTTATAAGGCCATGAGCCAAGGAAAGTGGACGGCCTTTAGAAGCTGTTCAAAACTTGACAGCTTCCATGTCACCTGGTATATGGACTGCGGCATGACTTCTAGGTGTGGAATGCATTGCCTCCAGAAACTGTAAAGGCCTCCAAGAACTTCTGTTTCCCTCTTTGTACTATGGAATGCAAAATGTGACAATTTGTCTCTTATTTGGGAGGGGATGCCTTGCCTTGCCCCCGATCACTGGACTTCTGCAAACTTTAGTGGTAGATCCCTGCATATTTTGTAGAATTTATCTCCCATTCTCTAAAGGGAATTTATCTCCCAGAGACTTCCAGCATATTAGCTAATTCTTGTTCATACTGACAAATTAAAACAATGACTTGATGTGATGGAAATGACGTGGTAATCTATAGGTTGTCCAGAGGGTCCAAATCTCTTAAGGAGATCTATATCTATCTATATCTATATCTATATCTATATCTATATCTATATCTATATCTTTATATCTATACATTTTTATTTTAGAGAGAGAGCATGTGAACAGGGGAGAGGGGCAGAGGGAGAGAGGGAGAGAACCTTAAGCTGGCTCCATGCTCAGTGCAGAGCCTGACATAGGGCTTGATCCCACAACCCTGGGATCATGACCTGAGCTGATATCGAGAGTCAGTTGCTCAACTGACTCCCCTCTTCAGGCTATATTATGACCAAGAACAACAGTGTTAACCCTGGTGCAAACAGTAAAAGAATATTTTTATCCAGTCCAGGTAGATGTGTTTTTGGAATGTCTTACTCGATGGTGCTAGAAATGAATGCATTTTCCAAGTCAGTGGTCTTAGACTGTACATAGCCCTCATTAATTTGGTCTAGCAATCATATTTTACCTGGTACAACCACTGTGTGATGGTTATTTCTACGTGTCAACTTGACTGGGGCATGACATGCCCAGATATTTGGCAAAATACTACATTCCCCAAGTCTACTACTACCTAGCTTCTTATTAGTTTCTGCCAAATAGGTACTAGAGGGGAGACTGAAACAAAGAAGGCCAGCAGGCATTTTCTTATTTTTTTCTGTTCTGGTACACATGCCTTAGCATCTGAGGACAGATAAGCTCCTGTCTCAGCTTTTATGGGCTCTCCCAGAATTTTCGAGTGTGTCCTGAGAGTGTTTCGGATTGAGATTAGCATTTGAATTGGTAGATTGAATAAAACAGATTGCACTGCTTGAGATGGGTGGGGTTCATCTAGTCCCTAGAGGGCCCAGATAGAACTAAAAGGCAGAGGAAAGGAGGAGGTCATTGTGCCTGACTGTTCAGCTGTAACATCAGTCTCATGCACTAGAAATGGAATTTACGCCACGGTTCTTGTGGTTCTTAGGCCTTTGTATTTGGGCTGGAATTACATGACCAGCTTTCCTGAAAGTTTGATAAAGATAAACAGTTCGATAAAGAACCTGAGAGCAGAGATGTTAAGTAATCAAGTTCACACAGGTAGTTATGGTACTAGAGCTACGTTTTATTTGTTTGGTTTACCGCTTTTTATAGCAATAGATTAAAATTCTGTTGTCAAATGTTTCCTCATTTTTTTAACTTAATAGTATCTCTGCACTTCGGTTTCTTGCATTTTTCTGGAAACTACACTAAAGTTAAAATGACAAATCTATATTTTCCAAAATTATTGTGTCTTTTATTTTAAATTTGAATAATCTTAAGTGACTTCTGCTGCTCTCCAAGAAACTAAAGTTAATAGTGAATCACTTTGTAATACCACCTGCTGATTGTACTTGAATTCTGTGATGTGTGACACCAAGAAGTACTTATCATTAACATTGCCAAGTGTTGTCTTGTACTTTTTAACATATTCTCTTGACTGTACATCTTCATTTTTCTAGGTGGAAATATCACTCTTCATCGAAATCCACAAATTTCATAGCTATCATTTCATGAAACAGACAATGGTTTCTGAGTAAATTTTTGTGCCTTTATTGTCATTGATTTCACAAGATGAATAACTCTTCCTGGATAATCACTGAACTTTACATAACAGAATGATGTTTTCCGTTGCTCTTAGCGGGTCTCTTGTGCTGCATTGAAGTTTTTGTACGCATTGCTTTCCAATCACTTCCCCCTTCCACGTGTGCTATTTCCTTATATTCTCCCTTTGTGACTTGCCCTGATTTCGTGACTCAGGATCTTTCTTACTTGCCTTTCAAGTTTCGTTCGATCTAGACTAAGCCAATTTGATTCTTTGATTTCCTTTTAAATTTCCTATGTGATTATCTAGTTTCTGCATGTGCCTCTGAAAGTGTTTCTTTAAGGGACATGAAGTTTACTTGAATTTCTTTAGCTCTTACTCTCTATTCCTATTGCTTTTATGATTGTTGAAACACAACCTCTTGAAATTGTTTTTTCTCATTTTTCCTCTCAATTAGGTTGGAGGCTATTTATTGTTTACTCCTTTCCCCTAAATAATGGACACTGGAAGCTATATATCGCTTATTTAAATATTTCTGCTCCAAGTCACTCTTGTAAAATTTACTCTGTGCTTGGGATAAGAACTGGACGTCTACATTTGTCAACTCTATTACTACTAGCTTCTTATTAGGTTCTCCTAAAGGAAGAAATTGAAACAAAGAAGGCAAGCAGGTACTTTCTTCTTTTTTCCTGCTCTGGTAGACCTGCCTGAGCATCTGAGGACAGACAGGCTCCAGTCTCAGCTTGCATGGCTTACATGGGCTCTCCGAGAATCACCTGCTATGTCCCTTTAGGCATTCACAGAGCAGGACCTCCTGGCACCTGAAGACATGTGCATACCCCCCCTCACCCTCTGGCCCCCCTTCAGCAAATATATTCTGATCACATCACTTCTTTCTTCTTTTCCTCAGTCATAGTGCTGTGTATTCAGTTACTATATAGGTTACTTTTTTACCCCCCCACTGTTAAAAAAAGTCAGCCTTTCAACACCAATTCAATAATCAATTCATTGTCTGAAGTTCACTTTGTAATGTATGTGATATAAGAAATATTAAATTCATTTGATTTTTCTAGTGTTTGCTTTCTATTCCTACTGCTTTTATTATTTTTAAAACTTTTATTCTGAAATTATTTTTTTCTCATTTTAACCTTTGATTAAGCCAATGAATATGTATTAGTCAGTTTTGTAACTGAAACTAGAAACACTGGCATTTTACACGGAGCAGAACAGCCAGAGAATATAAAGATGTAATAGTTAGAAAAATAGCCACTGTTGTCCAATCACTGCGTCATATACCTGAAACTAATGTAATACTGTCAATTATACTCAAATTTAAAAATTGCAAAAATAATTAAAAAATAACAAAATAGCTACCATTTTTTAAATGTTTTTATTTATTTTTGAGAGAGAGACAGAGTGCAAGCAGGGGAGAGGCAGAGAGAAATGGAGACACACACAGAATCCAAAGCAGGCTCCCGTTCTGAGCTGTCAGCACAGAGCCTAATGCAGGGTTTGAACTCAGGGACCACGAGATCATGACCCCAGCCTAAGTTGGATGCTTAACCGACTGAGCCACCCAGGCGCCCCTAAAATAGCTATGATTTTTAAGAGAATACTAAGTATAACTTTTTTTTTAAGAAATATTTCACATATTCCTTTTTAACAATCTTGTGAGATCATTATTTTCTAGTTTTAAGGACAAGGAATGTATGGCTGAGAGGTTCAATGAAACAAGTTTGTAGAGCTAAGAATTAGTGGAAACTGCTTTTGAGTACTGGCATATTCTCTCCAGAACCTTTGTTTTTAACTATGAAAATGTTTGCATAGAATTTCAACTTCCGACCAATAAATAGGAAGCTTCCATTGTGCTTTAAGCATATTCTGGGGCTCCTGGGTGGCTCAGTAATTTGAGCGTCTGACTTCACCTCAGGTCATGATCTCACAGTTTGTGAGTTCGAGCCACTTGTCAGGTTCTGTGCTGACAGCTCAGAGCCTGGAGCCTGCTTATGATTCTGTGTCTCCCTCTCTCTCTCTCTGCCCCTCCCCTGCTCATGCTCTGTGTCTCTATCTCTCTCTCAAAAACAAATAAACACTAAAAAATTTTTAAAAAAGCATATCCTAATACTTTCATTGTCCTTTTAATTGAAATGCTCACATTTTCTAATGAAAACTTGTAATTTCTGACATCCATTTTGTGAGAACATCTCTACTTTTAGATTAGAATCTAAATCTAAAAAATCTAAATATGCAAAGGATATCCATCATTTTTGTGTTGCCATGGCTGAAGAATTTTTGTTAAAAAAAAATTAACTCCTTACTCCCAAATTTCCAAACCATTTCTGTAGACATTGCTTGCTTAACCTAGAAGGCATTTTTAAATGTTTAAACACTTATAACATAATAAACTTATCATTGCCATATAACCAAAGAAGACGTTCTGAATAATTGAGGGGTTAAACTCATATAGAGTGGCTTCCATGTAATAGTAAGCATTTTATTTCATTTACAGTCATCATAGACTTAGCCAAAAATTGAATTTTTAGAAATAGTTAAGGTTTAGCTTGGCCAAAATGCTGATAGAGGATTTTTAATAATTTTTTAAAGTCCATGTGTGTATACAACCTTACCAAAAGCAATTGAAGTGATCTTTTTTTTGAGGAAACTATGAACGGTAATCTATAATGTAACTCTTTTGTTTCATTTTCTCTGCTTCTAAACAGTCTCAATTTTCTCCTCCAACCACTCAAATGTCCTATATATCTTTCGGTCAACCTGATCTTTGTTAGTGACAACAGATAGAAATTAAGAGTTTGAAACCTCACCTAGTTGTAATTTTGTATGCTTTCGTTAATGCTTTTTTTTTTTTTTTTTTTTTTTTTTTTTTTTTTTTTCAGAAATAATGCTTGAATCCTCATTGTGTACTGTTGGAGGAGAAGTTTTTCCTCTGCCTTTCAAAGGTTTTCCTGGCTAGTCTGGGGATTAAATTGGCAATAAACAGATTATCAGGAGAAAATCAATTTTTTCTTATAGGAGAAAATCAAATTTAATGTTTGTACTTATGGGAAAGCCACATATGTGAGGGGTCAAAGACAGAAAGGCAAAATGGATATAAATGCCATCCTGAGCTAAGGAAAGGGACAGGAGTGTGCAGCTTCTGAAGAGAGGAGGGCAGTTCACAGGGCAACAAGAAAAGCAGGTATTTGGTAATTAGATGTTTGCCCTGCCATATAGGTGGGTCATTCAGGTAAGATTTATCTCTGGTAATAGCTCGAATTCTGGAAAAGACACTTTAGATTCTTCTGTTAGTTAAGGATGGGGCAAAACTTTCTCCTGAGCCCTCAGGGTCTTAATTATCTTTAGCTCAAAATAATCCACATGCTAAAATGGCATGTTTTGTAGTGACTTGTTTGCAACCACTTCAGTACCCTCAACTATTCTAGGCATTCTGCAAAGATGAGTAAGAATATAGTACCTAACATTAAGGTTCTCAGTTATCAAAAGAGATAAACACTGAAATAGGTGAGTTCATAAAGAAGCAAATGGATTAGGGATGTATATGTGCTAGTGATGGTTAAAGCCCCATGGATTATATAGTGGGAAAAATAATTCTGAGTGGGTGAATAATTTTTTTTACTACTAAAATAATATTTATGTGTATTTTACAGAAATTCATTAATGCTTGTCTCTTAAAAATAAATATTTTATTTTATTTAAAATTTGTGATGCCTGAGCAATTATGTTTTTCCTCTCAGTTTGTCATTCCAGAAGAAATTAGCCTGTGCTAATTTCAGAGTCATGATATAGAATCATTACTGAGCCGGTTGTAGTTGTAGTTGTAAAAAAAAACAAAAACCAAAAAAAAAAAAAAAACAAAAAAAACAACAAAACTATGCTTTTATGGATCAATGCTGAAAAACCAAATGCATATTATAATATTTAGACTCATAGGAAGTAAAAGATGGCACCACAGTCTTTGGGAAATGAGAGATATGAATTAGTTTAAAAGTATCTAAATTGGGAAGGTTTTTAGGGTGACCAGAATCAACAGAGCAAGCAAATTTCCAGAAGATAAATGGCAGCTTTTGATATAATGTAATAGACTTCAGACAAATGTAATAATTTGTTCTTAATTTTGATGCCTATAAATGATTGAATATGAAAATTACTTCTATATTTTGATATATTACATCAAAAAATTAAAATATCAAACTTTATATGATTACCAAGAACAAATTTATTGATGACTTTTATTTTTTTTAGTATAAAACAAAACATTGATCTGGAATGCCTAAATTTGATGCTATTAATCCAAAGAAACATCAGTGAAACAGATCATGTTGTGCCAAACCTTATCCTTGGTTTTCTCATTAGGTTCTTTTTTTTTTTTTTTTTTTTAATTTTTTTTTTTTTCAACGTTTATTTAGTTTTGGGACAGAGAGAGACAGAGCATGAACGGGGGAGGGGCAGAGAGAGGGAGACACAGAATCGGAAACAGGCTCCAGGCTCCGAGCCATCAGCCCAGAGCCTGACGCGGGGCTCGAACTCACGGACCGCGAGATCGTGACCTGGCTGAAGTCGGACGCTCAACCGACTGCGCCACCCAGGCGCCCTCATTAGGTTCTTTAGAAGTTGCATTTATTCTTTGGAAATACTAAAGCGTTCTTCCAAAACACACCTTTAGTGTTTCAGCATTGCTCGGTTCATTGCTGAAGCTAATGCCTTACTCGTGACTGGAAAATATTTATTTCCTATGAAAATCTGGGTCAATAAACATTAGAGAATTAAGAGCATTTAATTCTGAATATAAGTACCAAACCTAAGATATATCATCTGTTTCCACAAAGTTTTAATATTGTTTTATTTCCCTTCTTGTTCTCCTGCTATAGTTAAGGACGTAGGCAAGGTATGGTCATAACATGCCTTGTCTCCAGTTTAATGGAAAAATCAATGGATACCAGTAATTTCAAGAATATTAGATACAACCACTGTCTTTCTTAGAGTTCTTAGGCTGAGACTCTACAACAAAAAGTAATTGAATATTAATATAAATCTCAAAAGCTAAGTTACATTTGACCAAATTAAGCATTAATAATATATTGTTTAAATTATAATTTTTGAGTGAACTGGCCAGAGGAATTAAAGCAAATGTTTATTGACTTTCTTTCTTGTCCTTAAGATCTATTGTCTTTCCTTGATTTACTGCATGAAAAATAGTTGTCAGCTTCTTGGAATATTTTCAGAACTGTAGCTGTGAAGAAGGCATTGCCTTGTTCCTCTTTCTCCTTGTGTCTTTTCTTTCCCAAAATATGGAGATGAAGTCATTAATTTCATTATCCCCAAATTAGGTTGTGTACCAGGAAAAAACAAACAAACAAACAAACAAAATCTGTTTAACAAGGCACATTCACAGAGGCATGGAGGAAATTGAGGAGGAAGGACATGAGATCCATGTAGATTGTTTAAACATTCTTAAAGAACTCCTCAGCCACAATCCACGCTTCTGGCAATGACCAACAGCCTCACGTCCCTGATCTCCCTGTCCAGCTCCTCCATGAGGTGCATGACAAAGTCCACCAACATGAGCTCGTGCAGAGGCTTGTGAGTCGAAAACTGATGTCACATTCTTCCACTGCTTTCCTTACGAGAATAAAGAAGTTCTCTGTTGCATCATCATGAGGCACATATTGCTTTCTAGTCCATCTTTGCATGCTTTCAGTACCAGTGACCCCTGTTGACACCTGAATTGCTTCCCAAGTTACACTGCCTTCTTCCTTCTGGGGCTGCAGTTCTTAGCAAGAGGCTACTGTTGTGATTAAGATTTCCCCAGAATTTAATTCCTCTCTGTAGCAGGCCAACAGACAGTGGGCTGATGGATCCTGGGTAAAACTTCACAAATAGTTGTTGCCTAACACCTGTTAGCTAATACATTGCTTTCAATTCTTGGTATTTCTTCGTCAACTCTTTAGTTCCATCTCATGTTTGAGACTAGTGTGGTTCTGGAAGACTGAGCAAAATAGAGACAGTTCTTTCATCCTCTTCTCCTAAGACCAACTCAGTTGCACAGTAGCCTTATCATACCAGGATTATTTAGATGCTGACCCAGATCTTTCCTCCCTGTCACCTGTTATGTATTGCCTTCACAATATCTCTAATTCTCCGTATATGAGAGAAGAATGTGCATTTGTAACTATTGTTACCAAGATTTTGTTGGCCTTTACGATGGTTTCATATTTTTTGAAAGTATTTTTTACATATATTTTCTTTTCTCTGGTAGTTTTATCATTTCTATGCTTTTCTTCTCTTCATTCCACCCTTTCTTCCTCCTTCTCTTATTAAATAATGCACATTCTGCACATTGGTTTCTATTCCCATTCTGTGAAAACAAATACTTTTAAAATCTCTATTGAAGGGGTCAGGAAACACTTTCCGTAAAGGGCCAGATAGTAATTTTTTATATTTTGCAGACCGTGCCATATAGCCTTGGTCACACTTATTCAACTTTGATTTGTAGTGCAAAATTAGCCACAGACAGTATGCAAATAAGTGACATGGCTTTGTTCTAATAAAACTTTATTGACAGGAACAGATAGTAAGCCATGGTTTAAAGATTCTTACTCTATATCACACGCTTCTATTTAAGGAGAAAAAGAGTGACTACATTCTCGGTATTTTATTACTTTGAAAAAAACATTGTTAAAAAACCGGTCTCCTTCCTTCAAGAACAAAATCCTCTTTTGGAGCTTTTGGACTTTCTGTTAAAATAAACAAAAGAAAATAACAACAATAACAACGAAAATGCAGCTATATGACAAGGATCAAAGAAATCATAATTCAAAGTTTATTACAGTCCACACATAACCTACAGCTATCATACAATGTGCAAATATACACGTGGCATCTAATCGTTCAATTGGAAATAGCCACCTTTGTCAAACAGTGGCTCTGATAAGCAAATACTCTTACCAAACCATCAATATCTTCGAAAAACTGATTTAAATATGAAAATGACCTTCTGTTTTGCCACATTCTAATTCTTTTAATTTCTTTGTTGCCTAAGTCCTACAAGGCTGGCTTTGAATTTTGCATCATCGCCGCTCTAACACTTATGCAGCACCAGAGCCTTCTAGACCTAATGAATTTTTGAATTACTCTTCAGGTAAGAGTGACAATAGGTGAATGTAACAAGGGGAAAAAGCAAATAAAAGAAAAAAAAAGTTTTTTCAGTCTAAAATGCATTTTCTAAACCAAGAATAAATTATCATAATAAACAAAGATTATTATAATTGGAATTATGCTGACAATTTATAGAAGATGTCTTCCTTTCCTGCACTTGCTATTTTGTTTAGTGTTTAGACAAATACTATATATGCTACCAACTTACAATAGGTAGGAAATCATGGCTTACTTTAAGGATAATTACTATATCGACTGGTGTTTAGAATAAATGAAAATTTCCTTGAAAATAGAATATTTTTCCAATTCTGTATCCCAACTACCTTCTACATAGTAGCACTCATTATTAGCTGAAGTGATAAGTGAACAACTTTATGATTACTTTTTTATTAAATATGCATCTCCTTTGATGTTGTGATTTGTAATAATGTAATATAATTTGAAGACTTGCTAACTTTCTCTATCCTGAATAAAGACATATCACATAAAGAAAAACAATGATGCTGTCCTTTCTTTTTACATAACTGATATGCTCAGTTCTTAGTGGACATGTCGCTCTTTGAGTGTTGTATAAAAGAATAAAGAGCTCTGTCTTCAGAACTGAGCAATAAATTGCACAGATACTGTCTAGGAGTGGAGTTGGTTTCAAGTTGGTATTTTGTATCCAAATTAGCATGTGTCATTAGACATAGAAGTAATGCAAAACCATTTTGAAAATAGAAACCCTTAGTTGAGATAAATTTTAGTCTGGGTATAAAAAGGAAAGCAGCAGTGACAAAAAATGATGTCACTGAGTAGCCACAAAGGATGGTATGCCCTTGAGTGATTTAAGGTTGGGGGCAGGAGATGAGAATTAAAGAGAGGCACTGAAGGATTTCCACTGCCTAAAATTTCTTGTGGTCTCACATATAGTTTTATCTAATGTAATAAGTTTTAGTTATTATTTGAGGAACTTTGGAGAAGCTTAAGTATACTCCAATGTATGTACCTAAGATCAGGAAATCACTAAGTTAGTTCTATTGTTACCTCATTTGTGTTTCAAAGTTCCGGATGTTCTCTTAAAAGAAGATCTTGATATTTCCTCTGAAGGCTAGAGCTTTTTAAGAAGAAATTTAGTATTCTAACAAGACATTTGTCTTTGTTTAAGGTCATCCTTACAACTTTGAAGAGAGAACATGCTGACAATTTATGAAGCAAATGTCGTCTAACTACCCATAGAATAGGGCAAACTTACATTACCTGTCAAAGCTACACTGAGAAATTGCAGGAAAAGACAACTGTACAGAGAATGTATCTATACTCTTGTCATTTTTTTTCTTTATGCTGAATATGCCACTGCAGAGTTAGAATTAGATTACCTCTCTGAATAGAAAATTATCAATGAAGAGTCTAACAAAGATATATAGGTCACCATTCTAATTTACTTGAAAAACTAATCATGGTCTTAAGGTATATCAATTTCAATCATTAATCACATGATCCAATTGGGGAAAATAATACACTGAAGCATAGTTTAAGTTCAATTTATGGAAGAATATCACAAGTGCCTGAAACAGTACTTGAATTTCTATAAATGACCAATACATATATATTTGATTGAATAGCTAATCGACTCAAAAATCAGATGGGCTATCTCTCATGTTAGTGAGATTTCTTTCTGCTAGAAGTTCTTAACATTTGAGGTATTAAAGGAAATATTGGATGACTGCTATCGAGGTATGAAGTATAAAGAATTCTTTCATTGATTTTGCATTTGAGCTAGATATCATGTTCAATCTTTTCCTATTCTAAGTCTTTACAGCTTTGGTAAGAACTCAATAAGCCTGAATACATATAAGAATGTAATCAGGTAACATATTATATTCTGAATATATATGTAAAATGGCCATTTTGCTTATGATGATATCAGTGTCTATAAACAGTTAAGTATAACTTTCATGTGCAGGTGGATAACAAAGAATAGATAATTCCGGTTGCTTACACATAATCAAGAGCTACTATGTATGAATCAAAACCTATTTGAATCCTTAGAAAGCATGTGTCCTACTTATGTAATTTTGTGGTGTACGAGGTGCTGTGCAGAAGGCAACCCATATGCCCTATTCAAGGCTTCTAGTAGACAATAGAATCAGGACTGTACTACTGACTCCTGGGTTAGTGCTCTTTCCTCTTTTATTAGCATTTTCCTACTATATCTAATACATTTTTATGACCTATAGACTCAAGTCTATAAACTCTCAAATAAGTGAATATTTAGGTGTAACTGCATTTAAAAAAAGCATATGCTGCAATAAATACATTTTTATTTGATGAAGATGAGGCAAGAGGCAATGACTAATAAGTATTGTCACTCAAAAGATCTAAAAATGAAAAGCCAATAATCAAGTAATAAGGAACTTCAGCAGCTCAAGAGGAAGATTTGCAGACTACAAGTGACTGGGTTCTGCAACTTTTCAGGAGTTAAAACATCTAGTGATTACATGGCAATGGGAGGGGGTTTCAGTATCCATTAAAATCATGAGTGTGAAAGGAAATTCTATCTCCTCAATGGATATTGTGAGGAAGGCAAAATAGATCACAATTCCTCAAAACCAAAACATGAAAGGGAGAGAATATGTTAGCACCATGTTAAATTCTGTTCATTAAATATCTAGTTGTAAAGGTTGCCAGACCAAACACAGATGGAATCGCAGTAGACTGCTTATGTAAATCACACAAGGTTAACTCGCTATCTAGTAAGGTTTCACAAAGCTTACTGGTTTATTAAAGGGGAAAGTGGCTTTCAAGGTTTGTAACAGCTTGAAACCGACTAAACTACTTGGTTCCATCTGCGGCTTATCTGAATTCCACACGTCTAACTTGAATATATTACAAGTGTTCTGATGGTGTCTTAACTCCCCAGTCAGGAAGGTTTTTCTCTCAAATTTCATTTTCCTGTTGTTGTTGCAGTGGCACATCTCTCTCTCTCTCTCTCTCTCTCTCTCGCACACTCTTTCTGTCAATCTCTTCCTCTCATTCTCACTCCCTCAATTTCTCTCTCTCTCTCTCAATATTGGTGTATGGGAGGGGTTGCCTTAACATGCATGAAACTCAAGATCACTGGCTGGAAACCATGATCTAGGTGGTTGCCAAGTCAACATCAAAGTGAAGAAGTATATTTATCAATGTGAAAGGAATGAAACTGGACAGAGACTCACATGGGAAGTCAAGAGGGCTTTCAGTCACAATCCCAATATTTGTAGGAACTGAATAAAAAGTTAACCATGGAGGAATAATTTTAAGTCACATTTATGTGATTGTCACAGCTTTTATGCATTGCTTCGGGATTAGAGTACAGGGATTTGCTAAAATTTCCAATAGCCTAGGGTTTCCAAACAGGTGCATGGCTGCCAATACATTGTCAATGGGTTATTGTCTGTGCAAAGCTGGCAGATGCCTGCTGCATGCCACTTCAAGTGCTCTTGACAGTCCTATTGTGGTGAGAAGTGCCATGAATATTTCATCCAACTTTGCCCAGGTGCAACCTTGCCTCAGACCCTAATTGTGTGCCTCTTACTTCTTATCACAGACCTGCTCTCAAATACCCCTGAGACATTTGGAAACCCACTGAGTACTCACGGAATGTGCAATGCAGAAGTGGTTGCTGCTGATGCCCACGGGATCATTCTTGACCAGCAGGGAATAGAAGCCAATAAACAAACAAATACTGTTCTTCTTTGTACACCAGGTGGTCAGTTTGTGACTGAGCCCCATAGCTCATATATATGGCCAACATGGTGAACTGCATTCTTTCTTCCCTTTTGATTCCCCCAACCCCCCAGGCCCTACTCCCTGATGTCACTTCTCAAATAAACTACCTATAGCCCTGTTTCTCAAGGTCTACTTTTAGAGATCCCAGCTTAAGACAGCCAAGATTTAGCCCTCACAGTGCTCACTGTGGTTAGGTAGGTCTTCTTTTAGCTGGAGCCATCTTCTGTATCACCTACCTTGAAAGCAGACTCCAATTTTATCCAAGTATGTTGTGCAGATATAATCATTTTTTTTAAGTGCACCATGACCCAAAAATTCAGAAACATTGCAATAAGCTACAAATGTATGAGGACTTGCTATTTGACTATAAAGCTCATAATTTACAAAGAACTAACCAGAAAGATACAATTTATAGAATTTCATTTCAGAAAACAAAATGCTCTTGGTTATTACTCTATCCAATTACATTACTAATTTAGAGGGTGATATGGCTAACAGAGTAAGACAAAAGGAAATTGAATGTCTAAGGCGCGTAGAGAAGCGTAATGACAAAGCATGAACGTGAATAAGGTGACAAACCTCAAAGTAATCATGGAACATTTGAATTTTAGCTCAAATGTGACTTGGTATTACCTACCACAGGTAATATGACCAGAAGGTCACTTTCACATTGTATTTTAAATACTAAAATAAAAATACCTTTATTATGGGAAAAGAGACAAACCTTGTGGCATAACCACATTACATTCTTCAACCCTACTTTCACCATTTATATGGACTCCTTACGCCTTGAAAAGATTACTCTGGAATACTTCAAAGCCACTATTGAGACTCCTTAGAGTGAAGACTTCTTACATCATACACGAAGTCCTATAAAGTTTGACCTCCCAATTAAAGAGCTTCTAGGACAATATTTCATGAAAAAACAATACTTTCACATAAGAAACAGGTTTACATATAAATATTCCTTCTACATCTATCACTAGACTTTAAATTTTATTAAAATTTTTTTAAACATTTATTCATTTTTTGAGAGATAGATACAGTGTGAGTGGGGTAAGGACTGAGAGAGAGACACACACAGAATCTGAAGCAGGCTTCAGGCTCTGAGCTGTCAGCACAAAGCCCAACACGGGGCTCAAACCTTCGGACCATGAGATCATGACCTGAGCTGAAGTTTAACGCTTAACTGACTGAGCCACCCAGGTGCCCCACTAGACTTTAAATTTTAATTACATTTGATGTGAATATGTTTCCACTAAAAAAAAATCACTTTCATTGTCGTCACAACGTGGTTTCATATGAATATGATTTTAGACATCCAGTCAAACCTTCCATCTCTCATTCCACTGTCTTCATAATGGGTATATGTATATGTGCACGTATTTATAATTACATGTGGATAAATACACATATATTTACGTATGTTTAACATAAATATATATTTATTTGTAAATTATATATGTCGTATTATTTTTTTTTTTACATTTTAAAAGAAAGTTTTAAAGTTTAGAAAAAAGGGGAATATTTTCTTCTCACATCAGAAGAGATTGTTTTGGTGTGCCTGGGTAGCTCAGTAGGTTAAGTTTCTGACTTCAACTCAGGTCATGATCTCAGTTCATGGGTTTGAGCCCTGTGTCAGGCTCTGTGCTGACAGCTCAGAGCCTGGAGCCTGCTGCAGATTCTGTGTCTCCCTCTCTCTGCCCTTCCTCTGCTCATATTCTGTCTCTGTCTCTCAAAAATAAATAAACATCAAATAAAATAAAAAATAAATAAAAAAGAGATTGTCTTGTGCTTCCCTTGAAGACCCCTGCTACACTAGGTTCTTCTTTGTCATCTTGCATGGGTTGGGACTCAGTGTGCCTATTCTTGACTGACCGGGAACACTATAATTATAGGATATAGAACCGTTTGGTTTCGGCTGCTACAGTCAAGATCTGAGGCTATCCTGCCTTGCTTGACCAGATGCAGGCAAAAGTCTGAGTACATCTCTCATGTGAAACTGATTCTGATGTCAACCCCTCTTGTTTAGAGTCAGATTTGATCCAGGATGTCTCTTGAGTTCCCAGAGAGATATTCCTTAGGTTCTGGTTTTTCCAAATTAATAATTCTCAAAGTTGCTTGTGACCGCAGAAGTGTAAATGGGTTTGTTTATTTGTTCCCTTTACAATCTTCAATTCATTGTTTTTACAGGCTTACTTGTCCAACCTGGGATCAAGGAGAATTCTTTTTCTTACTATCAAACTGAAAAATGTCTTTCACCTTACCTCCGTTCCCAAAGTTGTAGGACTGGTCATCATGGAGCCAAACACTAGCAAAGATTCTAAAAATGAAAAAGAAATTAACTTTCTTAAAAAAGCACTTCCTGGGCACCTGGGTAGCTCAGTTGGTTAAACATCTTACTCAATTTCGACTCAGGTCATGATCTCATGGTGATGAGATCAAGCTCAACATAGGGCTTTGTGCCGAGTGTGGTGCCTGCTTAAGATTCTCTCTCTCTCTCTCTCTCTCCCTCTGCTGTCTCTCCCTCGTTCATGTATGCTTTGTCTCTCCCTCTCTCTCTCTAAAAAAATAAAATTAAAACAAAAATAAAAACTTCTTTGGACAGAAAAAAGCTTCTGAGTAGAAAAAGACAAACAGGACATAAAACATAAAAAAATGGAGTCTGAGAGATGTTTCACTAAACTTGTCCACTGCATTGTTAATAGGTCATGATTCCAGTTCCTAAAAGTAAAGTGATATTTTCCATTAGATTTTCAAACATCCAATGTGATACATTCAAAATCAAAACTATAAGAATAAAACTTTTTTATCGTAAAAATGCCTACAGTGTTGTAATGAGAATTACTATGAAAATAGTCTTTATTTTCATGTTTACCTTGTGACAACTGCAGAAAATTAGATATTCAATAAACATTTAATAAAGGTATTGACGGTCAAAATCTAATTATATGACTTTTACTCTAAGGCATACTTGTTGAAATATGCTGTTAAATAAGTTATTAAAACAATTACTTTTGGACAACGTAAATTTATAGGGTTTGTGTATTTTTATGCTTGTTTATATGAGACCCTGTTTGGTATATGATAAAAATTATTTCTCATTCGATAACTTCCATTTAAAAAACTGTTTATTTAAATGTAAGTATATATAGAAAGAACACATATGTAAGTATAGAGCCCAATATATTTTTTTCAAATGAAGACACCTGTATAACCAGCACTCAGATGAAGAAGCAACAAATTAGCTTTATCTTAGATGGTCTATTGTCCCCTTCCATTCAATAAATCTTTTCTAACTGAAGATATTCATTTTTTGGACTTTTACTCAATGGATTAGTTTGGACCATTTTGTATTTTAAGTAAATAGAATTGTGCAGTTCATTCTTTTCAGTTTGGCTTAGTTCATTCAATTTTATGTTTATGAGATCTGACTACTGCATGTAGTAGTATGCCATTTATATCTATTGCTGCCTAATATTCCACTTTATCAGTATATCAAAACTTATTTATTCATATCCTTATGATAGTACATGGTTAGTGGACAGGTTAGGGTTATTAAAAGTTGTATTGTTATGCATATTTAATATATGTCTTTTGGTCAAGATACATAGAGATTTCTCTTGGGCATAGACCTAGGGATGACTGCTAGATCATATGGTGTGCATATCTTAATGGCCAACAGATATAACTTAATAATTTTATTTTTTTAAGTTTATTTATTTTGAGAGAGAGAGTGTGCGAGGAGGAGACAGACAGAGAGAGAGAATCCTAAGCAGACTCCATGCTCTCAGCACGGAACCCGATGTGGGGCTCAAACTCAGGAACTGTGAGCTCGTGACCTGAGCCGAAACCAGGAGTCGGTTGCTTAATCCACCGAGCCACCCAGGTGCCCTGCCAAATACTTTTCTGAAGTGCTTGTACCAGTTTATGCTCTCATTAGCAGCCCATGGCAGTTGCTGGTTGCTTTGCTTACTATTTTCTGTATTTTCATTATTCTGAAGCACATGTAGTAGTAGTATTATGTTGTGCTTTAATTTGTATATTTCCAATGATGAGTAAGATTGATTTTTCATGTTTATTGGGCATTTAGAAATCTTTGATAAAACATCTGTTCAAGTATTTTGTCGATTTTTTACTGGGATATCTCTTTGTTTTTATTGGTTTATACTTCCTGTTATATTCTGGGTGAGTCCTTTGAGGATATATGTGTTTTTAATATTTTCTTCCACTTGGCAGAATGCTTTTATTTTTTTTTCTTTTAATGCTTTTTTATTTATTTTGAGAGAGAGAGAGAGAGAAAGAAAGAGTGAGTGGGGAGGAGAAGAGAGAGGGAGAGATAATCCTAAACAGGTTCTTCTCTATCAGCTCAAAGCCGAACACAGGGCTCCATCTCATGAACCATGAGATCATAACCTGACCTGAAATCAAGAGTCAGATGCTCAACTGACTGAGCCACCCAGGAACCTCTGGATTGCTCTTCTATTTTCTTGTTGGTGTCTTTTGTTAAATGTAAGCTACTTAATTTTAATAAATTTTAACTTTTTTCTTTCATTATCATAAATTTTGTGACCTTTTAAAAAGCAATCTTTGCATACTCTAAGGTCACAAAGAAGCTCTCTTATGTTTTCCACTAAAAGTTTTATTGTTTTAGCTTTTATTTAGATTTGCCATCCATCTGAAAATAATTTCTGTGTATGATATGAGGTAGGGGATCTTTTTATAAATATCAAAAGGGCTTTATAAAAAATATCATCCACTCACTTTGACACCATACCTTTTTTATAAAATTAGGTGACAGTGTATGTATGGATGTGTTTCTGGACTCTCTCTTCTGTTCCTCTGGCCACTTTGTCTATCTTTAAGTTAATACAAAATTGTTTCAGTGTTATGACAATAGTGTATGCTGATATCTTCATATTATAAAATACAACCATTATTTAATAATAATAGATAATTTACAATTTTTAAAACATAAAATATAAATGTTTATTGCATCTTATTTTAAATTTTTATGTAGACCACAATATATAGATTATTCTGAGTCATAGAAAGGTAGATTAAAAATATTATTCTAAACAAATATTCTAAATAAAATAGTATTATTCTAAATTCTAAAGTGCAATATTCTTTTTTTGAATGTAACCCTTTTAAGATGACTTTTGTGCACTTTTCTGATGTATTTTAATTCTTCTTTGAGTATTCTGTTCTTTTTGACATGAGATATTACAGGTTCACATTGTACTTTTCCTGTCATGGTTGTAGAAATAGGTATTCCTTCAAGGGGATCAGGTTCTTTTAGGTGGGAAATGAATTTAGAAACCAAGATCTTAGCACTTACTTTGATTATTGCTGCTTGGTGCTCTGTGGCCTTTTCAGTGGATAGTATGAGAACAAAGTGTGTGTGTGTGTGTGTGTGTGTGTGTGCGCGCGTGCCAGCACATGTGTGTGCATACATGTAACTACATACATAGCTAGACAAATATATGTGTACACTTAAGTATATATATAAATGTGCATATACTTTCACACACACACATACCCATATACCTATATGTAATTTCACACTGACAGGAATGCCAATCCATCACCATGAGTTTCATTCCTGATTTCCCTCTTTTCATGTTTGTAACTCCTTTGCTAACATTGGAAAATCTGTCTAGCATTATCCAATATATTTCATTTATTTTCTCTATCCCCTCTTTTATAACTAATATCTGACAGCTACAGCTCCCACCCTATTTGGCTTCTTTCATCACATGGGCCTCAAGCCTCAAGAGGCCTCTGTCTTTGCTTTGTTCTTTTAATGGCTCTTTGATCAAATTAAGGAAGGATGGAGGATAGAAACAAAGGCGAATCATATATTTCTTTGGGCAAGTTTTGGGAAACAAATCTAATTTTGCTTTAAGACAAGATCAATGACAAAAAGAAAAAAAAGAGAAAGAGACTGCTATAATCTGTTTTTTTATTTCAGGAAGAGAGAGAAGGTCTTCCTTCTGATCTTTATTATGTAATATTGTCATTTGCTTCTGGTAAGGGGAGTCACAAGGATTATCAGTGATTACATTTTTCATGTTTTTTTTTTTTCAAATGTATTTATTTAAATTCAAGTTAGTTAACATACACTGTAGTATTGGTTCCAGGAGTAGAACCCAGTGATTTACAACTTACATATAACACCCAGTGCTCATCACAAAAAGTGCTCTCTTTGATGCCCATCACCCATTTATCCCATCTCCCCACTGACCTCCCCTCCAGCAATCCCCAGTTTATTCTCTGTATTTTAAGAGTCTCTTATGGTTTGCCTCCCTCTTGTTTTCATCTTATTTTTCTTTCCCTTCCCTTATGTTCATCTGTTGTGTTTCTTAAATTCCACATATGAGTGAAATCTCTGCCTGACTTTATTTCCCTCTGCCTGACGTATTTCCCTTAGCATAATACACTCTAGTTCGATCCAAGTTGTTGCAAATGGCAAGATTTCATTCTTTTTGATTGGTGAGTAGTAAGCCATTGTATATGTATACCACATCTTCTTTATCCATTTGTCAGTGGATAACATTTGGGCTCTTTCCATAGTTTGGCTATTGTTGATAGTTTTGCTATAAACACTGGGGTGAATGTGCCCCTTCAAATCAGCATTTTTGTGTCCTTTGGATACATACCTGGTAGTGCAATTGCTGGGTCATAGGGTAGTTCCATTTTTAATTTTTTGAGGAACCTTCATACTGTTTTCCAGAGCAGCTGCACCAGTTTGCATTCCCACCAGCAGTGCAAAAGGGTTCACTTTTGTCCGCATCCTCATCAACATCTGCTGTTTCCTGAGCTGTTAATTTTAGCCATTCTGACAAGTGTGAGGTGCTATCTCATTGCGGTTTTGATTTGTATTTTCCTGATGATGAGTGATGTTGAGCATCTTTTCATGTGTCTGTTAGCCATCTGGATGTCTTCTTTGGAGAAGTGTCTATTCTTGTCTTCTGCCCATCCTTCACTGGATTATTTTTTTTTTGGGTGTTGAATTTGGTTAGTTCTTTAGATTTTAGATTCTAATCCTTTATCTGATATGTCATTTGTAAATATCTTCTCCCATTTTATCAGTTGTCTTTTCGTTTTGTTGGTTGTTTCCTTAGCAGTGCAGACGATTTTTATCTTGATTAAGTCCCAATAGTCTATTTTTGCTTTTATTTCCTTTACCTCTGGAGACATGTCAAGTAAAAAGTTGCTGCGGCTGAGGTCTAAGAGGTTGCTGCATGTTTTCTTCTGTAGGATTTCATTGTTTTCCTGTCTCACATTTAGGTCTTCCATCCATTTTGAATATATTTTTGTGTATTGCGTAGGAAAATTTGATTTTCGAATTTGATTCTTCTGCATGTGGCTGTCCAATTGTCCAATCTGCTGGAGAGACTGTCACTTTTCCATTGGATACTATTTCCTGCTTTGTCAAAGATTAGTTGGCCATACACTTGTGGGTCTATTTCAGGGTTGTCTGTTCTGTTCTATCGATCCATATGTCTGTTTTTGTGTGAGTACCATACTGTCTTGATAATTACACCTTTGAAATACAGCTTAAAGTCCGGAATTGTGATGCCCCCAGCTTTGGTTTTCTTTTTCCAACATTACTTTGGGTATTCGGGGTCTTTTCTGGTTCCATGAAAATTTTAGAATTGTTTGTTGTAGCTCTGTGAAGAATGCTGGTGTTATTTTCGTAGGGATTGCATTGAATGTGTAGATTGCTTTGGGTAGTAGTATCGGCATTTTAACAATATTTGTTCTTCCAATCCACTAGCAGGGAATGTTTTTCCATTTCTTTGTGTATTCTTTAATTTCTTACATAAACTTTCTATAGTTCTTAGTGTACAAATCTTTTACCTCTTTGATTAGTTTTATTCCTAGGTATCTTATGGTTTTTGGTGCAATTGTAAATGGCATCTATTCCTTGATTTCTGTTGCTTAATTATAGCTGTATAGAAATGCAACTGATTTCTGTACATTGATTTTATATACCACGACTTTGTTGAATTCACATATCGGTTCTAGCGGTTTTTTAGTGGAGTCTTTCAGATTTTCCACGTAGAGTATCATGCCATCTGCAAAAAGTGAAAGTTTGACTTTTTATTTGCCAGTTTGTAGGTCTTTTATATATATATATATTTTTTTGTTATCTGATTGCTGAGGCTAGGACTTCCAGTACTATTTTGAACAACAGTGCTGAGAGTGGACATCGCTGTCGTGCTCCTAATCTTAGGAGGAAAGCTCTAAGTTTTCCCCATTGAGAATGATATTAGCTGTGGGACTTTCATATATAGCTTTTATGATGTTGAGGTATTAGCAGTGATTACATTTTAATATTGACTTTATCATATTTATCAAGAATTATATGTTGATTATTTTGATGTTATAATATCTCAAATAATGGTTAGTAAATTAAAATCTATTTATGTTTTATTTTTATTTTCTTATGTCCTCAAGCTGGACATGTGTACCAAAACTCTGTCTTTTAAAAAAATTTTTTTTAATGTTTATTTATTTTTGAAAGAGAGACAGAGCATGAGCAGGGGAGGAGCAGAGAGAGAGGGAAACACAGACTCTGAAACCGGCTCCAGGCTCTGAGCTGTCAGCACAAATCCTGACGGGGGGCTTCAACTCACCAACTGCAAGATTACGACCGGAGCTGAAGTTGGACGCTTAACCACCTGAGCCACCCAGTCACCCCCAAATCTCTGTCTTATAGGGTCATAATCCACTTTTAAAAACATCTTGTTTCTCTTGATTTTTATAATCCTTATCTTTGTTACTATTTTCAGAAATTTGAATTATTCACCTTTTAGATATTATATTAAACATTGAATAAGGCATTAAATAGGCAGGGTACCTGACGTCAGAAAGTGTTTATTCTACTGAGGTCTTAGAAGAAACTAATCTCAAAATGTATAGTGGTTTAAACATAATAAGATATTTTTGTTGTTGTTTTTTGCAAAATAATATTCCAAGGTGCTTTTTTCTGGTCAACAGGAGAACTCATCTCCCACAGTCACTTAAACTTACAGAGCGTCTTCAAGCTTCAGCACAGAGCTTTACCTTGAAGGCCTCCTTTGGGTCAGCCAGAAGGTGAATAGGTCAGGGAGCATATGTGGGAGACTTTTATGGGGCAGAATTAGAAGTGTCTCATTTCATTTCTTCTCTTCTCATTCCACTGTCTAGATCCCTGTCATGTGGCCCTGCGAAACGCAAGGGAATCTAGGATATGTGTGCCTAAGCAAAAGGAGAAATATTCTGGTGAATAGTAGACAATAGCTGCCGTAGCATCATACTACATGTATAAAAAGCAGACCTGCTCTGGTGGAAACACAAGTGAGCCATATGTACCACTCAGTAGATATTTCTTCAGTCCCTTAAAAAACACAGAAACAAATAACATTAACAACAAAAATCCTTCTCCAAAAATCTAGGTTTTCACAGAATGCCATTCAGAAATTATTACGTGAAAATGTACGCATTTACTCAGCAATCTCATTCTTGGAACTCTATACTGTAGAAATAAAAAGCATATTTCAAAAACAATTGCATTACAAATGTACCCATTGATTCAGCAATCTCATTTCTGGGACTACATACTATAGAAATAAAAGTATATTTTAAAAACTATTGTATTAAACACATACTCATTGTCTCAGCAATTCAATTCCTGAGAGTCTATACCAAAAAATAAAAGAATATCATGTTGAAAGCTCTGTTCTCAGCAATTTGTTCTTTAAAATGTCTTCTGAAGCAGTATCTGTAGTAACAAAGGCAAAACAAAATAAAATGAAAATCAAACTAGAAAGAAAATGGAAACCCGTTAATAGGGAAGTAATAGAAGGGATTTATAAATATTTTAAGATCATGAAATATTATGTGGCTATTCCTTAGAACTAATTCTAGTTGGAGTATAGGAATTTCCATAATGTATTAATAGATAAAAAAAGCAAGATGCTGATAATTATACATAATATGAGCTCATTTCCTAAGATAATAAGAAATTAACCAATATTTCTAAGTGCAGGGGCACCTGGGTGGCTCAGTGGGTTAAGCGCCGACTTAGGCTCAGGTCATGATCTCGTGGTTCATGAGTTTGAGCCCCACGTCAGGCTCTGTGCTGACAGCTTCCAATTCTGTGTCTCCCTCTCTCTCCACTCCTTCCCCACCTGTGCTCTGTCTCTGTCTCTCAAAAATAAATAAACATTAAAAATTTTTTAAAAATATTTCTAAGTGCAGAGGGCATGTGTGTGTGAAAGAGTTACAATGTAAGCATAATGAAAGGTATCTTTGTGTTTAATCTTTTACAAGTTGTTACTTGTCATGATTGGAGTCAAGTGAGTCCTGGAAGCAGGAAAACATAAAGACAATATGCTAATTTTACTGGGTGTAAGGGCATTGATATTGTGATAGATGAGATTATGTCAGACCACCAGAGTATACACATGGCAAAATGACAGGACAGATACTCAGCACAATTATCATGATTTGTGTGTTAGTGTGGTGTGATTGAAAGTGGGCTTTATTTGTTATATTTTCTTTAATTTTGTATCATTTCTGAAAAATGTGGAAAGGCTCCTACAATACTCTATTTATAGATTCTCTTTTTGTCTAATACCATTAATATAAACAATACTAGGTAGAAAAAAGCCAGAGATGAGAGATCCAAATTAAAATCTTGTTATTCAAATAATCCTTGCAGAATTGCAAGGATTCATGTATTTTTCACTTGTTTAAGATAAGGAGTTCTGGCACTTCTTAGACTAAATCTCTCTTTGGGCCCAATAAGTTTGGCTGGTGAAAACCTGATTATTCGTGTGTGTGTGTGTGTGTGTGTGTGTGTGTGTGTGTGTGTGTGTGTATTTGGTTCAAATAACTAAAATGGTTTGCCTAAATGTGGGTGGCTATGTTATATATCATATAATTGCCTAAAATATGAGACATATTTGAAGAGCATTTCAGAAATGCACTTTTTTTGCATTTATTATCTTATTTACTTTTTTATTTTTTATATTTTACTTTCTAATTGAAGAATAATTGACTTACAATATTGTATTAGTGTCAGGTATGGAACATAGTGATTCAATAGTTAGATATGTTATGAAATGGTTAACACAATATCTGTTACCATCTGTTACCATACAAAGTTGTTACAATATTATTGAGTATATTCCCTATGCTGTACATTACATTCCCATGTCTAAATTTCATAACTGAGAGATTGTACCACTTAATACCCTTAATCTATTTTTCCAGACATGCAGTTTTAGTAATGATTAATAACAATAACTATTGTATCAATACTCTATTTGTGGAAGGTTTTCAAAGAACCTAATGAAGGCAAGGGAAGATTTGATTTCTCACTGTCAATACAAAGAGAATGGCGTGTATTCTTCTACAGTTCTAAATAATTTAGATGAGTGTTTTGACTTTTAATGACACTTTCTCATCATTTTTCTAATTGAATGTTTTTAGTACATTTTGGATGTGTTTTGGTTTCTTTTTACCCATTGTGCCTTGCATTGAAAAGAGCTGCACAACAATCTAACAATTCTGTAATAGATTCTTATACTTTGAAAACTCAACTCAATTTCAGAGCAGTCAGATTTATCTGTCTCTTCATGTGCCCCTCCATCCATCAATCTATCTGTCAATCTATCTGTCTCTCTGTCTATCTATCTATCTAGTCTATCATCTATCATCTATCTTCTACCTAATCTTTGTAGATTAGGTAGAATCTTTCCAAATTTCCTTTTTTAATCCAAAAATCTGATCTAGTCAGAGATGTTTTGATGGTTGCACTGCTGAATCTGAGAAAGGGATTCCCTGGTAAAGACGTCATGGAGGGGATCCCCTAGGGAAGGTGTCATGAGTTGTCTCAAAGAATTACATAGCAAATTAGACAGGATTTGAGGCTTATTTCAGGAGAGTGAGAGGAGATTTTTTTGTTTTTGTTTTTGAAAATATCAAAGGAGTGGCAGATGTCTTATTATTGCTCCTGTAGAAATAATGTCACAAGACCAGGTGGAAAAAATTTCCCCATGACAAAACTGGAAAGCGTGATGGAGGAGAGCCACTTCAAGATGGAAAATTAATTGCTCTTTTTTTTGTAGTCATAATCCTAGTTGGATAAAGTATTTGAAATTTTGATGTTCACAACTACATGAAATCTAGGTTCAAGAAAATTCCATTAACTTTCTATCTCCATTCTTTTTTGAAGCCACACTATCAACTTGACCTTTTCAAACTATTACTTAAATTTGCCTTTATCCTTATGCAACACATAAATAAAATCACAGTTCCTTAGTTTTGCTTTTAAAGGCTAGCGTACAATAGCACCTAGGTGGCTCAGTGAGTTAAGCGTCTGACTTTTCATTCAGGTCATGATCAGGTTTTTGGGTTTGAGGCCCACATTGACCTCTGTGTTGACCTCTGCATTGACAGCCCTGAGCCTGCTTGGGATTCTCTCTCTCCTTCTCTGCCCCTTCCCTGCTCACACATTCTTTCCTGCTCTCTGAAAGTAAATAAATAAGCTTAAAAAAAGAATAAAGGCTAGTATACATACAAAATTTGTAATTCTATGTTTTTTCATTTATTCATTCAATATTTGTTGACCAATTGCTGTATAAAATTTCTTGCAAGTTTGCAAAGGACCCCCAATATCTTCCCTTGCTTCTCTTCAATTTCTCTGTTCTATCCAAACTCTTTTCAGACTCAGAATTCCTGCTGCTAGTATATACTACTCAAATTCCATGGAACTGTTAAAATCAGAACATGTATAATGACTATCATGTTTGCAATGTGTTATTAGGGGAAAATACTCTCATCATTCTGTGAGTTCTTATGCATATCACAGTTCTCTGCATTGTTGTTATTTAGGTGTAAAACTTATCTGCCCTACAAGATCACAAAATCTAGATACAGGACCCATTAGTTCTCTCATATTGCTTTTAAAAAAATCTATGTTTTACATTTTATTTCTAGGATTTATAGTATTACATAATATTTTTTTTAACCAGTCTATTTGCCTTTTTTCTCTTTCTTCTATTGGAATGTAAGTTTTATAAGGATAAGGAACTTGGCTGCCTTTGTTTTAAAATAATTTCATATTTACAGAAGAGTTGCAAAGATATTACAGAGCTCCTGTATATGCTTCACTCAGCTTCCTCTAACCATAATCATGGTAAGAATTTAACATTAATGCAATACAATTAACTAAAACCATGGTTCCACCAGCTTTCCTACTAATGTCCTTTTTCTGTTTCAAGATCTAATCCAGGATAACACATTGCATTTTACTCATTATGTCTCTTTACCATCTCTAATCTGTGACAGTTTCTTGGACTTTCTTCCTTATTCATGACCTTAGCACTTTCAAACAGTACTGTTTTGTTTTGTTTTGTTTTGTTTTGTAGAATGTTCATCATTTAGGGTTCTTTCAATATTTTCTTATTAAATATTTAAGTTGTATTGGTTTATAGATGTGGGGGAAGGATATAAAAAGGTAAAGAGGAAAATGTACTTTTAAATGGAATCAAATAACCTGTGTCCTACATGAAAACATTCCAGAAAATAGAACATACTACTTGGCCAAACTAGGGAAGCAGCCACCAAATCTGGCAACAGGATTTTAGTTTCGGGGCAGATGGCAAAAACAAAAACTTGGCGATTCTGATGGAAGTTTAACACACAATACAAGGACAAGATAAAAGGAGACAACATAACAAACGTGTGAAGTTTTAAAAAACCATCATCATTATGTAGTTTTACATAGAAATAATTGTCACAGTTTATCATAGAAATAATTTAAAATAGCCCAACTTTCAGAGCATTGTAAACCTTCATATATTTCGTGACTATTTAAATGGACTTTCCACTAAAATCTTTTCATAAATATTTAATCCAAAATTTTATTGGGAAATAAATTAACTTTTAAAATAAACTTTATTTAATATATAATAAAAATTGTTTTGGTTACTCATTAAATGTTTCAATGATTTTCTGAGCTGTCACTACTCAAGATAAACCGCTTTAACACCCACTTCAGCTGCCAGCAATTTTTCTCCATTTGCTTATATTTGTTGCATGTCAAATCAGGAAAAGACAGAAAATATTGATTTTTCCATAATTCAGAATTAATTTCACAAAAATTTGAAACAGTAGTGGTATTTTAATTATATACCGCATCATAAATTTTCAAAATTATACTAGAGACATGTTTCAGAGGTCAATTTTCTATGTAAGTTTCATTTTGTTTTTAATTTTTTTTTAAACGTTTTATTTATTTTTGAGACAGGGAGAGACAGAGCATGAACAGGGGAGGGTCAGAGAGAGGGAGACACAGAATCTGAAACAGGCTCCAGGCTCTGAGCTGTCAGCACATAGCCCGAGGCGGGGCTCGAACTCAGGGACCCGGAGATCATGACCCGAGCTGAAGTCGGCAGCTTAACCGACTGAGCCACCCAGTCGCCCCTGTTTCATTTTTTTTTTTTATAAGAAACTAAATTTGTATTTCTACAAAGGGCACTTTCAAAGAGATATTTAAGCAACATTGTGTCTCTAAGTTACCTACCATTTTTGTATAGCTCAAATCCATTTAAAATGCATAATCATAGGAGCGCCTGGGTGGCACAATGGGGTAAGCATCCCACTCTGCTCAGGTCATGATCTCACAGTTCATGAGTTTGAGCCCTGTGTCCCCACATCAGGCTCTGCACTCTCTCTCCCTCTCTCTCTTTCCCTCCTTCACCATGCTGTCTCTCTCTCAAAAATAAATTTAAAAAAATTATAATCATAAATCTAATACATTTAATGTCCCTGATATCCAAATATTTATTCTCTTATTTTAACTAAGGCTTTTTTTTTAACCTGGGAAGACTAGGTTGGACTTCAAATTATAATGTAATTAATTTTATGACCCCACAAATATTCAACATTATCTCTTTATGAGTTCTCCATTCCAGTAAAGTAAACCACATGTCCTGAAATCTGATTGTATACTTACATCAGTGTATAACTTTAATTCATTATTCAATAATGAATAAACTATTTTAAAATGTAGCCTTACACAATTTAAAACAGTAAGCCTACTGTTGCAATATAAGGGACTCTAACACTAGGAAAGTTCACCTACAAAATGGGTGTGATAATCACACTTTCCACTTCATGTTTTTCTACTGTCTGCTGTGTAGATTTAGCATTTTTAATACGAATTTTTAAAATAAATAATAAAATTCAGACTAGAATCTTTCATTTAAGTGAGCTTATTTACATGTAAATAATTTTTAACTCCTATTTTTGCATAATTTATTTTAAAAGTTTGAAAATATTGGGGTGCCTGGGTGGCTCAGTTGGTTAAATGTCTGACTTCGGCTCAGGTCATGATCTCACAGCTCCTGAGTACAGGCCACGTGTCAGGCTCTGTACTGACAGCTCAGAGCCTGCAGCCTGCTTCAGATTCTGTCTCTGGCTCTCTCTGCCCCTCCTGGCTTGTGCTCTGTCTCTCTGTCTCTAAAATAAATAAATATTTAAAAAATTAAAAAATAAATAAAAAAAAGTTTGAAAACATTTCATAAGTTTGTCTTTCACTGGAGGTTTATTGAGATTCGGTATCTCTATCTGCACAATTTATTTTCCCCAGTTGAGCAGCTAAACCATATTATAACATGTGCATTAATAATCATTATCATTATGTGATAATTTAAATATTATATAATGATTATTCTTAAATAATGGCATATATATGTATAAATATGTATATGAGCTACATATTCAGATTAAAGCCTTTTTTTTTATTTTTTTTTCAACGTTTATTTATTTTGGGGACAGAGAGAGACAGAGCATGAACAGGGGAGGGGCAGAGAGAGAGGGAGACACAGAATCGGAAACAGGCTCCAGGCTCTGAGCCATCAGCCCAGAGCCCGACGCGGGGCTCGAACTCACGGACCGCGAGATCGTGACCTGGCTGAAGTCGACGCTTAACCGACTGCGCCACCCAGGCGCCCCATGCCTTTTTTGATCCTCTTCTAGATTACAATTCTAACTTTTCCTTCAGGGGCTAATAGGTATTTTGTAATAAAATTATTTTACATTTTATTTTTAATCCTAGGGGCTTCTTGGCATAGAGTTTTAGTAACTTTTAGAACCTGGACACTCAGATGAAAATAAGTACATAAAATAATGGTTTCAGTATTTAATAGCTATCTTTTGTAATTAAAGAAAAATATGTAACTCATGATTGGAAATATTATTGACTATTGTTTAACTTAAACTTATTTTAGCCACAAATAACAGAAAAGGCTACTAAAAGTATCTTAAATAATATAAGGTATATTATTTCACAATATTAAGTTAAAAGTGCTTAATTTGGAGTAGTTTGATAAAGCAAGTCTCCTAGCCTGGATCACAGATACCTGGGACTCTCAGAAAAATGTCCAGGTAGCCATGACATCTAAAATTTTTAGTAATAATACCCAGATATTATTTGCCTATTTCACACTCTTTCTCTCACAAGAGGAGAGTGAATTTACCAGGGTCTACATTATGTATGATATGATATCACAACTAGGCCAAATCCACAAAAATATATGAGAATCCAGCCATCTTCCATCAAGCAAATTCTGAAAAAATTTGTAAAAATGTAAAGTAATGATATTTCTCACACAATTATTTTATTTTAGAAAATACAGTTATGACACATAAAAACATGCTATTTGTGGTAACATGTAGTGATAGTACTATTTTCATTTTGAAGAAATTAATTACTAATATTTTTTAAAACTTCTCATTTTAAAATTCTAATACAGGAAATATTGGTAGATATAGCCCACATAAACAAAAGCTCCTTGGAGTCCTTAATAATTTTAAGAGTATAAAGAAGTCCTGAGTCTTTGGAATTTGAGAGCTGCTGGCTTAATGATATAGATCATTGAGTACCTTGTGCTTTTCATTAACTAGTTCTGTCATTACCACAAGCATTAATAATTTCTCCTCCATGCCTCTCCTCATAGTTAGGAATTGCTGAGTAATCCCAGGGCATCCCGTGCAATTCTGTGATGCAGCAAAGACAGTCAATTACTTCTAATTTCTTTCTTTGATGAGAGAGGCAAATGTTACTCATGACTCCCAACAGAATTTATCTCATGCCCCATTGTCTGGAAGGGATAAATGACTATGTTAAGTAGTCACTCTCAAAGGGAATGAAATCACTCTGATTGGCTGACTCCAATTATTATTCGTCTCTAGGTACAGGAAGAGGGAGAACCATTTGCTGGAATCCTTGCCCAAGTGATGTATATTCAAAGTCAGTATGGTCTCTAGAAGTAAGTCATACTCTTAGCTTGGGAATGTATGTGCATAAAGTGAGTGTGTCATTTACATTTGTTGTGCTGAATATATTCTTGAAAATCAGGCAGGTATTAGGCACTGACCATCTCATAAATAGCTCTGGCCATAGTCTTTGTCCAACTCATCTTATTCTGAGAATTCTTGGAACTGAAAATTGAAATCTTCATAATTAACATTTAAAAATTAATTAAGGCACTCAATGTAGCTAGCTAAGTGAGTAAATCATTTCTAAAAAGGTAGCTTGAAACAATAGTTTGGTGGTAGGTGTTCAAATACAAAGAGACAGAAGATTCAAAATAAAGTTAAGGCCACAAATCTCAAAGAGTTTTCAGTGTATTTAAAACAGAATATTTTATTCCTTCCTTGAGAAATGCATATTTTCCAACAAACTGAAAATAAAGCATATATGTGAAATTGTGTACAGATTTTAAAATGTCGAAAAATATAACATCTTATTATGTCTGTGTTTTTGTTGCTAATTTATTTATAATTATGTTTGTTGTTTTACTTTGATATATTCCGAAACTTCTAGAAGCAATGGTCTGTGAAGCAATGTTTTAGCTACTAATCCTGGTTCTGTGCTAAATTTCTGACTTCTTTCCTATAAAGTTTTGATCTTCATCTTCTAATTTGTATAATCAATTCATAAGATGGTTAGCTTAAGAAAAATTACATCTAAGATACTCTGAGATGCCAAACTTTCTTCCATAGATATAGTCTTTAATGTTTGCAAGAGTTATGACTTGACTTGAATTGGTTGACCTTGTGATTAATTCTGGAGGGGAAAAGATTTGAAGACTACATGTGTTAAAGAAATTATATTGTAGATGTCTGTCACAAATTGATGTGTATGATAACTTCATAGGCATTTAATTACATTGTCTATTTTAAGTATGGGCATAACCTTGCCTGCCAAGTATTAAACAATTCTTATATTCACAAAAATTCACTCAAAATGGATGAAGGACCTGAATGTGAGACAGGAAACCATCAAAACCCTAGAGGAGAAAGCAGGGAAAAACCTCTTTGACCTCAGCCACAACAATTTCTTACTTGACCCATCTCCAAAGGCAAGGGAATTAAAAGCACAACTGAACTATTGGGACTTCATCAAGATAAAAAGCTTCTGCACTGCAAAGGAAACAACAAAACTAAAGGCAACCGACGGAAAGGGAAAAGATATTTGCAAATGACATATCGGATAAAGGGTTAGTCTCCAAAATCTATAAAGAACTCACAAAACTCCACACCTGAAAAACAAATAATACAGTGAAGAAATGGGCAGAAGACATGAATAGACCCTTTTTTAAAAAAGACATCCAGATGGCCAACAGACACACGAAAAGATGTTCAACATCACTCCTCATCAGGGAAATACAAATCAGAACCACACTGAGATACCACCTCATGCCGGTCAGAGTGGCTGAAATGAACAGATCAAGAGACTATAGATGCTGGAGAGGATGTGGAGAAACGGGAACCCTCTTGCAACTGTTGGTGGGAATGCAGAGTGGTGCAGCCACTCTGGAAAACAGTGTGGAGTTTCCTCAGAAAATTAAAAATAGATCTACCCTATGACCCAGCAATAGCACTGCTAAGAATTTACCCAAGGGATACAGGAGTGCTGATGCATAGGGGCACTTGTACCCCAATGTTTATAGCAGCACTTTCAAGAATAGCCAAATTATGGAAAGAGCCTAAATGTCTGTCTACTGACAAATGGATAAAGAAGATGCGGTTTATATACACAATGGAATCCTTCTTGGCAATGAGAAATAATGAAATCTGGACATTTGTAGCAACGTGAATGGAACTAGAGAGTATTATGCTAAGTGAAATAAGTTAGGCAGAGAAAGACAGATATCATGTTTTCACTTTTATGTGAATCCTGAGAAACTTAATAGAAGACCAGGGGGGAGAGGAAGGGGGAAAAAAATTGCGGAGAGGGAAGGAAGCAAACCATAAGAGACTCTTAAATACCTAGAACAAACTGAACATTGATAGGGGGTGGGGGAAAGGGGAAAGTGGGTGATGGGTATTGAGGACGGCACCTGTTGGGATGAGCACTGGGTGTTGTATGGAAACCAATTTGACAATAAATTATATTTAACAAAAAATTAAAACATTCTTATAAACATTTGATATAGTTCTGAAAAGTTATGATCTCAGTTTTTATTTTAGAATAAAGATTCTAAATAATCACATTGCTATTATAACATTCTAGAAATTTTTACATTTTTGCAAAATGTAAATTAAATGCTTTGGGAAATTTTTCAATATCACTTCAAATATAATTGCATACATATTTGTCATATAATGTTGGAGGGAGAGTGCTGTCTTCTCCTACTTTTTAGTGCACTATAAGCACTAATAAGAGTTCTTTATTGGTAGGTATTATACATTTTGTTTTGTAGATCACATGCATATAACACTGAGACATTATACTATATTAGATTGAATATAAAACATTTGATATTATCTTCAAATTAAATATCAGTTTCCATAGTTGACAATATTTCACAGTACCTCCAAGCATAATTATGTTTTTTCTCCAATTTTTAGAATAGTTTCGACTTATGATACCTAAAACTAGTATTTATCTCTCTTTCTGCTTGTATTGACAAATGATCTGACTAAAACAAACAACACATCTTGTTTAAAATGAAAATATTACATCCAATTTATATCCCTCCATAAGTGGGTGGGATAAATCAATTCTACAGTTAAATTGAATAGTCGTTATAAGAATTTAGTCAAATCAGTCAATTCAACTGTATTGGTGAAATAATTTATGATTTTTCCTATAAATCTGAAGTTTCCAATATACATTTAATTCTATCTCAAGCATTTCCCATAGAGAAATTTCTTTGCTGATGGCAAGTTAGTATCACTCGTGTCTCCAGGGGAATTAGTTCAGAGTGGTGATGCATTACGACAAAAGTAAAATTAAATTTCAGTTGTCTCATAATAGTTTTTCAGAATCATCTGACAACCTAGTTAGTTAACACCACCAACATATTTTCAGTCCTGAAAACCTAACAGGTGTTTGCTAGATTTTCTTCATCTGTTACAAATCAGTACTGATTCCAACTGGACATGTTCCATTCAATAGATGGACATTTTTTATACTTGTAGATATCCTGCACCTGTTCAAACAGTATCAGCTCCAAACCTGTCTTCTTAGTTGATGCTAGCTGTTCTGTTCTTGACACCTGGCTCATCCGATCCACATCATTGTCTCTATAGAAGAGATTTATTATACACACACTCTTGCACCTGTCTCAAATTATCTAAATCTGTCTATGTCTGGCACAATGTCAGTCTTAGTGGGACTGTGGAGGGATAGGTTGACCTGTGCTGAATCACATTTTTGCTTCATGACAAAATGATATGTTCTCTAAAATCTTTATAACTTTATCAAAATGAATATTAGCTATGTTACCGCTAGAAACATTCTTAAAGTGAAGATTTTGTACTTGAATTTTTCCAATTTTCAAAACAAAATAGATATATTTTAAGTGTCAAAGATTGAGAATGTGCTTATTATATAAGAATAAGTTGACCTCGTTACCTTTAGTGCATCTGTGATAGGCAAGATAACTCCTCGGGGGAAAAAAAAGAGAGAAATCATGCATTTTCATAGTCCATGAGAATCTGTTAGCTAATATTGATCCCTATGGGAGGAGAAGAATGGAATAAATGGAAAGAAAAAAAAATAAACAGGGAAGAACAAGTTCTAGTTCTTCTAAAAAATGGTATTTGTGGGTAATATGTGTATTTTTCTCAGTGGGACATTAAAAATCCTGAAGACTTGACTATCTGTAACTCAAAAGAGAATTCTGTTTCTCAATAATGAGTCACATACCCAAAAGTGATTAAAACAAAAAAGAACCCACATTGCATCCTCACAAAATAGATTGATTAGTTTTTAAAATAGAGGGGTTCCATAATACAACCCATAGAAGTCCAGTTTCAAAAAGATAATCTCAGTGGCCCAGTTTTTCTTGAAAAAAATTGTAGAAGTAACTCAATGAAGAAAACGAAGTAAGCGTATCATCAACAAAGTGAGCTGATAGATGATACCCAGGTACCTGAGAATGTGGGTGGATGTTACCAAAACACCAGTATGGGTAGGACTAATTCAGGATCAGCATCTGTGTGATGAAAATAGTGAAACATTAAAAGAGATTACTGACAAATTCAATGAAACAAAGACTACAATATTATCATCAAATATCTATAATGAAGAAGACCCAATTCTGAGTGGGTAAACTTACTCGGTTAAACTTAGAATGATAGGTAACATTGACAGAAATCCTTCCATGGTCTGATTTGAGAATTAGTCTCTCTCTCTCTCTCTCTCTCTCTCTCTCTCTCTCTCTCTCTCTCCACCCCCCTCCCCCCCCCCACCACACACACAAACCACGTCTGTTGTTATTAAATGGTCATGGATGGATAAAGCAATACTGATGTTGCCTACAACTTTGAGGATCTCAGAGATATTCAACAAATATTTCCTTCCAGAAAGATAGAGCTTTCTGTTGTGAGAAAACTCCTGGGCGAATGAACCACAATTGAGCATGGAAGGAGAGCCAGGGATAAGGAAGAGAAAGTTCAGATAGCAGGGAACAGAAAGAGGCTCAGAAGATGTAGATTCCAGAAATAACTGTAATCACAATACAAAGTGTATGAAAGTGTAAACACTAATATGGAAGGCAAAACCAGAAGATAATAAAGCTGAAGACAGATGGCTTGTTGCAAGGTTTATCTCTGAAAGAGAGTGGGGGCTACACAAACAAGGCTTCAGGGTAATAAAAGAAGAAATCTTTGAAGAAGGAAAGGGAGAAGGAGAAGGTGGAGGAGCAGCGGGAGGAGAGAGATGAGATGAGAAAACTAGCCTGGTCCACAATCTTCGTTTCTTCAGGAAAACCAGACTCTTTTAAACACTGAGCAAACAAACATAAACAAAATAAAACAAAAACTCCAAAAAGGAATAAAATCAAATAGCATACAGATTTCAATGTGCCAAATAATTTTGCTAGACATATTGAAAGCATTTCTATAATACGACTATAAAGCACATGATAATTGTAGTCCCTAATATTTTTAAATGAGTAAAAATAATTAATAAAGAAAATAAAAGTTTGGAAAACAGTACAAATCACATACACTTAGAACAAGGTGACCAATAACAGAATGTTAAGAATAAGAATAATAAGAACATTAGAACTCAAGAAAAGTGTTCAAAAAGAAAGAAATTCAGAAATGAAGACTAAACGAGAATCAACAGAACAAACATCTGAAAGCAATGTAAAAAACAATGACACTAGCATGTGGAAAAATAATAACAAGTTAGACATCTAGAGAAAATGAAAAGACTTCACAGGAAAATTATATAAAAACGTAAAGTTATTTAGCATATGTTTAATTCCAGCCACCTCTCTGCCCCAATAAACCACCCTCCCCTTAAATGTGAAAAAAAATCAGAATAAATATATAGGCCTAAATTAGGAAAACTTCCTGTATTTCAGAAACATATTGATAGGGCATACTGTGTACCTGGTACAATGAATAACAGATAAATAATAGCAAATATTAGAAATAATTTAAATATGCATCAAAGATTGGTTGAATTAACAATGACACATATGTACACACACAAAAAGAAATAGAAAATACATCTAAGTAGTGATATGGAGTGGTTGCCAAAATTTTTTCCAGTGAAAAAAGTAACTTTAGTTTCTCTTACTACATAGGTAGGTCAGTAGGTAGGTAAATGATAGAAAACTGGAGTTAGTTGCTTTTTGAGACTTGCTGGATCACTGGCAAGAAAGTTGAAGAAATAGACATGTTTTCTCTTTATTTTGTATTTATATATGTGTATATATTTTATACATTGTATATAATATCTATATAGAGAGACTGTGTATATGTATGTGTATCTGTATCATCTAACTTTTCCTAACATTAATATCATTCATAGTCATAGGATACTTATCAAAAGTAAGAATTTAACATCGGCATAATACATACATAATTAAAAAGATATTTTTAAGAGAAACATTAGAATAATAAACCGTGCTATTAAAATGGTTAAATAGTGAAAAGGGAGAAAATATAAACGGAGGGAGGTGGGAAGGGAGGAAGGCTGGGAAAGAAACTCTGAAATAGGAAAGTTGGGGGGGGTGTTTCAGGTCCGTTTGTTCCCTGACACATTATTGGACCATTCCAGTGCACTGAACTGGTGTTGTTTCTTGGATGAGTTTGTACTAAGCTGTGACAGGGAAGAGTTAAAAATCACTTCCCTGTGGTTAAGAGTTAATGAAGACTACAGACAATATATAAAATACTGAAAATTATATCTGTTCTTAAAGACTAAAATTATCAAGACCTCTGATCCCTTCTCATTGGAAAAACAAATCTTTTTAAATTAAATTCTTTATTTTGAGAGAGTGAGAGCACAAGTGGGGAAGGGGGACAAAGAGAGGGAGAGAGAGAATCCCAAGCAGGCTCCACGCTGTCTAGGCAGAGCTCTGTCTCACAAACCTTGAGATCGTGACCTGAACCAAAATCAAGAGTCTAAGTCTTAACCCGACTGAGCCACTGAGCGTCCCAAAATGGATTTTTATCTTGTCTTTGATTGTTGGTTTCCCCCTACTTATATTTAATGGAAGATTCTGAAACTTACCCTAAACACCTATCCCAAATACCTTCTCTATGATTTGCTATCTTGATGTGTAGAAACTGGTGTATAGGCCTATCAGCCAAACCCTGGAATTTATCCCTGGACATAAATGTAGTTGCCTGTGGCAAATATTTAGAGTACTAACTTGATAGATACAAAGTTTTACAATGTGTATGAAATATGACTTATATTTAAAAATACATTTATTTCCGAGGCTATGGTTCTCCCTAATCATCTTAATTAAATATCTAAGAATCCAATTATTAATTAAAATAAAAATATTCTTAACTTTAACTTTTCTTTATTAACAGTAGGCACAATCACAATTTTATAATAATATCCTTGAAAATTTAGCTAACATGCCAGCACTATTGAAAATCTGTAGGTGGGGGCGCCTGGGTGGCGCAGTCGGTTAAGCGTCCGACTTCAGCCAGGTCACGATCTCGTGGTCCGTGAGTTCGAGCCCCGCGTCGGGCTCTGGGCTGATGGCTCAGAGCCTGGAGCCTGTTTCCGATTCTGTGTCTCCCTCTCTCTCTGCCCCTCCCCTGTTCATGCTCTGTCTTTCTCTGTCCCAAAAATAAATAAACGTTGGAAAAAAAAAATTTAAAAAAGAAAATCTGTAGGTGAAGATAATTGGTGTTGTGAAAATGCCTGCACATTTCCAGTGTCAGACACCAGTTTTCTTATTTTGTTTAAAGATTATTTTTTGAGAGAGAGTATGAGGAGGGGCAGAGAGAGGGAGAAACCCAAGCAAGCCCCACACTGTCAGCAGAAAGCCGGATGTGGAGTCTGAACTCACGAACTGTGAGATCATGACCTGAGCCCAAATCAAGAGTCAGACACTTAACTAAGTGAGCCATGCAGGTGCCCCCAGACATCAGTTTTTAAAACATATATGCTTATTTATAAAGCAGTTTTTGCCTAATTGTCAAAACAATACGAGTTCTCTTTGGTGAGTTTAGTAATACAGGCTGGAAATGTTCAGTAATATAGGCTAGGAAGAGAAAAGTATCCTCAATATATTATTTTATTTTGTTTTAGAGATGACAGTAATTGTCTGGTCTTTGGTAAATGAGTTACTGTGTATGAGCCTGAGTCTCACGAATCAAATGGGATTAGGGATTTAGTATCTGCTTCATGGAGTTGTTCAGATGTCCTGTGACACAACTCAAAGCACTTGCAACACTATGAATAAACAATGCTACTGTTATTGTATCCTTATAATCTTTTCTGTCTCTCTATTTTTAATTTCATACTGTTGGGATCATAACATACATAATGTTTGGTACTTGTTTTTAATTCATCTAATACTATATTGTGAAAATTTCTACCAATACATAAATTTTAAAGTATATCTGTAGATATATAAACATATTATGAAAATTTCTACAGATAAATACATTTTAAAGAGATATAATTTCTTTTTTAATTTGACAGAGAGAGAAAACAAAGGCCAGGGAGAGGGGCTGAGTGGGGGGGGAGAGAGAGAGAGAGAGAGGGAGAGAGAGAGAGAGAGGGAGAATCTTAAGCAGGCTTCATGGTCAGCACAGAGCCTAATGCAGGGCTGGATCATATCACCCTGGGATCATGACTTGAGCTGAAATCAAGAGTCTGTGTTCAACCTACTGAGCCACCCAGACACCCCTAAAATTTTTTTAGTTTATTATTTAGAATGGTTTTACAGTCACAAGAATATATATATATATATATGTGTGTGTGTGTGTGTGTGTGTGTGTGTGTGTGTATGTATATATATAAATTATTATTATTATTGTTTTATGAAAGTGTATTGAATGGAAATATTTTACCTAACAATACATTTGCTAGGTAAAGAAGATAATTCTTGTTTATTATCTCTGTTCCATTGTAAATATTTGCATAATTCATATCCTAAAACAAGTAGTTGTATGATATTCTCTGATTATTTTCCTTAAAATGAATATGTACATGTCATATGACTGGATCAAAAATAATGACATCTTCCGTAAATTTTCATCTATATGTACTATATGTACTTACACTTAAATTATAATTTTTCCCTTAAATTGGTTGCTGAACATAGACACATTTAATATACTGTGTACTTATTGGCAACTGTTATTTATTGTTGGTCAACTGGTTATTTTATCTTCACGCATTTACTGCAACTGTGGAACTCATTTAACTTTTATAAATACACGTTCGTACCAAACATTCAGATCCTAACCACTGAACTAGTTGTTAATTGTATGTCATTGACAATCACTTTAGAGATTTCTCATAAAGTTGCTGAATGGGGAGACAAGAAATTAATTTTCCTTTTTATATATTAATTGTCATTTACTGCATAAGATTTCCTTTAATATATATGATAAAATTTTTAATGTAATTCTACTTTTTTTCCATCTTAGAAAATGAAAACTAGGCAAATTTTTATAGTAATTCAGATTCAGTGGATAGAGTAGGGAAATGCGTGTCTTTTAAACATTTTTTTAATGTTTATTTATTTTTGAGAGAGAGAGAGCGTGCAACCAGGGGAGGGGCAGTGAGAGGGAGACACAGAATCTGTAGCAGTCTCCAGGCTCGAACCCACGAACTGAGAGATCATGACCTGAGCCGAGGATGGACACAACAGACTGGGCCACCCAGGCATCTGAATGCCTGTCTTTTAACTTCATTAGAGACTTGAATGAAACTCATAGAAAGTAGAAATGATATATTTCTAAACTTGATACTCTTACCTTTCTGCCAAGGAAGGGGGTTTGACTATGTGTGCTTTTTATGTTTGTTTTATTTCTGAAGGGATCATTTATTCAGACTTTTTTTTCTCAAACACTTTCAAACCAGACTTTTCTGGAGACAAAGATCTTCCCTTGTGACTAGATCATCAGAAAAGAGATGTTTGTTTTTTAAAAAAAGCTTGAAAGCTTTTGGATATCAGCCATTTTAATTAAAATTAATTTAGCACCAAGATTTCCTTGCAGTGTTATTTCTGGAAAGACTTCTCATAATAATTGTAATTATTTAAAGAGGAAGGAAGGGAGGGAGGGAGGGAAGGAGAAAGGGAAAAAAAAGGTCTTGATTTTAAAGTGTGTCCTGGGGCTCCTGGGTAGCTCAGTCAGTTAAACATCTGACTCTTGATTTTGACTCAGGTTTTGATCTCAGGGTTTGTGAGATCCCACACTACACTGACAGCGCTTGGAATTCTCTCTTTCCCTCTCTTTCTGCCCCTCCACTGCTTGCTCTTTCTCTCAAAATAAATAAACTTTAAAAAAAATTAAAAAAAAAATAAAGTGTGGGGCACCTGCGTGGCTCAGCCGACTGGTTAAGCATCCGACTTCGCTCTGATCATGATCCCCCAGTCCATGGGTTCAAGCCCTGTGTCTGGCTCTGTACTGACAGCCCATAGCCTGGAGCCTGCTTCAGATTCTGTGTCTCCCTCTCTCTCTGCCCCTCCCCCACTCGTGCTCTGCCTGTCTCTCTCAAAAATAAATAAATGTTAAAATTTTTTTTAATTAAATAAAGTGTTTCCTAACCATTTGTGGGGGAGGGGGACCATGCCAATTATTTCTTATTAAATTATTGAAAAGCTCTAGCATCACATTTATAATTTTATATAAATTATAGGCTACCTAACTTACAAAAATAAGGTATACTAAAATATGTAACAATTCTGTATGGCATGTCTCTTGGATTTAAGGTCAGAGGTCACTTTAAATAAACACAAATATTTTTCTGAGTGACTAAGCCCAACAGGACACATTCTAGGAGCTGTAGATTGAAATTGTATATCAGAGATTTACTATCCAAATATTCCTTTCAGAGAACTCCTGGTTTGAGAATAACATATCTATTATAATCTATTATTACCTTTTCAACAAATGCATTAAGGAAGACTTGAATTCTCAGCTTAGTTCTTCCTGGAAACTTCGTTCTTTTCTGTATGCTTAGATTCCATTCACCTCTATGTCCTGTGATATGTACACATTTTTCCATATATCTGATATCTACAGCTATATCTATCTATCTATCTAACAGATAGAAACAGAAACAGAGATGTTAGCCCAGTGCTTATAAAAAACTGGGACTTAAGAAAAGCTGCAGAATGGGTGGGCTAAGAATGAAATGCTGTATTACTTGAATGAAGAAGGTGCTTTCTTTGTATTTACTGAGCACGGTTGAGTGCTCATTATTCTCTAAGACAGTAAACCAGGCAATGAGATAAATAAGTATAGCAAAAGATGATAACAAGAAATAATCACAAAGGCTAAAAACTAAAAATCAATATGGATACTCAAGGTGAAAATGTCCTCTGATGGATTTACATAACAAGTAAATTATCAGAAACAACACTATTGATCATAAAAACATTACATAAATGTTTATGAGTTCCTGCTTATGAGATATGAGATATGAGATATGAAGTTTTAAATATCCCTTGACTGTATCCACTCTGATAAATACTTATACTAATAATGAAATAATTACCAAAATATGGGGACTGAGGTAGGATGAGAGACATCATAATTGTACTTAAACTATTTACTAGAAATGTGGTTTGTCCCATTTAGTATAGAATCCATTGGGTCTGATGGACCCCGGAATGACAAACTTTATAATTTGAAGTAGCTATTAAAAGGTAAATTTATTTTTTTTTATTTTAATTTTTTTTTCAACGTTTATTTATTTTTGGGACAGAGAGAGACAGAGCATGAATGGGGGAGGGGCAGAGAGAGAGGGAGACACAGAATCGGAAACAGGCTCCAGGCTCTGAGCCATCAGCCCAGAGCCTGACGCGGGGCTCGAACTCACGGACCGCGAGATCGTGACCTGGCTGAAGTCGGACGCTTAACCGACTGCGCCACCCAGGTGCCCCTAAAAGGTAAATTTAAACTCACCTATGAAAATATTTGTGACTCTACAGAAAAAGAGAGACAGTAGTATAGTCAACAATAATTTTCTGTCTTGGAAAAATAAAAAAGGATTTCGAGAAGTCAGACAAGTGGGATAGAAATGAAATGCTGATTTGGACAATTAACCAGAACAAACTAAAATTTTGATGTCTGAGGTGATATAAGAAGAAACATCATCATACTGATACAAAGCTTTATCAAACAAGAGTTACCCAGCAGAATTCTAATTTCAAGAAGCATTTCAAAGTGCATTATGCTTAGACCTGGGAAATAACAAATGTTTTATTACAGTACATGCTGCCAAGAATTAGTTTAATCAATACTTCCAATTAACTTGGTTAAATTTGAATGGTACTTTTTTTTTAGTTTTATTTTAAATTACAATGTAAGATTGACTGTTAAGTCCCATATCCCATTTGGTGTGCAGATATTAGAAAATTTATTTAACACAGGAGTAATGTATCTGTCCTATATTTTCAAGAAGTACTTTTGCTTTTAATTAAAAAAAAAAAAAAACTAGTCACTTTTTCATGTACTATTGTTGCTTTTATAAATTGTTTACATCTTCTTCCAGAAATCCCAAAACTGGCATGGTCATTTCATAAATTGTGGAAATTGGTAAATCCTGGAAATTAAAGTATGTGATCTAAGAGAAATGACTCAATGAATAAAATTCTTCACATACATAAAAACCATCTGGTTTATCGATCATATCCTTAGATAAGAAAAGAGGATTAATTCCAACCTAAATGTGCTTTCACTTATCTTCTGGGTCTCTAGTCCATAGACTAATTACTGTTATCCAATAGACTTCTCTGCCTTAATGAAAATGTTCTATATGTACACTTTCTCATATGGTAGTCACTAGCCACATGGGGCTATTGAACACTAGAAATGTGGCTAGCAAGACTGAGAAACTAATTTTTAAATTGTATTTTATTTTAATTAATTTAAATAGAAATAGCTGTCTAGGGTAGCCTGAAAAGCAGAGCCTGACACCATGGCTTGCATAAGGTTAATTTATTAGGGAATGAAATTTCGGGAAGCAGGAATGAGGGACAGGGCAAGGAAAACAAAGAAGGAGGAAAGGTTGATATAAGGATGCATTATGGAATTGGCCACTGATTGTAGCCACTGAAATTCAGTGTAACTTGTAGGGCTTCTTAGGAGCTGCATGAAATACATTTCAAAACTATCCACACAAAAGATTAAGGGGAGGAGCATTTCTCCCTCAGCTCTCATTTCTCATTTCTCATTTCCCATTGATTGAGAATCTCACAGGCTTTAGCTTCTTCACACTTTGGGTGATGTATGCATGAGAACTAAGGAGGTTCACTTGGGCTCACAGGGGCTTTAGAGGAAATCCATAGTAAGAAGAGTGATGGATATAGGCCTTCAATGAGGCATGTGTGTGACGTTGGTAGATGCCTGTGTGAACATGGTCACAGCACTGTGACAACAGGAGTTATAGGACTAGCTAAGCAGTAAGTATAAATGTTTTAAGTAGGTGAATAGAACAGATATTATCTTTGATCTTGTAGAACTTATCATGAAGTGGAGTAAATAAAAAAAATAAAGACTAATCAAATGAAAAGATAATTAGAAATTGGGATGAGTGCTGTTGAGGAAAACCAAGGTGTATGGCAAGAGCATAGTAGGGAGAGGTTAATTTGATAGGGTCATCAGCAAAGATCTATACAATACTATTAAAGCTAAAACATGGATGATGAAGAGGAAGCCAAGGAGAAAATATTGTGCAGTCCATCAATAAAATATAAAGGAAATCATGTTTCCAAAATACCCCCCTGGGAGCAGAAAAAGAAATAACCAAATACCCAGCCCACTCAACAAACATGATGAGCCATTACAGTTATCCTATCAACGCAACAGACAGACTCAACCAATAAAATCCTTGATAGATTTGTACAGTTAGATCTGTATCAGATTTTTCTTGGAAGGCAATCACTGGGAATTTTCTTTATTAAGGAAATGAAAATATATAAGCCCTATATTGAAAACTAAAAATAGTTGAAACCATGAATTTTGCTTTTAACATTGATGGCAGGAAGCATCTTAGAAATGGTAAGTTGTTCATTGGGAAGACAACAGCAAAAGACTGTGAAAGCTGGAAGAGAAGAAAGGTATTTTTAAAAAGACAGTTAATTTGACTGAATATAACAGAGAAATGAAACTGGGGGTCTCTTTTGATCACTAGTGCATGAAAATTTGACAGATTTCAAAATAGAATCTGACAGTGCTGAAATAACATTACTGAATTTTGGTGGTTAAATTAATTTGGCTCTCCTTGGGAATGTAGATTATCTTTATTTTCTAATATCTCAGTATGAACAATTTGATGCACTTACTTGGAGAAATTAAATTTAAGGTAGGAAACAGAATGTTTAAGCAAGCTGGTGAAGCACCATTTACCAAGTATGAAATCATAGATTTAGACTTCAACTTTTTAAAACTATGCTTTCCAGGACCTCAGATTCTTCCCATCCAACCTCCCCCTCCCGGAACGTTTTATTATTCAGGTAGAACTGTCTTTAAAAGTTTGCGTGCAATTTACTAAACAATAAAATTTAAATTTCAAGCAGATGTTTTGTTTAAATTTTAAGTTACACTCTCTTTTTTACCCTGTAGAAGCCACTTTTATTTATTTATTTATTTATTTATTTATTTATTTATTTATTTTTATTTGAGAGAGAGAGAGAGAGAGAGAGAGAGAGAGAGAGAATCTTAAACTGGCTCCATGCCCAGTGTGGAGCCCGAAGTGGGGCTCAATCCCACAACTCTGGGATCATGACGCAAGCCTAAATCAAGAGTCAGACGTTCAACTGACTGAGCCACCCTGGTGCCCCACGTAGTTGTCACTTTTTAACAAACACAATTACCAAGGGAAAATGTGTATGTTTATTTACATAATCCTTACAGCAAATTTACGAAGTAGACACCATTTTTAGCCTAGTTTTACAGAAGAGAAAAATGGGGCACAGAGATGATTAAGTAACCTCTATTTTGTTCAGATGTGTCCTTAGAAACTGTAACAGTGTCTATCTACCTAGAAATAGTCTATCTAGAAAAATACTATTTTTCTATAGGAATCTATATTTAATTAGTCTACTTATTTACTAAAAGATTTACACATTTAAAAAGGCACAATAACATTGATTATAGTAATTATATTCTTTACCTTTTGCTGGGCCTTCTTCACAACATGTGTATTTGGAAGGTAACTTTCTAGGCAAGTGGGCCCTAGTACATGGGGCTGGATCTACTCTCAAGCAGAAACCAGCACAACAGCGTGGCGCAACCAGCTCTTACAGGACTTTATTCCTGGAAAAAGCCTTGTAGCTTGTCTTTCTAGATTTCATTGGTTGATGACATTTAAAAAATACTCATTTTATTGGGGCACCTGTGTGGCTCAGTTGGTTAAGCATCTATTGATTTTGGCTGAGGTCATGATCTCACAGTTGTGAGTCTGAGCCCCACGTGGGACTCTGTGCTGAGTGGGGAGCCTGCTTGGGATTCTCCCCTTCTCTGTTTGCCCCTCATCTGTTCACGTCTCTCGCACACACTCTCTCTCAAAATAAATAAGTAAATAAACCTTAAAAAATACTACTTTTATTATTTTTTATTCCCCACTCATTTACTTTATTTGCAATTGATTTCTCCAAACAATTCTAGGCTCTTCTTTGAAAAAGAAGGTACACTCTTTATTTGCCTTAAGATTCCCAAGGCTATTTTATATTGTTCAGGAGGTTGGCACAATTCTGATAGGAGGTCCTCTGCTCCTTTTCCTCTTCCTCCTCCATTCTCCTTCTTTTTTTTTTCTATTTCTCTTTAAAAAAAAATAGGTATAGTTGACATGCAATGTTATATTAATTTCAAGTGTACAACATAGTGGTTTGACAACTCAATTCATTATGAAAGGCTCATTTAAGTGTAGTTACCATCTGTCACCATACAATATTATTACAATATTATTAACCATATTCCCTGTGCTATACTTTTCATCCCCAAGACTTACTTATTTTATAACTGAAAGTTTATACATCTTAATCTCCTTTACCTATTTTGCCCAATCCTCCCACCATCTCCTTTCTATCCACCAACAGTTTGTTCCCTGTATTGATGAGTCTGTTTCTATTTTTTTGTGTTTGTTTGTTTGATTCTTTTACATTCTACTTATAAGTGAAATCATATGGTATTTGCATTACACTGACTTATTTCACTTAGCATTATACTAAGTCCATCCATGTTGTTGCAAAAGGCAAGATTTCATTCTTTTTTATGACTGAGTAATATTTACATGTATTATATCTAAATTATATCCTATCTATCTATCTATCTATTTATCTATCTATCTATCTATCATCTATCTATCTATCATCTATCCCACATCTTCTTTATTCATTCATCTACTGATGAGCTCTTAGGCTGCTTCCATATCTTGACTCTTGTAAATAATGCTGCAATAAACATAGAGTGCATATATCTTTTAGAACTTGTGTTTTTGTTTCTTTAGGTACCTAGCAGTGGAATTACCGGATCATATGGTATCTCTATTTTTCATTCTTTGAGTAATCTCTATATTATTTTCTACAGCAGTTATACCAATTTACATTCCTACCAACAGTGCACAAGGGCTTCCTTTTTTCGACATCCCTCCCAACATTGTTATTTATTGTCATTTTGATACTAGCCATTCAGACAGGTGTGAGGTGCTATCTCATTGCCGTTTTGATTTGCATTTCCCTGATGATCATGATATTGAGCATTTTTTCATGTGTCTTCTTCTCTCTTTTTATCATAATTTTGCTCTCTGGGGCCCTTTAGTGGTAGCAAAGAGACAACTCATTCACCCATGTTTTAATATATGAAGTGACAATCTCTTTGCATAACCCAATTATTTAGGAGGAAAAAGCTCATTATTCTGAACAGGCCTCATTTCTCTCTTCACTAACCTCCTTGGTAATTCCATCAATATTTTCACCATTCCCTGCAAGTGTTCATGATTTAATATAATATTCTCACTGTTTTACTCTTTCACTAGATTTTATGAAATTACATTAAACACTACATCTAGTTTTCATTCCACACTTTGTTTTCTTCATGTGTCTAGTCTGATGTGCCTGCTTATTTCTCAGACATATTTATTTGGAGAGTTCACTTCCACTTTGAGTCACTTATGGCAAAAACATAATTCCCGTTCAATTTCATTTCATTGCAAAAGTACAAAAAGACAAAGTGGCAAAAGGCACATCTTTAACAGTTCACTCACTTTGCTACTATGTGAAAAGACAAACACGTTTGTGTATAACATGAGTTAAAAATACAATATGATTTAATTTTGATATGATTTATTTAAAACATAAGTGGATTAACATTTAGTTAATTTTATATGCAAATAAAAATTTTGACAACTATTTTTGTCCTGTGTTTCAAAATAGAAAATGTTCCAGTTAGGCTGAGTTTTGCATATGAAATTAACCAAGAACCCACCATCAACATGCAGTTTGAAGAAAGGGTAATAGATTTTCCTGAGTCTTAAATTTACTAAAATAACTGAATTCTATTTTATTAAATCTAACTAGCATTTACAGAACAGTAGGAAAACTATTGAAATAGATACAAAATAGCTACATTCTGGTTAATTTGCATATTCAACACATTTGTTGTTGTGGTTGAATATGATCTTTTTGTTGTTCTTTTTTTTTTTAATGCTAGTGTGTTCAGACACCATGTTAGTTACTACGGTTGTAATCTGAGTAACATATAACATTCTTAGGCCTTAATTGTTACCCTTTGACTCAAATATTTATTTGTTCTTCCCAGTATGAAGCACATACAAGGCATTTGGCCAAGACTTGATGTGTCAAGACCTGTACAGGGTCTGATATTTTGCTCTATTTGCAAAGTAACATGATAGCCTGTCAGTTTCACAGATGCTATCAGAAGACAAAACAGTCTTAGGTCAGAGACAAGAGACCTTTCTGTATATAGCACAGCAAGAGGATTGTGTGTCACATCGGCACACAAGTTCCCCTTGACCCACAAGTCCACAAAAGGCTTGACCCAGATGGATACTGCACCTTTAGTAGGTTTGTGTCACAGTTGTTAGATGAAGAAACTCCCAATCTTTTAAACAGTGTGCTGCAAACCTGGGCAAACTTTGGCTGGAGGAAGATATTGTTTTTATCACCCTTACCTGGAAAGAAATTTATTCTATGCCCTAGAAAGGTGACATTATTTGTATCTTCCAAGGTCATTTGCTACACAAATCCCTTGCAAGCATAATCCAGAATATAATCTGATCCAATGCTGCAGAAATACCAAAAAGCATGGTCTTCTACTACAGTATTACAAAAACATGTTCATTGACATTAAGGAATTCACAATATAGTAGATGTGAAAGGAGCACAAAAGGGAAATAAGCTAATAATGTCTTATTTTCTTAATTTTATGTAACTTTATGTTTTCTGAAAATTAAGACACTCTTAATATATATGTACTCAAAGTTGTCTCTTCATTTATGATTTCTTACTGTAGTTTTATTCTTAAAAGATTTTTCTTTATATTATAGAGTTTAGAAACACTAATTTGGTTCTAGAATTTGGTAGAGATTTAGAATGGCCATAAAATTATCCATATAATTTGTGAATGTCAATTGAAAGACAAATTGATTCATGGAGTAGACACAAAGTTGGGAGGGTAGCAGTTTCATTGGTAAAGGCTTGTAACTGTAATTAAAAATTAATGTCAACATGTAGGTGAATTGTATTTTCCAAATTAGAATAACTTAATGAGCCATTCTCTGATGCATAATAAACTTTGGAAAAGATGATGTAAAATTTATAAGAACCTGGATCAAATAAGTTAGGGATTGTTTGTGAAGCTTATTGAATGGGATAAAAACTATATATTTATCATATCTTAAACAGTCAAAACAAAGAAAAATTATTGATATGTGTGGCTTTCAAAATCCTTTAAAGCTGTGTATTCTTTAAGCTTTTGATTTAATGGAGGGATAAATAATGAAAAAAGTAAAAGAATAATTTAGGTTTGCCCATTTTTATTGTTTTAATATCCCTTTCAGTATATTCAGCTAATGTCTTTAATTTGTTGTATTCAAGGATACAGATAGTCTTAGTACCAGACAGATAACCTTGTTTTTTACTATTGCCACATCCTTATGCCATAATTTTAACTTAGCTGAAAAAACATGAGAAATGTATTTATAAAAAAAAAAAAACATTGATGCAAATCAATATGCATTAAAATATAAAAAGTATTCCAGGAAGCCAAAAAGTGGCTTCTAATCTTGCTTAAGTATAATTTTTAAAACCCTTCCAGTGTAACATAATAAAAAGATAAAAACATGCTACTTCGGTAGGAGCCATAAATCCATAAATATTTCTAAACAATAAACTCCTTATTTTGGAAAATTACAAATATATACAAATTTTGAGAGAACAGTGTAAGAATCCCCATTTATCTATCAATGACAATATCATTTTATCTATACATCTCTTTACTTTCCCTCCTGATTTGTCTCGTATTAAATCTACATACCATTGTCTTTTATCCATAAATATTTCACAAGCATAGCTTTGTCATTTTAATAGAAACACTTAAAAATTTTAAGTGTTAATAAAGCAAAGAACAGGAATAAATGCAGTGGAAGTTGTTCAAATCAAGTATTCTTTAGAAATTATGCGGCAAACGTTAATCAGATAATGCATCTATGTACACACTGGATAATTCATTAAAGTATATACAAAGAAACATTCGCCAAACCCGCAGACCTTAAAGAGCTTACAATCTATTTAAGCAAATAAAACCCAGACAAATGAATAATAAAGTAGGTTGAACTAGTGGTCTACACTACTTACCAAATAGAGTATTAAGGCAATCCATAATTAATTGAAATGATATATAATAAATTTGTGAGTTCAAAAGGGGAAGATAGTACATGGTCTATTCAGTATTAAGAAGGGGGAAAAAGCAAGCTACAACCAGGTAGTTTTGATAATGCATTACTTATCTTTCCGAAATAACTGCCAGCATTTTCATGAATATTAGCCAGTAAATTCATCTAAATTCACATTTAACTCAGTTTCCTTTGTGGTTTGATGCTTCCATTGTTCTCATATAGTGCTCTACTGAGAGCACTCTCTCAAAAAAACCACTTATACAAGAATTCCCATCTAGAGTTCTGCTTTTAGAAACCCTTACCTAAGAGCTAATATGGGAGAAGACCAGACAATGGATCTTAAGGATGGGTTTCTGGAGTTGTACCATTCTCCAAGTACTTGGTATGAGGAGTCCATCATGCTATGTGCCAGTATTTCATCGGTAGGAAGAATATTGGTAATATCTGCCGTGCTGTAGTAGTGTAATTATTAGAATGTACATCTGCCTTAAACTGGGAAGATTCTTTTAAAATCTTTGATTCTACAGAGTTGGCCAATATGACCTTAGTAGAAAATAACCACCCTTAGCTTAAAAAACTCTACAGAAGACTTAATTGAGGAAAGAGCCTCAAAAGTCACTTCTGACTTCCTCAGCATTTTCCCACCTTCCATCCATCCTGTTAACTAAACAATAGTAAGGCCAGCGTGGCTTGACTGAGGAGTTACAAAGCATGCTAAGAGAGATGAGGGAGTATAATCCAAAGGAGCTGCAGGCCATGGTTAACGTGCACTACAACAATCAGTCTTTTGTGGTTAAATTGATTACATCAGTCTATCTACCTAGAAAGCCCAATTACTGATCCTGCTAGTTCAGATGCGCATTTAAATCTGCGACTAATTATTTTGTTATTCAGTAGCTCATCCTTATTTTGCAGTAAACCCCTCCACCTACATTCCCTACAAGGAGGTCTTTCTGAAGAGCTCTGTCCAGCCCTTCCTACCAATGCTCAGCCAATTGAGAGATCGGGTTAGAAGCCAGCCAACTGGAATGGAAAGATCCTAAAGGCAGTAAAATGAAGGGAAGCTAAAGTGGTTAGTCAAGAAGAGGAAAGTCCCTGTGGCAACTGGAGAGCAGACACTTTTCCCACCAGAGAGCAGGGTCCTGGAGAATTGAATCTTATGTGCAGTGAGTATTGGCTGCTCTGAGTTCCTAAAAATTGCTGTTAAACTCCACATCCTTACAGGATGTATATGATGCTTTCAACTTTTGTTTATTTAAAAAAAGACTATTTTTATAACAGTTTTAAGTTCATAGCAAAACTGTGTGGAAGGTACAAAGGTACTCAATACATATCTTTTACTCCTACCATGCATAGCTTCCCCCATTATCAGCATTCTGAACCAAAAGGGTACATTTGTTAAAATTGATCACCCAAGGTTTAAGTTTACATTACCACTCACTCTTGGTGTTACACATTCTATGAGTCTGGACAAAAGTATAATGACATGTATCCACCATTATAATACCATACAGAATAGTTCCACTGCCCTAAAAGTCCTCTGTGCTCTGCCTATTCAACTGTCTCTCACCCCCAAATCCTAACAACCTCCACTCTTTTTATTGTCTCCATAGTTTTGCCTTTTCTATAACGTTGTATAGTTGGAATCATACAGTATGTTGCCTTTCAGATTGGATTCTTTCACTTAATATGCATTTAAGTTTTTCCATGTTTTTTTTTTTTTTTTTTTCATGGCTAGATACCTTATTTCTTTTAGTGCTGAGTAATATTTTATTGTCTGGGTGTAATGCAATTTGTTTGTGCACCTGTTGACGGATATCTTGGTTGTTCCCAAATTTTGGCAATGATGAATAAATCTGCTATAAACAGCTGTGTGCAGGTTTTTGCGTAGACAGAGGTTCCAATTCACTTGGGTAGTTATCAAGGAGTATATATTCTTATACACTCAGCTTTATAGGAAACTGCCAATCTGTCTTCTAAAGTAACTCTCATTTTGCATCTTCACTAGCAATGAATGATTGTTCCACATCCTGGTCAGCATTTGGTATTGTCAGTGTTCAGATTTTGGCTCTTCTAGTCAGTGCGTAGTGGTATCTCACTGTTTTGATTTGCATTTCCCTGCTGACATATGATTCAAAGCATCTTTTATTTCTTTAAAAATTTTTTTCTGTTCATTTGTTTTTGAGAGAGAGAGACAGAGCGTGAGCAGGGGAGGGTTGGAGAGAAAAGGAGACACAGAATCTGAAGCAGGTGCCAGGCTCTGAGTTGTCAGCATAGAGCCCAACGCAGAGCTTGAACTCCCGAAGCATGAGATCATGACAGGAGCCGAAGTCGTATGCTTAACCAACTTAGCCACCCAGGCGCTCCTCAGAGCATCTTTTCATATACTTATTTGTCATCTCTGTATCTTCTTTGTGAGGTGTCAAGGTCTTGCTCATTTTTAAACCAGATTGTTAGTTTCCTTATTGTTGAGTTTTAAGAATTCTTTGTGTATTTTGGATAATAGCTCTTTATTAGATATATCTTTTGTGAATATTTTTCCCAGTCTTTGACTTATCTTTCATTCTTTTGAGCGTTTGCAGAACAGACAATCTTAAGTTCAATGAAGTCCAGCTTATCAATTCTTTCTTTCGTGTATTGTACCTTTGGTGTTGTATGTAAAAAGTCATTACCAAACCCAAGTTCACCTTGCTGCATGTTTTAATTTTGAAATATTGACTTCATTACTTGGAATGTCTCATGTATAAGAAGAACTGTAAATAATAATCTTATTTTTAATAGGATGTATTTTATTTTTTTACTGGAAGGAAGAAGAAATTGAGAATGCATGATGCCCTGGCATCTAAACATATAAAAATATTAGTTGTATCATTCACAATTAGTCAACCTAGCTGATAAATATTGTATTGTAAATTTTTATTTAGGAAAAGTACTCTAAATGGAGGCAAAATAAAGTTTCTTGAAAGTGGGCATGATAGAGATGCAATTGATTTGAGAACATCTCTAGTTTGCTTTGAGCTTATAAGGTACCTCATTATCTATAAAGTGATATTCTACTAAAAATGTTAGGTTCTGTAGAGAATATAAAATTGAAACTATCAACCATTTTAAATTTATGTTAAAATACAGCTTTGAAGAATATTGCTAACAATTATTTGAAAATAATAAGGCCATATTGAAAAAAAAATCTATTTTAGAAAAATGCCAGCCCCCGGGAGCCTGGGTGGCTCAGTCGGTTAAGCGTCTGACCTCGGCTCAGGTCATGATCTCACAGTCCGTGAGTTCAAATCCCATGTCGGGCTCTGTGCTGACAACTCAGAGCCTGGAGCCTGCTTCGGATTCTGTGTCTCCCTCTGTCTCTGAACCTCTCCTACTCGCATTCTCTCTCTCTCTCTCTCTCTCTCTCAAAAATAAATAAACATTAAAAAAATTTTTAAAAGAAGAAAAGAAAAATACCAGCCCCGTGATACTAGAAACAAGTAGCCAAGAAGTTGACTAAAGTAAACAAACATGGGCCAAAAATAATTATTCTATTTATTCAAAATTTGAATGCTCAGCTAATCAATATTGGGAGGTGTATGTACATTTGTTGATGTTCATGTGTGTTTACCTTTAAAATATATATGCATATTTCTATCTTTTGGACACAAATTTATTTTTGAAAATAATTTTTGAAAAAGTACTAAAGTGTACATCCAATAAATATAATACAATCAAAATATTCGTCAAAAAAATCAACGTTTAAGTATGATACAATTTAATTTATTGCTTGTTCTTCTTTTACTATCAAAAGTATCCTGATGTGGAAGATAAATTATTCAGTTACTTTACACATAAGAAACCATTGGTATCATCTGGATGTGAGCTGTTTTTATTCTTCATCGGTATTTGCTGCATATTGTCTCCATTTATTACTTTTTAAAAAATATACTGCTAAGTGTGGGGTTGAGTTTTCAAATGTCCAAATCACTGTATAGTCTGTGCTTCCTTATCTATGTTTTTTAAGCATTTCCTATAATATCCTGTAGATATGCCTAGGAATTTACTTGTCTAGTCTGTGTGTCTTACCTGGTTTGATGAGCCCAGCTCAGACTGTAATGTATCACTTTCTCCGAATTAGAACACAATTTTGTTATTACTTCTACTAATATTTTTTTACATCCACAGTAAGTCAAAATACACATATACTAATTAGAGTTAGTCCTCTCTTTAGTATGTTACGGTGTACCAAAGCAGGAGGGTGAACAAACAGCAGAGATGAAGAGAATTAAGTTTCACTTCCCATGTAAATGCAAACCTCCTCTGATTGTGCTCAAGAAAATGGCTAAAAAACACAGTGAATTGATGCATATATTTCTCCTCCATCCTGATGAACTTCCTTTCCCAATGTAACCACATCAAGCACAACAAAAGCCATGGAGAAAAGAATGACTCTCTCTAGTTACTCCTGACCTCCTTCAATTGCCACATTGCCACGTTGTCGCATTCTGTCCACCCTCGCACCGGCCACATTTACAGTATTACCAAACAATTAGTAGGTAACATATTCTCTATAATTACCAATATTTTTATTAAAAACACTTCTTATCGATCCCCAAGGATATTGTATTATTTTTGATTTACCATAAACAATTCTTGGTTTTAGTAAATCCAAATGTTCTCAGTTTAATGTCTAAATAATAGCCATGCGTTGATAATGGACAATGTTTCCAATTAGGTAATAATAACCATACCAATGATACTTTCAGCATTGTGATAACCACACTGGATTTTTCACCATGAAATCTATTTTATACACTTAAAAAACTGAAAAATGAAAATGTGAGATTCTAATAATACTTTTATTAACATCTATGAGGAAATAAAAACATCATGAAGAAATTTGGGGCCATGTTGACCTTTAAAAAAGTAGGATTCTGTATTTAGTTGAAAACAGTATTGATGAAATTTTGGGATGATGGGGCGGTGATTCATGGGGTCCGGAGCTGACAGTCAAAAAATAATACTTGAAGATGTCTTTGACGCAAAAAGGTGATTTTATTAAAGCATGGGGACAGGATCCATGGGCAGGAAGAGCTGCATTGGGATTGTGACAGGTAACTCATTACATACCCTCAGGTTGGGAGGGGGTCGGGGATAGAGTAAGACTCTATAGTATTTTGGAAGCAAGGTTTCCAGGACCTTGAGGGACTAGCTGTTGCTAGGGAAACACCACTTATTACCATTTAATAAAACTCCAGTCATGAGACCCTTGAGAGGTACATAAGCTTGAAGCATGTATGATTGCCAGCATATATCTTGGAGCAGTTGAGGTAAAGGAATCCTCAAGGTTGGGATAATGTTAAGCTAAAGTTCTCTTTTGCCCCTAACAAAGTGTCATCATCGAGGCATCTGAGCTCCTAAAGGGAGATCACTCTGCTGATTTCAAGGACTTGTCAATGGGCTGTGGGCAGTAAGGGAATTTTATTTTTCATTTGCCTTAGTTTCCCACAGCACCATGGCAAGCACTTAAACCCCTTTTCTTTGTTCTTGGGTAGCCAGGAATATCACACATATTCCACCTGGAGAGGCGGGGGTGTGTGCCAGCCTGTATTTTGCCCTCAGCTTGCCCAAAGCTCTGTCATCAGTATGAGCTAAACATTTACCTGCCATTAGCTTTGAAAACTGTAGGAATTGCTTATAAGTCCCACTGATAAGAGAGGAGTGATGTCATGTGTAATAGTGGTGTAAGATTTGAAGTCAGGTTGTTCTAACTAAGCAACCACTGAAACGGGACGAATGATTAGAACAGACTGTTTTGACACTTACAACTGGAGCATTCTGGATGAGGGAAAGACCACCATTCTTAGGTATGAGTGGTGCGCATGAACATGTCCTCCATCCCCATTTCCAGCCCTGCCTGGGCTACAGGCCGAGTGGTTCAAGTTTCTAGAGCAGCTGGCTGATGCTCCTTAGGCCACAGCAGCTTTCCCTTTTGGCATCCATGGGGAGATTTATTTTTTTAATTTTTAAATGGCTATTTATTTATTTTGAGAGAGAGAAAGCGTGCATGGGTGAGAGTGGGAGTGGGGCAGAGAGAGAAGGAGAGAGAGAATCCCAAGCAGGGGCTGGATCCCACAAACAGTGAGATCATGACCTGAACAGAAATCAAGAATCCAAAGTTAAACTGAGCCACCAGGCATCCCTTGTGGGGAGACTTTAAGGGCCAGTGCATTTTTTTCTTGTTCCCCTTGGGGAGCCAGACATTTAAGAAATATCTGTCTCAGCTTACTAGCTGACCACAGAGATAATGAAACAATTTTCGGTATATCACACAAAGCAAGAATACAGACTTTTCAGAAATAGTTTAGAAAAGTCACAAGTGGACAGTACCAACCCTCAAGAGCAGAAATCAGCAATCTCTGAAGAAGAGAAGGGCCAGATTTCCAGAGTTACTACCTTAAAGTATCTTTAACAAATGGTGCTGGGTAAACTGAATCATGTACATGCAAAATAATGGAGTTGGACCTTTGCCTTACATTATAAAATTAACCCAAAATGAACCAAAGACCCAAAGAGAATGAAAACTATAAAATTCACGGGAAAAAGATCTTCCACAGGAAAAAAATTTTCATGACATTGCATTTGGCAACAGTTTTGGCTATGACACCGAGCATATCCAAAAAATGAAAATTGATCATTGGACTTTATCAAAATCAAAAAAACTTTTGAGCATTAGAGGGCATTATCAATAGAGTAAAAACGCAATTCAAAGAATGGGAGGAAATATTTACAGATCATATATCTGATCAGGGATTAATTACCAGAAAATATAAAGAACTCATAAAACTAAACAACAAGAACACCCAAACAGCCCAACTGTGAAATGGACAAGGGATTTGAAAAAAAATATTTTTCCAAAGAAGAATTAAAAACTGGCAATAAGCACATGAGTATGCAAAGAAATGCTCAACATTATTGGTCATTAGGAAGATACAAGTCAAAGTCATAATGAGATAACACTTAACTAACCCCACTATGATGGCTATAATTTTAAATAGTTACTAGTTGGAATATAAAATGTTGCCGCTTCTATGGAAAAGGTTGACAGTTCCTCACAAAAGTTAAATGTAGAATTACTGCGTGACCCATCAATTCAACTTCTAGACATATACTCAAAAAAATTGAAAACAGAGTCAAACTGATACTTACACATCACTGTTCATAGCAGTGTTATTCAAAATAGCCAAAAGGTGGGAACCATCCAAGTGTCCATCAAAAGATGAATATACAGGGGCCTGTGGGTGGCTCAGCTGGTTAAGCTTCCAACTTCGGCTCAGGTCATGATCTCACAGTTCCTGAGTTTAAGCCCCATGTCGGGCTCTGTGCTGACAGCTCAGAGCCTGGAGCCTGCTTCGGATTCTGTGTCTCCCTCTTTCTCTGCCCCTCTCCCACTTGCTCTCTCTCTTTCTCTCTCAAAAATAAATAAAAACCATTAAAATTTCTAAAAATTTAAAAAAGATGAATGTATAAATAATTGTGGTATATACATATAATAAAATGTTATTCACCCGTAACAAGGGATGAATTCTGATACCTGCTACAACATGATGAACCTGACAACATTATGTTAAGTGAAATGAGCCAGATACAAAAGGACAAATATTATATTATTTCACTTACACTAGTTATCTCAAATTGGAAAATTCACAGAAACAGAAGGTAGAAGGTTATCAGAGGCTATGAGGGTAGAATATGGGATATCAATGCTTAATGCTTACAGAGTTTCTGTTTCTGGTGATGAAAAGGTTTTGGTGATGCTAATACTACACTGTGGCTGTACTTAATGTTACTGAACTGTGCACTTAAAAATGGTTCAAATAATAATCTTCATGTTATTTATATTTTACCACAGTAACAACTAACTGATAAAGTTTATATTTGGCATACGATTAGGCATACAGATTTTATGAAGCAAATTATTACTTTTAAAAAATAATATTTAGTAACATGAGAGAGCCTCAGGGTTCTTTGCTACAGTGATTATACCCAAGGATTTTCAATTATTTAAGAATAGTTGATAATACAAGCCTGCTGATACCTTGTACATTAAAATAGTAAAAAAACCCACATAAAATATTATTTTGAACCATTTCATAAAAGCACTTTGAGAATATCAACCTGAGATCTATATGTCTGCCTTACAAGTGGAAGGAAAAGCAAAATAATGATATCCAAGAGTGATTTCTCAAATGACCTCAGAGCATTAGTAATATAATCTTCATATAGATGTAGAAATAAATCTTTAGAAATTGATATTATTCAAAAATAATTATTTCCTGCCTTAGAGTTGAGCTTATAATATAAAAAATCCATAGAAAAATTTAACTTTAAGCATTAGTGGCTTGATTTTTCTCATTATATTTTACAATCCAGTATATTCTCAAGATAATCAGTTTGTATAAAGAAATGTCTCCCTGATACTTTTCACCACTTTAATTCTTCACCATCAGTCTATAGTCATTAAAATACATTATTTCAAACTTTACGTTTTAAAATATATTTGAGAGATGAATATTACCTACCAGGCATAAAATACTGCTGTATAATAATATAGACCTGGAAATCTTAATTTCTACTGAATTTAGTTGTAACAGGGCAGTTTTATCTCTTTCCTTCTATAATATGTCATCCTAATCTTCAAAAAGTGGGAGAAATAGTATAGATGTAATTTAACAAACCAAATACATTTCACTTCATTTCAATTTCATGAAGCTATTTAATTTCTTGATTTTTAAAATTTCTTTTAATGAATGAGACTTTAAAGTGATCATTATAAAGTCTTTCATATTACATTTAAATTCTTTGTTAAAGAATCTAAAGGTTTTCTTAAGATTATTTATTTATTTTGAGACAGAGAAAGAGGGAGAGAGAGAGAGAGAGAGTATGAACAGGGGAGGGGCAGAGAGAGAGAGAGAGGGAGAGTGAGAGAATTCCAAGCAGGTTCTACACTGTCACCACGGAGCCTGACGTGGGGCTCAATCTCACAAAACCTGTGATTATGACCCGAGCCCAAATCGAGTTGGACACTTAACCAACTGAGACACCCAGGCACTCCCCCACCTTTTAAAATGAGCAAATGATTTGCTTTCCTACCGTGGCAGGCAGAATTTTGGAATGGTACCCCAAAAATGTCCTGCTGTGATCCTCAGAACCTGTAAAGAAAATGAGATTGTGTTATTTTGAATGGCAAATTGATCTTAAGGACAATTATGCAGGTGGGCCTGGTTTAATCACATGAGTCCTTTTGAAAGCAGGGAGCCTATCAAGTTGATGGTAAAGGGGAAGTCAGAGAGATTCCAAGGGGGAGAAGGACTCCATATGCCCTTCCTGGTTTGAAGATGGAAGAGGCCACATAAGAAGGATGAGGTGCAGTTAGAAGCCCCTGGTTGAGAGCCAGCAAGGAAACAGATTTCAGACCTTCTCCTGCTAAAACTGGATTCTGCTAATAGCATAACTGATCTTGAAGTGCGTTCTTGCCTGCAGATCCCAGATAAGGGCCTATCCTTGATTTGGGCCTTGTGAAACCCTGAGCAAAACAAAAACAAACACAAACACAAAAACAAAAACACCCAGCTAAACTCACCTGAATATCTGAGCTAGACATCTGTAAGATAATAAATGGACATTTTTTTTTAACTGCTAAGTTTGTGGAAACTTATTACACAGCAATAGAAAATTAATATGCATACTTCTGAAAGCCATACATGATTTTGCTTTTGTGATTTTAAACTTTTAGGTCATCCAAAGGGCAAAAGATGCATGCCCCACTAGGTCAGGAAATAAGGTAAATGGAATTGCCCTCTGAAATTAAAATTTTTAAATCAAGGGGAATATGCCCAAGTTACCTTAAAACAATGGGTTATAAACTTTTGGATACAATGTGAATTTAATAAAACTATCAAATACTTAGAGGAAAAAAAATTATTTGCATATATAGACACAAAAGTTTGTGTGGAATATCAAAATTGATATTAAGATCCTCTCTCTGAAATGATAATTGCAGGATGCCTAGGTTGCTCAGTCATTAAGCATCTTACTTCGGCTCTGGTCATGATCTCACAGTTGGTGAGTTGAAGTCCCACATCGGGTGAGCATGTGCCCCGCTTTGGCCGCCCTTCTCTCTTTCTCTCTCTTCCCTCTCTTTTTCTGCTCCTCCTGGGATTCTATCTCTCTCTCTCTGCCCCTTGCTCACCTGCACCCTCTCTCCCTCTCTCAAAAATAAAATAAAATAAAATAAAATAAAATAAAATAAAATAAAATAAAATAAAATAAAATAAAATAATAAAATAAAATAAAAAATTGCAGAACATGCAGAACAAGATTGTAAAGTGGTTTCATGTACCAACCTAATCAGAAAGAATTAAATCATTTATAATAGTAGGTAGATAAAGTCCACACACATTTTAAGGGGTCACAGAAGCAAATAACAGCAGTGCCTACTTGGTCATTGTCCAAAAGCAGGTGTCCCTGCAAGCTGATATAAGTATCTGGCAAACTTTGCTATTGTTTCCAACTGTTAGAGCCTCTTGGATTCTTATATGTGATTTGTTAAATCATCTCTTCTTCTCTTGATTCGAGACTCTAAAAACAAATATCTGATCCTCTGTTTTCCAGTGTAGCTTACCTAAATTAAGTATAAGCTAGTCAGACTGCCTCACCTATCTAATATCCCTGAGAGTCACATGCCTCATATAATAATTGAACTGTCCTGCAAATTTACTGCCAAGTGTTTCTTAGCTCAACCAACAAAAATTACCAATACTTAGCTGAAACAACTCTGGGGTGGTGATGAGACTGAGGTTTTTGTCTCACAAGTTGAATGTCAACCTGAACAATGATTGTTCACTAAGACACAAGTATGAATACCAAGGGGGTCTCCTCTACATGACACTGATTTTGTGTGTGTGTGGATCTTAACTGAACTTTTGCAAATTTAGAGCAAATAATAACTACAAATTCAGGGGCGCCTGGGTGGCTCAATCGGTTGAGCGTAGGACTTTGGCTCAGTCATGATCTCATGGCTCCTGAGTTCGAGCCCCGTGTCGGGCTCTGTGCTGACATCTCAGAACCTGGAGCCTACTTCCAACTCTGTCTCCCTCTCTCTCTGCCCCTAACCCACTCGCATTCTGTGTCTCTCTCAAAAATAAACATTAAAAAAATTACAAATTTTGGTGTTAAAAGGAATATTTTTTTTATTTGGCATTAACATTAAATTAAATTTTACTATATAGCACACTGTAGCTAAGATTAAAAAGGCAGGGAATAAATTCATGTTTAGAATGGCCAACATTCAAGGGGACTAATTTAAAAGGTGAACTTCACTTATAACTTTGCCTAAACAATTTATGTTCTTTCTTTTGACACCACTGGAAATCTTTCAATTTACCACCTGCACACACTGAGAACTCATTAGAAAATTAATGTGCACTCTACTGTTTCTCTCTGTCCCCCCAAGCTACCTCTAATGCTTACTCTTCAATCCCTTACTCTTTTCTTCCTAAAAAGTATATAATTATGAAAAGTAAGATTTATCTTGTATGTTTGAATAAATTATTCCAAGTGCCTAATAAGTCAATATCTAACTAAATCTGGGGCTTTGAGAATCTAAATTTGTAAACTAAATTTCTCCAAGGGTAGAATCCCAGTTGAGTTTGCACTAATTTGCATTTTTAGTATACAGCATTATTCATATTAGTTTAAATAGGGGTGTAATATAAGGCTATAAAATATTTCACTAGGAAATATTTTTTACTGTATTATTTCTAGGAATAATAACACACACTATGGTGTTTATTTTCCATGATTTCATATTTTAAAATGTTAATAAGTCCTTTTTTCAGATGCATGGAATGAATTTCTCTTAGTGTATTTTCCTTATTGTTCCTTATGATCTTTTGAAGGGCAGAAGTTCTAAATTTTGATGATGTCTAATTCATCATTTTTTTTTGTCTCTTATGGCTTGTGTTTTTTGTATTCTACCCTAAGAAATTTTTGCTTAACTTGAGATCATAATGATATTCTTCTATCTTTTTTTTCCAGAAGTTGAACATTTTTTATCTTTTGTGCTTAAGTGTATGATACAGTTTTTATTTAATATCTGTATATGATGTATCTTCTATATCTTCATTTTTCTTCTATATATGTGTACTATACTAATAATCAAGAACAATATAGCAACTGCTTTTCTGTGAGTGAAAAATTTTGTGTAAAAAACAGATCATTTTCAAATTTCCATGTCAAAAGTACCTCAAAATGGTTAAGACACAGAACTTCCCTAAATGTATTTAGCAGTGCACTTCTATCGTAGAGTATGTTTTGCAAATACTTTGAACAGCAGTACATTTAAATCCTAATAGATACAATTTATTTGGTGAACATAATTCATGCAGGTTTATAAGAAATGTAAAATTTGTAGACAGCACTTTGTAAGGAGTTATTTCCAAAACAGAGGGAGATATCTTATTGTAGATAAGGAAATGGTGAAGTATCCTTCTAATGAGCATACTTCAATCTTCTTCCAATTAGAGGCTTATCAGGGAAATTCCCAATAGCTATGCTTACCACCACAGTAATCAGTCCACTTACTAACATTTTGAAGGTGAAATAACTGTTGAATTTCATTGATAACATCCAGCTATATTTCTACTAAAATCATATAGGGTAGTGAAGGTTTTCATGTTATTTTGATCCCCAAAATTACCTGCTTCACTGGTCCCATAATTCTTTTTAGGAAATGGTTACTGTATCAGTCAGTGTTCCCTAGAAAAAGAAAACAAATAGGATATTGATAGATGATAGATGATAGAGAGATAGAGAGATAGATAGATAGATAATAGATAATAGATAGATGATGATGATGATAGATGGATAGATGGATAGATAGATAGATAATGCAAAGAGCTCTCATCACAAGGAAATTTCTTTTTTCTTTCTGGCTTTTTCTCCTTATTGTGTCTATATGAGATGATGGATGCTACCTAAACTTATTGAGATAATCATTTCATAATATATGTAGGTCATACTGTTGTGCCATGAACTTTACACTTATATAGTGACATATGTCATTTATAGCTCAATAAATCTGGTAAAAAAAAAAAAAAAAAGATTCTGTCCAAGAAGGAAGAGACCAAGATATAGAGCTCTACTTCTCTTGTCTGTACATAAAGGTCTTGGCAGTTATATAAATCAGTCATTCAATAAAACAAGTCTTTACCTGCCAAAAGAAAATAAAAGAAACAGAGTAAGACTCATGGAGTATTTTAAACACTTAAACACTAGATATTAATAATACTTTACATTAATTAATCATTCCATACAAATTTATTCATTTTAACAATAGGTAATGGCAATTATTTTCCTTTAGAAATAAAAATCTAGGTTCTGAATTTCTTTTCTCCTTTTGGAAATGAAAACTTATTAAAAACATTAAGATATCACTCTTAAACTAGGTTTACCTTAAGTTGGTTTATCAAGGTCTTAATCATCATTGGAATTTGTTAAACATCATAAAATCAGAGGTTTTTTTTTATTATAAATATGGTAATCTAAAAGGCACAATAATTGAGCTTTAATTTCAAAGGACAAATCAACTCATAGTTCCTGAATTTAGAATATTTTATCAATTTTATACTGCATTATTTCTTGTGTTCTAAAATACATATTAGGGAAGTCCAGACTACTTTTAATGGCTTTTCTTGCTGATAGCTTTATTTAAAGCTCACCATAAGCAAAATGAGGCAGAAGTTTAATTGAATCAATAGACTACATTTTTTTTGTTTCCCGATCTAGTCCTCTCTTGCTTCTCCAAGGCATATTCCTGTTCAGACTCCAGCCAAATAGAACTAAGCTTCCATGCCACTCCTAAAGGCCATAATAAATACATAGTCACCTCCATACAGTATATCTAACAGATACAATAGTGAACATATGATTTCAATGGAAAATCAAGACATTTAATTTGGCAAAGTTTTGAGGAGCATTTAAAGGTTTCAGATTCCAAAAGGATAATGTCTTTGTCTTTCAATGATTCTTAGGGAAGATGAGAAACAAGGGTAAAGGTGCATTGTTTGTGTGCTCTGTGGAAAGGGAGAAATAACATTTTCAATCGTATGACATAGTGCCTGGTACATGGCAACTGTTTAGTACATGATTAGATAACGATCAAATTGCACCCCATATGTCACTAGACATGGTCATGATATTTAGCTTTGGTCAGTCGTGGAGAAGAGATTTTGGTCAAGTTTGTTGTTATGGCTTTAGGTTTTCACTGTTGTCACAAAGGAGGAGACAAACACTCCCCAGTATACACAGCTAATAATTGCAAAAGCAAGAATTAAAATCCAGATAATCAACCCCTGGAGACATTGCTCCTAACCACCATGTCCCAAATTTGGTGCCGGTGATTTAATGCCAGATGAAAACTCCTCTTGACAATTGTTGTAGTTTTATTCTCTCCTCTGACAGTCTGATTTGAATTAGACAGATGTTAAAAAAAAACATTTCAATGGTGAATTATTTTTGGAAAAGAAACCTTTATAAACTTCAGTTTTAAATAAGTACTTGGAAATCCGTCATCACCACTGTGAAGATAGGATTTGTGCTCCTATTAAAAGCTCCTAACAGGGAAGTATTACAAAGTAGGATTCATGGAGGTGTAATGTAATTAGCAGAGACATAATGTTTAACTCTAAACTGAAAAATTCTTATGTTTCACAAAGTGAAAAGATATTTAAACATTTGCATAAGTATTTTTGTTTTTCTCAAGTGTGAGACTTTTCTCAACCTTGCAAATAAATGTTGGTGCATTTTGCTGAAAACTTAAAAGGAAAATGCATTAAGTTTGATGAACTTATCCTGTTAACCCCAAGTAAAGGAAAATTAGAAAGCCTGTTCCAGGGACAATAATGGTTTAAACTATATCAATAAGAAAAGGTTCCTTTTTAATTGGAAAGTTGGATATTCAATTAATGAAATTAGAGCTTTCTTATGTTACACATTTCATTTAAAGCACACTGATATAGTTGAATTTTTGCCAAGAATAAGAGTTTTTGATAACTATGGCTATTGCCTATAGATTATAGCAGAATCCAGCTGAGAAGTATTACAGCTATAACTATTGTGCCATACAGAAGTTTTTGTTTCACTTCAGGCTTTTAAGTTTGTGGAAGTAAATATTACCTTTGGGAATTATTATGGGTATCATTTTAATGACACTAGACAAATTTAGACCATGGCTTAAAGGGGTCAAAACAGCCAATAAACTAATTCTATTTAGAATAAAAATTGAGAGGCGCCTGGGTGACTCAGTCGGTTAAGCAGCCGACTTCGGCTCAGGTCATGATCTCGCGGTCCATGAGTTCGAGCCCCGCGTCGGGCTCTGTGCTGACAGCTCAGAGCCTGGAGCCTGCTTCAGATTCTGTGTCTCCCTCTCTCTGACCCTCTCCCGTTCATGCTCTGTCTCTCTCTGTCTCAAAAATAAATAAATGTTAAAAAAAATTAGAATAAAAATTGATTTTTTAAATTAATTGTAGAGACTAGTGAGGCCCTCATGGTCCTGTTGTTATCATTCCTGCCTTCCATTATGAATAGTTGTTGTCATGATCTATCACTTGTAAAGTATTTTTAGTATCATCTCTATTATTGATGGAATTGTGTTTTTTCAAAATTTGTATGTTGAAGCCTTAACCAGCAACATGACTATATTTGGAGATAGGGCCTTTAAGGAGGTAATTAAGGTCAAATAAAGTCACAAGGGTGGAACACTAATTGAACAAGACAAGTATCTTTACAAGATGAGAAAGCAACACAAGAGATCTCTCTCCCTTTATGCACACAAAGAAAAAGTCATGTGAGGACACAGCAAGATGTCCATCTAGCCAAGAAGAGAGATCTTACCAGAAACCAACCTGGCCAGCACCCTGATCTTGAACTTCTGGGCTCCACCACTGTGAGAAAGTAAATTTTTGTTGTTTAAGCCATCCAGTCTATGTATCGTATTGCGACAGTCTACCAGACTACTAAAAATTCTGAATTAATCTAAGAAAATGAAATGTTATTTTGTCAAAGGATTTCTAATCTGGGTTGGAACTGATCTCATTAAAAATGCTAGGTATTGGGGCGCCTGGGTGGCGCAGTCGGTTAAGCGTCCGACTTCAGCCAGGTCACGATCTCGCGGTCCGTGAGTTCGAGCCCCGCGTCAGGCTCTGGGCTGGTGGCTCAGAGCCTGGAGCCTGTTTCCGATTCTGTGTCTCCCTCTCTCTCTGCCCCTCCCCCGTTCATGCTCTGTCTCTCTCTGTCCCAAAAATAAAAATAAAAAACGTTGAAAAAAAAAAAAAATTAAAAAAAAAATGCTAGGTATTTTGCTCACACACAATACTAAAAGGCTTAACTAATTATGAACTAATTTACTTAAGAGGCTTGGAATTATTTATTCTTCTGATGTTGCTGATATAGTCATAGACTTTTTGAAACTAAACTTAAGGAAAGAAACATCTCATAGAAACTTGAGAAAACTATCATGAACGAATCAAAAGTATAACCCGTATTGATCTCCCAAACTAAATTCTGATTCTCTTGACACCACAAACTCCCACCTTCCAAACCAGTGAAATAAACTTAAAATGGCTAAGAAAGGAAATCCTTACAGGTAAAAATAAGCCAGGAAATGGCAACACTAAGGCAGAAGGGAGTGTGAGGTAGATGGAGCTGAGGTATTACTAAATTTAATCGTTAGTAAAGGAGACAGTTTGGGATGATTATGTTTGAATGAGCTCAAATCTTTGATTTCTTTTCTCCTTATTTTTTGAACTCCAAGAGCTGGTCCATTTTTTTTTCTTTCAACCCGAAGAGCCGGGCCATTCACATCTTTTATTACTCCCATCAGCCATCCAGAGCTTCTGCCAGAATGTCTGCTACCTAGAGCCCAGGGGAATGTGTCCCAATTTGCCACAGCCCAGGCAAGCAAGCCAACAGTAGTTCACAACTAATTTGTTTCCCAGTCAAAATGCTTAAACCATATATTTTAGGGCACCAACAAGAAAACCTAGGAAATAGAAACTCAGAAAATGTCAAGTGGGAATGCTTATTTAACTTCTCACTCTATCAGTATCTGCATTATATTTACCTTAAATATTACCATGCCTTTATACCTACCTCTTTTTATAGAATCATTAAATTATGATTTGTCATTATCAAAAATGGATCCCTGGATCTATTTCTGTTCATTTTTACACAATGTCAAAAGTGACCTTCATTATTTTTTTCAAGGCCAGGAGACTCTAGTTCACATGTGGAATTTTCCAAAATAACTTTTTCCCTTCGTTTTTAAGAAAAAAAGTTTACACTCCAAGTTCTCAAGTTTTTGTTTTTTTTTTTTTTAATTTTTTTTTTTCAACGTTTATTTATTTTTGGGACAGAGAGAGACAGAGCATGAACGGGGGAGGGGCAGAGAGAGAGGGAGACACAGAATCAGAAACAGGCTCCAGGCTCTGAGCCATCAGCCCAGAGCCCGACACGGGGCTCGAACTCACGGACCGTGAGATCGTGACCTGGCCGAAGTCGGACGCCCAACCGACTGCGCCACCCAGGTGCCCCCTCAAGTTGTTTTTAAGAACACAAGTATCTATTTCCATCACTCTATTATTACAAACAGAAAATTACTTTCAGCTTTTGATTATCTGAGGGTGTTTTTCATTGGAATCCCTGTAGTATCATTGATATTTTTAATTTACTACTGGCTGCTAATTTTCATAAAGCATGCCTCATATTAAAATAAAGATTTAATGGAATGCTTATGACCATTCCAAAGACTTAGATAATTTGAACTCATTGTATTTGATACCTGTTTGTCATTGTGCTAGGTGTTGGGATTATAGTAGAAATGGTATAGATGTGTAACGGTGAAAAATAAACCTAGTAAAAAGATGTTCTTTGCATAATTGTTCATAAAGTAAAAATTGAAGATAATCTTAATTTCTATCCATATGGAATTATTATTTTATAACCAGAGTAGAAAAAATAAGGCAGTGGTTTAAAAAATTATAAAACTCTATGACTTTAAATCAAAGATTTTAAAAACATATTAACAGGGGCGCCTCCGTGCTTCAGTCAGTTGAGTGTCCAACTTCGGCTCAGGTCATGATCTCAGTTCGTGGGTTCAAGCCCCGCATCAGGCTTTGTGCTGACAGCTCAGAGCCTGGAGCCTGCTTTGGATTCTGTGTGTCCCTCTCTCTCTGACCCTTCCCTGCTCAGGCTCTGTCTCTCTCTCTCTCTCTCTCTCTCTCTCTCTCAGAAATAGATAAAACATTAAAAAAAATTGAAAACATATTAAGTGACAAAAGAAAATTGAACATTTTTTATGTCTTATCCTATTTATGGGAGAAAATTTGACAAACCAAAATGTATGTATGTATGTATGTGTGCATATGTATGTGTGTGGGCATGTATGAATATACACATATGATTATAAATGTATAGAAAATATTATTGCTATATTAATATTAGAAAATATTATTTCTATAATACTTCATGTAACTAGGAAAGAATTTTAAAAATAATAATTAGTATGAGAAATATAACACAATCTCATGTCTCCAACAAAGTAAAAAACAAAAAAGAGAATTGAGTTTGAAGAATACATTTATAGCTTGATACACTAAATATATAATCATATGTATGCATTTATATATGTTAATCATTATATTTAAAATGATGCTAAATATGTATGCATAATCTTAATATATAGTTTAGAAACTATTAAATTCTAGAACATTGTAATGATCTGTATTACTGTTACCAATAATTTCTGTACAGATTTCTTATTGACACATATTAACAGAGGGAATAGTTGCTGCTTGATAGCAATAAAAAACCGAGAAATGTGTAATACAAAACAAACAACTAATTAGTGCAATAAATAAAGAAAATTGTTTATACACTTAACATTAATTAATTGGGCAATTGCTAAGGAATTACTATTTATGCAGTTAGCATAGATATAGTTCCGTTAGGAAATCAAAATCAAAATGTGATAAATGTATTTATCATTTTCTTATAGTCTTATTGGTGTCAAAACAACAACAGCAACAAAATCTAAAAAAACCTAGAAACTTAGTTAATTGAAAAGCTGTTGCAATGTAATGTTACATAATGGGCCGCTTGCCACTTATTTGAAAATCTTTCTACAGAACTACCAAGCAACTTGTCAAGTTCTGGTTATTTTTAAAAATTATCCTTGGTTATTATAGCCCCATCTTGGTAATATATTAGAACAGAGAAAATTCACTATAATCATGTTCTCCTTGACCTGCCTACATTTTATGAAGCAGGTTTGGTGCACACTTCCTTGATTATCACAAAACAAGTGAATCAATAGATCTTCACATAATTGTACACCTATTGTGTACACCTTAGGAATAAAATAAAATTAGTGACTGTTTGATGCATAAGGTTGTCCCATTAAATTTTATGAAGAGAAATAAAAATACTCATAAATTTTTATCATGCTAATGATAAATTGACAATAAACAAAACAAATACAAACAGCAGAAAGAAAAACAAAGGTTTTCTTCTTATAACTACATGGTGAAAATATTTACTTACTCAGCCTTCTTTTTTTTTTTTTTTTTTTTTTTTTTTTTTTTTTTTATTTATATATGAAATTTATTGTCAAATTGGTTTCCATACAACACCCAGTGCTCATCCCAAAAGGTGCCCTCCTCAGTACCCATCACCCACCCTCTCCTCCCTCCCACCCCCCATAAACCCTTAGTTTGTTCTCAATTCTCAACAGTCTCTTATGCTTTGGCTCTCTCCCACTCTAACCTCTTTTTTTTTTTTTTTTTTTTTTTTTTTTTTGTTCCCCTCCCCCATGGGTTTCTCTTAAGTTTCTCAGGATCCACATAAGAGTGAAACCATATGGTATCTGTCTTTCTCTGTATGGCTTATTTCACTTAGCATCACACTCTCCAGTTCCATCCACGTTGCTACAAAAGGCCATATTTCATTTTTTCTCATTGCCACGTAGTACTCCATTGTGTATATAAACCACAATTTCTTTATCCATTCATCAGTTGATGGACATTTAGGCTCTTTCCATAATTTGGCTATTGTTGAGAGTGCTGCTATGAACATTGGGGTACAAGTGCCCTTATGCATCAGTACTCCTGTATCCCTTGGGTAAATTCCTAGCAGTGCTATTGCTGGGTCATAGGGTAGGTCTATTTTTAATTTTTTGAGGAACCTCCACACTGTTTTCCAGAGAGGCTGCACCAATTTGCATTCCCACCAACAGTGCAAGAGGGTTCCCGTTTCTCCACATCCTCTCCAGCATCTATAGTCTCCTGATTTGTTCATTTTGGCCACTCTGACTGGCGTGAGGTGATATCTGAGTGTGGTTTTGATTTGTATTTCCCTGATAAGGAGCGACGCTGAACATCTTTTCATGTGCCTGTTGGCCATCCGGATGTCTTCTTTAGAGAAGTGTCTATTCATGTTTTCTGCCCATTTCTTCATTGGGTTATTTGCTTTTCGGGTGTGGAGTTTGGTGAGCTCTTTATAGATTTTGGATACTAGCCCTTTGTCCGATATGTCATTTGCAAATATCTTTTCCCATTCCGTTGGTTGCCTTTTAGTTTTGTTGGTTGTTTCCTTTGCTGTGCAGAAGCTTTTTATCTTCATAAGGTCCCAGGAATTCACTTTTGCTTTTAATTCCCTTGCCTTTGGGGATGTGTCGAGGAAGAGATTGCTACGGCTGAGGTCAGAGAGGTCTTTTCCTGCTTTCTCCTCTAAGGTTTTGATGGTTTCCTGTCTCACATTCAGGTCCTTTATCCATTTTGAGTTTATTTTTGTGAATGGTGTGAGAGAGTGGTCTAGTTTCAACCTTCTGCATGTTGCTGTCCAGTTCTCCCAGCACCATTTGTTAAAGAGACTGTCTTTTTTCCATTGGATGTTCTTTCCTGCTTTGTCAAAGATGAGTTGGCCGTACGTTTGTGGGTCTAGTTCTGGGGTTTCTATTCTATTCCATTGGTCTATGTGTCTGTTTTGGTGCCAATACCATGCTGTCTTGATGATGACAGCTTTGTAGTAGAGGCTAAAGTCTGGGATTGTGATGCCTCCTGCTTTGGTCTTCTTCTTCAAAATTACTTTGGCTATTCGGGGCCTTTTGTGGTTCCATATGAATTTTAGGATTGCTTGTTCTAGTTTCGAGAAGAATGCTGGTGCAATTTTGATTGGGATTGCATTGAATGTGTAGATAGCTTTGGGTAGTATTGACATTTTGACAATATTTATTCTTCCAATCCATGAGCAGGGAATGTCTTTCCATTTCTTTAAATCTTCTTCAATTACCTTCATAAGCTTTCTATAGTTTTCAGCATACAGATCCTTTACATCTTTGGTTAGATTGATTCCTAGGTATTTTATGCTTCTTGGTGCAATTGTGAATGGGATCAGTTTCTTTATTTGTCTTTCTGTTGCTTCATTGTTAGTGTATAAGAATGCAACTGATTTCTGTACATTGATTTTGTATCCTGCAACTTTGCTGAATTCATGTATCAGTTCTAGCAGACTTTTGGTGGAGTCTATCGGATTTTCCATGTATAATATCATGTCATCTGCAAAGAGCGAAAGCTTGACTTCATCTTTGCCAATTTTGACGCCTTTGATTTCCTTTTGTTGTCTGATTGCTGATGCTAGAACTTCCAGCACTATGTTAAACAACAGCGGTGAGAGTGGGCATCCCTGTCGTGTTCCTGATCTCAGGGAAAAAGCTCTCAGTTTTTCCCCGTTGAGGATGATGTTAGCTGTGGGCTTTTCATAAATGGCTTTTATGATCTTTAAGTATGTTCCTTCTATCCCGACTTTCTCAAGAGTTTTTATTAAGAAAGGGTGCTGGATTTTGTCAAAGGCCTTTTCTGCATCGATTGACAGGATCATATGGTTCTTCTCTTTTTTTTTGTTAATGTGATGTATCACGTTGATTGATTTGCGAATGTTGAACCAGCCCTGCATCCCAGGAATGAATCCCACTTGATCATGGTGAATAATTCTTTTTATATGCCGTTGAATTCGATTTGCTAGTATCTTATTGAGAATTTTGGCATCCATATTCATCAGGGATATTGGCCGGTAGTTCTCTTTTTTTACTGGGTCTCTGTCTGGTTTAGGAATCAAAGTAATACTGGCTTCATAGAATGAGTCTGGAAGTTTTCCTTCCCTTTCTATTTCTTGGAATAGCTTGAGAAGGATAGGTATTATCTCTGCTTTAAATGTCTGGTAGAACTCCCCTGGGAAGCCATCTGGTCCTGGACTCTTATTTGTTGGGAGATTTTTGATAACCGATTCAATTTCTTCGCTGGTTATGGGTCTGTTCAAGCTTTCTATTTCCTCCTGATTGAGTTTTGGAAGAGTGTGGGTGTTCAGGAATTTGTCCATTTCTTCCAGGTTGTCCAATTTGTTGGCATATAATTTTTCATAGTATTCCCTGATAATTGTTTGTATCTCTGAGGGATTGGTTGTAATCATTCCATTTTCATTCATGATTTTATCTATTTGGGTCATCTCCCTTTTCTTTTTGAGAAGCCTGGCTAGAGGTTTGTCAATTTTGTTTATTTTTTCAAAAAACCAACTCTTGGTTTCATTGATCTGCTCTACAGTTTTTTTAGATTCTATATTGTTTATTTCTGCTCTGATCTTTATTATTTCTCTTCTTCTGCTGGGTTTAGGCTGCCTTTGCTGTTCTGTTTCTATTTCCTTTAGGTGTGCTGTTAGATTTTGTATTTGGGATTTTTCTTGTTTCTTGAGATAGGCCTGGATTGCAATGTATTTTCCTCTCAGGACTGCCTTTGCTGCGTCCCAAAGCGTTTGGATTGTTGTATTTTCATTTTTGTTTGTTTCCATATATTTTTTAATTTCTTCTCTAATTGCCTGGTTGACCCACTCATTCGTGAGTAGGGTGTTCTTTAACCTCCATGCTTTTGGAGGTTTTCCAGACTTTTTTCTGTGGTTGATTTCAAGCTTCATAGCGTTGTGGTCTGAAAGTATGCATGGTATGATTTCAATTCTTGTAAACTTATGAAGGGCTGTTTTGTGACCCAGTATATGATCTATCTTGGAGAATGTTCCATGTGCACTCGAGAAGAAAGTATATTCTGTTGCTTTGGGATGCAGAGTTCTAAATATATCTGTCAAGTCCATCTGATCCAATGTCTCATTCAGGGCCCTTGTTTCTTTATTGATCGTGTGTCTAGATGATCTATCCATTTCTGTAAGTGGGGTGTTAAAGTCCCCTGCAATTACCACATTCTTATCAATAAGGTTGCTTGTGTTTATGAGTAATTGTTTTATATATTTGGGCGCTCCGGTATTCGGCGCATAGACATTTATAATTGTTAGCTCTTCCTGTTGGATAGACCCTGTCACTATTATATAATGTCCTTCTTCATCTCTTGTTACAGCCTTTAATTTAAAGTCTAGTTTGTCTGATAGAAGTATGGCTACTCCAGCTTTCTTTTGGCTTCCAGTAGCATGATAAATAGTTCTCCATCCCCTCACTCTCAATCTAAAGGTGTCCTCAGGTCTAAAATGAGTCTCTTGTAGACAGCAAATAGATGGGTCTTGTTTTTTTATCCATTCTGATACCCTATGTCTTTTGGTTGGCGCATTTAGTCCATTTACATTCAGTGTTATTATAGAAAGATATGGGTTTAGAGTCATTGTGATGTCTGTATGTTTTATGCTTGTAGTGATGTCTCTGGTACTTTGTCTCACAGGGTCCCCCTTAGGATCTCTTGGAGGGCTGGTTTAGTGGTGACAAATTCCTTCAGTTTTTGTTTGTTTGGGAAGACCTTTATCTCTCCTTCGATTCTAAATGACAGACTTGCTGGATAAAGGATTCTCGGCTGCATATTTTTTCTGTCTAGCACACTGAAAATCTCGTGCCAATTCTTTCTGGCCTGCCAAGTTTCAAAAGACAGATCAGTCACCAGTCTTATAGGTCTCCCTTTATATGTGAGGGCACGTTTACCCCTTGCTGCTTTCAGAATTTTCTCTTTATCCTTGTATTTTGCCAGTTTCACTATGATATGTCGTGCAGAAGATCGATTCAAGTTACGTCTGAAGGGAGTTCTCTGTGCCTCTTGGATTTCAATGCCTTTTTCCTTCCCTAGTTCAGGGAAGTTCTCAGCTATTATTTCTTCAAGTACCCCTTCAGCACCTTTCCCTCTCTCTTCCTCCTCTGGGATACCAATGATGCGTATATTATTTCTTTTTAGTGTATCACTTAGTTCTCTAATTTTCCCCTCATATTCCTGGATTTTTTTATCCCTCTTTTTCTCAGCTTCCTCTTTTTCCATAACTTTATCTTCTAGTTCACCTGTTCTCTCCTCTGCCTCTTCAATCCGAGCCGTGGTGGTTTCCATTTTGTTATGCATTTCGTTTAAAGCGTTTTTCAGCTCCTCGTGACTGTTCCTTAGTCCCTTGATCTCTGTAGCAAGAGATTCTCTGCTGTCAGCTATACTGTTTTCAAGCCCAGCGATTAATTTTATGACTATTATTCTAAATTCACTTTCTGTTATATTATTTAAGTCCTTTTTGATCAGCTCATTAGCTGTTGTTATTTCCTGGAGATTCTTCTGAGGGGAATTCTTCCGCTTGGTCATTTTGGATAGTCCCTGGCGTGGTGAGGACCTGCAGGGCACTTCCCCTGTGCTGTGGTGTATAACTGGAGTTGGTGGGTGGAGCCGCAGTCAGACCTGATGTCTGCTCCCAGCCCACCGCTGGGGCCACAGTCAGACTGGTGCGTGCCTTCTCTTCCCCTCTCCTAGGGGTGGGATTCACTGTGGGGTGGGGTGGTCTGTCTGGGCTACTTGCACACTGCCAGGCTTGTGATGCTGGGGATCTGGCGTCTTAGCTGGGGTGGGTAGGCAAGGTGCACAGGGGCAGGAGGGGCAGGCTTAGCTTGCTTCTCCTTAGGTGATCCACTTCAGGAGGGGCCCTGTGGCAGCAGGAGGGAGTCAGATCCGCTGCCGGAGGTTTGGCTCCGCAGAAGCGCAGAGTTGGGTGTTTGCGCGGAGCGAGCAAGTTCCCTGGCAGGAACTGGTTCTCTTTGGGATTTTGGCTGGGGGATGGGCGGGGAAGATGGCGCTGGCGAGCGCCTTTGTTCCCCACCAAACTGAGCTCTGTCGTCCGGGGGCTCAGCAGCTCTCCTTCCCTTTGTCCTCCAGCCTTCCCGCTTTCTGAGCAGAGCTGTTAACTTATGACCTCCCAGACGCTAAGTCGCGCTTGCTGTCGGAACACAGTCCGTCAGGCCCCTCCGCTTTTTGCAAGCCAGACTCGGGGGCTCTGCTTGGCCGGCGAGCCGCCCCTCCGCCCCGGCTCCCTCCCGCCAGTCCGTGGAGCGTGCACCGCCTCGCCGCCCTTCCTACCCTCTTCCGTGGGCCTCTCGTCTGCGCTTGGCTCCGGCGACTCCGTTCTGGTAATCCTCTGGTGGTTTTCTGGGTTATTTAGGCAGGTGTAGGTGGAATCTAAGTGATCAGCAGGACGCGCGGTGAGCCCAGCGTCCTCCTACGCCGCCATCTTCCAAAGTCCTTACTCAGGCTTCTGAGATCTTCCCCCAGGCGTCTCTTCTTCCTGGAGATACTTTTTCACAGATTCACCTTCACCAAAATTCTCTTACTAGGCCTGTTCTGCTTCAATTATTAAAATCCTTCCTTTATAATCTCTTTCATGCTTCAAACTTTCATTTTTACCTTTATTAAGTTAATCATTTATCAGTATATTTGTGTTTTTGTTTAATCTCTGGAAATCCTGGACAATGTCAATTTTGCATTTTCAATACAGAATTATCTCCCCTCCAAAGAAGCTCCAAATCCAGATTTCTTCATTTCCAGTAGTAATGCCACTCTTTTCTCAAAAAATATGTTAGATTTTTCTTTTAATCATACCTCTCCCTCATGCTTCTGACCTTCCAAACTGAACTTGTTATACAATTGTATATATCTTGTTAATTAAGTTACATATTATTTATTTATTTACTATGCCTGCAGTCTTTTTCATAAAGAGCAATTTCAAATAACAATGTACTCATTTGTCTATCCACTTCGTTCAGGAGTGTTTTTCCTTTTCTACCCAAATTCTCTTATTACCTCCAGAATTTTTTTGTTTTAATTTATTTTTTATTTCTTATTTTCTAGTGTGTGTTTTAACTTCATCTCATCCCTACAGTTATGGTCCTGATAGAGATAATTTTGTAGCTATGCAATAGCTTAATCACTGGCTACTGGCTGTGCTACTGTGTATTCTAGAAATTTTGAAGAATGACTATAACACTCACCTACTCAAACATCTCTAGTCTTCCCTTTACTGACCTAAAACTGCACTTGTCATTATTGACATTCATCTCCCCACTATACAATCAGAATGTTCACTAAACAGTAATCCGAATGATCTGTTTATAAATCTTTCAAACTCCTACACAATTTGTTTAATTCATTGGAAAAGACAGCTGGACATGTTTATTACGTTAAATGACACTCCTTTTCATCATATCCAGTTTTATATTAAAATGTTATTGAGGGCTGGGATGAATTTTTATTCAACTCTGTATTCTCTCAATGACTTTATTAAGAATAACAATTAATATAAAAATATATTGACTATGTACTAACATAAAATGTCTATGGGATTTAAAATATACAGGAAAGATAAAGTTGCTAAGGCAATTTGAACATTTTTCTGGAGAAATACTTTGCAAGTCATGACATTTGAAAATTACATAGAGATGAGTCTGTATGGATATAAAGAGAACAGCTTATAAGTGGTAGAACCAGAATTGATTCCTGGTCCAGTGTGTTTGCCAGTACAACACAGTTGGCCCTAACTTCCCACTTTTTGGTCCTCTGAAATAACTTCAGTGACCACAGTTTATAAATACAGCATAACCAAAAAGGGTATTGTTGAAGCAATGTTTTAAATGCTACCTTGATTAAGGAGCACCTGGGTGGCTCCATCAGTTGAGCATTAGATTTAGGCTTAGGTTATAATCTTGCAGTTTACAAGTTTGAGCCTGGCATCAGGCTCTGTGCTGACAGCTCAGAGCCTGGAGCCTGCTTTGGATTCTGTGTCTCCCTCTCTCTCTGTCCCTCCCCTGCTCATACTCTGTCTCTCTCTCTCTCTCTCTCAAAAATAAATAAACCCTAAAAAAAAATTAATGCTACCTTGATTGAGCCCATGCAACCATAGCATATATCTTCTTTAATCTATCCTAACTCAAAAATGCTATAGAATTTTTTGAAATAAAAGAAATTGTTTAGAGAGAAACTATGATCTCCAACCTGTGCCAAAATTGGCTTGTGTAGTGCAGAGTAGGAAATAATTAAAAGAGAACATTCTACTGGAAATTGTATTCACTTATTCCAAAACACTTAACACAAAGCCAGGGGAAGCAATGGCATGGGCCTCCGCTTCTGCTCACATCCAACACATAAAGTGTTAAGTAATGATTTCTACTCATAAATCTTCCTAACCTGCTGAAGCTGATTCAAGATATTAAGAAGGCTTTACTCTTTTTCTTTCTCAGCAATGTCTCTGCAGCAGTTCTGGATCATGAACCTTGATTGTTAGAAACCATAAAAATAAAAAGACAAAATATCCTTTTCAGTTTAGACAGTTTTGTGGAAGACCAGGTGGCTGATAAAAAGCCCCAGTCCTTGGTGTGGAGGCAAAGACAGCAGTTGAAGAGCAAAGAGCACCCTTTCCTGTGGAGTTTAAATTAAATTCAGATTTGTTTCAGCAGGGCCTTAATGGAATCTGTGTGATTGGGACGCTTTGGCTTAGCCGGTATCTCCACATGCTTTTGCTCTAGCGAAGCCTATTTAGTCCATTTTGTACACTCAGTAAAACAGTACTAGGGATAACCAACTGCTGTATATATTAATTGCATGGTCATTTGTGATCTTGGGCTAGAGTTCTTAAAAGTGCAGATTATAAGAAAAATACATTAGTAATGCTATAGTTGCTTTTTCTATTTATTGCCAGTATTTAGTCTTCAGTGTTTTACTTTTTCAGTCACAACTGCCAATCTTACTGCCTCGTATCCAGCTAAATCTCCACTGCTTGAAGAAGCTCCTTCTGTCAGTAATTATGGAAAGTTCTGCCTCTGGAAGAACTGCCACGGCAAAGCGGATAGAACCGCCACTATTAACAGAGTGGTATTTTACTGGCAGTGACTTTTAATAGATGTTTCTTCTTGTCACCACAGAGAAGGGAATCAAAGTAAAAGAGGGATGAAAATTTGACAGATAAGAAATCAGGTAAGCTGGTTTTTTTTTTTTTTAAACTCCTGTATTTTTATTCCTTTTACAATAACTCTTCATATATTTCTCTTTTCTCTGTTTGGTATGAATTGAAAGCTGTCAGCTTTGTAGAAGCACCAAATGCAGACTACAGTAGGCCTCCCTATCAATTAATGTGATTGTACTGTAAAACTTGGTCATGTGATGCCTTTAGGCTGCAGTTTAGGGATGGGCTTGATTCCACTACCTGTATCCTCTGGTATGTTTTGAGCAACCCAATACAGACAGGTACGAGTATGCAGGCAAGGGTATTTAATCCAGTGATGTGTACGTACACTTTGTGGGTCATGAAACACTAAATACAAAGTTATCCCATTCTTACCTGGAAAACTTTTAAGTTACAAAGGCTTTGTAGTTTGGGTGGCTTATCACAAGATGCCCTGGATATTGCACAGTGGAAGAGAAGTAATGTGATGTTTATTTTATATTTGATGTAAATAACGATCTTAGTGGGGGCTTTGGGTGACTTAGTCAGTTGAGCGTCGAACTTTGGCTCAGGTCATGATCTCACAGTTCATGAGGTCAAGCCCCGCGCTGGGCTCTGTGCTCACAGCTCAGAGCCTAGAGCCTGCTTAGGATTCTGTCTCTGTCTCTCTTGGCCCCTACCCTGCTCACACTCTCTCTCACTGTCAAAATTTAAGAAAAAAAAAAATCTTAGAATAGGTGTGTTTATGGTCAATTTAGTGGTCATTCAATTGTATCATCTTGGATGAAACATGAAGGACATTACAGTGAGTACAATAAAAAAATTGAAATCAAAATGAAAAAATTCTTAAATGATTAATAATTGGGAGACTTAATATTAATAACTGATATTTATTGAAATTGGTTTCACCATTTACAGTATTTCTATCTTCAGAAATAATGGCCTCCACTCTAGGTGAAACTGTCTGGAGGCGTCAGAAGAATCCCTTCTGAATAATTTTATTACTCATAATCTGTCTCTATTGATGGGCAGAGTGCTGTTACTGGTTCTTTAATCTTGCCAAGTGAAAGTGATAGATAGATTCAATAAAATTTGAGAGATTAATCTAATGTGAGGCTCCTACTATTTTCTCCAATTGTGTCTCCCCAAAATAAGAGCAGAAACTATTTTCTGTACTCAATTTTTTAAGATAACTCTCTGTACACAGTCTCCTTATAAAAGTCATAATCATGCAAAATATTCTTAAAATATTAGAGCACCAAAATTTTTGTATTTGTTTACTGGGTTGCTGCCACTATTCCAAGTCCAAATTATCTATGCTTACTATAGGCTTTTTTCTGTTTCCATTTCTCTAGGCTTTCACATTTACCTTGTTGAAATGGGAAGTTATTTTCTTACTGGTACATTACTAATGTGAACTGTGTTACCAGGATGAACCAATTCTCACTGCACTTTGTACTATTTATCACATGTTCTTAAATGTAAAATAATGAAATAAATATATTTCAAAAATTATATATACATATTATGTCATCAATTAGTTTAAAATATTTCTAGGAATGTGCACCACTTGCTTATTTTTCTAGCAGTCAATAATTCATTGGATTATCATGAAAAATAGTTTTATTTTTTCTATTTCTATTATATTAATGCCTCACAACTTTGGTATTGTTGGTTTTATGACAGTTCAAAATATAAATGTATTGACATGAAATTGTGTTTACATATTTCTATTAAATAAAAGTCAGTTTTCAGGAGAATATGTGCTTATAATGCCAGCTACTTTTTATTTATTTGTATTTCGGGTGGTCTGGAGAGATAAACATCTAAATGATAATGGAGATTGTCTATGGTTTTGGAGGCATGGGTGTGCCTCCCTTACTCTGGATTACTAATATTTATTGTTTTGTTATATTAAGACTTTTATTTTTTAATAACACCTAACTATGATTCTTAAGATGGAAAATTACAAAAGGGTAGATTTGAGATATTTTGCTGAAAGATACAGCAGCTTTTGATTTTCTGGAAGCACCAAGCCCCATCTATTGGTGTTTGTGGGAAGGATATAAGGATTCTTAGTGAAGCCAGGAGTTCTAACACTTGAAGGAGAATTGTTCCTCATGGTTTAAAAGATGCACAAAGCCCTTTCACTTTTGCTTGATGGAAAATGAACAGTATAAAGAAAATTATGTCTAAGAAAATGATACTCAGTTACCAATGTCAAAGCCAAATAGACTGTAAGGGCTTAGAAATAGAACATCGGTATTACTTTCTTAGATATGGAGGGGAGAAGGACAAGTGGATCAGAAATAATTATTCTTTTTGAGACCAGGAATATGGGAAGAGGTTGGTAGAATTTTAGTGAATGATCTTGTCCTAGTAGTTTCTTGTATTCAATACACTTCTCTCCTGATTTGTAGAGCAGTGATAGACTACTATGAATATCTCCTTTTAGCTTAGGTAGAAATAACCTAAAGTAATGATCAACTGAGTTTCTGGATACAGCTTCAAATTCATAACAGAAACCGCAACATTGGGGACCAAGTTGTTTGCAAAAGCTTAGCATTTTAAGATGTACATACACATATATGTTTATCTGAAAAGGTTATCTTTAGCTGTCTTTAATAAATATAATGCTTGGTAAATATTTTTATTAGTTTTCTATTGCTGCTGTGACAAATAACCACAAGTTGGGTAGTTTAACATAACATAGATTTATGAATATTTGAGACATCTTACTAGGGGTCAGAAATCCAAAATGGGTTTTGGCTAAAATCAAGGTGTCATCCAGGGTTGTGTTCCTTCTGGGAACTCTATAAGAAAATTTGTTTCCTTGGCTTTTCCATCTTCTAGATGCTGCCTATATTCCTTCACTTGTGACCCCTTTCCATCTTCAAAGCCAGAAATGGACAGCCCAGTCTTTTTCATAAATAGCACTCTGACACTGACTTTCCTGCTTCTCTGTTATACCTTTAAAGATTCCTGTGATTACATTAAACCCCCTGGGATAATCTCACTATTTTAAAGTCAGCTGATCAGCAACCTTAATTTTACCTGGTATCTTCATTCCTTTTGTCATTAAACATAAAATATTTAGAAGTTCTTGGGATTAGAACTTGGACATATTTAAGAAGCCATTATTCTGTTTACAACACAGCCTAAAACAGAGTTCCTGAACAGATCTCCAAATTTATAACACCAATCACAATCTTTGAAGCCACATTCTTATTTGTAGAATCTGAGCATTTTGACACACACACACACACACACACACACACACACACACACACACATTTTCCTAAAAGGTTTTCTTTAGCTGTCTTTAACCATCAAAAGCTAATCCTGGTTAAATTTACGCTGTATTAGTTTCCCATGGATGCTGTAACAAATTACCACAAGCAAGATGTCTTAAAACAACAGAAATTTATTCTATCACAGCTCTGGAAGCCAGAAGTCTGAAATCAAGGTGTAGTTAGGGTTATGCTTCCTTCAGAGCTCTTGGACCTCTGAGAGGAAGCTGGCCCTTGACCACAGCACAGTTCTGAACTGGGCTGGGTGCTGGGTTGGTTTGGAGGCACACAGGGATCTGATCCCTGACCCTTTGTTACTGCTGACCCCTGAGCCACTACACCCATCCCAGCAGGGTGCCCAAGCTGCTGCGGCTCTCTCCCCCAAATCCAGCTGCAGGACTGTAGGAGCCCTTCCTTTCCATACCCACTTCCTGCCCAGGGAGCATAGCTCTAAGGGGTGGGGGCCACCCCAGAAGCCCAAGTCATGGGAGGAGGTGGAACTGACCTGGGATGGCACTCCCTGGAGACTGTCCTGTGGAGGGAATGGGTTTTCTCTCAGCTCTGCTACTGTGGGGCAAAGTGGAGGGATATCTGGGACACATTCTTACCACCTCCTGGGTCTCAGGGAGGCCAGATGTGACCTCATCTTTCTCATGGTGTTGTCCCTGATGCCACTGGTATGGAGGTCCCTCCCCTCCCCCACACCAGAACAGGGTATTTTGGGGGATTGAAAGCACTTGAACTTTTTATTGTATTAAACGCTTGCTATAAGCAAAAACAAACAATAACAAAAAAAAAAAAAAAAACCCTGTTTTACGGTTTCTTGTGGCTGCTGGCATTCCTTGGTTTATAGCCATATCATTTCAATCTCTGCCTCTGTCCTCATGCTGTCTTCTTTTCTCTGTGTCTGTCTAATCTCCCTCAGCCCTCCTCTTATAAGGACATTTGTTATGTCATTTAGAGCTACTAGATAATCCCAAATGATTTCCTCATCTCAATATCATTAACTTAATTATATTTGCAAAGACTATTTTTCCATAAGATAATATTTACATGTTCCAGGGATTAGAATGTAGACATTTCTTTTGGACTACCATAAGGACATAGTGTATACCATAGATATAAATTAGAAAACATACACAAAAGTGTCAGAACTAATTTTGCCATCACACATAAAGGAGATAAGGTCAATTTCTGGGCCAAGGTCTAGAAGAGCCTGAGAATTCATAAAGACTAAGAAAACGATACATTTAGATATAGATGATGTTCCAGAGAGGGCAATGATCCATGTCTTATGCTAGGCTAAACTGTATGTGGTAGGAAGAAGGGGGGGAAATAGGAAACCTGGTTAAGCTTAGGGATCCCTGAATGTCTAAGGGCTATGCCTTTTGCTTCCTAAAAAAAAAAAAAAAAAAGAGTCTGGGAGACTGTAAGCCTCTTGGAGAAGTTTAAACATCTGCCTTAATACCAGAACAATTGAAAAACAGGGGAATGAGTTACCAAGTTTAACAATTTTGTGGGATAATTATAAAACTACTAGATATATGACAATGAAGACAGACACACAGAGTTTGGACCTCCCAGAATGGTATATAATTGTACATTTAAATAGTTACCATGCTCCTGAGGGAAACAAAAAATGGAGTACCTGTGACTAGTCAATTTGGAGAGCCATGATGTTTGAAAAGAGGATCATGCTGAGAGCAGAGTAGAGATAAAAACAGAAAGGCAAGAGTTAACAGAAGCATTAGAGATGCAAAGGCAGCACAAAACTTTCCTGACAGGCAAATACCAGAAAGGATTATGTACCTTTGCAAAGTCCTGTAGGGGACAGAGGACCATAATGAACCATATGTCTTATTTCCCTGGATACCATGAAAGTACATGGAGCCCTGCAAATTAGGTCTCTATTGAGCCGAGAGGTATAAGGAGAAGGAAGGAAAACCCTCTACCATGTTTGCCATCAGTTCAGAATGTTGCACTCCCAAAAGTAAGTGGAAAACTAACGAGCTGAATTAAGCTCACTTACAAAAATATACAGTGTCATTCTTTTTTCACATCTGAACTTTGTAAATGTGTAGCTTAGACATATTACACTTGTCATCCTTCTACATTTTCCAATCAAGTGGTAGTGTGGGCTATGCTAGAATGTTTTCCATGTGAGAAAACTCACTAATTGCCAAAGAGCCCATTTTGCCTCTGTCCAGCTTTATGAGAACACTGGCCTAACATTAGCCTAAAATTTTTCTCTGGTTGCTTTTATCTAAGACGGTTAGAGACAGATAAGGAAGGGACACAAAAGGTCATATACTCTAACGATCATTAGCTCTACCCACTAGAAATCAAATTGTCAAGATTAATTAAGGGTGTGTGTGTGTGTGCACGTGTGTATGTAAATTGTTGCTAGTGTGTGTGTGTGTGTGTGTGTGTGTGAATTAATTTTGTCATTTCTGAAGTCCTTTGATCTTCACTCCAAAATAAGGTTAAAGATTATATCAATATTAGAACCTTGATTCATAATCTCTATTAATGTTTTTTTAAGGAAACTAATATTACAGCAGGAAGATGTACTATTGCATTTGGGTTTCAATGCACTTCTACCTCTAAGACAAGAGTTTGTGATAGGATAGTATTTAGTATTTAATTTTTCTGCTGTTTCAGAATCAATCAAGTATATTCAACATCTTTAATTTTCTGTCCTTTGTAGCTTTCTCATTTTTACTCTTGCCTTTATCATAAATATTTCATAAACTAAATGATAAACTCAGGGGAAAAAAGAATATTTCACACTTATGCTGTGGAAAATTAAACAGGCATTCTTTGTACACATTTTAACATCTTTAGTGTGTGGCCTTACACCTTTCTTTTCCTATGAGAATCCTCTTTTATGAACCATAAATAGCATTAGTTATATAAACCAAAGTCAGAACATTTTAAATGGCTCAAAGCAATATCAGGACAAATGTATTCTTTTTCCTATCTATCTATCTATCATCTATTTATACATTCTATATATATATATATATATATATATATATATATACACACACACCCAACTTGTATTGGTATTTAGCAAATTTGGTGTTTTAAATAAATGTATAATTATATGTTTTATTTCCGTGAATTTAATAAAATTGTGTACGGTAGTGGAAATGCCAAAATGTGTACAAAGGAGTTATTAACATTTATAAAAATATACTATATAATAGTATATATTATAATAATATAAAATATACAATATATAATATATAGACAATTTAAATAAACAAAACATTTGAAAGTCATAGAAATGAAAGAAGTACTTCTATAACTCTTTTCTGAATGTATATGATGAAACATTTCCAAGGGATTATTCCCTTGTGTCTATTTTAACTATGTGTAAGGAAAGGAGTTGTGTATGTGCAAATATAGCAATGTTTACATTTATTTATATATTATAATGATACTACTGAAGAAAACTAAAGACTGTAAACCTGCCTTAGCTATTAGACCACAACAGTCTATCTTATCTGAAAGTTATATCTTGTTTAGAATCTAGAGTTTTTCTACACAATCTTTAATAGTAACAGAATCCTTGGAAAAGCATAGACGTTGAGTAATTTTAATGATTATGAAGTAATTTTTATACACCACTATATTTTTATGGGCGAAGGAGGCATAACTTCTGATATGTCTTGTAGGACTTGTATTCTCATATTCCCTAGATACCTTTCTTTTTCTCACATTATCAAGCTTCTTTCCATTTTTATAAATCTAAACACATTATGTGCGGTTCAATTGCATATTTCTTTTAATTATGTCATTAATTTCATTCCATGGGAGGGAGTTTGCTTGGGGATGCAAAAATCTGATTCTGCATATTAAGGCTGCCATTGTGACTGTCGCACAGAATTCACCCGGCTACCTTCTGCCACACTGAATTTATTTTTGGGAAGTTAAAGAGGTCATTTGTGTCAAAAGCTCTTGATAGCTTTCAGGCAGGTGAATTGAAACTTGATCATTGTATTTACCAATAGAGAAGTTAGCACAAACATTAAAAGGGAATTTTTGATAGGAATAGTGGAGGGAAAAATCTGATTGAGAAGTGTAAGTGAAAATAAAAGGATATATTGAGCAAACGAAATGCTTTAACATTCTTTTTCTAAAAAGGGAGCAGAAAAATTGTGTTTCAGCAGAAGGGGGAATATATGTTCAAGATAGGTTTTTAATTTTGTGTGTCTGTTAATTTTTTATAAACTGGAAACAATAGCTTTTTTTTGGCATGCTGGTAGAATAATCCAGTAAAGAGTCAAAATATATCTATCTTCAGATAGAGAGGAAAAAACTGATAAAAAAAAATGATGCAGTTTAAAAGGTGAGAGGGGCTAGGTATTTAGGCATGTGTGAGAGGATTGGCCTTACTGCTTCCAAGAAGAAAGAAATTACTTTTTTTCTTTTTGTTTTTTTAAAGTTTATTTATTTTGAGAGAGACAGAGAGAGCAGGGGAGGGGCGGAGAGAGGAGGGAGAGACAATCCCAAGCAGGCTTCACACTGCCAGTATGAAGCCCAACATGGTGCTTGAACCCACGAACCATGAGGTCATGGCCTGAACCAAAACCAAGAGTGGGACACTTAATTGATTAAGCCACCCATGAGCCCCAAAGAAGGAAATTTCTGTAGCAAGTTGGTGTGATAAGGAACTTCTGCAAGATCTTATTTAATGGCTTCTGTTTTTTGCTAGTGAGATAGGAAAAATAGGCTGTCAGATGTGAGTATAGAAAGAAAGGAAGTATTAGAGACTTGAAAAGAGAAGAAGAATGAAATAGAGTCATCCAGGAGAGAGAGTGAATAGAATAAAACCATATTGTAGCAGTCCTTGGTTATCATCTGAGACCACTCAAAATTACTAGTCATGAATTTAAAGTGATTCCTGTCAACATTGTTGTGCAACTTAATGCAGCTATGTTCAACGGTTTAGGTGTAAACATCCAGGAGGCAGCAAAGTGATTAGGGCTAAAAAATGGTAATAATGGACCGTGAATTCCAAGTCATGTCAAAAGGAATATGAGAACATGAAGTTGAGAGTTTCAGCAGGGCCAGATATGATTTCTACCTAGAAAAATGACATTATCAGATTTGCGTTTGTTCTTAAATACAGTAATCCGAGCGACTGTGAAATTTGTCATTGGATTTGTAAGACGGTAAAGCCGGTATTCCGGACCAGATAATTTTCATAACTAATGGCTCAGATACTTATATACCCAGAGATTTCTGAGTAAATTTTCAGTCTTTTTCCCCACTCTCCCCCAAGTGGTTGATGAGATTGTGTTTTAGCAATTGTAACATTCCAGTGAACCCTGGCATTTAAGTTAATAAGGTATAAATGAAGACATAGCTTATTCTCTGAATGGTTCTAACAGCCTGCTGGGTTTCATCAATCATGAAGCAGCTCATGCTGGGACTAAACAACAAAGAAAAATATCAAAAACAAAACAAAACAAAATGGTGAGAAAGAGAAGGATGTTACTGCTTTTAAGTGGGTATGGGAGTATATTTGTGCCATTAAAATGTTAGAAAATAGCATACGAATATCTACAGAATGTTTGAAAGCCACTATAATTGTTTTCTTATAAGGGTAATGATATATAACATTTTTAAAGATTACATTTCTAGCGCATTATTATCTGAATGGAGTAAAAACTAAACCGACCAATTTTGTAAAATTAAATTTATGATAATAATTCCATTTACATAGAAATGAATTCATTCTTAGATGATTTCTATTTTGTGTGTTAAGTAATATTTCCTTGTTTTAAATAAGGTTTTGCTTCAGAAAATATAAAATTTAAATGATATTATTTAAGAGAAATATATTTATTTTAAAATGCTTTTTAAAAATCTCCAAATTAAAAAAATCTTTCTTTAATGAATTTCCTTTATAGGATTTAACAACATAACTTTTGTTTTAAGAAGTAATTTAAAATCTACCTCACTTGTCTAGCAGAAAAATAATTTCTTTGTGCTGGTAAGTCAAGTTCAGTTTCCAAGTTATAATATCCCTAGGAAAATACTATCTTATTTTCCTAGACTTACTCATCTAACATAATGGAGAACTGAGTAATTTTTCAAAAGGAAATCATCTAAGTAAGATAAAAGGTATCTAAAACACGCATAATTTCACTTACTAAACAAGAAAGAACACCTGAGTTGTATGTCAGTATAATACATTGCTAACAATGTCTTTACATTAAAATTTTTCTACTGAGCCAAGAAACATTCATTTATTAATTATAATTCATTCATTCAACACATACTGCCATTGGTAATATAGCAGAGAGGTAATATACACAAAGTTGTGAACAATTATAAGGATACAGACCAAAGATGTGAAAATAAGGTAAATATGCTTCCTTTCAAGATAATGTTGCTAGATTATGTCTGGGAAATTTCTCCCTTATCTGCTACTGCAGACATATAGCAATGGTTTATAAATAATTAAAACAGCAAATTACAAGAACAGAGCTGTATTTAAAAATAAGAGTATCTTTGTGATTTAAAATGCAAAGTTTCGAGCAATGCAGAAGATGGAGCCTGCTGATCTCTAGTTTCTGAAAACAAGTATATGTGGCAAGAATTACAGAGTAATGGGGATTAGAAATTATTCAGGCCAGAGGCGCCTGGGTGGTTCAGTCGGTTAAGCACCGATCTTGGCTCAGGTCATGATCTCCCAGTTCATGGGTTCAAGCCCCGCATTGGTCTCTGTGCTGACAGCTCAGAGCCTGGAACCTGCTTCAGACTCTGTATCTCCTTCCTTCTCTCTCTTCACTTCCCCTGCTCGTTCTCTGTCTCTCCATCTCAAAAATAAACAAAAAGTTAAAAAAAAATTTAAGAACTTATTCAGGCCAGTAGTTTGTGTTGGAGGAGAGTGGAAGCTTGAGACAGAATGCCTGAATCCAAAAACTGGAATGGGCTTCCCCCATTCAAGAACACATCTAAAGAAAAGTTCTCACTAATGACTCTGAGCAATGAGTTATTCAAATGCCTTATACATAGTAGGACAGAACAATGAAAATATAACATTAAATCCAGGAACTGGCCAATTCACTGATGGGTTTGTTCATTGGATCTGATTTATTTTCAATATCTCTATGACCATAACTAAGAAGAAACAACTAAAACCTTTAAATCTTGTTCAAACATGGAGACTCCACATTGAGCAAAAGTAAGCAAACACAAAACTATTAGACAAAGGTAAATGCAGAAAGAGGGCACAAAGAACGGGGTAGTACATTTTCCACCCATGATGAAACCGAAACTTAAAATCCATAAAGATTTCAAAGAAACACATGAATAAATCTATTACTAAAACCAAAGACAGAAACATAATTTTGACAAAATTAATATGATGTAACAATGAAAAGGAAAGTTGAAGTATGGTTAGGTTCCTAACACAGAAAAAGGAAAACATATTATCTAAAACAAAGCAAAACAAATCAAATAAACAAGAAGAAACTCAAGATATTAGGGGCACCTGGGTGGCCCAGTCAGTTAAGCAATCGACTCTTGATTTAGGTTCACGTTGTGATGTCACGGTTTGTGAGATCCCCTCTTGCATCAGGCTCTATGGTGGATGGTGTGGAGTCTGCTTGGGATTCTCTCCCTTCCTCTCACACTGCCCCTCCCTCCCTCCTTCTCTCTCTCTCAAAATAAATAAAGATTAAAAAAAATTTAGAAAACTCAAGATATTAATAAACAATAATAGTAAAAATAAAAGAAATAATAATGGACACGAAAACTACAAATTGCTTATCAGTAAAAAGAAAAAACCAGTCTATAGAAAACAAAAAAGAATATCTATGTGTATGCATGTGTGTGTGTGTGCATTTTTTTTGTAATGGTTATTCTTCATTTTAACTATATATACATACACATACATGTTCATACACACGTGTGGATGTACATATTTGTGTATAACTAAAATGCAGTTGCTAACACTGAGGAGATTAAGATTAAGTGATTAATTATATATATGATAGTATATTTCTTACAGAAAAACAAATCTGAGTCATTTTTGGCAAAATGTCAATACTTGTTAAAGTATTTTAGTAGTGTCACAGATTGTTTTACTTTATTACATTATCCTCTATAGATTTTTATGTTATAGAAATTAATATATTAATTAATAACATATTGTTTTAATAACAAATAATGAAATAACTAACAGAAAGAAAAGCACATTATTAATGATTTAGATGCCTGTAGTTTTCTAAAGTTGAGGTTCTATACTACTTAATTCTTTTACAGGCAGTTAAAGCTTTGGTACAAAAATAGTCTGAGATAGTAAAAGTTTATATATGTGTGAAAAAAAAGTAAATGCAAAATTAAAAATAAATAAAAGAAGAGACACTTGTGTGACTCAGCTGGTTGTGTGTCCGAGTCTTGATCTTGGCTCAGGTCATCATCCCAGGGTCGTGGAATGGAGCCCCGCATCAGGCTTCATGTTGTGTGGAGCCTGCTTGATATTCTCTCCCTCTTTCCCACTCTCCCCTGCTCATGCACTGTCTGTTTCTCTCTCTCTGAAATAAAAGCTAAGACTAACTAAATAAAAATTATTTATTTATGTGTGTTTGAGTGAGTATATTGAGAAAACTCTCATTAGCTTACAATATACTTTATTATCAATATATGTGCACATTGATGTGTACATATATGTATACATATATCAACATAAATATTTATGTGTTCATATTTGTAATGCATATGTATATATGCAGATATACATATATATATATATATATTTATATACACACACACACACACACAAATACATATAAAAGAGAGGAAGAGAGAAAATTAGCTCTGAGAAAGAAAAAGAAAAAATCTGCTCTTCATTCATCAGGCTGGGATGACAGGCACAGACAAAGTCAGCAGCCTAGTTAAAAAGAAACAATTTTTTCCAAGGTCACTCTGCAACTTTAAAGTATCATAGCAATTTCTTCCTGGAGTGCCTACTTTCTTATTCTGTGCAAAACTTTGTTCCCTATCTTCAAAATGAAAGACTAACGGAAACTCTGTTGTTTGAAATTACATCAGTATAAATGTAACATCCTTTTATTGCCTGGAGGATCTAATTGGCTTTGACACAGAGAGGTAGTCTTGATTTCCAATCCAGATGGTGAATGCTATGTAAGGGTTTCTAAACTCACCTTTCTACATTTATCATAACTTTGTAGCTTTCAAAGAAACGGAAGCCAGATATAGCCAGAAACAGCCAGAGCTGATACTGACTCGCTTACATACAGCCTACTTTGATTTGAGCCTATCAAAGCCATTTAGATTTTACCTAAACTCCAGTCTTCCTCCAAATCTCATAATTACTCCATCTTTTCCAGTTTTTTCTGAGATGTCCCTTTAGAGTATGGTTTCTTTCATTGCTATGGGTTATTAAACCTAATTTTCTCAGATGACAGGTCTGTCCCTGAGAGTCTTAGAATGATTGGGATAGAGATAGATGATAGATGATATAGATGATAGATAGATGATAGATAGATAGATAGATAGATAGATAGATAACCACAATGTCATTGACTAAACAGATGCAGATATCTCAAATAATAGTTCAGTAAATGGAGTCAGAACGGTGGAAAGAAATATTGTAGCACAGAAGGATAGCTCAGTTTAAAAAATCTGGCAATGTAATCCACTAAATAGGTTTAAAAGAAAAAATTGGGGTACTGGGTGGCTCAGTCAGTTGAGTGTCCCACTCTTGGTTTTAGCTCAGGTCATGATCTCACAGTTGGTGAGTCTGAGCCCCACATGAGGCTCTGCGCTGATAGCATGGAGCCTGAGTAGGATTCTCTCTCTCCCTCTCTCTCTCTCTGCTTCTCCCTCCCTCTCTCTCAAAATAAATAAACTTTAAACAATAAATAAATAGGGGTTCCTGGGTGGCTCAGGCAGCTAAGCGTCTGACTTTGGCTCAGGTCATGATCTTGAGGTTCATGAGTTCGAGCCCTGCATCAGGTTCTGTGCTCACAGCTCAGAGTCTGGAGCCTGCTTCAGATTCTGTGTCTCCCTCTTTCTCTGATCCTCCCCCACTCACTCTCTCTCTCAAAAATAAACATTAAAAAAATAAAAATAGTAAAGAAAAGAAAAAATTATCTCAATAAATGTAGAAAAGCACTTCCTATAATTCAATATGCATTCCTGATATTTTTTAAAAAACCAAGTTCTTAGATAACTGTGAATGGAAAGGAACTTCATTAACATCATCAAGGCCATCGAACTAATCTGCTCACCACACATCACTAATAGCAGAAATACTATAAAATAATTCCATTAAATTTAAGTATAACATATGGATGCCTTATTTTACTGTTTATATTTAGATATTCTGAACAATGTAATAATATACTAAGATCTAAAAGGTAAAGATATATAGACTGAAAAGGAGAAAAACTCCATTGTTTATATACATGAATGCTCACATGGAAAAATACATATAAAATTCCAGAGAACTTTAAAAAATAAGTTAGTATAAGATGACCAAGTGGACTAGATACAAGATTGACATTAAAAAATTGATAATATTTTTACATACCAATAATTAAAAATATTATTCAAATAGAATAAAAATATATGAAAAAATTGGCTATTAGAACTTTTACAAAGATGATATACTGCTGATGTCCCTTTACTGTTGACCTAGTTTTGTTTAGAAATGAAACGTTTTACTTTGCTTTGCTTTATGAAAAACTAAGTCTGATGATGGTGGCACTGTGTCTCCATGAGAGAAGGAAAATGCATGATCTCTGGGACATGTGAAGTCTATGCTTACTCTCCAGGCCTTTTCTGAACTATTATTGAGCTTGGAGCCATGCCTGTGCTTCAACTTGCCAGGAGTCTGAACTCCAGATGGGGAGATCCTGGGGCATTATTATATTTTGGATTAGGATTTTAGAGCCTTTTACAGTAGCTTTTTTTTTTTTCTTTTAATTTTTTGGATCAAGGCACTCCAACTCACTCTCATAGAACATTTTAGACAACGAATTTTTCAGAAGAATGTCCTGAAGCCTAGGCAGGTATGCTAGGTGCACCATGTGGCACGAGTGTGGGTGAGAAAAAAACAGATCTATGTCCTCTGAATCTATTTCTTTGTTAACCAAACTAAACTAGAGATACCATTTTTAAATCAGTTTTAGTTTGTACCTATAATTTGAGCAGGAAACAATAAGAATGCCCTCCACATCTAAGAGGGGGAAGAAGGATGTGTGCACAAGGAGAGAAGATTGCCTTTTGAGTTTAAGCCTAGAATTGCTAAGAATGGGACTACGTCTTGGAGAATTGCAAGGTGGAGTGTCTGGATGCAGATCAGCAGCAATTCTGCCATCTGGAAGCTTTAATTCCCTGCAGCTAGACACTTTCAAAAAGCTGCTCATCCCTTACGGTAAACTTAGCGTTTCTGCTGTTCTGGCAACAATGCACTTGGTGTGCAGGCTGCCGCTGGCTATTAAGTTATTCTTGTCAGATTACCTCTTGTCCCAGACAGGCTGGAGCCTGTGGAGTGAGGTTCATGCTGGGTGCAGCGTGCAAGGAGCCTGTGCCAAGGTCAGACAGAGCTGGGTACTACTCACAGGTTGCCTTTTCTGGAGATGTAGGAGCAAGAAAAAGGTAGCCTCTTGGGGAGAAACCACAATTGTGTGTAGGACAAGCTTACAACCAAGCTATCATGAAGGGGGGAGAGAGAGAAAAAACAACAGAGGGACAGAAATTGAAAATCTAATTATCAAGCAAAAGAATTACGACTGGGAGACAAATGAAAAGAGCATCTGGTGCTTAAACACAGATTGTGGAGCAAAACCTTCAGACAGAAAGAGCAGCATTAGGAGCTTTTAATAGGGCAGTCATGGCCTCCGGGATGGAGGGAAAGAAAACTATACAGAGTAGAGACATTGTTTGGATAATTGTATTTTGAAATACTTAACTTAAAAATATTCAAATAATGTCTTTCCTTTATTATGCTTATGAAAATTCTATATACATATATATGACATATCTATATGTCAAATGCACATATGTATGACAAATGTACATAGACATATATATACATATATATGTGATAATAATTACAAACATATATGATGATAATGAAATGAACAGATATGGGAAGATTTTACAAATATATTCTCATAAAAACTCTGACTTGCAAAAGCTTCAGTTCATTTAGAAAATCGCATGAGTGAATACTTTCCAGCTGTGAATAGGCACTTGGAATCTAATTAAAAACAAAAAATAACTACAATGAGCAGGAGATTCAAGCTATTCCAAACTTTGCTAGCTCTACCATAGAGAATTGTGTATGATAAGTATACAACACATTTGTTTAATTAATTAAGGATATAAAAAATGCTTTGAACTATACAGAAACTTTCATCTTTAGGACAGACAATATTTGAGTATTTTAATTGATTTGTTCCCTTTAACAGTCAGGATTTTTAATTTTTTTCAATGTTTATTTATTTTTGAGAGAGAGAGGGAGAGAGAGTATGAGCAGGGGAGGTGCAGAGATAGGGAGATGCAGAATCCAAAGCAGGCTCCAGGCTCTGAGCTGTCAGCACAGAGCCGGACGCGGGGCTTGAACCCACCAACTGTGAGATCGTGACCTGAGTCGAAGTCAGACATTCAACCGACTGAGCCACTCAGGTACCCCAACAGTCAGGATTTTAATTGCCGGCATCAGATATTGGCTTTGGCGAATTTAAACAGAAAGGGAATCTAACAAAGGGAAACTTGATGGCGCACACAAACTTTGGTACATGTCTAGAATCAAGTTTGAAGGCGATGTAGCTAGCAGTGATATCAAAACTTGTATCACCTCGGGTGCTTGACTGGCTCAGTTGGAGGAGCATGTGACTCCTGATCATGGGGTCATAAGTTTGAGCCCCATATTGGGTACAGAGATTACTAAAAAAAAGATAAACTTAAAAAAAAGTATCACCTAATAGTTAACATAAACAGCCGTTTGCCAGTGTCCTTGCGAACAGACACGGTAAAGTGCACCTCCATCATCACAACTCTGGATGCTGGGGTTGTGGCTAAAACCGCTACTAGTATTGCTACCTGCATGTGGGTACGGCTGCCTTCCCTGAAGCAACCCTCGTGAGAATAGCTTCCTCACGGTCACTGTTTTTTGTATTTCTAATTACAATAGGTACAATAATCAGTGAGGCCTAGGTCATGTGTCAATATCTTGACTGCTGGTATGCCTGAGAAAACAAGTAACTGACCATATAGTATTTAGTAGTGGAAGTGGGTCGCACCTTATTACTTGTGGTGGTGACTCAGAGTCAATGGCTTTACAGTCTGTTAATTATTTACATAGATATGATTTAGCCATTTCAATGTGATAGAGCTAAGAATATTGTTTTTTTAATAAATATATGATAAACAGATCTTGTTGCAAATAAAAAAACAAGGTAACAACTATATGTCATAAGGACAGAAATTTTGAGTATGCAATGGTGATATTCAGACATTTTAAAATATAAATACTACAATTAGGATACAATCTCAGAAGATTAATATGTTCCTCTAAATTTGCATATCCTAACCCATATTTAAAAGACATTCCTTCTTCCTGACACATATGGTTATTGACATTCTCTAGATTCTCATTTGCAACTACACATATTAACGGCATAAAGTCTGAGAGCTGCAGGTCACTGAATGACCCTTAAACTAAAAAGACCCACAGAGGCAGAAAAAACTTTTCCTTCAAAAAGAAAGTTAAAAGTACTGGTTTTATCTCCCTATATTCTTTTTGGTATATAAGATTTGATAATGTGATGTAACAAAATATATTACAATAATATTCTATACCATTGGATTCTATATAGAATATATTTACATAAATATATAATTTAATGTATATGATTATATAGTATATAATCATACAATTAATTTTAATGTAATAATAATATATATTTATTCTAAAAAAATAAATAAAACATCAAAATTTGGGTTGCCTGGGTGGCTCAGTCGATTAAGAGTCCAACTTCAGCTCATGATCTTGCAGTCTGTGAGTTCAAGCCCAAGTTAGGCTCTGTGCTGACAGCTCAGAGCCTGGAGCTTGCTTAGGATTCTGTGTCTGCCACTCTCTGCCCCTCTCCCACTCACACTGTGTCTCCCTAAAATGAATAAATGTTAAAAAAATTTTTTAAAAAATGAAAATTTGCTATAGTCAACCAAGAAAATGCTTATTTATTCTTGATCTTAGACTGTCCATACCAAGCTTTTCTGACTCATCTATGGACACATCTGACTTTAATATTTTAAAAAATGTTGTGAAATAGTTCATGCTTCTATTAATGCTGAGTAGAATAAATGTTAGATGTCATGTGCTTTATAAGATTAGTACTTATTTTCTTCCCTGGAGTCTATGTGCTTCTCTAGGACAGGAAAAAAAAAAAAATGCTCTTCATCCTGACAACTCAGGGAATTGAGTCTCACAAATAAATGCCTGCTTAATGCTTGTCTAAAAAATAACCCTTATAATTATACTTAGTTTAGGAACTGATAATAAGGTTTGATAGGGAAATATTAATGAAATTTTACCTTAATATTTATAAAATTATTATATTATACATTATGTTAATCTTAATACTTTCATTTTTGATCAAAGAAAGATATTAAAATTATATATTTTAAAACTATCAATCTCAACTATTGAAAAATGAAAACCAATGTTAATTCCCGTAGTTCTTTCAGGGAATTAAGATAATCTCGGGATTTAAAGTGTAACAGCAACCACTTGATTCAAATCATAATCATTCCTACCTGAAAATTTAACCCAGAAGCAAAGGACCCATGGACTCATGAGGATTGTCTTACTCAGCTTGTAATATAAGTGAAAGCAGAGAAAAACTTATTTTAAAGGTCATTACCAGAAAGCAATGCCAACAAACATCACTATTGATTTAAATATTTATGTACCCAACGTCAGAGCACCAAAATATATACAATAATTAATGACAAACATAAAGGAACTAACTAACTAACTTGGCACTGAAGAAGTCAAAATTTTACTATTTGCAGATGACATGATTCTCCCTACAGAAAACCTGACTCTACTAATAAACTGCTGAAACATGAATTTGGTAAAGTCACAGGATACAAAATCAACATACAGAAATATGTTGCATGTCTATACACCAATAATTAAGCAGCAGAAAGAGAAAATAAGGATAATCCTTAATCCGTACAATTGCACCGAAAACAATAAGATACCTAGGAATCTTAGGAATAAACTCAACCGAAGAGGTGAAAGACCTGTACTGTGAAAACTATACAATACTGATGAAAGAATTGCAGACGATATAAAGAAATGGAAAGACATTCCATGCTCATGGCTTAGAAGAATACATATTGTTCAAATGTCTATACTATCCAAAGAAGTCTACATATTTAACGTGATCCCTATCAAAATACCAACAACATTTTTCACAGAGGCAGACAATTTTACAACAGACAATGCTAAAATTTCTCTGGAACAACAAAGGACCCCAAAAAGCCAAAGCAACCTTGAAAAAGAAAACAAAGCTGGAAGTATCACAATTCTGGACTTAAAATTATACTACAAAGCAGGAAAGAATATCCAATGGGAAAAACACAGTCTCTCAGACCAATGGTGTTGGGAAAACTGGACCGCAATATGCAAAATAATGAAACTGGACCACCTTCTTACACCAAACAAAAATAAATTTAAAAAAAATTGAATACCTAAATGTGGGACCTGAAGCCATCAAAATCCTAGAGGAGAACACAGGCAGTAACCTCTTTGACATCAACCATAGCAACTTCCTTCCAGATACATCTCCTGAGGCAAGGGAAACAAAAGTAAAAGTAAATTATTGGGACTTCCTCAAAATAAAAGCTTCTGCACAGTGAAGAAAAAATCAACAAAACTAAAAGGCAACCTTCAGAATTGGAGAAGATATTTGCAATGATATATTTGATAAAGGGTTAGTACCTAAAATCTATAAAGAACTTCTCAAACTCCACACCCAAAAACTAAACAATCTAATTAAAATGGGCAGAAGAAATGAATAGACATTTGTCCAAAGAAGACACACAGATGGCTAACAGACACATGAAAAGATGCTCAACACCACTGATCATCAGGGAAATACAAATCAGAACTACAATGAGATGTCACCCCACACCTGTCAGAATGGCTAAAATAAAAAATGTAAGATAAGCACTGGGTGGCTCGGTCAGTTAAGCTCAGGTGTTGGCTCAGGTGTTGACTCAGGTCATGATGCCATGGTTCATGAGTTTGAGCCCCACGTTGGGCTCCATGCTCACAATGCAGAGCCTGCTTGGGATTCTATCTCCCTCTCTCTGACCCTCAACCTTCTCTCTCCCCTCTCTTTCAAAATGAAAATAAAAATATAAGAAATAATGTGTATTGGTGGGGATGTGGGGGAAAAGAGAACCCTCCTGCACCGGTGGTGGGAATGCAGACTGGTACAGCCACTCTGAAAAACAGTACAGAGTTTCCTCAACAAGTCAAAAATAGAGAAATACCTGGGTGAATCAGTTGGTTGAGCATCTGACTTTTGATTTCGGCTCCAGTCATGATCTCCTGTTTTGTGAACTCGAGCCTGGCATCAGGCTCTGTGCTGACAGTGGGGAGTCTGCTTGGGATTCTCTGTCTCCCTCTCTCTCCCTCCTTCCCTCTCTCTCTCAAAATAAATAAGTACATGAAAAAATAATTTAAAAAAATTAAAATAGAACTGCCTTATGATCTAGCAATTGCACTTCTAGGTATTACCCAAAAGATAAAAACATACTAATTTAACGGAATACATACACCCTGGTGTTTGTGGCAGCATTATCTACAATAGCCAAATTATGGAAACAGACAAAGTGTCCATCCACTGATGAATGGATAAAGAAGATATGGTATACATATATACGATGGAGTATTATTCAGCCATAAAAAGAACACAATCTTGCCATTTGCAATCACATTGATGGAGCTGGAGAGTATTATGGTAAGTGAAATAAGTCAGTAAGAGAAAGACAAATACCATATGATTTCACTCTTGTATGGAAGTTAAGAAATAAAGCAAATTAACAAAGAAGAAAAAAAAAAGTGAGGCAAACCAAGAAATAGACTCTTAACTATAGAGAAAAAACTGATGGCTAGAAGAGTGGAGGTGGGTGGAGGGATGGATAAAATAGGTAATGAAGATTAAGGAGGGCACTTGTGATGAACACTGGGAATTATACGGATGCGTTGAATCACTGAATTATACACCCGAAACTAATACTACACTGTATATTAACTAACTGGAATTTAAATAAAAGCTTAAAAAATAATCTCAGGATTTACAGTGTAATAGAAATTACTTGATTCAAACCATAATCATTCCTACCTGAAAATTTAACTCAGAAACAAAGCACCAATGTACTCATGAGGATTGTCTTACTCAGCCTGCCTCAGGGTTTCCCCCATTACATTCCCACCTTATTGAATTACATCTAAATGTAATATAAGTGAAAAAGGAAAAAAACATAATTTAAAGGTCACTAACAGAATGCAATGTCAACCAACATCACTATTGATTTATGCTCCTGGTAACCAAAGTCCCATATTCTTGCAAGGTATAACAAAACCCTATCCATCCTGGCAGATTATTCAGCCCACCTTATAAAGCAAATTAGAAATTTCAGTAAATCAAATAATCCCTATGGATAAAAAAAATAACTTAAAAATGGTTAAAATACACAAATAATGTAGAATTTTTAACTTTGGCTTAAAGTTTAAGTTTTAAAAATTTATTTTTATAAAATATTTTTAACTTTATTTATTTACTTATTTATTATTTTTAAGTAAGCTCTGCACCCTACATGAGATTTTAACTATAACACTGAGATCAAGAGTTTCATATTCTACCAGCTGAGCCAGCTAGGTGCCCCTAAAATTTAAGTTTTTTAAAAATTTTTTTGATGTTTTATTTATTTTTGAGAGAGAGAGAGAGAGCGAGCACAGGCAGAGGACGGGCAGAAAGAGAGAGGGAGACACAGAATCTGAAGCAGGCTCCAGGCTCCGAGCTGTCAGCACAGACCCCCATGCAGCTCTCCAACCTAAGAACTGGGAGATATGACCTGAGCTGAAGTCAGATGCTTAACCGACTGAACCACCCAGGTGCCCCTAAAATTCAAGTTTTTAAACCAAACCATCTTCTGTAAAATGATTGCAATAACAATGTAGCAATTAATTGCCAAGAATCAAGTATCCTTTTTGAGCTTTGAATGGTACTTCACCTTATACTTTTGTTTGTAAGGTAATATTATTTCTACTCAATAACTGTCTTATCTTGCAGAATTTGAATGTTCTCAAATTTAATGCAATCTTCTTAGATATTTGTGATCAGGCTAATTATTCCCTCATTCCTATCTTATTGACTGTTCTTTTACATATTATTGCTATGCATAGAATATTCCAATGTATAATTTAAATATTCACAATGGCTTAATACCATACATTTTAAAAATTAAAAGTATGATATTCTACTGGAGCCAAACATAACATTTAGGTTTGATGGAAAGACATTTATAACCCTCATTCAGATTATTGTATTAAAATATCATTCTATGACTTTATCACTATGATGCCTCATGGTGATATGAATATTTTTGGTGGGGTTCATGGCTGCCAATCTAATTCCTAATTCCTAGGAATTAGAACAACTAACCGCTTGTTAGTAGGTTCTTTTTTTTTTTTTTTTTTAAACCAATGTGGCCAATCTACTGTTTTTTTTTTTTTTTAATTTTTTTTTTTTTTAACGTTTTATTTATTTTTGAGACAAAGCATGAACGGGGCAGGGGCAGAGAGAGAGGGAGACACAGAATCAGAAGCAGGCTCCAGGCTCTGAGCCATCAGGCCAGAGCCCGACGCGGGGCTCAAACTCACGGACCGCGAGATCGTGACCTGAGCTCAAGTCGGACGCTTAACCGACTGAGCCACCCAGGCTCCCCAGGTAGTAGGTTCTTTTAATAGATGTGATTAACTTATAATAAAATTTAAAAAGTTGAATTCTGTCTGAGGCGGATCTCTTCTCTTAATTGAGTTGATCACTAATATTTTTAGTGTGTGACAAATGACAACATTGTTTTAGCAAATATTAGCATCCATATCAAGGGCACAAAATCTCACAGTCATAATTGGCTGATAGATATGTGTTATTAAAATTGGTTCTTCATCAACATGACATTTATCTTAACTGTATGGTGCAAAAGTACCATATGGATTCAAGAAAGGTAGAAGCCAAAAGCAGATGGATTAATACCTTTAATTAGCAACACAGTTGAAGAAACTAAATCAACTAGCCCACACATTTCAAGAAGACAATGATAGGTTTTAAATAATTCCCGTTACCAAAACAAGAGTAACATTTGAACAAGATTGAAGTTAAAATGGCTTAAAATTTCAATGAAAAGTTAAAGTATGAGCTAGTAATGATTTTGTAGCCCATAGATTTCAGTCCTGGATCAATTCTCTGTATAGACTCAGCTAAAAGAGACTCTTACCATGCCACAAACACATTTCCAAAAATAAATAATGCTAAATATGGATGACACTTGAATTCAGATCAACTCTAGGATGTCATGTACTAAAACCATGAACATCCCTTCTCATTACCATCATTTCACTGAAGGGAAATGCAGAACCACAACTGCAAAGCAAAAGGTGACAGTCCAAATGCATGAAAGTGTGTGGGTTGTGCAGCTACCAAATTTGGGCTCAGACAGCGCTTATGAGTGTAGAAGGTCTGAACTACAGAAGCATTTAGGCAAGAGAAAAGACAAATTTATTATCTATTTTTTCTTCTCAGCAGGAATGTAATTGACTCTTGTAAAACAAAACAAAACAAAACAAAAAAAGTGTCACTTCTCAGTTAAGCTTAATGTCCATATTCCTGCTTCATTTTGTGTTGCAGTGTGTTGGTCTGAGGGACTCAGAATCATTTGTGCAAAGTGACTGAGAAACATTTTGCCTTATTGTACAAATTGTGCGACCTGAAGATTGGATAGACAGATGGATCAATCAGTCTAGATAAAGCATTCAAGAACCATGATAACTAATTCTTAACATAATCATCTAATGGACATTGAGCATTATAGAGTTGTGAGTAGTTCCATTTTTTACTAAAATATTTAATAAGACTTATAATTACATTTTCAAAAAGTTAATTTTATACATCCAATTTTAACAATTTTATTTAAAAATGTATACTCAATTAGAACTTGAATTTTGACTTTTATTTATTTCTTATTTTTTTATTTTATTTTATTATGTTTTTTAATGTTTATTTATTTTTGAGACAGAGAGAGACAGAGCATGAACGGGGGAGGGTCAGAGAGAGAGGGGACACAGAATTCCAAGCAGGCTCCAGACTCTGAGCTGTCAGCACAGAGCCTTACGCGGGGTTCGAACTCACAGACTGTGAGATCATGACCCGAGCTGAAGTCAGACGCTCAACCGACTGAGCCACTCAGGCACCCCTGAATTTTGACTTTTAATATTGATAGCTTGTTTTAAAGAAAAATCTTAAGAACATATAATTTTATTTTATTTTATTTTTTTTAATTTTTTTTTTTAATGTTTATTTATTTTTGAGACAGAGAGAGACAGAGCATGAATGGGGGAGGGTCAGAGAGAGGGAGACACAGAATCTGAAACAGGCTCCAGGCTCTGAGCGGTCAGCACAGAGCCCGACGCGGGGCTCGAACTCACGGAGTGTGAGATCGTGACCTGAGCCGAAGTCAGCCGCTTAACCGACTGAGCCACCCAGGCGCCCCTAATTTTATTTTTAAAATATTTAAGTTACTATTCAATTAATGTATTTTAAAACACAGTAACATTTTATATATATATTTTTTTAATGTTTATTTTTGACAGAGAGAGACAGAGCATGAGTGGGGGAGGGGCAGAGAAAGAGAGACACAGAATCCCAAGCAGGCTCCAGGCTCTGAGATGTCAGCACAGAGCCCCACGCGGGGCTCAAACTCACAGACCGCGAGATCATGACCCGAGCGGAAGTCAGACGCTCAACCAACTGAGCCACCCAGGCGCCTCTAAAACACAGTGATATTTTAAGTCTTTTAGATCATTACTATTTTTTTTAAGTTTATTTATTTATTTTGAGAGAGAGAGAGAGAAAGAGAGAGAGAGAGTGTGCATGAGTGAGCAGGGAGGACCAGAGAGAAAGAAAGGGAGAGGGAGAAAATCTGCACCGAAAGTGCAGAGCTTGATGCAGAGCTCAATGATGGAATAGGACTCAGGAAGTACTAGGTCATGATCTGAGCCAAAACCAAGAGTTGGACGCTTAACCAAATGAGCCACCCGGGGAACCTGGTCATTATTGTTAATAGTGGTTTAGTCAGATTTCTTCTTGCCTCTAAGGTCCTAACCTCCTTTTCATACTGGCCATTGTAAAATCCAAATGGCCTAACCACAGAGACCTCCCCCTCTCTTTTTTCTTGAAACATTATTTAGAAAACTTGTAATTATGAATTGTTCTCTGTCCCATTTAAGAAGTAAATCTCTTTTAAAAGCCCCTTGCCATTATCACAACCTAGGACTTTCTCAAGGACCTCAGAGTCACCTCTTTGACAATGTAATCATCAAGAAAGATAACACCCTTCTTCCATTCTTTGTGGTAGAATAGGAACCCAGCTTTCTTTGGCCTTAACTTGTAGAACTACCTCTTAGTGTGAAGACATGCAAAAATGTATTCTCTTCTGGATAAGGATAATTAGCAAACATAGATAGCCTCTGATCTCTTTCCCCTCACCCCCAGCTCTTTAGGGCTCTACAGGCCTTTGTTTTAGTTGACCTGAGTACAGACTCTGTTCTCTTCACTCTCACCCATTGTAAAAGCTTTGAACAAGGATCTTCCTTGCCTGTTTAACTTTGTCCAGTGCAATTTTTGCTTTGCCACCGTTATCCTCAGCCAATACATGAATCATAATAATGAAACATAATTGTCTTTAGTAAATTTGATGGTTGCAATCTCATTCTTATATATTTTTTTCAGTTTTGTCACAATGAAGTTATATTTATCAAGCTAAGTTATATTTATCAAGACACATTTTACTTAACAACTTGTTAGCATGATTTATATTTTTAAATATTTTTTACACATATGATATGAAGTCCTCCTGTACCTTGCAAATATTAGATGTGAGTCTGTCATAAATCTTCTATGACTTTTTATGTTAATCTATGGATTTGTTGATAACAATGCCATTAGAAAGCCCTGATCTTGAAGAAGAATTTAAGAGCCATATGAACAATTTATGTAAGGGAGTAAGTTTTGTATAAAGGGAGTATAGGGAATACTGCCTAGTAATCCTGATGAAATCCTAATTTATCCAGGGGTTATGGACAGGTGTATGCCTTTATTGCTGAAGAAGACACCTAAAATGGACTGCTTCCCTTATCTTCACAAAAGGAGCACATTAAAAAAACAAAGCTCTCTGTTTTATGCCATAAAAGTTGGTTTCAATACAAAATATATTCCCTAAAGTACATTAATAAATATGAATAGTTTGAACACTAAGATTTGTCCCATTCTAGTCTTATCAACACTGAGATATTATCCTTTGTTGAAGTCAGTTCTTCCCATCTCTTGATATTATCTATATTTTCTCCTAAAATAGTATGATATTTTCCCAATATCCAACCCAGAAAACTTTCTTGGAAGTTTAGGAAGGAAGATAAAAAAGAAGATTTCATAGATATTCAAGCAACACAGAAAATGGAATATGATATATCATATAATGGAGAGAGTTATTAATTCATTCATTTTATGCAAAGTTTACCTTTGAAAGTAACTCATGATAACCATTGCTCAAGAATGCACATTCGTTTATGAAAATGAAGTACATTAGTGTGGTTCACAAATGTTAAGATATTAAATTGTGCTCCAAAAAAAAAAATTAAAAAAAAAAAAAAAAAAAGGGGCGCCTGGGTGGCGCAGTCGGTTAAGCGTCCGACTTCAGCCAGGTCACGATCTTGCGGTCCGTGAGTTCGAGCCCCGCGTCAGGCCCTGGGCTGATGGCTCAGAGCCTGGAGCCTGTTACCGATTCTGTGTCTCCCTCTCTCTCTGCCCCTCCCCCGTTCATGCTCTGTCTCTCTCTGTCCTAAAAATAAATAAACGTTGGAAAAAAAAAAAAAAATTTAAATAAAAAAAAAAAAATTGTGCTCCAGTGACTAGCATACATCATCTCTTAGGTATAAAAAAGACACCAGGGAAACCAGGCTGTCTTTTTGATGTTCTATGGAAAGGATTCCATTTCCTGTACAGATATTAGTACTTTTGACGTGGGGCTATTGAGCACAATGGTCAAGAAAGAATTCTTGAGACATTTTACAGTGTAAAAAGGTGCTTTTTTTTTTTTAATGTTTTATTTATTTTTGAGAGAAAGAGAGTGCGCATGAGTGGGAAAAGGACAGAGAGAGATGGAGACAGAATCTCTGGGCTGGCAGTACACAGCCCAACTCAGGGCTTGAACTCACAAACTGTGAGACTATGACCTGAGCTGAAATCAAGAACTGGACGCTTAACCAACTGAGCCTCCCAGGCACCACACAAAAAATGGTGCTTTTTGTTACAGCACGGAGACAGGACTCATGAGCAGAAAATGTTGCACTTATAACTGCCAGGAGTGACTGATATCTTATTTTTAAGTTTGGTGGGGGGGTAGAGATAACAGAAGTCTCTAAAGAGATTTCTGTATGTTAAAAAAGAGGTATAGGATCTTGGAGGTCTGACTATTGTCAAGATAAGGTTGCTTTTATTCTCCAGCAAAGCATTAACATTAAGGTAACAGTGAGTTCCTTGAGGAATATCACACTCTGCATGTATCAGGTATTTATCAGTGGTCTGCGAGTTATAAGGAAATTTAATTTTATCTACATTTCTCTTGCCTTTGTTCTTCTCATCATTTTCATAGCATTTAATTTTAATATAAAAATAATTTTTAAACTGTTAATGATATACTCCTTAGTTATCACTGGTTAATGACATTGTACATTTATACAGAGTTTTCTGTTCCAGAAAATAACTTATAAAACAACTTGAAATGCTGCATTTCAAATATTGTCTATGTAGATAATATGTTTCAGAGTCCACTTCAACAGGAAAATCATGTATTTTATAGAAACTTTCCTTAGATCACCATTTTAAAAATGTTTTATTGGTCCAAGAATATTTTTCTAAAAGTTGTGGTCTCTCAAAGTATTAATTTAATGTACCAGGATAGATTTCAAAGGTTTGCATAAACCTGGAATATTTTATTGTTAAACACAAGATGCTTGATAACACCATGGAAGTGGTGTCAGCCTCAACAAAACTTACATTCAGTGGGAAACTTTTGTAAACACCATCTTTTGGAAAAAAGAATAGGATGCCTTAAAAAATCACAATAATGTCTTCAGGTTCCTCTTAATTTTATCATATTCCCATCATTTAGCCCCAGGGAGTATCTAACTCTTTGTCACATTCCTGGCTGGGCCACAAGAAAGGAGAAAGAGGTATAGATTTTCTATACTGTGCTGTGGTTCACTAAATTTCTGTTAGAATATTAAACTTCCCTGTGGGTAACATAAGATCTTTTTAGCATTAAACTCTAATATTTGGAGTTCATATTATTTGCATTCACAACATGTGCAAAATAGTATGAGATTTAATGCACATGCTATGTCTTAGTAATCTTTTTTATCTTAGTAATTTTAAATAAAAATAGTGACAAATATATGTGTCAATATAGTAGTCACTTCAGAAGAAAATGATAAGTACACATTAAATAGCTTCTATTGTGCTTTGATTGATGTATTTTGAAAGAATACATATATAGAGAGAGGATGGAATGTAGCGTGAGAATTAAGCTCACTTAATATACAGTTGGTCTAGCTTGTATGAATTCTCCCTGCCTGTCCCCTAATCTGTAATATGAAAATAATAGTAATTGTGTCTTGGTAGATTTGTTGTGAGAATAAAAGTCATATGTGAAAAGCAGTAGCAAACTGCCTGGTGAAGCTATTATGCTATGGGTATTTCATAATCTGTTGTAGTGTTAATGAAACTCTGGCAGGTTATTCAAAATAGAAAACAAAAAAATAATTGTGTCTATTTTATATGGTATCCTTTGTTGGGCATTATATTAAGTATGGTCTTTGATCTCAACATGAAGCTATGAAAAGTTTATTCTGTATGTCTTTACTTGTGACTTTTTGATATAAGCTTTTTAATTCATGGCATTTTGATGGTTCTCCACTTCCTTTAGCTGAAGCTCAAACTAAATTAGTGTAGAATTCTCTCAAATGATGTCGCCTTACCAAAAACATTCCACCATAAATAACTAGGAACACATGCCACATCTGCACAAAGGAAAAGAGTTTAAGGAGAAGAAAAAATGTATATGATTTACTGAAGCTTGAAAGCCCCCTCAATTTCATGATTATTTGAGCATGAAAATTGTTTAAAAATATTTATGGTTTCAAATGAATTGATTCTACTCAGGGATGCAAATTGAGGCCTAGGGAACCTTAAAACTTACGAAAGTTTCTAACTTTCAGGCCCTGGACTAGAAGGAAAAAAAAAGTTTCTGTGCATCCTGAAAGTACAATTTAATAAACAATGCAGAAATTTAAGAACAGTGTTAAAAAATATTTAGTTTTCAAAGAGCTAGCTTACAGTTATATTTACATTTAGCATGCATTAATTATGTAAAGATCATTCTTCAAGACACTGGCACTTAAAATTTATTACACACACAGACACACATACACATACATGTACTCTTCATTAAATAACTGCCAAACATATAATTAAAGTCAACAATAATGAAATAAAAAAATGGGATATTAAGAGATGCAGGGATACAAGTGCCCCTATGCATCAGTACTCCTGTGTCCCTTGGATAAATTCCTAGCAGTGCTATTGCTGGGTCATAGGGTAGGTCTATTTTTAATTTTCTGAGGAACCTCCACACTGCTTTCCAGAGCGGGGGTGGGAGGGAGGAGAGGGTGGGTGATGGGTATTGAGGAGGGCACCTTTTGGGATGAGCACTGGGTGTTGTATGGAAACCAATTTGACAATAAATTTCATATATAAATAAAAAAAAATGTTGATAAAAAAAAAAAAAGAGAGATGCAGGGAATAGAAACAGAAAATACTTTGGATTTATTCCCAAAATATGAAGTCAGTCACTGGGAAGTATCTAATGTGTAGCCTTAATACTAGTGATAGTTACCCAAAGGAATAGGGTCACTATTAAGCAAATTAAGCATCTAAGACACAAAAGGCAGATAGTTTGAGGGCCACCACATGGTCTCTTGCAAAAAAAAAAAAAAAAACCTAAACAGACAGAAGCAAAATATGTATATGGAATATCCTTGGAGGTAAGCATGATAGAACTGCATTTACTTTTATACAAGGAGTTTTTAAATCATGAATATTATGGTACTGGGGTGAAGATAAGGAGAGAAAATATTCCTACTGAATTTCTTCTATAATTAGCTTCTAATTAAGAGTTGGTGCTGATGTAACAGCTCTATAATGCTAGACATGGAAGAAGACCATGCAAAGCATTTGGCCTCAATGAGTCAAACAATAGAGGAGAAATTTACCAAGAAGATAAATTATAATTTTTTGGGTGGCATAGAGACCATGGATATAAATTCTTAGACTATAAAGACAGCATATACTGAATCTTTACTATGATGTATTTGTCTAAGAATGTGTTATATCTCCATTACTTTTGAGGAAAATTTTGCTGGATATAGAATTCTAGGTTTTTTTGCAGTGTTTTTTCAAGACTTTAAGTATTTATGCCACTTGTTTCTTATGTGTGTGGTTTCTAACAAGAAGTCTGCCATAATTCTTATACTTATTTCACTATAGGAAAGCCTCCAGGTTATTTTCAAGATTTTCTCTGACTTTGTTTTCTTTTTTTTTTTTTTCTGGAAAGTTCTTTTCTCCTGGAAGATAGGCCTCTGATATGGAAGCTCTGATTTATTTTTCAATGATTACTCTTCCCCTTTTCCTTCCAAAGAATGCAGGGTTCTTTCTCAAATCTTCCCAGTAAGAAAATGGTAAGGTTTCTAGAGGCAAAGCCCACGTAAATGTGGGAATTCCTCTAAGACTATGGTCCCTAGAAGTTTCTTTCTTTCTTTTTCTTTTTTTTTTTAAAGGAGTTTCTTTTTTTTTTTTTTTAATTTTTTTTTTTTAACATTTATTTATTTTTGAGACAGAGAGAGACAGAGCATGAACGGGGGAGGGTCAGAGAGAGGGAGACACAGAATCTGAAACAGGCTCCAGGCTCTGAGCTGTCAGCACAGAGCCCGACGCGGGGCTCAAACCCACGGACCGTGAGATCATGACCTGAGCCGAAGTCAGCCGCCCAACCGACTGAGCCACCCAGGCCCCCCTAAAAGAGTTTCCTTTAAGCTATAATCAGCCTTCAGTATTCATCAAAATCACCATTGAAATACTCCTTATAGCTTCTGCTCCCAGTAAGCAGATATTTGCTGGGCCTTTATAAGAGCTTATGTCTCCAGATTTCATGGTAGTGATTTGCCTGGCAACTTCAAAATAATTGATTTTCACCTTGTCTACTTTTTTCTGGGTGCGAGGACGGGAATGACAACTTCTAACTCTCTTTATCTGTCAGAGCTGCAACTGGAAGCCTCTTTTAATTCCAGAAATTTCCTTTTTTATCTTGTGCTTTCAATATATCAGTATGTTTTTCATATTTTGTCAATCTTTTCTAAAAGCTTGTATTAGAATATTTTCATCCTATATCAACCGCCATATTATTAAAATTTGAATCTTATTGAAAAGGAGTTAGTCCACCTTGCTTCCATACTGGCATTTCATCTATAAATCAGTAATTAGAAAGTGATTTAATTTTTTTTCTTTGAAAAGGGAAATGCCTTTATGCAAAGGGTATTAGTGGAGCCCTAAGTTAACCTATGAAAAAGTGAAAGGTAATTCCTGTTTTCACTTCAGCTTCAAAACTGGGTTAGTGATATTTATTTTCATAAAGTGAGAATGAAAAAAATCTGCATGAAGTACATAAAACTATAACTTAAGAAAATAACTATAACTTTTTAAAAAAAAGAATAGTTCATTCTCATTTTGAATCAATTAGTCATTAGTCTTTATGTGTGGAAACATTTTAAAATTAAAAAAATGTGACATCTGAATTTAAAATTTGGCAATTATAGATATTATACCTAATAATAACGAAAATTGAATTAGTCAATACAAACTTTATAATAATTCTACAAAATAAAGAATAGAAAAAGATTTCTTTTCAAAGATTATAAATGCAGAAGATATTCCAAATATTTCCACTAAAACTTCAGAACCATTCTTAGAGGAGAGAGTGGAATAAACAGAAGATAAAACTTGTAAAAATATAGCATAAAAATAATTTACATGAGCTAAAAAATGACTTCTGTTAAAATTGTTCAAGCTAATTGAGAAATGACTATGTTTCAGGAAAAATTATTAAAAAGAAATCTCCATATATATAGCCTGATAAGATTATCAAGTTTTATCATCAAAAATCCATGTAAGTATTGAAGAAAATAATTTTTTATTTTACCTATACAGTAATAAATATCGTATTTGTTTTAGTTCCTCCTCTTGATTATACTAATAACTAACTAACTAAAGCAAGAACTATTGAGATTCAAAGAGAAAGCTTGGAATTAAATTCATGACTTTATAAGTTATTAATTTCTGCTTGAAGGAGCAGGAAAATATTCTCAGGTATAAGAATTTGTAGAAATAGATGCCACAGAAATTTCTCAGAAAAAATGAATTGCAGAGATATAGCAGAGCTTAAACATTTCAAAATTTGAATTCAGGAATTGAAAAGTTGAGTGTCACATAAAAAGTTAATGTCAAAAACACATTTACCATGAAAATGCAGTAAATAAAAATGTGAGATTTTGGAGAAAAATAAAATATATACACTCTATAAAATGTGATAAGAATGTCTACTTTTCAGGGCGCCTAGATGGTCACTCAGTTGGTTAAGTGTCCGACTTCAGCTGAGGTCATGATGTCACAGTTTGTGAGTTTGAGCCCTACATCGGGCAGTCTGCTGTCAGCATAGAGCCTGCTTTGGATCTTCTGTCTCCCTCTCTCTCTGTACTTCTGCTCATGCTCTCAATCTCTCTCTCTTTCAAAAAAAAAAAAAAAAAAAAAAGAATAAAAGAAAAAGAAAAGAATGCCTACTTTTCATTTTTTCATATTATTGAAGAAAATAAGGATATACTTCTGGAGTGTACGTGATAAAAATGTAAATTTAAAAATAGCTAAAGTAAGTTACACGTGGTAGGTGTTCACATTCTTAACCCCTGTCTTTTTCAGTTTAGAAAAACTTGTGTTCTTGCCTGTTCAATGTTTTCACTCTCCAACTCTCTGACTAGGTTTGGACCAGTTTTGCGATATAAAATCGGTAAACTGGGTGAAAGCAGACTGAATTTATAGTAGAGAACAATGATCTTCAGAACAAAAGGTAGATGAGAAGGAGAAAGAAAAACAAATATTTGAAGAGTGTCAAAGAAAAATTTTGTTGGATAAGTTAAACAAGGTAAGGAAGAATTATTCAAGACTATTCCAAAAGGGGATAGAGATTGGACTCCACTCAATTGAAATAAAAAGTGAGTTTTTAAGCCTCAGGGTGAGCTAGTGGAAAAGTGCTGGAGGATGTTAACAGATGGTTGGTCAATGTTGTATGGATGTGGTATCTGTTTGCCAACTGGTGCTTATGAATTTAGGTTTCTACACTCCCACAAAAACTGGGAGATATCACACATCTTTCTTGATGGTTACATTTCAAAGGGATGGCTTTGGGTTGTAGCATGGGCAGAAGGCTGGACAAAGATTTACATGTTAAAGGAATAGAGAAAAATTTACAGTTGCAAGTTACTAAAATAAATGCTCTAAGAAAAAAGGATGTAGAAGCTTATAAGGAAGAAGACCCTTTAAAGTTAGTCAAGCTGAGGGGAACATTAACTCTGTCTTGGTCAAGGGCTAGACCTAAAAAGGAGTTATGATGCTTCAAGCTAGAGAAATTCTGAAGTGTCACAGGGCTTCAAGAGTGAGGAAGAGGAGAGAGGGCCTCTTAACGATACTATGAAATTTCACTTGGATCTCCTTCAAAAGTCTTCTAGAAAGGCAAGTAAAGAATGAAAATTATTAATTTAAATTGAGTTTGTTGACTTGTTTTATTTAAATGTGAGTTAATCTAGGGACTGGGTCACAAGGGCCCAGATATTTATTTATTATTTATGTATTTCAGGATCTGTGGAAGACTTTGAAATGAAAAGAAAGACAGAAACATAAAGATAGAGATGATAGAGATAGAGATAGATAGAAATAGAGATAGATTGATTGAATTGTGGGTTTGTTAACTAGCCTTTCAATAAACCCACCAGAATTCTCTTTCTTTCATAATCTAAACTACTTTACCATTCTCTACGTTGTTGATAGCAATATTAGTTGAATTGTTCTTTCTGACATATATGCAAACTAGTTATTTCTGTTTGAGGGAAATTATTTCTCCCTCAACTCAATTTTGCCTCTATTTGTAAATTTATTTTAGCACCCTTTCTCTCTCTCTCTCTCTCCCTCTCTCTCTCTGTATCTGTGTGTGTGTGTGTGTGTGTGTGTGTGTGTGTGTGTAAAACACTTTGAATTCTCCTTTGAACCAGTTTTAACACTTTACTGGTCTTCTCAATAATTAATTAGTTAAATAAAAATCTTTGACAAGTTTTGTTTTGTTTTCTTTCTTTTATCAGAGTCAAAATTATACTCTCTTAAAATTTATCCTTTAAGAGTTTTTAAGTAAAGACATGCTTCCTGATGAAGTATCAGACCACAGAAGCTAAGAATATTCGAAAAGCTTCCCACGAGTTAAAAGAATAAAAATTACATTAATATAAAAATTATTGTATTAGAGTGCTGGCAATCAAGGGTCAGAGCACAAAAACTGTGAGAAAAAAAAAGATTATTAACATGAAATTCTTTAACCAAATCATTCTATGATTTAGAAATTACAGGTTTTAAATGAAGATTAATTAATAGCATTAATGTCATGATTCCTGAGAAAACACTAATGCAGAAAGCTCAAACTACCCCAAGACAAAGATTAAAATTTTAATTTCAGATCTTGACTTTTAAAAGCAATGAGAAAAAAAATTGTATGGATGAATTTGACTTTATATCATAAATTCCTTAATGACTTTGTTTTCGTATTTTGGTATTTTTATTATAATTTTTTCCATTTCAATTTCAAATGTAGATGTGGGCAAAGCAACTTTTCAGAAAAAGAACTTAAGCGAATTTTTAAATCTGTCAATGGACTGTTATGTGATTTTTTAAATATTTTCTTTAAACTTTAATAACCTGTCAAAATCCACATCCATGAACTTAAATCTACTCTAAATAAAGTCTTAACAAAAATCTGCATTAAAATATTAGCTGTGTAAGTTCAAATCACAATTTACAATAAAATAACTATATATGGTTTGGCCAGAGGCCCACTTTTGAATGAACAATAGCACAGAAAGGAACCTAAAGATTATGAGGAATTAATCAAAATTAGAGAGTTTGGGTCAGAAGCAATGGTAACATAGCAACAGAGAGATACTGCTCTTAGACAGATTTATAAATCTTAATGTACTATTTTATTCAGTAAGCTGATAATTATAATGTGCTTCTTATAGTGACAATCTGAAAGAATTAAGAGAAACTAACATGTAGCCAAAATATCTTGAAATTATACTAAGTCATATGATTTTTCAACTAAAAGTAGCAAATTAAAACCTAATAAGATATAACTACATCCTTATTAAAATGACTAAAATAAAAATACTAACTATCCGAAATGCCAGCAATGATTCATGATTCAGTAGCAAATAGTCCACATAGCAAGAGGCCTTTATTTCTTTCTACCATTCTTCAATAAAAGGATGAAGATTTATCAGGGAAATGACTAATTTAGGGCCGGAGTAGGGAATATACAAGATGAGTCTGTAACAAACTGTAGGGCTAGAAAGTAAGGAAATGCTAAATAAGTAAAGTATACTTGAAAATGTCCCCCATGACCAAACCTGAAGCAATTTAAGCATAAAATAAGAATAGTTTTGGATTAAAGCCCTAAGAGTAACATAAATATCCATCAGTTCATACTGATACAAATAAATGGCTCAAAAATACATAAATATGGTGAAAATAACAAATCTGCCCTATAAAAAATTTTCAATAGTGATTGTAGAAAGAATGAAGAAAATAGAAATTCACCATGAAAACACCATAGTAATAACTGCCACAGGCAAGATTCTGTTATCACTGCTAAAATTAATGGAATAAACTTTAAGAGGAGATAAGATGTTTGCATATCATTAAACTATCTCTCCCAGCATTTCATTATCATAACCGTTTTAACACTTGTCCACAAATTCTTTGTTACTCCTTACTCTTGAAGATAGAGCTTAGTTCTCATTCTCTTGCATGTGGCCTGGATTTAGTGGCTCACTTAGTATACACAGAGTATGGAAACGAAAACAATAGTAACTTTTACAGCGGAGAAACCCGGTAGGCATTACCTTAACCAAGAGACCGAGTTTGACATTACCAGTAGTCAAGGTAATATCGTGTACTTTCTGATATGATGTTATGAGAAGGACACTTCACTCATGTGACCCTTTCCTCCCAAATATACAAACCCAATTTAATCATGAGAAAATACCAGCCAAACCCAAACTGAGGAACATTCTGCATTTTATCTGACTAGTAATCTTCAATTATGAATGAAAAGGCTGAGAAATACTTAGGATAGATTAAGGAGATATAATGATTAAATGCAATATGGTATCCAGGTTGGTTCATGGCTACAGAAAAGGACAATAGTGGAAATACTAGTAAAATGTGAATAAAATCTGTGGTTTTGTTCATGCTATTGTATTTTGATGAGGAAATGTTTATGTAAAATGCTAACTTCAGAAAAAGCTGGGTAAAGGGTATATAGCAACCACCTGGGCTCTCTTTGCAGCTCTTCTTTAAATCTAAAATTATTTAAGAGTAGAAAAATAAAAAGAAGTCTAATTCAAATTTTATGACATTAAACAGACCCCTTCCCTTATATTTTGTTTGCTACCTTGGTTTATGACTCACAAGTGCTTTATTAGTTAATGCTCACCATACTACCTAGTTCACAAGCACTTGTTTACAGAATGTGTGATGCCCACACAGGGACAGATTTTGTTCATTCCTTCTTTCTCTTTTTTCAGCACAAATTTGGAAGCTGGAAAATTTTCATTGGAGTAAATAACAGAATGTGCTTTTGGTGCATAAGAGAAAGCAATACAACTACAGAATGTTCATGTTGGCTCACATGGGTTATGTGGTACTTTGGTGCATGCTGTGAAATTACTTGCGTTACTTCAAAATTTCATCTATTATCATTCAATATGGAATGTGCAAATCTAGAATAAAACAAAGCTGTTTATAATTTACATGTGGCCATGCAGGTGTTGTGGTATTTTCAAAATAATTTCAGGAATATCTACTTACAATTTTAAGTCAATCTTCCATGGTTATTGGTGAGATTATGAACATTTTCTGTTCAATAGATTACCCCTGAATACAATAGAAATGGAGAAGCAATGGGTGTAGCCTAATATTAATGTAACCATGTCACTTGGCATATCCCGAAAAGAATTGATTTCTAGTTAATCTTGAGAAACTGTCTTTGCTAAACATGCTTGGACAGTAAATGAAAAGAAATACTCTGTTAAGTAATATGATTTCCTTTCTCTAGTGTTTGATGTAGGGTGAAGAGCTAAATTATATGCTCAAGAATACACACCTCTTTATAAATGCACAAACGGTGACCAAATCAGGCATGGTCTCTCCGTCTGTAGAATTCATTGTCTAGTGGATAATATAGATGAAAGAAAAATGAAAAGTTAATTGCGTGGTTGTAAAATTAATACAATCTTTGAAACAGCAAGCAAAACAGGAGGAAAACAGGTCTATAATACTTGGAAGAAGTGGAACTGGGAAGCCTTGTCTGTGAAGGTGTGAATTAAGTCAAGACATGAATAGCGAAGAAAATCCAGGATGCCAACACTGCTCCAGACAGAGATAATAGTATGTGTAAAAGTCCTGCAGTGAAGAGTCTAGAGTATGTCAGGGGAAAAAATGTATATAAATTGCAGCAGGTAAGGGAAGAGTGCCGGAAAGGAGGTCTACTAACTAATTAACTGATTAATTATTTCATTCAATGAATATTTATTCATTCCCTAGTCAACCAGTTTTAGAAAAACACGTATGGCACACACTTTTGAAATACTTACGATATAGTTGGAAAGAAAGGCAGTGATCACATAGTTACACAAAAAATTGCAATACAACTAGTCCATGACAAGACCTTATGAAGGAGAGACTTCTTGGGGGCCTATAATAGGAGTATTTGACCTAGTCAGGCAGGTTAGGGAAAGCTCTAAGGAAGTGAAAATTGTGCTGACATCTTAAAAAGGAGTACATGTGCCTGTTGGCCATCCGGATGTGATGCTAAGTGAAATAAGCCATACAGAGAAAGACAGATACCATATGGTTTCACTCTTATGTGGATCCTGAAAAACTTAACAGGAACCCATGGGGGAGGGGAAGGAAAAAAAAAAAAAAAGAGGTTAGAGTGGGAGAGAGCCAAAGCATAAGAGACTGTTGAGAACTGAGAACAAACTAAGGGTTGATGGGGGGTGGGAGGGAGGAGAGGGTGGGTGATGGGTATTGAGGAGGACACATTTTGGGATGAGCACTGGGTGTTGTATGGAAACCAATTTGACAATAAATTTCATATATAAAAAAAAAAAAGATTCTAAGTGGACAAAAAAAAAAAAAAAAAAAGGAGTACAATTCACTTGATCAAGCCAAAATAAAAGCATTTTCCAAAGAGAAGACTATAGATACGGATGACCTTTGGTGACAGAAAATACAGGAAGCCCAAGGAAATAAAAGGATGTCAGAGTGGCTAGAAAGAGGAGAGTGGGAGGAGTTTGTGTGGCAAGGGTGGAGAGAAAAGTTGTAGCCAGGATATCATGGCTTCATAGTCCCTGACAAAGAGTCCCATTCTTGCTATAAGAGCAATGGGCAGTTTTTGCACAAGAGCAATTCACATGCCCTGATTAAAGTTTAATAAAGTTCAGTGTATAGTACAGAGAAGAAATAAGAAGGATCTATCATGGGTGCTGGTAGACCATCAGGGACTATTGCAGTATCCCTTTTGCAAGATGATGATGGTCCGTGCTAGGGTTGCAACAGCAAACTTGGTGGTTAAGACTCAAGATAAATGTATTTAAGGGTAGAATATGTAAGCAAAAAAGATTAATAATTTAAACTTAGTGAATAATAGTACCATTCACCAAGAAGGGCAAGTACAGTGGCTGGGCAAGGCAACATGTCTAAAAGGGAAGTTAAAAGTTGATTGTGAGACATACAAGTCAAAATTTCTCAGTTCGCTGCCTCATTTCATTTCTATCTCAGCTCAAATGCCACTTCCTCAGAAAGTCTTTTGGAAATTTTATCTAAAATAACTCTGGTAGCTAGTAGTACTGTCTTTCAACCATTTAATATTCAATGGCACTTCCTGATCTCATGTTATAAACTTCTTTCTTTATTGTCATTTTTCTCCAATAGAGTTTAAACTCCATGTGGGCAGGAACTTTGCTATTTTTTTTTTTAAATATAAAATACATAGTACAGTGATAGGTAGGTACATGGTAGGTAATAAAAAATATGAATGAATAAATGAATGAATGGATGGATAAGTGAGTAACAAATAAGGGCAATTGTATATAAAAAAAGTAACTTTCAGGTATAAAGAGATATATATTTTTAATGCAGAAATAGAAAAATAGCCAACAGCTCTGTAACCAGAACTACACCAACAAAACTATTATTGACTGTGTCTGCAGGGGACTTACATCAAGAGACTAAGTAAAGGAGAAGAATATTGCTACTGTACCTACAAATTAAATTCACATAAGAAGAAATGATGGTTTAGTCCTAACTGTAATGACATCATTATTTCTACAATTTGAATTTGAGTTAAATTTCTATAATTTGGTTTAGGTTAAAATAATGTTTATGAGGGGCGCCTGGGTGGCGCAGTCGGTTAAGCGTCCGACTTCAGCCAGGTCACGATCTCGCGGTCCGTGAGTTCGAGCCCCGAGTCAGGCTCTGGGCTGATGGCTCAGAGCCTGGAGCCTGTTTCCGATTCTGTGTCTCCCTCTCTCTCTGCCCCTCCCCCATTCATGCTCTGTCTCTCTCTGTCCCAAAAATAAATAAACGTTGAAAAAAAAAATAAAAAAAAAATAATGTTTATGAGTTGATCTAAGACTCTAATGAGCCAAACAATCTTCTAGAAACCCAGACTCTGGGCAGACATTATAACTGGAAAGGGATACCTTGTTCCTATAAGGGTCCTAAAATGGACAAATAAAATGTGACACAAATACAATACTAATGTTTTACCTAATAAACAATAAAACAGCAATTTGGTACAGATAATTTTAGACCAAACTTCTGTTATTTGATTGTAAGAATGCTTATTTATTAGTGGTAACAAAATTGAAACAGGATATCTTCCCAATCTTATTTAGGGATTATGTAACTGAGATAGCTGATCCAACCATATTGTTGTACTATACACTTGAAGGTAGATCTCCAGTAAATAAAAATTTTAACAGAATTTCCTAAGCTCCATAACTGAGATGTACAATGGAGGAAGACATCAGCAGAAAAAGAGGAGGCCACACTTGGCCCTACTTGGCTAACTTTGCAGGAGAGGTAATGAAAGCTGAGTCTTGGGAGATCAATGGGAATGCACTGAAATGAAGAGTGTGAGGGGAGAACACAAGGGAGCAGAGGAGAGCTTGTGACAATTCACGGTGGCATGAAACACATGGCACAGAAAGTGTCAGGAACAGAAAGTGTGCAGACACAGAAAGTCTGCAAATATTTGCCACAGTTTAAATGTGTTTGAGGGAGATGAGCCCAAAACAGATAGGAAAGCGCTGCTTAGGAGGAGGGTCTGGCATGCTCTGCTAAATACAATGGATTTACACTTTATGATATGTGGTGCCATTTAAGGTTTCTAAATGGCCTGGCAGTATTTATATTTTAGAAAGGTCATTTCTAATTTAATTTGAGGGAAGGTTTATACAGGAGCAAAGAAAAATACTATTTAAAAATTATTAAATACTACCTTTGAAGCACTCTTAATAGCGGAGGGAAGTGAATGATACCTTAGGGATCTAGTAGGAGAATCCCAAAGTACCCAATGGTTTTAAGGAGGAATAAATTCATGTAAAGGCACCTGGGTGGCTCAGTTGGTTAGGTGTCCGACTTCAGCTCAGGTCATGATCTCATGGTTTGTGGGTTTGAGCCCCGCATCTGTGCTGACACCTAAGAGCCTGGAGCTTACTTCAAATTCTGTCTCCCTCTCTCTCTGCCCCTCCCCTGCTCTCACTCTGTCTCTCAAAAATGAATAAACATTTTAAAAATGTCTAAAAAATAGATTCATATAAATATTCCAATCTACTCTGGAAACATTATATTTGCAAAATTTTTCAATTAATTATAGCACTTATGTTCCCTGTAAAAATTGTTCTGAAGAGAGTTGAAAGCCCCGCCAAAAAGCCTCAGTTTACCACTTGCTACCCCAATATGAAACCACTGGCAAAAAAAACAATTTAAAAAGCAGGACCACACACTCAACTTGACAAAGAGAAAAAGAAGTATGCTTAGGATTTTGGTAGAAAAGCTATACATTAGTAAGTCTATGTAGACAACCGAAACTAACACAAAACAGAGCATAAATAACAAAAACAGAAATGTTTTTCTACCAAATTAACATAGGAACAATTGCACTTATAGCAATGTGCAAATGCAATATGGAGAAAACACACCAGAATCACTATCTTGTGCTGACATTTTCCAATCTGGACTGATGAAATACAGAGGTTTCTTTCTGTGATGTCACACCTCATTTTCTGTCTCTGTAATTCTAAATGCAATATCATTGCATTTCTTTTAGTGAAAACCAATGTTTATGTATCTATTTGACCAAGAAATATAAAGTACTCAAACATGTTCTCCATTGTGGTAAAGTAAGTGCCAACTGGTAAGTTGAGGTAGGTGAGAAGAAATATATAAATAAATCACTCTGCTAATAAACTAATAGACTATTAGACTACAGTATTACTGAAAGTTCTTTTTAAAAAAACTATCATTTTTTGGGTCGCCATTTAACCCAAAGAGACAAAATGTCTCTTTTTACCCTCATTTTTAATTTTTTCTACGCAATGTGAATCATTGACAAAACATTTTGGCACCAACCAAATAAATTGATTATCAATATTTTGACCAGAAACTCCCAAGACATATTTGTATTTCATTAGTGTAATTATTTTTGTCACAGAATTGTGAATTAATTTATTTTTTCCTATCCACTTCACCAAACATTTGCTCACCTAAAGAGCTTTAGGAAAATTCTTAAAAGGTAGCTGTCCCAGCTGGAAGTTATGCCCTTTTTCCCTTCCTCTTCTGTTTTCTAGATAAAAAAAAAAAAATGTGGACAAGATGATTGGAGCTTCAGCAGCTGGATGGCAAATTAGACTACGTGGAAGATAAAAATCATAATGATGAAAACTAAAGACCGAACTTGAGTGGGCCCTAATTATATGATGCTTCCTTACCAGCACTGGATTGTCCAAGCAAGCCTCTTGCAAAAGAAAAACAGTCTTATATTTAAACCACAGTTATTGGGGTTTTCAGTTACTTGCAGGCATATAGTCTTGGGATACATTCAAATTAACCATTAGATTTCTGGACCATGTATTCGTTTCCACTCTTTTTTTCTTATTTTAAAGAAAGAATCAGTAAGATATTCTTGTATCTAACTACTCTATCGCATCTTTCTTTTTAATTAAACATTATACTGTAAACATCTTACTATGCCATCACATATTATACCACATCACTGTTTTCAGTTTCACACATTTACTGTAATTTATTAAACAACTCATCCCTTGTAGAATATTTCCCCCTTTATTTCACCCTTGTGGACAACAGTACCTGAAAATACAATATTTTCAAATTCTAGTCAACATTATGTCCTTTGAAAAAGCAATAATTAATTCGTCAAAAGCAAAAGGTTAATGCCAGGTAACTTTTTCTACACAAAAATGCCACATTGTGAGTGGGTTCTCTAAAACCAGGCCCAACATCACCCAGAGCAGTAGGAGTAGTAGGCATGGATAACTGATGATCAGGAACGTGTGATAGGAAAGCTCAATCCTGATCATGATGGTACAAAAGCTCACTTTGCTCTTGAAGGATTCCACCAAATATTGAAAAACAATGCGTACTTAGGTGAGACTGTTCAGATACAAGTTTGTTATCTTGTGTGTCATTGGTTACCACATCAAGTATGGTTTGAAGCTAAAATAGCCTTACTTTGCACAGGATATATTAAATCCTTTGTTTATTTTGAGAGTTTAAATGTAATGAGTAAATCACTTTGCCGATAGCTCTCGTTTCAGATTCTTCCATCATCGCACTTGCTGCCTCATACACATAATGTGATACTGCAAAATGAGAAAACTGACAAGCAAGTAAACAGACATAATTGTTTTAAATTTAACTTCAGAAAGCAGGAAAAGTTCCCCAAATTTCAAAAATGCCAATTTATTATGGTACATCATTTTATTTGTTGTTGTATTTGATTCCATTTTGTTTGAAAACAGTAATGTATTCTATATGTTCCAGAATCTTTTTTTTTTTTTCTGCCACTGTAGAGTGCACATCCTGTTAAATGCAAACACCTCTCATTAAGGTCATTCTAACCAAAGATATATATATCTTTCTCTGATAACTAATACCACTGATTTAGCCATCAGACACAATTGTTTTATGTTATTTTGTTTTATGTTAGCTTATTATTGGATTTTTGTTTTATTATTTAGTCTTTGTGTTGTCACTTAACATCTTTTTAAAATTTTTGATATTATAGTGTGTTGTATTGACATTTCAGGCATTCAGGGTAAGTTTTAATGACCAGAGAGGTGTATTTGATGAAGAACTTGCGGCTTACCAGGGATATAATTTTTCAAAAGTCTTCTAAGATCTGAATACAATCCCTTAATCTTAATGCTCTGCTCTTTCCCTTCAATGCATTTAAAAATTTTTGCATGATTTTTAATATTGAATTATGAGCCCTTTATCTGATAGTAAACTCCATGAAGGTACAGAATTTTTTTTCTGTCTTATTGTCATATATCCAGTAGCTAGCATGGTAGTTGGTACAAAGCAGGTGCTGAGCATATATTTTTTAAAAATAAATGTATAAATGATTGGCAGAATAAGGGGTAAAACTATAAGGAACTAATGCAAGAGAGAAGAAATAAGACAAATGTCATGGAGCGCATATAAGAAAAAGTTTGTCTTTACAAAGTTTGTCTTCGTAGAATGTGACCAAAGATAGATTTCTCAAAGCTGGAGACTTGGAAATACTCTTGTATTATTGGGTTTCTAATTGACCCCAAAGTACACTGTTCATAGTAACACAACTATGTATCTTCTGTTTCTTCCAACCAAAGTGTGAATTTATTACAAAGGGCCCTGTTTGATTTTATATTTTAATAGTGTACAGAGCAATATGGTGACATATATTCAGAGAAGTTTTGCAATAAATGTCTCTTTCATAAGTAGATTTTCTTTGTAAGGTTTTCTTTCCCATTGAAGCAGTAAATTGCTGCATTTGCAGCATAAAAGTACTACTGGTTGCTCCATGTGTACATATAGTTTCTACTGCTCCTGACACGTTTTACCTTTAAATTCATTTGATGAATCAAGCACATTTCAATATTTACATATTTTCACGGGATCCATATTAGTAACCTCTTACGTACCTTATTTTTATGAACAAAGTTGCCAATCTTGGGGTGAATGGCATACCCTCAATTAGCATTTGCAATTTAAAATTAATGATAAATGACAAGCTATATTTTCATGGGGTTAATACTATTGTGATCATGTTGTGACCAGCAACTCAGTATTAGTTCTGGTAACTTAATCAAATTATGTTATGAAAGCTAATATACTGAAGTGTTATAATAGGCAAATGTCCTCTTTGTACCTTCTTTTCCTGTCTTCACAAAGCACTAATCAGAAAAGGTAAAAGAAACAGTATTTATGTCAAATAGATATCTGGAAACTTCTATGGGCTTCCAACATTCCCTTTCAAAGTGGACTTCTTACTCCCATACACGTGGGAGTCTTTTTTAGTCATAAGTACTAAACTGGACTATACTATCCATACACTGCCACCTAGGCATCTTTCGGCTCCATGTTAAACCCTGGTGTGAACAAGCAGAGTTGCAGAACTCTGAGTTTCTCTTCAGTAACTATATGGAGGATCTTGTGGAAACTGAACTTGTGATCTTGAGCTAATGAGCACAGGATTGTAATCCAAAAGTCAAAGGATCTGATCATCACTTTACACTCTCACTTGGATTTCTCTAATGCATTTATGCTTGATAGACCTTGTGTACTGGCAGCACTGAACTTCCCATGGAAATGGCTGTTAGGAAAGGAAACACTGACTGATGTGTTTCTTACATTTTTAAGAAGCTATTTGTAAATCTTTCTTAGAATTTGACAAGTCCTCAAATAATAAAAATAAATCAGTTTGTCATCAAGTCTCTATGTATTGACATATTAATGGAGCAAAATACACTAGCAGAAATAAAAGTTATTACTCATAGTTTTGTGATTCAGCCTTATTGTATGAACCAAAATACTAATGGCGATGAAAAGCATACAGACCTCACTGCTAGAGAAACAATGAAAAAGGAAACTGACATAAGATCACTCTACTCTTAAGATCTATAGCAGCAGTTTAAGGCAGTAGCATGAGTGAGTAGGGTACTTCAGATATTAAAATATTTTATAAGTGTCTTCCTGATAGTGTGGGCAAACACAAAGAGGGAAAAATGAAACAACGATAAGACAATGATGAAACAAGAAAAATGATTTTCTCCACAGACAATTGATTTTTTTTTCACACATGATAAAATCAAAGCATACATCTATTAAATTGTATAGACCCAAATTTTGAATAAAATAGTTACCCAAACATCCTAAAACTGAAGTAGAAGTTTGGGACTTCTGGGTAAATTTGGGTTGAGGAGCTAGATAATTCAAATGGGTACAAAAATTTGATTTCAGAAAAGTTTACTTGAAGTTGACCCTATTCTAGAAACAAGAAACCAAACACTAAGTAATCTTAAATAGTACTAAAGTGAAGAGACCTAGACATTTCCCAGATATATAATAAGAACATGAGCCCCAAGTATGGATTAACCTCAGAGGCAAACTCCACTGGAACTGGCTTTAGTGATATCAAATTCAGTATTTTGTGAATGAAACAACGATTTTAAGAACAAACCAACATTTTATATATCTGATGGTGATTCTTTCACTGCAGCTGATCCAGATTACCTTGAGAAATATCAAGAGTTACATGAAAGAGAAGACTTGTTTCCAGATTATGAAGAAAATGGAACAGATTTATTGGGTGCCAGTGATCCACACTCAGATGACCTTTATGATGTGATGGACCCAGAGATAGAAGAGGTTTATGAAAAGTTTTGTTTGAATTCAGAGCATAAGGAAAAACAGTAAAGGTACATTTCAGCATATCAGTTTTTTTTTAATGTTTATTTATTTTTGAGAGAGAGAACATGAGCAGGGGAGAGGCAGACAGAGAGGGGGACAGGGGATCTGAACAAAGCAGGCTCTGCGCTGACCGTAGCAAGCCCTATGCTGGGCTTGAACACACTAACTGTGAGATCATGACCTGAGCCGAAGTCGGGCACTGAACCAACTCAGCCGCCCAGGTGCTCTGCTTATCAGTTTTATAAAGCAGTTTAGGTTACAGTGACTTATAAAAACACAAGAAAGCAAGAAAATATGTCACTTATACCAAATTAAGGATGTTGTTATGTTACTTAATGTACATAACTTTAATTCTGTTTAATGCTGTCTGCCAAATTAAACTTTATTCTCTATAACTTAAAATGTATGTGTATAAATATGATGGTTTATTATGTACAGTTAATTCCTTTTTTGTCTATAATAAAATTGATTTTGAAATTTAAAAAAAAAGTGCTAAGCAGCCTGGATACTAGAATCAGCTAACTGGAATCAACTAACTCCTTGTAATGTAAATGGTAGAATGGCCTCCAACTATTTAAGGCTCAGTTTCTTTTTCTGTAACAGGGAAATGATTAACAAGAGCAATAACAAAAAACTAATTATCAGATTTTCTATTCATTAGGCAAATATTAATTATGAACCCATATAGTGTCAGATATTCTTCAATTTACTGGGTAGGCAACAAGATGCTCTCCCCCTTGTAGCTTACATGGGCTGTGTGGTAACTAAGAGTGGATAGAATTTACATACTTAACAGTACACTAAGAATCTACTAACTATGAAAGAGTTCCTATAATAAATGTTGTGATGATTCATGTTATTACTTTAGTGAATTGTGAACTAACATGAAATCCTTTGTCGTCCAATATTGTGGTTTGATATAATAAGGTACAAGTATAGGTGATCAACACTTGATGACTGATAATAACCACATTTCTCACATTTTCATATAGAATATATATTACTTTGATGACGCATGAAATGTGGTCTGAGTTTGTACCCACTTGAGAATTGGCCGTGATCTGGCAACCTACCGAATCGTATTTAATCATTTTATTTATACAGGTTTTGAAGTAAGTATATTTTCTGAAAGTTTGCTTAATTTATGAAAGCTTTCAGAATCATAAAGTTCAATTAATTTTTTAATTAAGCTAACATAAAGTACAGTCTTTATGGAGCTCTTTATATTTACCGCTCTAATGGATAATGTGCTTTTATAGTAAACAACAGAGTATATTTTAATCACTGAATCTCTAAGAAGTTAAGTCCATTTTAAATAAAGAATGACTTACACATTCTCGGAATTATATTTTGGGAATAAAACTGAAATGCAATGACAAACAAAACTTAATTATACCTCAATGACAGAGGGAACTAAAAATATTACTTGTTTATTATTAGAGTTCTAAATTCTTGCTCACTTGATTCTAGTAAACTTCATTTTTTCCTTCATTACATTTCATCATTTATTCTTCTCAACTTTTAAGTTTCTATGTAAATAATAATGCCACTGTGTAGATCTGTATTGATTCTTTATGGCTGTTGTAACAAATTAACACAAACTTAGTGGTCTAAAAGAGCATTCTGTTATCTTGTAGTTCTGTAAGAAGTTAGAAGCCTGACTTGGGCCACACTGAGCCAAAATCAAGGTGTGGACAGGGCTGCGTTCCTTCTGGAGGCTCTAGGGAAGAATCAGTTCCTTGAATTGGCTAGTTCCATGCCAAGTGTTTCAGAATTAAATGTGGGGAAAAAAAAATCTGGATACCTGACTGTTCCCCTTTGAAATAGTTTGTATTGATGGCAATTTGCACACAATGAAATTCTCATAATTTTGCTCCTGTGTATGTGTGTGTGATTCTTTTAACCATTGGGACTTACTTGTAAGGACAGGAGGTAGCTATTTCTCTGTTTCCCCATAGGTCAGTGTATTTTCAGGAGAGGCAACTGTCTTGCCAAAGGTAAACAGTAAATAGCAGCACTAAGCCCTTTTGAACCCTTGATTGTACCTCTTTCTCCTCTGATTGCAATACATCCACAGAATTAAGCCCTTCTCTTCCTGTGTAAAAACTACGAAAGACAATTAACACTTTTCTGCCTATTTCATGCTTTACTGCAATTGACAATTCTTCTTCTGTTTTCTCAGGTCCTACTCTGCTGAATACTTAACAATAATAACAACAGCACACCCAGAATGCTATGTTGGGCCATCCCAGTGATTCCATTTCTCCTCTTTGGCATATGTTGGCTAATAATTTTGATTCATGACCAACAACTTAAAAACATGCTTGGAGCTCAAGGGCCTCAGAGTCCATAAACACATTTGGACAAATATCATCTGCTGCTAGTCCTAGGCAAATGACGAGAGGCAAATACCATTCAACATCATTTAGGAGTTATTTTCTTCATTAAATTTCCTCAAGTGATTGGTAATGTTAATTTTTAAAATGCCAATAAAAGACTCAAGGCTTCTATCAGCTCCCATACTATACAATCCGAAGTTTAAATTCATTAAACACTTATGTGGAAAAGGGAACAAGTCATGTGCAATAAGCTAAAATTGCTGACACAGTGCTCATAATAGGCTCTTTCCCAGAGGTTTTATTGCAGTTATGTAAGAAATCATTCACTTATGAAGTTCAAGGAAACTTTTCAGATAGATTTTTTTTTCTTTTTTCTTTTTTTGGAGGGGGCTACATTTTTGAGAGATGTAGCAAGCAAGTATGAGACACTGCTTACAATAATTTAACAGGGAACACTTGGGCCAATACAGAATCTGAGCTAATCAGCATTTTTTTATTTGTTCAAGGTTCAAGACTTTTGAAGCTTCCTGTGGCAAAAATCATTTAAAGTTTGTAGAAAAAAAAAAATAGATTTCTATCACTACTGAAAACAGAGACCTAAGTCCTGTTTCTTATCACTACAGGTACACTTTTCTCTTTCTCTGACATTTTAATGGAAGTATACAGAAAATATTATTCAATAAAATTGCTTTGTAATGCTTGGGATTTGGGGAAAATTAAATTTTACAGGTTTCTTTATGCTTCCATCATATTCATCTTCCTTCTTCATAATTAATTCAGACTTGCCAGTAAGCTCTCTGTTATTTTGCCTCTCTTGAGAGGTTTTCGTAATGATAAAATGGAAAATTTTTCAAGGTAAGCATATGCAATTCAAACAAAAACCATCTTGGAAAATTAGCATTATATCATGTATTATTTTAAGAGTTTTCTTAGGAATGACCTTCCATTCAGAAGGAAGAGAGCATACACATTAAACATTCACTGAGAAATTAATTTCTGGCAGAGAGGAAAAAGAGAAAAACATAAAATCTAGATTTAGGCATTGAACCTGGATTTGATGAGCATGGCAAAGAATAGTTATTTCAATGTCAGCTGTTTATATTTCACATGATGTATAAATACATATACTTAACAGAACTAAGTCTCCTTAATGGTAACCAAATAGAAAAATGGAAAATAAATTACTTCACTACAAAAGTTTTTTTAAATTGAGCAAATAAGTATGTTATTATAGGGAAAATGTTATTTATTTAATATCTATTTATGAATCAAAGTAATAACTTACTATCTAAATTCACCATATCTAATAACAGACAACAAATTACAAAATATTTGATTATCTCCTGATCTTTTAAAAAAATGGTTCTTGTACTTCTGAGATTCTCATTGCTCCAAAAGGAGAGAGGTCCTTGCAATTTTGGATGTTTTCAGCTTCACTGTTATGGAATATAATGAGATTTTTTTTTTCACTCAAGTAGCTGTGTACAAAGTTAGGAAATGACAAGGCAGAAGATTGGCTTTAACTGTCATATTTCAAAGTTAAACTTTAGAAGGTCTTCGTTCTAATTTAGGTTAAAGTTTCTGTGCTTTGACACACCCATGGAAAATTTTACATATATTACAAAAAGGTTAAAGGTCTGCAATTGTATCCAAAGCAAAGGTTAGCCTAAGGCTAACTTGTATTAAAATTTTTTTATGCATAAAGTCATGACACATAACTTTGTAAATTGCATCATCATATAATGGTGTCACCTTTGGACCAAGAAATTTCAAATTGAAATCAATGACATCTCAACTTAAAACTAGCATTTGTCAGAGTACTTTCATTTAATAATAGATTGCAACTCTTACCTTGTTATAAAAGATGACGAATATTGGCTGAGGTCCATCAAATAGTTGTCAGATTTCAGCCATATTCTAAGTAATTCTACAATTCCATTGAAATGAATGTGTCTTAAATCTTTTGTGTCCGAAATTAGATGAGGCATCACCATGGCAACATGATTCTAAGGAAAAGATATTTCAGAGCTTAAGAAGTCTGAAGAGTAAATGTCAGAAACCAGTTAATTCTGGGATTCTTGCTTTTTGAAGAATTCCATACATTTACATGAATATTTAAACATTAAAAATTGGTTATAAATAGTAGCAAAAGTACATTTACTTATGAGTAAAATTACTTGCTTCATCCCAACAATACTTTAAAATACATCGTCATTGTTGAGTATTTCTGAAATACATACAAATATAACTTAAAGTACATCGCATTTGTATTTACAAATATATTTAATATTCTATATTGCTTTAAATTTGTACAATCCTTTTAAAAACTTTGGCATACATTACAAATATTTTGTAATGGCTTATTTTATATAAAGAATGCTAGACATCACATATGTGTGCTACCTTTGATCACATACCTGTTTCTTTGTTGAGGAGGCACAAAAACCATTTCAAAGAGGAATCTTAGTCTTTGGGCCTATACTCAACAGTTTTATTTTAAAGCAAAACATGAAAGGTTATCTCATATTGTAATTCTAACCCTATCAAATTCTTTAGTTCTCTAAAACAGATCATGATTATAGTCCCATATGCATAACCTGATAATGTAAAGAGTCTTTACTTCATAAATGACTGCCTGAAATAATACTCAAGGTATCTCTGGAAGTAGAAATGCATATTCATAACCACTTAACAGACTCTTGTTAATGCTTTTTTTTTTAAATAAATAAGCTTTGTCTTATATTAATGAAGAAATTTATATTGAAATATCCTGGGCATTGCATTAATACAAAAACCCCAAAATGCAGATTAATTCACTTGAACACACCTGAAGTGTAGAATCCTGTAACATTTACATATCAGTGTAGGGAAAGCATATTTTCTAAGATTGTCAACAATCCAGCGGAATGATTTGCTAAATTTCTTTTAGAGCGTTAATAATAACATAAGCAAAGGACCTACATTATGTGAAATTTATTTAATTAGGATTTTAATACTTTTAGAAAGTGTTCAGTAAAGTTTTAGTAAAATATTTTGTTTGTATACTAATACCATTGGATAGGGCATTATATTTTTGTTGATAACATATTACTGTTAAAAGTAACCATTATTATGCCAAAATATATACTTTTAGTCATGTCCCTTAATATTTACAAAAACCTTCTGGAGGTTCTTTAAGTTTTGGGATATTATGCTTTCCTTGGGTATCCAAGGGGAATTCTATTAAGATAAAATGGAAAAAAAAAATCTCTGATAGTTCTGTATGTAGACATGATTCTCAGATTACTTCATCCAGGTAAGGCATTTAGGCAAACAAGAATTCAAATTATATTCGTAGGATAATATAATCTTTTAACTATACTGATAGACAAGAACCAAGGGTAATTATTAGCTATCTGAAGACATGACTCTCCTATAAAGTGTAGCTCAGTAGCATAATTAATGATTGACATATGCTAGAAACTTAACTACAATAGATTTTTAATAGGATCCTTTCTAGTTACAATGAAGAATGTTTCCAGTTTGTTTTTTTTTTTTTTTTCCTCTCATTTAAAAATTAGCAAACTAAGGGCACCTTGGTGGCTCAGTTGGTTAAGCGTCCCACTCTTGGTTTTGGGTCAAGTCATAATCTCGCGGTTCCTGAGTTGGAGCCCCACATAAGCTCGAGAGTCTCTCTCTCTCTCCCCTTCTTTTCTTGCCTCTCCCCTGCTCATGCTCTCTTTCTCTCAAAATAAATAAATAACTTTAAAAAAAATAGCAAACTAGAAAGACACATTAATTAATCAAAGCAGCAACAAAGTTATTTTTAAATTTTTTTTTTCAACGTTTATTTATTTTTGGGACAGAGAGAGACAGAGCATGAACGGGGGAGGGGCAGAGAGAGAGGGAGACACAGAATCAGAAACAGGCTCCAGGCTCTGAGCCATCAGCCCAGAGCCTGACGCGGGGCTCGAACTCACGGACCGCGAGATCGTGACCTGGCTGAAGTCGGACGCTTAACCGACTGTGCCACCCAGGCGCCCCAAAGCAGCAACAAAGTTATATGAGAAAGGCCTTTACATGAGAACTCTTCTGTTCAGGTTGATGCAGAGAAGAAAAGTTTCATATAAAACTACATGGGACAATAACACAGCAAGTAAAGCAATAGAATGAGCTTGGATTTTGTTGATCAATTCTCTTACCTCAAGAATTAAAATAATATCTTGAATGAGAAAGATTTTACAAAAGAAAAACAAAAGAAATAAAAATGATTTTTTTATGTGTGGAAAAGCAACTTTTTTGAGGAATATGTTTTTTATGCCTAGGAGAATTATTTGAAATATTCTTTATGTTTTAAAACCCAGGATGCAAATTGTCTTTGGTGAAGTTATACATTTTTCAAAACAAGCTTAAATTATTTTTTTAACTATACAAATCTGCCATAAAACATTCATAGGAAAACTGAAATGAGATTAAATCAAACAACCTATGTATAACACATAAATTATCACGATTTACTGACTTAGAAAATTAAATACATAATTGCCCAAAAGTTATTACATCATTATTAGTTTCTTGTTTATATATAAAAAAAGAAAAGATTGAGCAAGACTTAATATATTTATAAAGGTCAATGAAATGAATACTTTATGCAATTATTCACATCACACACTTAATAAATGTTTGAGAACCCACTATGTATTACATACTGCAATTCATTAGAGAAATAAAGATCACAGATCAGTCCCCTTAAAGAATTCTTAATGAGAAATTCTCTTTTCCACAATTACAAAACTCTTTTCTTTAACTCTGAATGATATGGAAAAATGCCTTAAGTCTTGACTTTGCATTGCTTCTGTACATATAGTTCCTGTGGCCTGTATTTTTCCAAGTGTCTAAATTCCTCCCTGGTAGTATTTAGGCATCTAGAGCAGCAAATCTCTTCAGTTCACAAGGGAACACTTGGAGTGTTATTGCTACAGTTCATTAAATGTTACCCTATTGGTTTAGAGTTAATAGGCTTTCTAAGCACCTAAGTCACTACCAGTGAGGAACTCTGCCCATGGAAATGTTTACACATGGATAATGAGGCTGACTGTTAAAAGGTCAGTTTGTCTTCTGCTCACAGGTAAAAAGGAACTACTAAGCATAGGTTCGAACAACAAATTGTGGATTTTAACCTGTCATTTAAACAGTGGAATTGTCTTGACTTAATTGGGAATCTACGAGCTCCTAAAAGGTAAAGGTATAAGTATTGACTATTTGCAAACTTATTATTTACATTTGTTATCATAGTATATCATATTAAAAATCACTGTCTGGGCTTCTGGGTGACTCAGTCGGTTAAGTGATGATCAACTCTTGACTTCATCTCAGGTCATGATCTCAGGGTCATGAGATTGAGCCCCTCATCAGGCCCTTGTGGAGCATAGAACCTGCTTGGGATTCTCTCTCTCTCTCTCTCTCTCTCTCTGTCCCTCTCTAAGTAAGTAAATAAATGAATAGATAAATAACACTTTAAAAAAATAAAACCAACTGTTATTTAAATAATTTAAAAATATTATTTGCTCAAAAGACCTACATTATTTTAACTTCTCTTGATGTTTATCTTAAAAATATTCGATCATATGGTAAAGAAAAGCTAAGCCGAACACTACATTTTAACACTATGTAGACACAGATCTCTACATAGACTTTTTTTAAAAAGAATGGGAGAGAAGGGGGAGAGAGAAAGTATACATTGCTTTCATGGCAAGTAACAGGCAGAAGTTATTATTTGAATTAAAATTTATTTAGTATTTTATATATTTTTTGATGTTTATTTTTGAGAGAGAGAGAGAGAGAGCATAAGTGGGGGAGGGACAAAGAGAAGGGCAGGGACAGAAAGAGAGGGAGACAGAGAATCCGAAGCAAGCTCCAGGATCCAAGTTGTCAACACAGAGCTCAATGCGGGGCTGGAACTCATGAACTGTGAGATCATGACCCGAGCTGATCAGATGCTTAACCAACTGAGCTACCCAGGCACCCCATAGTATCTTATATTTTTAATTTCTGCTTGATTTTTTTAGTCATTTTTGAAAATGTAAAGGAATATATAGTATACATGTTGATATAATTTTGGCATAAAAATATAGGATTTGTTTCTCTTTAGGCTTATGAAATATTTCATCAGGTTGTCACTTCATATTGATTTTTTAAAATTTGCCACACAAAATGCTCATATTTGGTTTTTAAGGTATAGTATTGCATAAGGTTTTTTATAGAATTTACTTTAAAATATTTGTTTTAGAGAGTGAAGTTCAAAAAGGTTGCTTCTACATAATACAAACTTATAACTACTCTCATTCATCTATTCATCCATTTGCTTATTCAATCAACAAATTTTTTTTTCAACGTTTACTTATTTTTTGGGGGACAGAGAGAGACAGAGCATGAACGGGGGAGGGGCAGAGAGAGAGGGAGACACAGAATTGGAAACAGGCTCCAGGCTCTGAGCCATCAGCCCAGACCCTGACAAGGGGCTCGAACTCACGGACCGCGAGATCGTGACCTGGCTGAAGTTGGACGCTTAACCGACTGCGCCACCCAGGCGCCCCTCAATCAACAAATATTTATTAAGCATCTACTATATATGAGAAAGCATTTTTTTTAATATGAGAGATGTAGTTGTGACCTTGAAAGACACTTCCTGCTTTCTTGCCACTTATATCCTGAAGGAGAACCTGAGAAGTAAAATTAATGGAAAATTGAATGGATAATTAATGAACAAACAAAGGAAGAAAAAAAAATAAAGTAACATGATAGAGAATTATGAAAGGTTAATGCTGAGTGGGCAAGGAAGATCTCTCTGAGAAGGTAACATTTAAACTGGGCTTAATGACAAGTACTTGTACCATAGTCACTCACATCTAACGCAGAGACATAATAGACATGAGGCGCAGGAAGTCCAAAGGCTTTCAATTTAAAACAAGCTTGGGCTTTTCAGAAACAAAGCAAAGTGAAGTCTAGCTTGAACATAGGGAAGGAGCCCGGCCAGTGGTATAAGAATGGAAGTTATTAAACAACAGGCATAAAGTTACAGTTACACAAGGTGAATAAGCTCTATATATCTGCTGTAAAACATTATACTATAGACAAAATAATGTACTGTACACTTAAAAGTTTGTGAAGAGGATAAATATCATATTAAGTGTTCTTCCCACAATAAGAGTAAATTAAATTAAATTAAATTAAATTAAATTAAATTAAATTAACTTGCAAAAAGAGAAAAGAATTTGGAAAGGAAGGCAAATCATGCAGGGCCTTGAAGGTCAAGGTAAAAAGTTTGGATATTTAAATGCCAAGTAATAAGAATTACTTGAGTATTTTAACTTGGAAGTGACATGATTTGGTTCCAGTTTAAAAGAAAAAGTTCTGACTTCTGGACAATGGATTATACAGGATAGAAGAATAGAAGACAAAAGACTAGTTAAAGACCAGAGCCAAGGAGAACATTTAGGAATTTAGCTCAACCACCTGTGTCCATTTCCATTGATAAGCAATATTCAAATGTCTATCTTGATTGAGTTTCAATGCTAACATTATTAAATTTTGAGTAATCACTTTGGAAAATAGTATAAAGAGGATAGAATTAGGGAGTTCTGTGGCAACAGAAGCTTAAAGTTATGCAATAGTAATCACTTCTGCACTTTTATGAGCATAAAATCTTTGAAGATTTGAGAGGTAAGCTACAAACACCTTTTTTTAAATTTCATCTTTAAAAATTAATATATTATAGGTCCCAAATACAAATTCAGAGCACCCTAATCTAATATTTCTTTAACTCATCAAATGGCATTTATTCAGGAATAAAGTTTGGCTCCAAATATTCCATAAAGAAATAATGTTTCCTAATATCCAATGATATATCACACAGTTCTCCAAGGATTTCACACTGCTACAAGTTTTATAGGAAAATTACCAGCTGGGAACTAATGTCCTTCAAAGGACATATTCTGATCATCAGAAGGCACTCAATTTTTGTTACAGTGCTGAACCAAGACTCTAATATATTCTCTTCCTAGGAGGTGCCCAAGCAGCTTTAGAAATAAAGAGTATAATAGTCAACTTACCCAGGTTAACATTCAAATACTCAACAGTTGAGAATTATTGTTCTGCTTCACATCAAGTTTTTTTAAAAAATAATTATTTAATTATTTGAACAAACTGGAAATGTTGTATTTCCTCAGATTCCCAAAGCTCCATTTCACTTGCAGTTTTTCAAGGCAACTTTGTCATTTCTCCTTTTCTTCAAAAAAAAAAAAGTTTCTCTTTTGTTTGAAAGCTAAAAGTTCACATTTGAATAAATTTACATGTTGACAATAGGAATTCTTTTTAATCCCCTTCCCTCAGTTTTTAAAGACCCAGCCTAGTAACTTTTAATGACACACCTCTTCATATCAAAATGGCAGATTATTCTGCTGTGATTCAAACTGAAAGCAGGAGTTAGTCTGTTAATGAAATTTACTGAAGTTACAATTTTAAGAGAGTTAAAACTATTAACATGTTTAAAATCAGACTGTTAGTTTTACCTTGAAACCATAAATGTTTCATTAAAATTTTTTTTTAATGTTTATTTATTTTTGAGAGAGAGACAAAGTGCAAGCCAGAGAGGGGCAGAGAGAGGGAGACACAGAATCTGAAGCAGGCTCCAGGTTCTGAGCTGTCAGCACAGAGCCCGACGTGGGGCTTGAACCCACGAACCATGAGATCATGACCTGAGCTGAAGTCGAACACTTAACCTACTGAGCCACCCAGGTACCCCTGTTTCATTTTTTTTGTTATTTATTGCAGGGAAACAACTAGGATACTTACGGCATGCACTAAATATCTCAGAGCTAACCCATAAGTATACGAGCAGTCTTGACCCAAAGACTAATGCTTGAGAGGCAGTCTGTATATGACATTCTCTTCCTGAGGTGCTGAGGACCATGCTGAGCTGACTTTCCTTCTGCTGGTGCAGAAACAGTAACTAGACAGAGCTGCAGAGAGAAGAGGGAAGGAAGAAGAAAAAATAATGCAGAAGACATAGCAATATGAACCCAAGTTACAAGCAGTATTATCCCCAGGGGAAAGAGATACCAAACAAAAATGAACTTGAGCCCATTTCATTACATGCAATCTTTACACAGTATGGTGTTCAAGTTGGGCTAATGTTTGCATAACAATCCTGCTTTCAACTGCCTGGGTGAATTTTCTACTCTTGGATTTTAATTCATTGAATTTAAGGTCTTATGCCTTGTTAAAATGAAAAGACCACAGGGAACGAACGGTACCACGTTAGGTGGCCCACAATTATTTTTTCTGAGGAATGTCTTGTTAAATGGTTACTTTCTTACTGATGCTTGGGTAAGTACTTATAACTTGGAATGGGAGACAAACAGACGTTAATTTAAATCTCTGTTGTTATTCTTAATATAGCGTCTAGGTGAGATTCATCATGTGCTGAGTTTAAGTTTCATGATATACACTAGAGACAGAATATTATTCATTTATAGAATGAATGAAACAGTTAAATACTATCACAGAAAAGAACTAGAAGAGCTAGCTTAGCATAGTAGGTGGTCAAAATGTAGTAGTTGACCCAGCAGTAGCACTGCTAGGAATTTACCCAAGGGATACAGGAGTACTGATGCATAGGGGCACTTGTACCCCAATGCTTATAGCAGCACTCTCAACAATAGCCAAATTATGGAAAGAGCCTAAATGTCCATCAACTGATGAATGGATAAAGAAATTGTGGTTTATATACACAATGGAGTACTACGTGGCAATGAGAAAGAACGAAATATGGCCCTTTGTAGCAACGTGGATGGAACTGGAGACTGTGATGCTAAGTGAAATAAGCCATACAGAGAAAGACAGATACCATATGGTTTCACTCTTATGTGGATCCTGAGAAACTTAACAGAAGACCATGGGGGAGGGGAAGGCAACAAAAACAAAAAGGTAGAGTGGGAGAGAGCCAAAGCATAAGAGACTCTTAAAAACTGAGAACAAACTGAGGGCTGATGGGGGGTGGGAGGGAGGGGAGGGTGAGTGATGGGTATTGAGGAGGGCACCTTTTGGGATGAGCACTGGGTGTTGTATGGAAACCAATTTGACAATAAATTTCATATATTGAAAAAAAAATGTAGTACTTGAGTCTATTTGAAAAATACCAGAGAACAAGCTTTGTATGTTGGTGATGAGCAGATGTGAAGCCCTGGGGAGCAGCGTTTAGAAGGGCGTATGAAGTGAGGATGATGGACCCAGGAGGAGTTTGTGGATCATATAATATAAATGTACACATCCTTGGCATACATAATATTAGCATAAAGAAGATGAAAAGTACTGAATAAGCTAAGTTCACATTTTGCCTTGGGAATGTGGTAAAAATATAAAATTAGGAATGCCAAAGATAATATTTCCTTGTTTTGTGTAAATGGAAGCCCAGCTCATAATTATTGGAGCCCTCTCCTAATTCTTGAGGTTGCACAAGAGTTTTGGAGGCTTTAAGTTGTGCTCCACAAATAGTAAATTACTTTCAGTTTTTATTCTACTGTGATCATTGATGATGTCCTCTTTTGTCCAAGATCCCTTGGTGCCCTGAGTAGCAGCGACTGTGCCTCTATGCCACCCTTGAAGCAAGGGGTATTTGTTTTTGGTTCCTGCCATAATAAAGCACCGCAAACTAAATGCAAAAGAACATATATGAGTTGTCTCAAAATTCTGTAGGTCAGCAGACCAGGTTTCCTTGTCTCGTTTTCCTACTCCAGGTTTCAAAAGACTGAAAGCAAGATGTCAGAATGCTCAATAATATGTCCAAGCACATTCGGGTTATTGACAGAATCCAGTACCTTGTGGTTGTAAGACGGAGGTCTGGTTTCCTTCCTGGCCATCAACTGATGACTTCCCTTAAACCTAGGGATGTGTCTCAGGTACCAGAACATAGGCACTGAATCTCACAGCCAGAGAGAGTATATCAAATCTTTCTCACACATACATTCTCTTTTATACTTTTTCTTCTGCCTCCCTTGTGCCACATCTATCTGACTCTAGTCACACACACACACACACACACACACACACACACATACAGATAGATAGATAGATAGATGATAGATACACGTGTATATATATATATATATATATATATATATATATACATATCTGACAGGAGTCAGATATATAGCTGGATGTGTATATATATATATATATATATATATATATATATATATACACACATATATATATATTGCTTTTTTTTCAATATTTGAAATTTATTGTCAAATTGGTTTCCATACAACACCCAGTGCTCTTCCCAAAAGGTGCCCTCCTCAATACCCATCACCCACCCTCCCCTCCCTCACACCCCCCATCAACCTTCAGTTTGTTGGGGGTTTCTCAGTCTTTATAAGAGTCTCTTATGCTTTGGATCTCTCTACCCCTTTGTTTTTGTTTCCTTCCCTTCCCCCATGGTCTTCTGTTAAGTTTCTCAGGATCCACATAAGAGTGAAACCATATGGTATCTGTCTTTCTCTGTATGGCTTATTTCACTTAGCATCACACTCTCCAGTTCCATCCACGTTGCTACAAAGGGCCATATTTCGTTCTTTCTCATTGCCACGTAGTACGCCATTGTGTATATAAACCACAATTTCTTTATCCATTCATCAGTTGATGGACATTTAGGCTCTTTCCATAATTTGGCTATTGTTGAGAGTGCTGCTATAAGCATTGGGGTACAAGTGCCCCTATGCATCAGTACTCCTGTGTCCCTTGGATAAATTCCTAGCAGTGCTATTGCTGGGTCATAGGGTAGGTCTATTTTTAATTTTTTGAGGAACCTCCACACTGTTTCCAGAGTGGCTGCACCAGTTTGCATTCCCACCAACAGTGCAAGAGGGTTCCCGTTTCTCCACATCCTCGCCAGCATCTATAGTCTCCTGATTTGTTCATTTTGGCCACTCTGACTGGCGTAAGGTGATATCTGAGTGCGGTTTTGATTTGTATTTCTCTGATGAGGAGCAACGTTGACCATCTTTTCATGTGTCTGTTGGCCATCCGGATGTTTTCTTTAGAGAAGTGTCTATTCATGCTTTCTGCCCATTTCTTCACTGGATTATTTGTTTTTCGGGTGTGGAGTTTGGTGAGCTCTTTATAGATTTTGGATACTAGCCCTTTGTCCGATATGTCATTTGCAAGTATCTTTTCCCATTCCATTGGTTGCCTTTTAGTTTCATTGGTTGTTTCCATTGCTGTGCAGAAGCTTTTTATCTTCATAAGGTCCCAGTAGTTCATTTTTGCTTTTAATTCCCTTGTCTTTGGGGATGTGTCAAGTAAGAAATTGCTACGGCTGAGGTCAGAGGGCTCTTTTCCTGCTTTCTCCTCTAGGGTTTTGATGGTTTCCTGTCTCACATTCAGGTCCTTTATCCATTTTGAGTTTATTTTTGTGAATGGTGTGAGAAAGTGGTCTAGTTTCAACCTTCTGCATGTTGCTGTCCAGTTCTCCCAGCACCATTTGTTAAAGAGACTGTCTTTTTTCCATGGATGTTCTTTACTGCTTTGTCAAAGATTAGTTGGCCATACGTTTGTGGGTCTAGTTCTGCGGTTTCTATTCTATCCCATTGGTCTATGTGTCTGTTTTTGTGCCAATACCATGCTGTCTTGATGATGACAGCTTTGTAGTAGAGGCTAAAGTCTGGGATTGTGATGCCTCCTGCTTTGGTCTTCTTCTTCAAAATTACTTTGGCTATTCGGGGCCTTTTGTGGTTCCATATGAATTTTAGGATTGCTTGCTCTAGCTTCGAGAAGAATGCTGGTGCAATTTGATTGGGATTGCATTGAATGTGTAGATAGCTTTGGGTAGTATTGACATTTTGACAATATTTATTCTTCCAACCCATGAGCACGGAATGTTTTTCCATTTCTTTATATCTTCTTCAATTTCCTTCATAAGCTTTCTATAGTTTCCAGCATACAGATCTTTTACATCTTTGGTTAGATTTATCCCTAGGTATTTTATGCTTCTTCGTGCAATTGTGAATGGGATCAGTTTCTTTATTTGTCTTTCTGTTGCTTCATTATTAGTGTATAAGAATGCAACTGATTTCTGTATGTCTGAAAGGAGTTCTCTGTGCCTTTGGATTTCAATGCCTTTTTCCTTCCCGAGATCAGGGAAGTTCTCAGCTATGATTTCTTCAAGTACACCTTCAGCACCTTTCCCTCTCTCTTCCTCCTCTGGAATACCAATTATGCGTAGATTATTTCTCTTTAGTGCATCACTTAGTTCTCTAATTTTCCCCTCATACTTCTGGATGTTTTTATCTCTCTTTTTCTCAGCTTCCTCTTTTTCCATAGTTTTATCTTCTAGTTCACCTATTCTCTCCTCTGCCTCTTCAATCTGAGCAGTGGTCATTTCCATTTTATTTTTCAGCTTGTTTATAGCATTTTTTAACTCCTCCTGACTGTTCCTTAGTCTCTTGATCTCTGTAGCAATAGATTCTCTGCTGTCCTCTATAGTGTTTTCAAGCCCAGCGATTAATTTTATGACTATTATTCTAAATTCACTTTCTGTTATACTGTTTAAATCATTTTTGATCAGTTGGTTAGCTGTTGTTATTTCCTGGACGTTTTTCTGAGGGGAATTCTTCTGTTTCATCATTTTGGATAGTCCCTGGAATGGTGCAGGACTGAGGGGCACTTCCCCTGTGCTGTCTTGAATAACTTGCTTTGGTGGGCGGGGCCTCAGTCAGACCTGATGTCTGCCCCCAGCCCACAGCTGGGGCCACAGTCAGACTGGTGTATGCCTTCTCTTCCCCTCTCCTAGGGGCAGGATTCCCTGTGGGTTGGCGTGGCCTATCTGGGCTACTTGCACACTGCCAGGCTTGTGGTGCTGGGGATCTAGCGTATTAGCTGGGGTGGATCGCCAAGGTGCACGGGGGCGGGAGGGGCAGGCTCAGCTTGCTTTTCCTTCAGAGATCCACTTCAGGAGGGCCCCTGCGGCACCAGGAGGGAGTCAGACCCGCCAGAGGGATGGATCCACAGAAGCACAGGGTTGGGTGTTTGCGCAGTGCAAGCAAGTTCCCTGGCAGGAACTGGTTCCCTTTGGGATTTTGGCTGGGGGATGGGTGAGGGAAATGGCGCTGACAAGCGCCTTTGTTTCCTGCCAAGCTGCGCTCTGTCGTCCGGGGCTCAACAACTCTCCCTCCTGTTCTCCTCCAGCCCTCCAGTTCTCCGAGCAGATCTGTTAACTTATAACCTTCTAGATGTTAAGTCCCACTCGCTGTCCGAACACACTCCGTCTAGCCCCTCTGCTTTTGCCAGCCAGACTCAGGGCCTCTGCTTGGCCATCGGGCTGCCCCTCCGCCCCGGCTCCCTCCCACCAGTCTGTGGAGTGCGCACCACCTCTCCGCCCTTCCTACCCTCTTCTGTGGGTCTCCAATCCATGCTTGGCTCCAGAGAATCCATTCTGCTAGTCTTCTGGCGGTTTTCTGGGTTATTTAGGCAGGTGTAGGTGGAATCTAAGTGATTAGCAAGACGCGGTGAGCCCAGCGTCCTCCTATGCCGCCATCTTCCACCCAAGGTCTGTATATTGCTTTTAAGGTCTCCTGTGATTAGATGGGACTCATCCAGTTAACCCAGAATAATCCCTCTATTTTAAGGTGGGTACCTTAATTACATCTGCAAAGTCATGTCACAGCAGTACCTAGACTAGTTGGTTAAGTAACCAAGGAACACAAGTTTTCTTGGACATCTTTAGAATTCTGCCTGTCACACATAGTCACCTTGAATGAGGTGGGGAACCTTTATGTCTAGGCTTTACTTAACCTACTGACATCAAAAAGTACTTCATGATGAGGTTTTGCCCTCCTCAAGAGCTCTTCAAGGAGATGAAACTCCCTGATAATCAGCTAACCATAAACTTCTTGATTATCTACAGTCTGTGGGAAATCTATTCCTTCTCTCTCTTTTCTCTCCTCTCTGGCTTACGAGACATAATCTTCTCACTGAGATGAGGCTATCACAATGACTATGAGAGATATATCTTTAGTTAGTTTATGTTTTGTATCTTCTTAAACTCTATGTTGACCATTCCCTTGAGACAAGAAAATACAAAATTTCTGGTGATAGTCCCATAATAAGAAGATAGAAGTAGAACAAATGAAAGTTAATATCTCAAGAAATTATTCTGCCATATTAAAAAACTAGGTTGTGGCATTAGTAATTTTTATTGGCATTCATTTGAAATGATTGCTATGTTTTTGACATATGTTAACTTGGCAGTGTGTTAACAATTAAAAAAATATATGGTATAAATAGGTCCAACAAAATAGGTAAATTCAAAAAGTTCACAGATTAAGGAAAAGTCAGATGCCTATTAGCTTGCTACAGCTACCGTAACAAAGTATCACAGATTCAGTGGCTTAAACAACAGGAATTCATCTCCGAATTCAAGAGGCTAGAAGTCTGAGGTAAAGATATCCATGTGTTGTCAGTCAAGGCACTAAAGGAAGATCAGTCTCAGGCTTTTCTTCTAGGTTTAGTGCTCCTTGCCTGTGTAACTTCAGTCTTCAGATAGTGTTCTCCATGCATGCATGTCAGTTTCTGTGTCCAAATGGCCCCATTTTATAAGAACAACAGTCATATTGGACTAAAGTTTACCTGAATGACCTCATTTTAACTTGGTTATCTCTGTAATGATGTTATTGCAAAATTATGTCCTATTCTGAAATACTGAGAGAACTCAAACATACCTTTATCTAGGGGGGATACAATTCAACCCTTCACTGTGGCTTTCTTGACACTTAACATGATATGCTATCACTTGCATGTTTGCTTTTATGTCATTCTAGGTATTTCACAGAAAGGGTATGTGTCTGGAGTTGAAAAGTGGGCTTTATTTTAAGTTTGGCTACTTATCTACAGTAGCCAAGCTGTCTTGTGGTTTGGACTAAGGTAGGAATGGAGATACAGATTGAGGAAGGCTGAGCATTAAGCATCCTCATGGCAAGCTTCTGGCTTGCCCTCCCTGACAACATTCTTCTGGGATGATAAGACGACTAAATAACATTGCCCTACTATTGTAGTTTGGAGGGGATCCCAGAGAGAGCCAGGAGCCAAAATAAGGTTTCAAATCAAATTCCCTAAAAGAAGGTATAATAATGGGGTTGTTTTTTTTATCATGTGATAGCCTCAGAATTAGTAAAATTTTCATAGATTAGAATGATGATTTTCTCTTCAAAGCAAAGTGAAATAATAATAATAAAAGAAATTTATATGACAGATATTTTTGAGAGGCAGTGAACAGGAGTTGCTTTCAAGAGACCCAGGTAAATCCACTGAGGGTAGTGAAGTGGACTGCTCAGGGCTGCTTGCTGCTGGCTAACTGGAAGATGCTAACTGTCCCAGATTTTGAATCCAAATGTTGTGAATCCAATGTCTCTACAATACCCAATGGTACTCCCTTCCATCATCACTCATCTCCTACTTAGAGTATTGAGACCACTTGTTTATTGTCCTTTCTTCCAAAGGTATTCCTCCTAAGAATGATATGCAGGGAAGCCAGAATGAGCTGGTCAAAACACAGGCATGAGCATCTCTCAACTTAATAATTATTTTTCACTAACTAGCCATAGACTTACCCATTTAGTGACCTTGTTCATATAGCTCTTCTTTCTAAAATATTCTACTTCTTTTTCTGTTAACATACATCTATGTGATACTAAAAATTCAACTCAAAAGCCAGTTCCTTTCTCTTAATTTTGTAGAAAAATTTAAAAGTTCACTTTTCAAATGTTTCCAGAAAACCACTTAATTGTTAACAATATTTTGGCTAAGGTTGACAGGAACCTGCAATAGAGAGACATGTGGGCTTGCATGGTGTCTAGTAATCATTTGGGAGCTGACTCAAATCTACTCCACAGTTGGAGCTTAGAGATGCACAGACATACCTAATTTACTGGAAGAGAACAAGGAGCACAAGACAGAGACTCTGTTTTGTTTTTTCCATGGTGTATATTACACACTGCTATAAGTAAAAGAAGGTCAGTTTTGTTTGCAGGGTAGCACAAAACGGCTTCAAGTGACCTTATCCCCCATCAGAATGTCTGGTGTTTACAATATTCTGTATTGGAATTGCTTTGGTAAAACTTTGTCTCCAGAAAATCCTGTTGAAAAACACAAGTTATCTGAAAAATTCTGCATCTCCAGTTTCTCTTGTATCTATGCCCTCCCTTACATCCTTCTTGCCACTCTTGGCGATAAAATTTATTCTATCCTAGTGATGGTCTCCAGTCTTCATTAACTTGATTAAATGACAACAGTACCATCAGAGTTCTTATTTTAAAAACTCTAAGGAATATTTAAGTCTGATGCTCAAGAGAGCACATATCTCTCAATTGTCTCCTGAATAAAACCCAAACCTGTTTTCAATTTACAGCCCTATGGCCTACATTGGAACCATACCACATAGTTACTCTTTTTAGACCTGCTCTGTAGTTCTCAAAGCGCACCACAGAATCATCTAGGAGGCATGCTTATTAGTCATATCACTAGTCCCCACTGTTGGAGTTTCTCACTCAGGAGGTCTGGAGAGGACCCAAGAATTTGCATTCCTAACAATTTACTATATGCTGTTGAAGTTTACAATCCTGGGAGCACAATTTGAGAATAGTTTCTTTAAACACTTATGTCTCCATGTTTTGTTCTTGCTGTTTCCATTACTTGGCCTTGCTTTTCTTTCCATTCACTTTTTACTTTTTTAAAAAAATATATGTTTATTTATTTTTGGGAGAGACAGAGAGAGACAGAGTGTGAGCAGGGGAGGAGCAGAGAGAGAGGGAGACACAGAATCCGAATCAGGCTCCAGGCTCTGAGCTGTCAGCACAGAGCCTGACTCAGGGCTTGAACTCATGAACTGCGACATCATGACCTGAGTCAAAGTTGGATGCTCAACCGACTGAGCCACCCAGGCACCCCACTTTTTTTTAAATGTCAAATGGCACTTTCCTTTAAAAAAAGTAATTCCAATAGTTTTTCTCCTTTGTTTCCATAACAATTTTTTTCTAAAACACTTTGATACATACCTTGATCATAATAACCATTAGCTCATATTCCAATTATTTGTTTTTATATAATTGTTGCATCTTGCTAGATTTGAAATTCTCTTTTAGGCAATTAAATCCCTACAGTGTAGCCTGAATATAGCACAAAGCAGGTATACTCTATAGATTCATTAAATGTATGAATAAATAATTGAATGAGTGTAAATTATGAGAGAAAGAGAGATCATATTGATTCTGTAGCATTGATTACAATGGGTTAATTTATTATAACTATTTACTACAGACTATAACAATTGAAGGGAAAAAAATCATCTGATTTTGGAACAAGATAGAAGAATAATTCTGAAAGAAAAGAGGTTGGTTAAGTAAAGATAGCCTGAGTATAATCCCTGAGTTTTGGAAGTCCTAAGATAGTGGTAGGATTTGAGCCCACCAGGGCAATTAAAAAGAGGGTAAGGGGACAAGTAAAGATATACCTTGTACTACTTCTAAATAATGTCTATCTGCGGTGACACAGGCAGCCAGTGTGCAAATATTGTTAAAAGCTAGTAAGACTCTTCTCAGATCTGAGTTCCCAGATCTTCTTATTCTGAGTTGAACTGCTCCTACTATACTTTATCATTAAGCATTCGACTCTCACCATCTACACCCATTGCTCCAGATTCAATGTAAGTCTTCAAATAGATCATAGCTTGAATGACCTAGATGTGAAAGTGAAAGAGATCCTCACTACTTTCTAGGCTTACCATTCATAGTGGATAAGAAAATTTGCAGAACTTGAATACTGATTATTTAGGGGAAATTACTCTAGAAAAGAAAAATAGATAATTTCATTTTAAAGTTAAACTTGGAATAATTGGTTGCTTATGCTTTGTAGTTAGAATGTTTATCAATAAATCATTGAGAAATGTTATCTTGGCAACATATCATTTTGTTGCATCAAATGATGTGGTACAAAAACAGTCATTGTGTTTTTCTCAGTCAGTGTTGTCAGTTATTCTAATGTTTCTCTTCATTCATCTCTAATGTTTTTCTTGGGCTGATAATATGACAAAATCAAGGAGAATATATTCTACTTCCAGCAGCATTTTCTACTCTGACTACTGGACTTAAACAATCTTGTAAAAAATTTTAAATAAAATTGTGGATTTCTTTTGCATGTATTGATTTCACCATGAATCAGCTCAGAAATAGCTAGTCACTTAAAATTTCCTAGGAGATCACAGCCAAAATTTAGGTCATTTTCTGAGTTTAAATTTTAAAAATAGAAAAAGCTAAAAAAAGATCAGAATCAGAACAAAAGTCTGCCCCCAAACACCAGTTTATATAAAGGGTTTTCTCTTTTTTTAAAAAAGAACTCTTTCTTGACTATATCTGGATAAAACATAAAAACCTTTTTTCCTCACTTCCAATGCAGAGTTAATGTCTTCAAACATAAGTTGTTTATTCTAAGAGAGAAAAATATCTAAGAGAGAGAGAAAAAAATACATGTATATATAAAACTGTGGTGTTGTGTATGTGTGCATGCATGTGTGTGTATTAAGGGAAAGCAATGATAATTCAAAGACTCCTTTAGAAGTAACAAATCAGGGGTGCCTGAGTGTCTCGGTTGTGTACCTGACTTTGGCTCAGGGCATGATCTTGTGGTTTGTGGGTTCAAGCCCTACGTTGGGCTCTGTGCTGACAGCTCAGAGCCTGGAGTCTGCTTCCCATTCTGTGTCTCCCTCTCTCTCTGCCCCCCCCCCACCCTGGCTCATGCTCTGTCTCCCAAAACTGAATAAACGCTAAAAAAAATTTTTTTTTGAAGTCACAAATCAAAGTGGATTCAGAAAAATAGTGAGTTTGAAATCTGTCTTCTACATTTATTTCTTGTGTGCATTTGAGAGACTTTAAATTTTCTGCACATCCATTTCTTCAGATGTAAGATGGGAATAATGTCTACTTTGCATTGTGTCATTTGTGGAAATAACGAGATAATGTAAGTAATGCATCTAATAAAATAATTGAGAGTTGTAAACTTAATAATAATAATAATACTTATTATTATAACACACCTGTTCTTTGCAACTCCTCTAGTATTTCTGCTAAGCCCAGGACCAAAAAGATTAATTGGAGTTCTTCTCTTTTTTTTTTAATGTTTATTTATTTATTTTGCAAGAGAGAGAGAGAAAGCACATAAGTAGGTGAGGGGCAGAGAGAGAGGGAGAGAGAATCCCAAATAGCCTCCGCACAGTCAGTGCAAAGTCCAATGTAGGGCTCAACCTCACAAGCCGTGAAATCATGACCTGAGCCAAAATCAAGAGTAGAGTCAGATGCTTAACCAACTGAGCCACCCAGACGCCCCTACTTGGAGTTGTTACTCAAGCTCTGTACTAGCATCAGGGACTTGAAAGAACTGCAAGAAAAAATATAAGCCACATGAAATATCAGCTATTTTAAAAGTACCAATGGTCTATATCCAAGTTCAAGGATCCCTTTGTTTGGTAAACTTCTACAGATTGAGATAACTGGCTGGAAATAATGCCTTATCAGTAATCAGAAACCAGAACCATCAGTCAGGTGTATCTATTTTAGGGCACATCCAAAAAGACCACAATTTGAGGACCTCTATTTTGACAGACCAACAAATAAGGTAAGTATATCTGAGACCTACAAACACACAAACTCATCATGTGTTTTACTATGTTCCAGCAATTACCCCTTCCTAGCCTAACTCTTTTGGATTCACACTGATGTTTATTTACACCTGAAGTTATGTTACTGAAAATATGAAGTAAATGGTAAAAATTTAACTACAGTATAGTTTGCCATGAGACATATAACCACACATACATTTTTTCCTTTTGCTTATTAGCTTCATTCTCATAGAAATACTTGCTGCAATAGCAGCAAAGTTGGAATGAGCTTATAATGAATACAACTGCATCCTTTTAAAATTCACCTACAACGTATATACATTCATATTTTATTCCCTCAGAGAGTCTCCCTTAAAATTTCTTGCAGGGCTGGTTTAGTGGTCACAAACTCCTTTACTTTTGTTTGTCTGGGAAACTTTTTATCTCTCCTTCTATTTTGAATGACAGCCTTACTGGATAAAGAATTCTTGGCTGCATATTCTTCTGATTCAGCACACTGAATATATCCTGACACTCCTTTCTGGCCTGCCAAATTTCTGTGGATAGGTCTGCTGCAAATCTGATATGTCTTCCCTTGTAGGTTAGGGACTTTTTTTCCCTTGCTGCTTTCATGAGTCTCTCTTTGCCTGAGTCTTTTGTGAATTTGACTATGATATGCCTTGTTGATGGTTGGTTTTTGTTGAATCTAATGGGGGTCTTCTGTGCTTCCCGGATTTTGATGTCTGTGTCTTTCCCCAGGCTGAGAAAGTTTTCCGCTATGACTTGCTCACATAACCCTTCTACCCCAATTTCTCTCTCTTCTTCTTCTGGGACCCCTATGATTCTGATGTTGCTCCTTTTTAATGAGTCACTGATTTCTCTAATTCTTAAATCGTGCTCTTTTGCCTTCATCTCTCTCTTTTTTTCTGCTTCATTATTCTCTATAAGTTTGTCCTCTATATCACTTATTCTCTATTCTGCCTCATCCATCCTTGCTGCTGCTGCATCCATCAGTGATTGCAGCTCCATTATAGTATTTTCAATTCCATTTTATTTTTTACTTCTTTTATCTCTGCAGAAGGGGATTCTAATCTATTTTCAACTCCATCTAGTATTCTTATTATCGTGACTCTAAATTCTGGTTCAGACATCTTACTTATATCTGTGTTGGTTAAATCCCTGGCTGTCGTTGTTTTTGTGCTGTTTCTTTTGGGGTGAATTCCTTCGTTTTGTCATTTTGAAGGTAGAAAAGGAGTTAGTGAGGTAGAAAAATTAAAATTAAAAAATTAAAATTAAAAAAATATTAAAATTAAAAAGTTAAACACACACACACACACACAAAAATGGAATAAATGATGCTGGATCCTAGGTGTGTTTTGGTCTGCGTGTTGAAAGTGGTTTGACAGATTAGAGAAAAAAATGGGGGGGAGGAGAAAAAGAAAAAAGAGGAAATTGTTTGAGAATTTGAAAAAAATGAATAAACTGAAGTAGACTAAAATGAGATGATGGGAGTAAAATAGAATTTGAAAAATTTACATAAAAGCAAAAAATACAGTAAGAAAATTAAAGAAAAATATTTTTAATAGAAATGTAAAGTAAAAATGAAGTTTTTCTCTTTCTGCATTCAAGAAAAATTATAGAAATGAAAAAGAGAGAAAAAGGAAAAAAAAATTAAATCATTTGAAAATTTGAAAAGATCAATACACTGAAGTAGACTAAAATAAAATGATGGAAGTAAAATAGAATTTGAAAAAATTTACACAAAAGTAAAAAATATAGTAATAAAAATTAAAGAAAAATGTTTAATAAAAATTGAAAATAAAAATGAATTTTTTGTCTTTCTGTATTCAAGAAAAAGAAAAGAAGTGTAAAAAAGAAAAAAAAAAAGAAAGAAAATTGAATAGATGGACCTGCAATCAGACTGAAGTAGGACTGAAATTACTTCGTTTTCCCCTAGAAGTCAGCATATGTAGCGGTTTATAGTCCAAAACTAAGCAGGTGGTGAGATTTGTGTTCTTGAAGAGTGAAGTTGGCCCAGTTGGGCGGGGCTCAGTTTAATGGCTCAGCTCTCCACTGGACGGTGCTGCTAGCCTACTGGGTGGTGTTGAGGCACTTGTAGGTGTGTATGCGCATGTGCAAGAGTGGTGAAAATGGCACCACCCAGCTACCCAGTCTCTAGTTTTGGAACTCTGTTCTCCCGGATCAGCAATTGCGCACCCGTCCTCTGTCTTCAGCTCTCGTCCACTCACCGCTTTTTCACTCTCCGTGACCAGGCCCCAGGCAGTACCTCTCTCCCGGGTTTTGTCTCAGATGTGGCTGTTTTCCCTGGCACATTACTTCTGAAGGACTGTGGCTTTGCCCCATTCTGCCCCTCTGCGGGAGGGTCTCACTGAGCAGTGGCCGAATGAGCAATGGCCGAATGAGCAATGGCTGAATGTCAGCTGCATCCAGGAACACTTGCTGGACCCTGCTACTGCTGGTGCCCCGAGACTGTGGCCAGGTGCCAGCCCACCCCAGAAAAAGTTCATGAGACAGTGTAGCAGCAGCGTTTCAGGGATTATGGAAAATCACAACGCACATCTGGCACTAGGCTTCACCCTTAATGACCTTGTTCCAGCACCAGCGAATGTGGCCGTTTTCTGGGGTCTGCTGGGACCAGGTGGCTTCAACAGTCTCTACCAAATGTCCTTCCAGCAGTGGAACTGCTTTTCCCCGTGTGGCCCAAGAACCTCCTGGACCCCACTCTGCTCCTGGGGATTCGCCCTTCCCACCAGAGCACTGCCAGGTATGGAGCTGCAGAGTTGCAGCCTTTGTGCTCCCCTTATTTACAGTCTTAATGGAACTTAAACCCTCTCCTTTCTCCTTTCTCCCTTTTTAGTTTAGTCCCTGAGGCTGTTTCCAATTTTCCACTTTCTCTCCAGCTCCTTTTGGGAAGGAGAGCTTTTCCCATATTCTCTCACCCCCACCATCTCTGTCCTCTCTCCCCTTGCAAAAACACCTCCCTTCCTGCTCCTTCTTGCTCCCCAAGTTCACCTCTCCACACCATGTACCTGCTGAATTCTGTGGTTCAGGTTGTGCAGATTGTTGTGTTAATCCTCCAGTCAGTTTTCTAGGTGTGTAGGATGGTTTAGTGTTGGTCTGGCTGTATTTCATGGACATGAGACACAAAAACAACTTCCATGCTGTTCTGCCATCTTGGCTCCCAACCCGTGCCCAAGGGTTTTTATGTTGTTTCATATTTACCGTTTCATGGTTTTCTTCACTTTTTTCCTGTATTATTTCCTTATTACAATACAGCATCATTCTCATCCTCACTTATTGTCAAGAATAGCACATTTTTATAATATGCAGGTCCAACAATACAATTTTATAATTATTGTTTATATAATTGCTCTTTAAATCACATAAGGGAAGGTTGGAGAAGAAATATATAATTTTACTGTGTGTCATACCACCTATATAATTGCCTTTGGTTTTTCATGTGGATTTGAATTAGTCATTGGTGTCATTTCTTTTCAGCCTGAATAACTTGCGTGTCATATTTCTGAGCGCACATGTATGATAGCAAAAAATTCCTTCCATGTCTTCATCTAGAAATGTCTATTTCATCTTCATTTTAGAAAGATAGTTTTGCTGGATATAGTTTTCTTAGTTAACAGTTTTTTTTTTTTTCTTTTAGCACTTTGAAAATAGCATTCTAGTGTCTTTTACATTCATTGTTTCTGACGATAAATCATGCGTTAATTCTCCTGAGGTGACCTTGTATATGTCAAGTCATGATTCTCTTGACATTTTCAGGATTTTGTCTTTTTGGCTTTCAAGACTTGTACTATGATGTGTCTGGGTATGTAGCTCTTTGCATAGATACATTTTGGAGTTTGTTGAGCTTCTTGGAAGTGTGGATTAATGTTATTAACTAAATTTGTGATGTTTTAGCCATTATTTCTTTTAGTGTATTTTCTGTCTCTTACCTTTTCTTCTCTCTTCCTAACAATGATAATAATCCCATTTTATGTTTATTAGTAACTTTAATTCTGTCCCACATTTCTCTGAGTCTCTGTTTGCTTGGATTCATTTTTTACCTTTGTGTATTTCAGATTGCCTAAATTCTACTGATCTATTCCGAGTTTGCTGATTCCTTCTTCTGCCAGCTCCAACATACTCTTACTCATTCTGGTGATTTTTTTTTCATTTCTGTTATTGTAATTTTCAGCTCTGGAATTTCTATTTGGTCCTTTTTTATAATTTCCATCTCTTTATTGATATGCTAATTTCATTCACACATAGTTTTCCTTCATCTTTTGCCCATGGTCATCTTTAGTTATTGGATCTTAATTAAGATTTAAGAGACTTTACTTAAAGTATTTGTCTATTTTTTTTTTTTTTTAATTTTTTCAACGTCTATTTTTATTTTTGGGACAGAGAGAGACAGAGCATGAACGGGGGAGGGGCAGAGAGAGAGGGAGACACAGAATCGGAAACAGGCTCCAGGCTCTGAGCCATCAGCCCAGAGCCCGACGCGGGGCTCGAACTCACGGACCGCGAGATCGTGACCTGGCTGAAGTCGGACGCTTAACTGACTGCGCCACCCAGGTGCCCCAAGTATTTGTCTATTAAGCCCAATATTGGCTTGCTTCATCAGGAGTTTCTGTCAATTTGTTTTTGAAAACTGGATAGTTGGGATATTATAATGTGGTAAATCAAGGAATCAGATTCTCTTCCTTCCCCAGGATATGTTGTCATTGATCTTTAAGACTGAAGTTGTCCATTTGTTTAGTGGCTTTTTCAAACTGGTTTTCAAAAGTTAAGTTCCTTGCCATGGAAGGTCTCTGTTCTGCTATCTCAGGGGTCACCAGTCACCTGTCACAGATGTCCTTAAATGCCTGGAACCAAAAGAAAAAGAAAAAAAGAATACTGCTTTCCCAGTATTTGTAGCTTGGCTTGGAACTGGGGGTAGTCCTTCACTGCTAAGCCAGGCTGCCTACAATCCTGCCTTAGTTTTTCTCACCTTCTTTTGTGGAGTACACAGATCTGCCAGAGACACATGCACAGGGATCTCTTAGGACATTTCTGAGCATGCATCCGGCCCTGGGCATGCACACTGGACTCTGTGCCTTATTGTATGTGTTGTTCCTTCTGAGCCCTTATTACTGCAAGAAGCTTCTTCCTTAGACTCCACATTCCTGGGCTTTTGGAACAGTGTGCTGCTTGTCTAATCTGCTGTCCCCTTCCCTAGGCAGGCATGAGCAGTGTGTATCTTTAAAATTTTCAGCAGACATCACCACCAACATCCAAAAATCCATAGCAGTCCAAGATTGGGGATAAACCAAAGATCAGCCTTTTTTTTTTTTTTTTTTTTTTTTTGCCTGTCCTTCAGGAAACCACCAGACAGATCAAAAGACACAACCACAGTGTTTTAAGAACAAGGCCCATATTAGTCTTCTATCACCAGCAAGCTACACCAGGAATGAAGGCCACCTTCACATCACCACCAAGGGAAGAGGGTGATGGTAAACTGCTGAGTGACAGTGGCACAGTACTCTCTTACTGAAATTCAGCTGTCCTTCTCTTCATTAGGCTGTCACTCGGTTGTTGTGTGTTTTGAATTAGATTACAGAAATCAAAAAAATTGATTTTTTCAGTCTTTGACTGCTTATATTTTTTTCCTGTGGAAGGACTGATTCTTTGAACACCTTACTCAGTTATTTTCTCTGATGTCACTTTCCAAAATTAGGTTTTACTAATTTTGCTGGCATTGAAAATGCAACTGATATGTTTGTATTGATCTTATGTCTAGCAACTTGCTAAAATCCACTGTGAATTTTAGTATTTTTCTGTGTATTTTCATATTAGTAATATCATCTGCAATTAGTTGCAACTTTATTTTTTCCCGTCTGATTCTTATACTTCTTATTTTATAACATTATGCTGTTAATGTAGGCAAATTCTATTCTGTTCAATTCTATTTTCTCTTTGGAATGGGAAGTGAAGTATATACTCCTAAGAAGTGTGAGAGAGGACTGATAGGATCATAGTTTTAAGATAGTTAGAGCCCTGGAGAATGTGTTAAGTAGTCATTATAAAAAAATTGCCAAAATGAATGAATAGGGAAATGTAATAGGGTTTCAGGGCAGAATTTAAGGTCTTATAGAAGATAAAGATCATGGATTTATTCTTCTACTGAAATGTACACTGATGAAATTTTTTCCAGCAATGCTCAGCTGCCCCAAATATAGACTAGGATAAAGTAGGATCAACATTAATTCAAAATATATTTCATGTATGTGGTTGAGGGAACAAAATGAAATATAAAATGTGTTCAATGAGGTAAGTGAAAAAATCTCAAATGTGCAAGTCAGTGTTTTTTACATAGGTTTACTCCCATGAACCATTACCCAGATCAACATAAGGAATATCTTGATAACCCAGAAATATCTGATGTGCTTTTACCCAGTTTACTCCCAACCCATCAGTGATCATTATTCTAGATTCTGTCACTATTAATTAGAATTGCCACTTTTTGAACTTCATATTACTGGAGTTACACATTATATATTATTTTGTATCTGGCTGTTTTTGTTCATCAAAATATCTGTAAGATTCATCAATGTTGGTTTGTGTATTAGTGGTTTGTTTTTAATGCTGTGGAATATTCCATTGTATGAGTAAATTACTATCTATTAATCAGTTACTAATTGATGGGTGGGTTTGCACTTGCTGAGTTTTCTGGGAAGAAGATACTGAGACAGACTTAGATGTGCAAAAATATATTATGGGCTAACCCCTAAAAGAAATGGGAAGGAAGAGTCATTGGACTATGATCTCAACCAGCCCATAAAGGAGGTTCAAAGCAAAGAGAGTCCAATAGAAGGACCCTGCATTGCCAAAAGACGGCTAGGTCCTTAGTAATTCATTACCGGGGGGTGGGGGAGTGGTGGAGGGGGGATTATCTCAAAAGTTTGTAACTTTGGCTGCTATTGCCTTGCTCACATATTGGCTGGATACTGCTCAAAGAAGACCTCGGATAGCATAACTTCACTCAGTTAATTGCCAGGTCAACCCTGAGAAAAGTGTGACATCAGTCCAAAAGCTGAGACGGATTCCGAAGACCAGGAGGTAAGTCTTTGCTTGGAATTGAATCTAAGCAATTATGATTTCGTCTCTTTTTCAGCCAGAGTCCTCCCCTCCCTACTGTCAGTTTTTGACTTTATAAATCTGAAATGATCATTATTGTAAAAACTTTTGATACTGATCAACGTGGTTTATAGGGTAGCTATATATTTATCTTAAAGAAATACTATCTATATCAACTATACTTTAATAATTTAAACAAGGGAAAAAAAGGAAATGAAAAGAAAGGAAAAAGAAAAGAGAAAAAAGAAGAGAAAAGAAGGAGAAGAAAGGGAAGGGTAGGGAAAGGGAAAGGGGAAGGGAAAGGGAACGGGAAAGAAAAGGAAAGAAGTACTGTTAATTTGCAAAGTGGTTGGGCCAAGTTTCCTTACCACAAAAAATGTACAAGTATCTGTTGCCTTACATTTTAATCAACCCTTAGTTTTGTCAGTCTTTGAATATGTTCCTTTGTACTAAAGTTTGCTCATCCATTCATTGATAGGTATTTGAAGTGAATCTGCTATAAATATCCATCTACAAGTCTGCTGGTTTGTATGTGTATGTTTATATTTTTAAGATACTGCAAACTGTGTTTTGATATTACTTGTACATTTTACATCCCTACTAGAAATATGTGAAAGTTCCGGTTATTCCATATTTTTGTCAAAACTTGGTATGATTAATCTTTATAACTTCATCCATTCTGGTGGTGGTATCTTACTGTAATTTACACTTGGATTTTCTTAATAATTAGTGATGTTGAAAATCTTCTCATGTGCTTACCATTTATACTAATTCTTCACTGAAATGTTCATCAAAATGTAGACCATTTATAACTGGGATCTTAGTTTTCTTCATTATTAAATTGGAAAAGTTCTTTACATATTCTAGACACAAGTCTTTTTTCAGATAGATTTTATATGTATATATATTACAAGTGTTTTTTTCCCAGGTCTATGGCTTGCCTTTTGATTATCATAGCAGTGTAATATGAAGAATAATTTTGATAAAGTACAATTTACTGACTTTTTCTTTTATATTTTGTACATTGTTTGTTATATGTCTTTGTGAAACCCAAGGCACTAAGATTTTTGCTGATATATTTATCTTGTAATTTAAGCTCTTACATTTATATTCAGGATTAATTTTGAATTAATTTATGTATACTGTGTGAGATTAGGAATAGAGGCTTTTTTTTTCCTTTTTAAAAGATATCACTATGCAATTTTTCTACCACTTCTTGTTTAGAAGATTATCCTTTCCTGGTTAAAGTGCTTGGAGGGTTTAAAAACAATCAGTAGGGGGATGCCTGGGTGGTTTAGTTGGTTAAGCGTCTGACTTCGGCTCAGGTCATGATGTCATACTCCGTGAGTTTGAGTTCCACGTCAGACTCTGTGCTAACAGCTCAGAGCCTGGAGCTTGCTTCCTATTCTGTGTTCTGTCTCCCTCTCTCTCTGTCCTCCCCCACTCATGCTTTGTCTCTCTCTGTCTTTGAAAAGTGAATAAACCTTAAAAGAAATTTTTTTAAACAATCAGTAGGCCATTACAGGTGTGGTGTAATTTCAGGACTCCTTTGTTTCTTTGCTCTATTTATCTGTATTTATACCATTATTGCAGTGTTTACATTATATCGCTTTATAATACATGTTAAAATCAGGGAGTATATGTCCTCAACATTTGCTTTTCTTTTCAGTCAGCCTTTTAATATCCATATCAATTTTAGAATTTTCTTCTCTATTCCCATAAAAAGAGGCCACTGGGGTTTTAGTAGGGATGATATTGAATCAATATATCCATTCATTTAGGATATAGACAACTTAGAAGTGTTGAGTCTTTTCCCCATGAACAACATGTATTTCTTTCTTTCTTTAGGTCTTCCATATTTTTTCTTACCGATGTTTTATGATTTTGGTGTATAGTTATATAATATCTTTTGCCAGATTGATCCCTAATTAATTAATATTTTTGATGCTATTATAAATGGTATTTTTAATAATAATACTCTAAAACTTCCATTTCCAATTGTTTACTGCTTGTGTATAGAAATATAATTGTTTTGTAATTGGTCTTATATCCTGCAACATTGCTAAATTCACTTATTAGTCCTAGTAGCTTTATTTGTAGATTCTTTCAGATTTTCTGTATTAATGACTAAGCCATCTATAAATAAGCAATTTCAGTTCATCCTTTCCAACATAGATGCCTTGTATTCATGTCTCTTGCCCCAGCTAGCTTGTTCAATAGAAGTGGCAGAATGGAAATCATTTCTTTGTTCATAATCTTAGGGGGAAAGTATTTAATCTTTCACCATGACATATGATGTTTTGTACTTTCCTTTTATCATATTGAGAAAGCTTCCTTCTACTTTGAGTTTGTGGAGAGATTTTTATTACAAGTGAATTTTAATTTTCTCAAATGTTTTTCTCTGGACCTATTGATATTCTCATGTGGTTTTTTCTTGTTTTGTCTGATAACATGGAAAAATTCATTAATTAGTTTCCAAATGTTAGACTAGCTGGGATAAACCCCACTTGGTCATGCTGCATTATTCTCTTTATACATTTTACAACCGAGAAGTGAGATACCATGATATGTCAGGCCAAACATTGAAAGGTAAATGAGGTTATATTAAAATTTTATGGCTTGTGCCAAATTCAAAATTAATTATATGTAACTCAGGATATGAGTAAATTATCTTTAAAATGACATATTACATAAGTCACAAGATATATGAAAGTGTAAGTATTAACTCTTTCACAAATAAAATATAATGATAATAAGTAGAGCAAAAGCCAGTTTTGCACCCTGTTCTGTAGCACACAGATGAATATGTGTAGCACACAGAATAGAATATGAATATACTACATGTTCTGTAGACTCCATGTTATTGTATAGATACCTTTAGTTGGGAAGTGTTATTTGGTGGCCAGAAGCCATGATGACATAATTCTTTAAGTTATTCTACATCTAAATATTTATATGTAGCCTATTCCAAATAAACTAATTGAAAAAAAAAGTAACAAATATGAAAAAAAGTTAAAATAAGAAATACTAAAAATGTCTTAGACAATAACTAAAGTAAAGAATAAAAGGCCTAATGATCACCGGACATCTTCTAGTGAAAGAGAGAGAGAACATTATCTCCCTTATCACTCTGTAATCAGTTTCAGTAATAAAACTTGAATGGTTTGTCTGTGAAAGTGTTTTTTCCCTCTCTCATGCTATTTGCCCTCAGTTACACATCTCTGAACATTTTATTAAATATCCTGCCTCTAATCATCCCCTTCACGCTTCTGAGCAGCCAAGCACCTATATGTTGAAAACGTAAACTTGACTCTTAGCACTTGATTAGTTTCTCCACTGATGCCCGTGTGCGCGCAGTGCCCCCGCAGATCCTGCGGTTATTGTTATGTCATCTCAGACAGCCACTCCGCAGGGGCTCGAGGCCCTGCCAGTCCCAAGCTTCTGCCATTTACCTCTACTGATTTTACTGCCAAGTTCAGCTCTCTGAAAAGAGAATAACCAGCCATGAGCAACATGTTCTTTTTCTGCAGACTGACAGGGCTGCGCTTTAATCTCCTCTTGTGTCTCATAACAGAAGCTTTTATAACGGTTTTTGCTGACTGTCAGACTATTCTAAGCCACCGCTCACTATCCAGTGAGGGGGAGAAGACTTTAGAATTATTTACATTTAGTTGACAAGAAGGATGTTGAAAATGAAACGTATATATGGTAAGATGTTGGGGTATGCTTTAGAATTGGTATTCTGAATGGAGTTTTTTTTTTTTTTTTCTTTAAAACATTCACACATATAGAAGTTTTTTTTGGGGGGGGGATTTAAGGAACACAATTATGGTATACCTCATGAAGTGGAAGGGGTGGATTTTAAATTACTAATTGTGTTTTTTTTTTAATGTTACATAAAATAATTTCAATAAATCATCCTTCTGCTACTCTAGGCCTGACTCCAGCATCTCACCAGCCATCTTTCCTCTTCTTATTATTCAACAAGCTGAGAAAACCATTCTATTAACTGGGTAGAGTTGGATAGTGGAAAGAATACTGAAAATGGTTTAGTATGGTATATATTATAGTGTACAGTAATTGTTTATATGTTTTTCAACTTCACTGGACTTTCTTGGAAGACCAATCCATGACTGGCTTGGTCATGGATTTTCAAAAATCTTGAAAATTTTAAATACTTTTTCAAAAATCTGACATGTAATGTGTTCAGATACTTTACAGGAACTCAATAGATGGTGAATCCATCTAGTCTAAATATAGTATCAAACATCCCCTAAGCACTCACATGTTTGTTAACACTGAGATAGCCAGCTCTAGCACTAATTTTTTTTAATGTTTATTTTTCAGAGAGAGAGAGAGAGAGAGAGAAGGAGAGAGACAAACAGAGCATGAGTCAGGAAGAGGCAGAGAGAGGGGAGGACACAGAATCTAGAGCAGGCTCCAGGCTGCAAGCTGTCAGCACAGAGCCTTAAGCGGGGCTTGAACCCACAAACTGCCAGACCATGACCTGAGCCGAAGTTGGAGGCTTACCTGACTGAGCCACCCAAGGCTCCCTTCTAACACTAATTTTGAGAACTTACTGCTTGACCTCCTGGACAATAGTTTCTTTGGTAAAATAGGAAGCTTTAACTAGATAAGAAGTTATACATTTTATATTTATCCTGCTTATTATTCATATTGTGAAAATAAAGGTTTTTTTTAATTAAGACATCACATAAAATCCGAACTAAGGAAGGTCTCAGTTATGTTTTTCTGTGTATTAAACCACCCCAAATTTTAGTGAATTAGAACAATTTATTATGTCTGAAAATTCTGTGGTTGAATAGACAGTTATTCTCACAGGTAAGATACAGGCTGAGAGGCCAAGACTAGAGGTGAGTGTGGTTGCTCTGCAGGAGGCTACTGACTGGGTGTCTTTGTTTCTGTGTGTGGGCCTCTTCATTTGGCTATTTGGGCTGCTTCATCTCATGATGGTGGGCTTCCAAAAAACACTGTAAGAGACCTGCCCCTAAGTGTAAGAATTTATCAGTTATCAATACTCTCTCTGCTTGTGGCACACTAAGAAATATCCCATTGGGCAAAGCTACTCACATGGCAAATTCTGGAGTTATGGAAGGTGATTTCACAATGGCATGAATAATAGAAAGTGTGATTAATTGGAGGCCACCAAAGTAGCAGTCTATAGGAAGTCTTTGGGAAAACTGGAATCTCTACTTAAACTTTGTAGAAGTTGATCTATCTATACCTGTCTATCATCTATCTATCTATCTATCTATCTATCATCTATCTATCCATCTATTTTAAAGTTTATTTTTTTTTATTTTGAAAGAGAGTGGGGTAGAGAGAGAGAGAGAGAGAATCCAAAGCAGGCTCCACATGGTCAGCATGGACCACCACATGCAGCTCAATTGCACAAGCCGTGAGATCATGACATGAGCCAAAACCAAGAGTCTGATGCTTAACTGGCTGAGCCACCCAGGTGCCCTGAAGCTGATCCCTTTAAATAGACCCTGCATTCTCTAAAATCTCTTTGTCATTACCCTGCCCACTTCAATGTTACATACAGTTACTCGTTTCTGTATGCTTATGAGTTGTCTAATTGACAACTCTACTAAACGATTGCAACAATTTTGATAAGGTCTGGAGTATGTGCTGTTAAAATTACTTTTTCAAAAATCTGACATGTAATGTGTTCAGATACGTTACAGGAACTCAATACTTATTTTTATAAAAGCATTTATAATACTAATATTAAATAATTATTGCCTTAAAAGAGCCCAATTGTCTTGATTCTTTGCCACTGAATTAGTTCTACATGACCTAAAACAACCTACCTTTTTTTGGCAATCACAATTTCCAGTGATTTACTTTTAAAAATCTGATGTATTAATTTATGTATGCTAATAAGGCAAAATCCAAATGTGAAGCTTCATTGAAAATGTATTTTTCCAATTTGCAAGCATATTTATTATATTTAATTTACTCAGCCTTTATTTTTGGTATATAATATAGTGAACCATACATAGTCCCATACTATATGGGACACAGCAAAATTTATACAAATAAGATAGATACTAAAATAGGTATATAAGTTTATATAATTTCACTTACAAGTAAGCAAAACCATGAATCTAGTTGGCTTAAAAATATAATAATCTATTGTATCTCTTGACGAGAAGTCCGGGGTTATGGCTGTGATCCAAAGCTGGCTTAACTGATTAACTAGTGATGTCATCAGAGGTATAGACTCCATTTCTCAATTGTGCATTTTTATTGTTTTCCTTTGTCCTTAATTAAGCTTAGTGCTCTTTTAACTTGTTAATCAGATAGGCATTATATACAGCTTAACAATTTTCAGGTGGAAAAAGAGCAGGGTCCTCTTTTTCTTGTATCTCTTATTTTGGAGCAAAGAAAAATTTCCCAGAAGACAATCAAGTGTGCTTTGTTTCAATATGAGTGTCAAGAAATGGTTTACATTGCTATTCCTAAGCCAAGTAGTAGCAAAAAGAAAGAGAAAAATCACCACAAATGACTTAGATTAATCATTCAGATGAAATGGGTCTTAGAGAATCAACTACAATGGCAATTACCATAAAGTAGCTATTTTTTTTTACAGTTAACCATGTATAAATTTTAATTGTATGGGTACATTTTTGAATAGGAGATAACCTATTGTAATAGAAAAAAAGGAAATCAAAAAATCAGAACTATTCTATTCTAGTTACTCTGTTTCAACAACTTCAGAACCTTTTATTCAAAACCTTTAGTGAGATGTTTTCTTAATTCATGCGGTTTTTTTAACCTTAGATCACAATACATATATTATATATATTGCCTGCCACACTCAGCAGGAATAGGGCAAATCTCAATAACCAAATATATTAAAATTTTGGTGGGTAACTAGGGGTAATAGTGAGTGGTGCCACTCCCATTTCTAGCCCTTGATCCCTGGATCTGGAAATCATGGCTATTAGAGAAATAGCTCCATATAATGGATGTTGGGTCAGAGGACATAAGCCTTCTGGAAAACCTTGTCTCAGCCCTACATGGCATTGCAACCTAGCTGGTGCTGTAACTGAGTCTTCATAAGGCCAGTTAGCCTACCAATCCAGCTGCTTCAGAATGGTGAGGAACATGGGGGAATTCCATGAGAACAGGTCCATTGGTGTACTTAATTTCCTATAAAGTGAATTCCTTATTCAGAGCAATATTATGTGGAATATTATAATGGTGGATAAGGTACCCTGTAAGTTTACAGATGGTAGTTTGATAAAAGCATTAACTGTGGGGAAAGCAATTCCATATCCAGAGTAACTGTCTATTCCAATGTAATCACCCTGCCACCAGGTAGTTGGCTAATCACCTCAGGAAATGGTACCATTTCAGGGGCCAAGTCATAGTTGGTGAATATAAGTCCATGTTGCTAAGCACATGCATAACCTCCATCCCTGTCACGATGGCTATTTTTTCATGAACCAACTGAATGATAACAGGAGTGACTGGGAAAAGAGACTGGTATCCATAGTCAAAGTATGCTATTCAATTGATTATTAAAATCGTCCCCTGCTGAGGTCACCCTTGTGTGAGCATTCACATGTAGCTCACACATCTTAACATTTATTTGCCCATTCAGAGAAGATGATTCACATACTTCTTCCCCTGATTTCTTTATCATCAATTTTCATGTTCTTTCCAATTCCCTGACCATCCAGCTAAACCATCAATCAGCCACAGCCCATGAACTGATAGCATGTTTGGCCATTTCTCCTTCTAAGCATAGTGAATAATCAGGCATACTGCCTGAAATTCCATTCACTAGGAGGATTTCCCTTCACTACTGTCTTTTACAACTGTCCCAGACAGGGGCTGTAGTGCTGTAGCTATCCATTTTCAGGTGGTGTTTGTATATCATGCAGAACCATCTTTAATCCATACCTAAGTCTTCTCTCCCTCTGTCACCTGATCATAGGGAACTCCCCATGAGCTGTAAGCACAGGCTGAGAATGAGATAGAAGTGTAAAGGAGTGGGGACTATGGCCATCTGGGCCATTTTTTTCATGTCACTTACTTATGCCTTCAAAGCCTACTCAACCTGATTATATATATCATTTCATTTTGGTCATAGACTTTTACTGTGCATGCTCAACTTTATGGCGTTGTGTAGTCAGATAACACCCTGTTTATGATGAGTAGCTCAGGTTTCATAGTAGCTTGGTGTATAGTCAAGCATTCAGTCTATACTAAATCCTAGTAGAGGCCAAGAGCTGTTTCTCAAAGGAGTATTTATCTGAAGATGACGGTAAGGCCTTGCTCTACAATCCTAAAGGCTCATACTAAGATTCACCTATAGGGACCTCCCAAAGTTTCCAAGAAGCATCTCTATCTGTCACTGATACCTCAAACACCATTGGGTCATATGGCACAAGTGACAGAGCTGCATGCACAGCATCCTGAACCTGTTGCAGAGCTGTGTCTTCTCTGGGTTCCATTCAAAACTAACAGCTTTTGGGGCGCCTGGGTGGCTCAGCCGGTTAAGCGTCCGACTTCAGCTCAGGTCACGATCTCGCGGTCCATGAATTCGAGCCCCGCATCGGGCTCTGGGCTGATGGCTCAGAGCCTGGAGCCTGCTTCCAATTCTGTGTCTCCCTCTCTCTCTGCCCCTTCCCCGTTCATGCTCTGTCTCTCTCTGTGTCAAAAATAAATAAGCGTTAAAAAAAAAAAAAACAAAAAAAAAAACTAGCAGCTTTTCAGTTGCTCAGTAGATGAGCTCGGTCACTCACCAAACTGAGTAACATGTTGTCCCCCAAATCCAAACAGGCCCACTAGGTATAGTACTGCCTCTTTCTTGGTTGTGGATGGATTGGATGCAACAGATTTCCTTCACATTAAGAAACGGTATCTCCAACATGTCCCACACCACTGGACCCGTAGCAATCTCACTGCAGTAGAAGGCCTTTGAATTTTAGTTGCATTTATATCTCACCCTCTGACATGCATATGTCTTACCAATGTTTAGAGTAGTTGCTACTTCTCTTTTACCAGGTCAAATCAACATAGAAAGACAATCAAAATACCACAAATTAAATTATGACACAGAGGTCAAGCGTTGATACATTCCTGAAGTAGTATAGTGAAGATAAATTTCTGGGCTTGCCAACTGCAAGCAAACTATTCTGGTGGACCTTATGGACAGGTATGGGGAAAAAGAGACATATCATTAACTATATACCCAGGCACCAAGGGATGTATTAATTTTCTCAATCAATGAAATCACATCTGGTATAACAGCTGCAATTGGAGTCACCACCTGGTTAAGCTTATGATAGTCTACTGTCATTCTCCAGGATCCATCTGTCTTCTGCACAGGCCAAATAGGTGAGGTGAATAGGAATGTGGTGGGAATCACCACCCCTGCAATTTTCAAGTACTTGATGGTGGCACTAATCCCTGCAATCCCATCAGGGAGATGGTGTTGCATTTGATTTATTATTTCCCTAGGTAGAGGTAGTTATAATGACTCCATTCAGCCTTTCCCATTATAAAAGCCTTTACTCCACAGGTCAGGGAACCAGTATAGGAATTTTGCTAACTGTTAAATATGCCCATGCCAATTATGCATTCTAGAATTGAGGAAATAACCACAGAATGGGTTCAGAGACCCACTGAGTCTACTACGAGATAGACCTGAGCTAAACTCCATTGATCACATGACTTCCATAAGCTCCTACTCTGATTGGAGGTCTGCAGTGACATTAGATCTCCTGAAATCAGTGTCAGACCAGAGCCAGTATCCAAATTACCCCTAAAGGTCAAATTATTTTTTTTCCCTAATGTAGAATTACCCTGGTCCAAGGCCATAGGTCCCTTTGTAGAAGGCTGAGAGAAAGAGTGCTGTTATAAATGCTCTGTAGTATACTGGGGTCCTTCCTCAAGGGAAGCTTGTCTCCCCTCATACAAGGAGTCTAGATCTATAAACTGGTTCAAGTCTGAGAACTGATTGAGGGGCCCTGACTTTCTGTTTTCATGATTCAGGCTAGACTTTCGTTCATTTCACCTAAAGCTTTTCTGCTTCTACAGATCAAGGAAGAATTTAGTAGGCTTTCTATCTATTTCACTTCTATGAACAATGTGATTAACTAGCCTAAGCTGCAGGTCTGCACATGCCAGACTTTCTGGATTCCAGAGCCATGAGTTATAACTTTAAGATGCCTTAAATTGTAAAAGCCTCTCTTGATCTTAAAGTAGACAAAATACTAAATATAGCACCGATGAAACATTGTAAATGGTTTATCCTATTTTTCTTGGATTTCAGAGTATGAAAAATGTGGTATAAATTAGTTGTAATTTTAAGATTTATGATTAAAAATTAAACAGCTGTTAACTTAGTCATTAATTATTGAGGTTGATATTGGTTATTAATTTAACATAAAATTTGTGGAATAGTAAATATTTTTCTTTCGTATACTGACACAAACCAGATATATTCATACATCTCTCCTAGTTTGCTTATCAAGGGACATTTCATTGTTGACATAATATTATTAGGGTAATATGAGACATTTTACCCAAACAAATAAGTTCATAAATAATTAACTATTGGAAACTTATGGAACTTTTCATAAAATGTTAGCATACACTGTAATATGCATGTCATATAAAATGCTAAAAGACTGTATATGCTAGCAACATTTTTGCTAAAACTTCTTATTATATTCTGTAAAAGTATTTTTTCATGCTTTCCATCTAGAAACTAAAAATATATAAAAAGTTAAATTCTGGGGTTTCTAGCACTGTTTAAGTGCCATGGCTCTAGGAAAAAAAGTTATAAATGAGAAAATCTCATGTTAAAGTCATTCTACCTTGTCATTTAGAAATACATAATTCGAATTTTATGCTTTTATCATATTCTTACCTAGTTAGAGACATTGTTGTGCTAGATATTTACTTATTTTATCCACTACTCGAGAGTAAGGATTTATTTAAATGGTATATTGAATGTGAGGTTAACATAAATTGCTTAATGACTGAGACTTGATACTTGTATATAAGCAACTCATCTAATTAACAGAAAATCAGGATGTTACTTCAAATAGGTCATTTAAAATGGGATGTGATCTGGGAAAAATTCCTGTAATGTGTTATTAATATAAAATTATACAATTCTTTTGCATGAACTGTAGCTATAGTTAAGTTATATTGGATGTCTTTTATCTTTTATATACTTTAGAAAAGTTTTATTAGTTCTAAGAAAATAATCTTTAGTGTCTAGCACAACAGATTCTGAAGATAAAATATTCATAAAATAACTTTTTTCCCTTTTTATCCATCTCTCTTCCTGCCCATCCACATTGCTATTGTTTATGGTAGCACATCTTTCACTTCGAAAGTATCTATCTAGTTACCATTTTTTTTTAATTTTTAAAAATTTTCTTTGGGTAAATACCCAGTAATGGAATTAATGGATTATATGGTAGTTCTGTTTTTAATTTTTTTGAGGAACCTCCACACTATTTTCTATAGTGACTGCACCAATTTGCATTCCTATCAACAGTGCACAAGGGTTCCTCTTTCTCCATATCCTCTTCAAACCTTGTTATTCTTGTGTTTTTGACTTTAGCCCTTCTGCCAGGTGTGAGGTGATATCTTATTATGATTTTGATGTGTATTTCCCTGATGATGAGTGACATTGAGGATCTTTTCATGTATCTGTTGGCCATTTGTATGTCTTCTTTTGAAAAATGTCTATTCAGATCTTCTGAACATTTTAATTGGATTATTTGGTGTTTTGTGGTGTATAAATTCTTTATATATTTTGGAGATATCATTTACAAATATCTTCTCTCATTCAGTAAGTTGCCTTGTCATTTTGTTGGTGTTTTCCTTCATTGTGTAAAATAAAGTATCTTTTTAATCCATGAAAAGGAGTCACTGGAAGGAGCAGTGGTCCTGTGAGCAGTGACCTCAGGTCTGAGTATTGGAGAAGGACTTCCATTAAGACAGTGTGAAGAAGCTGGTGAGTCCTTAAACACATATGTGCACGCTCACACACACAAAATACAAAACTGAATAAACTTGCCAAAAGCATCCTTTCAGGTTTTGCAAATTGCTAAAGGCAGATAACAAATTGAAAGGAGTCTATTCTTTGAAAAGTATTAGGGATTTGGGAAGGAACAGTGCTCTGTGCCAACTTGTGTGAGGTTCCTCCCACCGAGACTGCAGTTGGTTGGATCACAAAGGTGGAGGCTGCAGGGACAAGGATAAGACAGGAAAGAGAGCAGAACCTTCTAGAAGAGGGAAAGTGATTTGTGGTGGGACACAAATCCTCGTGGTGTTGTCAGGTCTAAGGGACAAACTTGGTAGAACATTAGAATGTGGAAAAAACAGTTTTGCTGCCCTAAGATAGCAGTCTCAGTTGGGGTAAACAGAAGACTGACAAAAAACTTAGCAAGAAGATTCTAGGAATGAGAGCCGCAGAAGGGATGATAATATTTGAGCATAAGCTCTGCACAAACCATTGACCGCTAGTCTATGCAGCCACTAGTAAGCCAGGCTAAAAAGTAATAATAATATGAAAAAGAAGAAAAAGGAGGAGGAGGAGGAGGAAGACGAGGAGGAGGAGAGGAAAAGAGGAAAAATAACCCTGAGCAGAGACATCAGCAACTATACATCATGAAGAAGACACATTCTGAAGTTCCAGTCTAGGTAAAAAAATAAGAAATATAAAACAGAATACAGATATATTATGTGCATTATGCCATATAAAATTTCCAGTTTTCAATGGAATGAAGGTGATTCAAATGATAAGACATGCAAGGAAATAGAAAAATGTGACCCATACTGAAGAATAAATGCAGACAGTAGAAACTGATTCTGTAAAGACATAGATATTGGATTGAGTAGTCAAAGACCTCAAAGAAGTTATTATAATACACTTAAAGAATTAAAGCAAGTCATAAGGATAACAACTCAACAAATAGTGAATTTCAACAGAGAAAAAAAAAACTGCAAAGAAAACCAAATGGGAATTCTAGGGTTAAAAAGAACAAAAACAAAAGTGAAAAATTCAGAAACTGACTCAGCAGTAGACATGATATTGCAGAAGAAAAATCAGTGTACTTGTAGGATGATCAATAGAAATTAGTTCATAAAACAGAGACAACAGATTGAAGTAAAATCAACAAAGCTTCAGAGACCATGTAACAATCTGAAGCATTACATCACAGATGTAATGAGAGTCCATGAAGGACAGGAAACAGACAAAGGGACTGAAGAAAAGATTGGAATAAACCATGACTAAAAACTTCCTAAATTTGATTTTGAAATCACATCATTACAAATAATTTCTGTAAACTCTCTGACCCTTGAGGAAGTGGAAAATAACTCTTTATGCCTTAAGTGCCCACTACCTATAGCGACTTTCTTTCAAAGTGTGGAAAGGAAGGGGGAAAAAGAAACTTTATGGTGAAGAAACTTTGCAAACATTACCTAAAGCCAGGTCATCAAGGTTAATATCAACAGTAGTAAATCATATTGATAATCTATACCTTTAATATGATGTGATAAAAATGATAATTTATCTCTGTGATCTTTTTCCTCAAGATACATTATTCCAGTCAAATCATGGGAAAAACATCAGACAAATCTCAGTTGAAGGACATTTTGCAAAAGAGCTGATCAGTAACTTGAAAATGTCAGAGATCAAAAATAAGAAAAGCCTAAGAAATTGTTAAACCAAGAGGCTCAAAGGAGACAGGACTACTAAATGTAGATATCTTGAATGGGACCTTGAGATAACCAGAGAACATTAAAGAAGCACTGAGGAAATTTAAATAAAATTTGGACCTTAGTTAATAATAATGTGTCAATATTGGCTCATTATCTGTGACAAATGCACCATACCTCTATAAGATTCTAATAATAAGGAATACTGAGTGTGGACTGTAGGCAAAGAAAAATTGTTCCTCTATCCTCCAGGGTCTTCCAACTGGACTAATAATTAAATTTAAATGAGACAGATTAACAGAAGAAAAAAACCCAGTGCTTTATTTTGTGCACACAGAGGTTCAATAATGAAAATGAGACCTAAGGAAATGAGCAAGGTAGGGAGTTTTTAGACAATGAGACAATAAATTTTTGAGAAATGGACAGGAAAAAGAAAATAGGTGTTTGGGAGCTTTAATTAGTAGGAAATTTTAGGCATAATTTAGGCCGAGGTAGTAGATTTGAAAAAAAATAAGGTTTGTTTTCACAGCTTTCTTGGCTTTAAAGTTTCTACCTCTGGTGATAAGGATCTCTTTTTTACTTATTAGGACATGTGGTGTATTTTTCATATGAGAGTTTTCTATTTCCTGTTTTCACAGGGATAGAGGAAGCTCTGAGTGTTCTTGCATTGACGGTTTCTTAAGTAACTTTTATTTACAATAATATGTCAAGGTTGCACATTTTGGAACGGCCTGCCCTTGACCTCTATAGGGCTATTTGAGAATTCTCTGTACTATCTTCCCCAATGTTTTTTTCAAGCTAAAATTCATCTAAAGTTAAAAGTTCATTTTTAAATGGAGGAAAAAATTGACCTACAGGTCCAAGCATCTCAAAAACATAACATAAACACAGTGATCCACTTCATGACAATTATATTCAAACTGCTGAATGACAAAAGATAAGCTTTTGATAGCAGAAAAGAAAAAAAAGAAACTTCATTACGTATAAGGGAACAGGAAGTGATTAACACCTATTAAAGGTTTTATATCCAGAAAAAGTATTTATCTTCATAAATTGTCTTCTGAAATTTAGATTAAAGTAGTATGATTGGTTAACTGAAAACACTCATATTACTTGTGCCAAGAAGAATGGAAAGACCATATATTCCTAATAATGAGCCTTGATCCAAAAGAAGTTTAGGAAGTTAAATATTCCCTTAATAAATCTTGCAAAACTTTGGTTTGTAATATGCTTTTTTCTTTACAAATTCTGCCCTCCTCACCAAATGTCTTCAACTAGATTGACATAAGGAATAAATGTACCTTAAAAAGAAATAGTCACTCTTTTAAAATATTACTGCATTACATTTCTCCCAATTCAATACTATTTTGCAGTTCTTTTTCATCAGACAAATGTAGATAAAGGAAAAGTAGAAATCAATTAACCCAGCTTGTATTGTGCAGACAATAGAGAATCATTAGGTTCTTTAGAATAAAAAATGATAAGATAAGAGGTACTATGGAGAGATTAATCTAATAGTCTATGTGTATGGGATAAATTAATGAGAATCAGTTAATATAGATCTGTTAAGAAGTAATTTTGTGACAATACTAGAATGACCTGATCTCTATAGACAGATAGAATTATAAGGAATAACAGATGTTTTACTGGATTCAAAAAATGGGGTAAAGAATGTTTAGAACAAAATTAAAAAGAGAATGAGTGATAGGAAAAGCAGGAAACAGGGTACAGATATTAGTATGCAAAATTCTCCATGATCTGATCCCAAATAACCTCTCTTGCCCTGTACTTACTCTCCTTTACTCAAATCTGGTGCTCCTGCCAAACAGAATTATGTGCTGTGTTCTAATTTATGTCATGAACTTGTCATCTCTAAGGACATTTACTTGAGACATTCACTACACTTTTCAGTACACAGTACTGCTATGTTCAACTGGGTGATTCATTCTTTTAGTAACATTAAATAGGTATTTATTAAGTTACTACTTGAAGGAACAGTACTATATTCTGTGTCTGACAGCTTAGTAGGGAAGTACTGGTAAAAAATGGTTTTAGTAGAACATGGCCAGTGAATCATAAAGGTATGTAAAAGCCCAGTGCAAAGGCTCCATTGCTATTAGGTGGGCAAAGACCAGTGAGCCTGGAGACAAAGTAAAAGAATAAGGAGAACTTGCTTCAATGAAAATAAGTTAGATTTTACCCCTCAAGGTCCATTTTACTAAATTTGACTGATAACAAATATCACGAAGTCTACTTAAGGAGAGTATGTCTTTTGGGTGCCAGGTGGTTCGGTTAGTTAAGCATCCCATTTCAGCTCATGTCATGATCTCACCATTTGTGGGTTTGAGGCCTTCATCGGGCTGTCTGCAGTCAGCACAGAACTTGCTTTGGATCCTCTGTGTTGCTCTCTCTCCACCTCTGCCCTGCCCCACTCTTTCTCTCTCTCTCTCTCTCTCAAAAATAAATAAACATTAAAAAAAAAAAAGAGTATGTGTCTCATAGAGATTCTGTGTTGATGAGCCTTTGAAGAATTTTAAACAAGGAAAATTACATAATCAAGTTCGGATGTCAGAAGCTTTTTTGGAGATATATAGAAAGAATTGAGGGGATGTTGACTTTAACAGCAGTTGGAATACTTGAGAGAAATAATTTAGACATCTAGAATTGTAGGACTGAAGATAAAAGGTGAAGATTTTTACAAAATATGAGAGGTTATTTGAATGATACGAGCTCATTGAGAATTTCATTGATCATCTTTAGACAGAAGGGATCTCTCTCATGAAACCTTGCATCTTGTTTATGCAGCTTACAACACACTGCTAGAGATGATCCTTATTTGTGTACGTTTTGCATGACTGATATCTTTCAGACACACGTGCACATACACACACATGCACACACACACGCACGTCTCTGTGCTTGTGTACAAACATGCTTATATGTATTAGTTTGTAATTACTTTGTGGCTGTGAGATCAGACTTATCGAGAAATTGTGTTGTATCAAGATGTTGCTCAGCTACTACTCACTGAATACTTGAATTAACTGAACTTACATGATTATAAGGTAGCTATTAAAAGAAAACTTTGATTGAGGGTAGGTCTATGTAATAGACTAGAATTCTGCTTCAGGGTTTTGTCTGAGTCACTATTCTTTTTTAACCATTTTACCCTTTTTTCCCCAAGTATAAAATGGGAATAATAATGGTTACCTGCCTCAAAGGGTGTTGTGAAGACTAGCTAGTTGACAGTTTTAAACTATTTTGAAGATGGAATGTACTATAAATGCTCCAAGGAAAGTTTTTAAAAGCACAATGGAATAAAACCCTTGAACCATGGCATTAGGAAAGTTAGTATGTCTTTTAGGCTGGCAATCTTCAACCGATAAAGAATTCTATGGGAAATTAACTCCACAACATTCTTTATTTTCTTGCCTCTTTTCTACTTTCTTTTGTAGCTAATATCTGGCTAGTGACTGAATTCAATAGGAAAGTTCCAGTTATGCCATATTTTGAAATAGATGTTACTCATAAAGAAAGAAATGCAATGAAGATTATAAAATGGTCATTAATCACACTGGAAAATGTAGTCTCTTCAGTATAGCACTGTATTCAGAATTCACCAGAACTCTTTTAAAATTCACTTCATCATTAGGAATTCAAGGATATTTTGAAGTTGTCTAGAAGCAAATGTTCATTTTTGTGTGGAAATGTACTTTAATAATTTTCCTAAAACATAAATATCAGAACTAGGTCAGAACTTCATTTTTCAAAACAATTGCTTGTTTTCTTCCAAATGCCAAATGACATATTCAAAACTCTGAAAAAGAAATTATTTCCTCTAGTCGGTCTTATTAAGAATATTTACACATTTACATACCCTAGTTAAAAACAAAAATCCGCATGCATATAGGCTAGAGCAGAAGAACTGTACACTGGGCAATTTTTGTGCTAAAGAAATGTTTATAAATGAAACAAAATAACCAAGTTCATGTGTGCTTTAACAAAGCTGAGATGCATCCTCACCACTCTAGAAACAAGCAAACCAAAACTCTTAAGATTAACAACAGGAACAAAACCCCCAACTTCCTATGACATATCATTTAGCCTTGTGAAAGGAAGATATCCTGCTGTTTGCAACAACGTGGATCCACCACAAGAGTGTTAAGCTAAGTGAAATAAGCCAGACAGAGAAAGACAAATACCACATCGTACCCCTTACATATGGAATCTAGAAAGAAAAAAATCAAAGTCGCAGAAACAGAGAGTAGAAAAGTGGCTGCCAGAGACTGGGTGGGGCGCAGTGGGGGGAAATTTGGAAAGGTTAGTAAAAGGGTACACTTTCAACTATAAGGTGAATAAGGTCTGAGGATCTAATGTATTACATGGTGACTATAGTTGGTAACACTGTATTGTATAATTGAAATTTGCCAAGACAGTAGAATGGAAGTGTTCTCTCTCACAAAAACAAACATAAATACCTGAGGTGATGGAGGCATAATTAACTTGATGGAGCGATTCCTTTCACAATGTATACATATAGTAAATAATCATGATGTACTTATTAAATATCTTACAATTTTGTCAAGTATACCTTGCAGGGGTGAAAGGCCAAAATGTGCTGCCCTGAGTATGCCTCAAAATGTGCCACCTTGGCGTATTGATTATTTTAAATAAAAGTTGCTTAAAAGACAGCCTGTGTAAGGACACTAAGACCCCCATCCATCCCCCTGAAAGCAGGAAATAAACTCCGTTTGTGAAAGGTATTTCTCCTGTACCGTGAGATACATGTACAGAGACATCCTTGTCCCCAGAGATAGGAAATTCAGGGCCAGAAGGCCTTATAAACAACCCTTACTTTTTACTAATTTTCTATCCCAGCCCAAATTCTGTTTAGAATTCCTTGCTTTGGGGCACTTGGGTGGCTAAGTTGGTTAAGCATCCAACTCATGGTTTCGGCTCAGGTCATGATCTCATGTTTTGTGAGTTTGATCCCTGCATCCGGCTCCACACTGCTGGTGCAGAGGCTGCTTGGGATTTCTTTCTCTCTCTCTCTCTCTCTCTCTCTCTCTCTCTTTCCTCTCTCTCTCTCTCTCAATAAATAAACTTAAAAAAAAAAAGAATCCCTTGCTAATCGAAGCTCACAAAGTTGAGTTATATTTTCCCTGTCAATTCCTCACAGATTTATTGTATCTTTGTCTAAAAACTATAAAGCTGCCTGACTTGGTAATTTCTTTAATTCTCAATTTCATTATTGGGTTTCTGTGCTCATGTAATAACTAATTGTGATTTTTTTTCCCTCATGTTAATCTGTCTCATGTAAATTTAATTATTAGTCCAGCTGGAAGACTTTGAAGGGCCAAGAAAGAATTTTTCCTTTTCTTCAACCTCAATAAAACTAAAAAAAAAAAAAAAAAACAAGTTGAAAGTCAAAGAACTGAAGAAACCTACATTCTGTAAGTGGAGGACAGTGAGGATATACAAAGAAGCAATGGGATAACTATAATAGACTTGAGTTAGGTAAACTAGATGCAGAATTTAGAGAATTAGATAAATAGACTGCAAGGTTACTGAGCATGTCTGTGTTATTCACCACCGTATTTCCAGCACCTGTAATGGTTTCACCCTATAGTAGGAACTCAATCAATATTTGTTGAGTCAATAAATAAAGAAATATGAATTTGTACCTTGAAGTGGTAAGCAGTATAGATCAATTGTAGCTCCTTAAGCAGCAGAGTGGCAGAATGAAATGTGTTTATAAAGGTTATTTTGGCAGTGGTTATATGAGGTGACACCAGAGGAATAATCACATGGCACCGTTGACGGAACCATTTCTATGGGAGTTTGCTTGACTCAGCCATGTTTTGAACATCTCATCATCTATGCTTTCAAATGCAAGAAAATTCCAACATTACGGATACTATCAATTGAATCAATCTGACATTTATGCTTTACGATATCTTGCTGAGCTATCACAGGATTTGCATTATACATAAGCAGTGAACCAAGAAGGAAAGGCTTTGTATCCACTACATTTGGCAGCAAAGCTATATAAAACAAAGCTCTTCTACATTTGTATTAAAGTTGACATCAGGGTGCCTGTGCCTACAGAAAATGGAAGGCCAAAAAAGAAAAGGTATTTGCTCTTGAATTTTATTTTATTTATTTATTTTTCACTGTTTCTAGTTTTGTTTTTTGTTTTTTGTTTTTTAATGACAGTCACAGAAAGATAATACAGGACCTCTTTCCAGAGTTCACAACCTAGATAAGAAAGCAAGAGCTATCACTTAATGGAGGCAAATTATTCCAGGAGATAAATGCCCATGAATGTGCTTTTCAAAATACAAGTCCTTATACAAATGCTTAACTAAATGCTGACTTTGCGGTGTTTCCATTATATCTGAAAGGCTTTGAAAAATACAAAATCGTGTGATTGGGTAAAACCAGTGGTCCAGCTAGCCAAAGATCCTATCCAGTGGCACCAATAACCACTGGGAAAGCAGAGGTAACTGCCAAATAATTTTTAACCCATGAATTTATCCAAAGTTTGAAAATACTGTGGGAAATCTTAGGAATCCCAGCAATCAGTGAATGGGTCATCCATATACCCAGTAGACCTGCATGTGCTATGCACGGCCACTCAAAATGCCTCTCACAGTAGCAGCACTTGAGAAGTCAACAATCTCCTGGCATCTGGTTTTGCCCTGCCCTCTCCTATCTTCAATCACCAGTGTCAAAGGACACATATCAGTAGTTGGAAAGCATTGAACTCTGATAATAAAGCAAAAATCAGAGGTAAAGGCAAATGTTTAACCAGTCACATTCAAACACAAGCTAGTGAATGAAAAATTTTAGGTTCAAAGGGCCAAATACTCTGCATTCTGGAGAAACCTCCATTTAAGTTTCTCATTCTGGTGAGTATGTTCACATTGCACTTTGCTGCCACAAACTGAAGGGGTGTACATTTTTGGTGTAGATTTATCAATTGAAGATTTGAATTAGGAGACAAAGAAAATATTTTGTATTCATGCATTTTAAAAATATCCATCCAAGGGGGCACCTGGGTGGCTCAGTCAGTTGAGCGTCTGAGTTCATCTCATGGTTCCTGAGCTCGAGCCAAGAACTGGGATCTCTGCTGACAGCTCAGAGCCTGGAGCCTGCTTCAGATTCTTTGTCTCCGTCTCTCTCTGCCCTCCCCTCTTTCCTCTCTCTCTCTCTCTCTCTCTCTCAAAAATAAATAAACATTAAAAAAATAAAAATACCCATCCATGGGAAAGGAGCCAAGGGTTAGTTTCCTATGGTGGGGGGTTGGGGGGTGGAATGTTCTCATGGAGATACTATAAAGCTATGTCAGTTCATTTCCTGTTCTTTAACAGATTCTGCGGTGCAGCTGTTGTCTTGTTCAGGTTCAGGAAGCTCATTCAGAAGTATTGCAACGTCCCCATGTGGCAGCTTGTCTGTTGCCAAGCATCGTCAATCAAATCCAAGACCCCTCCATCTCTCTGGACCTCACTGTCCATTCTCCTGAAGCTTTAATCTTGTTAAATTGGTGCCAGATCCAGTGTTGCACTCTGCTCTTGAATTTTAATCTTAAAACAAAATGAACATAAATAAAACCAAGACAAATGACAAAAATAATAAAACATAAATATTCTTCACTTTTATTATAAATATGCTTGTCCACATAGAGCCTAATTTTGAAAACATCAAGAAGCAAGAGGCTTATTTTTCAAATATTTGTTTTGACAATGAAGAAAAAGTCAATATGGGGAGGCCTGGGTGGCTGTCGGTTAAGCATCTGACTTCGACTCAGGTCATAATCTCCACGTTCGTGAGTCTGAGCCCCGAATCGGTTTCTCTGCTGTCATTGTGGACCCTGCTTCGGATCCTCTGTCTCCCTGTCTCTCTGTTCCTCCCTTGCTTGTGCACGTGCTCTCGCTCTCTCAAAATTAAACACACATTAAAATTAAAAAAAGGAAAGAATTACTTTCTACTTATTCTAGTTTTATCTCATTTTCCTATTTAATGAAAAATAGTTTTGGAGTTGTGATACTCTAGATGTCCTGAATGTATCATCGTTATTACGAGTAATACTATTGTGAATGTTATTATTATATTAGTAATTATTTTTGTCACTATGATCATGTAAAATATATATGTTATAAAATTTATAATAATAATGCATTCCATTAACATTGGTATTGGGCTTTATTTTCACATACATTATTTCATTTTTCACAAAATGCATGATCTTAGCATGGGCTTTGCCTGTCTGTGCCCACATATCACACTGCTTTAACCCTTTCTGACTGTTGTATGGTAAAAATGAACTTTTTTCTATCTTAGGTCAGGTTTCTTAGAAATAGACTCTGAGAGAGAGAGACATGTGCTTAGGAGTTTAGGAGCTGAAAAGAAGTGAAGGAAGGAAAGGTTTAGGCAGAAGAAGTTGAATAAGGATACTTAAGCACCATAAGCCACCATAAGCAAAGTGTTTGGCTGGTGTACATTTTATTATCGTTCTTTTATATCAGGGAATCTGCTAATCAGAAATACTAGATGACTCCAGGTCACCCAGTCATTATAGAACTAGTCTTTCTTGTCCTATTTATTTTCCTCCACCATATTGCTATGCTTCTAGCTGCTTTGCTTTCACTAGGGACGTCTTTCTTTAATCTCTGGACAAAATTAAAATTTATCACTGAAATATTGAACGTGTCCAAATTCATTATTGACCTTATTGAGAATAAAACATTTGTCTAAGCTTACAGGATGGAATTCTACTTTATTTTCAACTTGGTTACAGAAGATCTATATTCGAAAACTTAATTATCTTGCATAAATAGATATAGTGTACTACAGCCCGATCATTTTTCTCACTTTTGCAATAAAAGGAAATTTAGAAGCCAAAAGGATCAACTGCATAATTGTTAAGAGTTTTTCAGGAACCCATGTTTTTAATCTACCTATCTCTCTAAGCCTTTGCATAGATACTTCTGTGCTTTCCTAACCAATAATAAATTCAGCAAGTTAATGTTCAATAAATAATGTGCTACTCTATAGAGAAGCTCTTTCCCTCCCTCTTTTTCCATCTGAGTAATTAATACTGTTACCCAATATTAGCTCCTAACACAAGGATTTCAAAAGGTATTGTCTGCTATAGAATAGAATTGTCACTCTTAAGTATTGGAATTGAATCACTATATGGTAGTAAAATATGACAAAAAATTAGCTTCTACCTAAGTAATAAACTTCCTTTCCCTGAAATAACAAAAATAACATAAACATCATGAGCTAAATTATTAAATTATCATACAGTTATGTCTGAGACAGGAGAAAATCATTCTAAAAGTATGAAAGTACTCTAGCAAGAATTGACTAAAACCTCATTAAAGTAATTAACATAATTAAGAAAAAGTATATTTCTTTAATGAGGACTCTGCTTGAATCTGGAAACATCAGGAAGTCATATTTCGCACATTCTTATTTAAGCACCAAGATACTTGCTGTCTTAATAAGCAGGAAAATCCTTATTTTGGATGTGAATGAATCAGGTTGTCTTAGTAGAATGACGCTTTTACCCATTCAGATCACAGTGACTTTCCTTTTTTCTGATTCTGTGCTTACCAAACACATTTCTGATTGTAATTTGACTTTTAGACTAGCACATGTACAGATAGCATCTTAGTCATATTTGGGCCTTTAGTATAGCTTGCTCAAGGAGAGAAAATGTGCTGATCTACCTTTGAGTTCAGGCATTAAACATCTGTCTCTGGGGGCTTGGTTAATATGAGCCAGCTCTTATGAGACAAGTCTATTCTTAGTGTGTTGATACATCCAATCCTTATGTTTGCCAAGGCTAAGGAACTGACTACAGGCAGCTGCAGTGAACACTCAGAAATGATGAGGACAGATGAGGCATCCTGGAGAGAGCCAACGCCTTTCTTGCTACTCTTGTGCCCAAGGCAACTTTTATTTTAACTTTAGTATCGAGCATTTACTGTGTATTCAAAATCATGATAATAGCTCTTGAGAATTCACAGTTAGAAAACTTGAAACTTTTTCCAAGGAACTGAAAAACTCATTTATGAAATAATTTTATTCTTGATCTGATAAAGGCAATAACTGAGAATTCTAAGTATGAAGGACCACACTGTGTTAAAACTACAATATCATTATGAGAGGAAAAGCATTCCAATTCCTTTATTTTACATCCATATGTGGGAAGAAAGCTTTTCCCATTTTATTTCCCTACGTTGTCCAGAGTCATTATTTTAAATCATATTTGCTAAGTCCGATGTTCAAAAAACCTTTAAAATGGCCTCTTCTGTTCCACTAGAACAAAATGCATTATCTTAACATGGGCTTTGCCTAACTGTCTGTGTCCACATAAGAAACTGCTCTAACCCTTTCTGTCATATGGTAAAAATGAACTTTTTCCTATCTTGGGTCAGGTTTCTTGGAAATAGACTCTGAGAGAGAGAGAGATACATGTGCTTAGGAGTTTTATTGGAGCTGAACAAGGATACATTTAAAAACAAAGCCCAAGTTTGTCCCGGTGGGCACTCTAGAGCTTGAAAGGCCTTTCAGAGTGTTACTAAACTGTGACAAGAGGCAGGAACCTGCACTTCCATCCTGAAGGGGAAATCTAGATAGTGCCTCACAGCATCTACTCTGGCTTTTCTGAACAGATGAACATCTTTCCCTACAGAGGAGTTTTTCACATGTTTTTCTGTTCCTCTTATCTGGAATGCTCTCTTCCTTCACCACCCTGCTACTGTTGTCTGAAAATTTTGGGTTATTTGTCAAGTCATTTAAAATGTTATAAATTTCTGGGGCCTTGGGTGGCTCAGTTGGTTAAGTGTCCAACTTTGGTTCAGGTCATGATCTCACAGTTTGTGAGTTTAAGCCCTGTGTTGGGCTCCAGGCTGACATCTTGAAGCGTGGAGCCTGCTTCAGATTTTGTGTCTCCCTCTCTCTCTCTGCCCCTCCCCTATTTTCACTCTGCCTCTCTCTCAATAATAAACATTTAAATTTTTTTTTAAAGTTATAAATTCTTCAGAAAGATTTTCTCTGATCTGTGAGTCTAAAGTACATTTTTCTTTTAAGCCCTATCATAGCAACCTATACTTTTTATGTAAAATATTTTTATATAAAATTAATGAAGTACATAATTATATTCACTTAAAAGTATTTATTTGTCACTGAGGATATATGCTAACTATATAGATGTGACAGAAGCTATACTCTTTAAGATAATAGTATAATACAAATGAAGAACAGCAATACTAAACAGAAAGACCACACAAAAAAATATAATTATGTACTTTATTAATTTTATACACTTTGGTGAAAATGTAAATTGTTTTAACCACAATGGAAAACAGTATGGAAGTCCCTCAAAATAATAAAAATGGAATGAAATAATAACAATACGTAACAGCAATTCCACTTTTGGATATATGTCTGAAGAAAACAAAACCGTTTTGTTGAAGAGATATCTGCACTGCCCTGTTCACTGCAGCATTATTCACAATAGCCAAGGTATGGCAGCAACCTAAGTGTTTGAATGGATATATGTATAACGAAATTTAATATATAGACAAAATATTATTCAACATTAAAAAAAAAGACATCCTACCTTCTGTATCGCAGGAATGAATCTGGAGGATATTACGTTAAGTGAAATAATCCAGAAAAGATAAAGTACATGGTATCACCTATATGTGGAATCCAAAACACACACAAAAAATTGAACTCATAGAGTAGAAAAGTTGTTGCCAGGGACTGGAGTGGGAGAAATAAAGAGAGTTTGCTGAAAAGGCACAAACTTTCAGCTATAAGATGAATAAGATCTGAGGATCTAATGAATAACATGGTAACTGTAGTCGATGACAAAATATTGAAATCTAAAATTTACTAAGAGAGTAGAACTTAAATATTTTCACTAAAAAAAGGCAATATACAAGTTGATGAATATGCTAATTAACTTAGTGGGAGGAATCTTTTCATATATATATATTAGAAATATATATTTTTGGGGGTGGTAGGGAAGATGGCGGCGTAGGAGGACACTGGGCTCACCGCGCATCCTGCTGATCACTTAGATTCCACCTACACCTGCCTAAATAACCCAGAAAACCACCAGAGGATTAGCAGAACGGAGTCGCCGGAGCCAAGCACAGACGAGAGGCCCACGGAAGAGGGTAGGAAGGGCGGCGAGGCGGTGCGCGCTCCACGGACTGGCGGGAGGGAGCCGGGGCGGAGGGGCGGCTCGCCGGCCAAGCAGAGCCCCCGAGTCTGGCTTGCAAAAAGCGGAGGGGCCTGACTGTGTTCCGACAGCAAGCGCGACTTAGCGGCTGGGAGGTCATAAGTTAACAGCTCTGCTCAGAAAGCGGGAAGGCTGGAGGACAAAGGGAAGGAGAGCTGCTGAGCCCCCTGACGACAGAGCTCAGTTTGGTGGGGAACAAAGGCGCTCGCCAGCGCCATCTCCCCCGCCCATCCCCCAGCCAAAATCCCAAAGAGCACCAGTTCCTGCCAGGGAACTTGCTCGCTCCCCGCAAACACCCAACTCTGCGCTTCTGCGGAGCCAAACCTCCGGCAGCGGATCTGACTCCCTCCTGCTGCCACAGGGCCCCTCCTGAAGTGGATCACCTAAGGAGAAGCAAGCTAAGCCTGCCCCTCCTGCCCTTGTGCACCTTGCCTACCCACCCCAGCTAAGACGCCAGATCCCCAGCATCACAAGCCTGGCAGTGTGCAAGTAGCCCAGACAGACCACCCCACCCCACAGTGAATCCCGCCCCTAGGAGAGGGGAAGAGAAGGCACGCAGCAGTCTGACTGTGGCCCCAGCGGTGGGCTCGGGGCAGACATCAGGTCTGACTGCGGCTCCGCCCACCAACTCCAGTTATACACCACAGCACAGGGGAAGTGCCCTGCAGGTCCTCACCACGCCAGGGACTATCCAAAATGACCAAGCGGAAGAATTCCCCTCAGAAGAATCTCCAGGAAATAACAACAGCTAATGAGCTGATCAAAAAGGATTTAAATAATATAACAGAAAGTGAATTTAGAATAATAGTCATAAAATTAATCGCTGGGCTTGAAAACAGTATAGCTGACAGCAGAGAATCTCTTGCTACAGAGATCAAGGGACTAAGGAACAGTCACGAGGAGCTGAAAAACGCTTTAAACGAAATGCATAACAAAATGGAAACCACCACGGCTCGGATTGAAGAGGCAGAGGAGAGAATAGGTGAACTAGAAAATAAAGTTATGGAAAAAGAGGAAGCTGAGAAAAAGAGAGATAAAAAAATCCAGGAATATGAGGGGAAAATTAGAGAACTAAGTGATACACTAAAAAGAAATAATATACGCATAATTGGTATCCCAGAGGAGGAAGAGAGAGGGAAAGGTGCTGAAGGGGTACTTGAAGAAATCATAGCTGAGAACTTCCCTGAACTGGGGAAGGAAAAAGGCATTGAAATCCAAGAGGCACAGAGAACTCCCTTCAGACGTAACTTGAATTGATCTTCTGCACGACATATCATAGTGAAACTGGCAAAATACAAGGATAAAGAGAAAATTCTGAAAGCAGCAAGGGGTAAACGTGCCCTCACATGTAAAGGGAGACCTATAAGACTCGTGACTGATCTCTCTTTTGAAACTTGGCAGGCCAGAAAGAATTGGCACGAGATTTTCAGTGTGCTAGACAGAAAAAATATGCAGCCGAGAATCCTTTATCCAGCAAGTCTGTCATTTAGAATAGAAGGAGAGATAAAGGTCTTCCCAAACAAACAAAAACTGAAGGAATTTGTCACCACTAAACCAGCCCTCCAAGAGATCCTAAGGGGGATCCTGTGAGACAAAGTACCAGAGACATCACTACAAGCATAAAACATACAGACATCACAATGACTCTAAACCCATATCTTTCTATAATAACACTGAATGTAAATGGATTAAATGCGCCAACCAAAAGACATAGGGTATCAGAATGGATAAAAAAACAAGACCCATCTATTTGCTGTCTACAAGAGACTCATTTTAAACCTGAGGAAAGCTTTAGATTGAGAGTGAGGGGATGGAGAACTATTTATCATGCTACTGGAAGCCAAAAGAAAGCTGGAGTAGCCATCCTTATATCAGACAAACTAGACTTTAAATTAAAGGCTGTAACAAGAGATGAAGAAGGACATTATATAATAGTGACAGGGTCTATCCATCAGGAAGAGCTAACAATTATAAATGTCTATGCGCCGAATACCGGAGCGCCCAAATATATAAAACAATTACTCATAAACATAAGCAACCTTATTGATAAGAATGTGGTAATTGCAGGGGACTTTAACACCCCACTTACAGAAATGGATAGATCATCTAGACACACGGTCAATAAAGACACAAGGGCCCTGAATGAGACATTGGATCAGATGGACTTGACAGATATATTTAGAACTCTGCATCCCAAAGCAACAGAATATACTTTCTTCTCGAGTGCACATGGAACACTCTCCAAGATAGATCATATACTGGGTCACAAAACAGCCCTTCATAAGTTTACAAGAATTGAAATCATACCATGCATACTTTCAGACCACAATGCTATGAAGCTTGAAATCAACCACAGAAAAAAGTCTGGAAAACCTCCAAAAGCATGGAGGTTAAAGAACACCCTACTAACGAATGAGTGGGTCAACCAGGCAATTAGAGAAGAAATTAAAAAATATATGGAAACAAACGAAAATGAAAATACAACAATCCAAATGCTTTGGGACGCAGCAAAGGCAGTCCTGAGAGGAAAATACATTGCAATCCAGGCCTATCTCAAGAAACAAGAAAAATCCCAAATACAAAATCTAACAGCACACCTAAAAGAAATAGAAGCAGAACAGCAAAGGCAGCCTAAACCGAGCAGAAGAAGAGAAATAATAAAGATCAGAGCAGAAATAAACAATATAGAATCTAAAAAAACTGTAGAGCAGATCAACGAAACCAAGAGTTGGTTTTTTGAAAAAATCAACAAAATTGACAAACCTCTAGCCAGGCTTCTCAAAAAGAAAAGGGAGATGACCCAAATAGATAAAATCATGAATGAAAATGGAATGATTACAACCAATCCCTCAGAGATACAAACAATTATCAGGGAATACTATGAAAAATTATATGCCAACAAATTGGACAACCTGGAAGAAATGGACAAATTCCTGAACACCCACACTCTTCCAAAACTCAATCAGGAGGAAATAGAAAGCTTGAACAGACCCATCACCAGCGAAGAAATTGAATCGGTTATCAAAAATCTCCCAACAAATAAGAGTCCAGGACCAGATGGCTTCCCAGGGGAGTTCTACCAGATGTTTAAAGCAGAGATAATACCTATCCTTCTCAAGCTATTCCAAGAAATAGAAAGGGAAGGAAAACTTCCAGACTCATTCTATGAAGCCAGTATTACTTTGATTCCTAAACCAGACAGAGACCCAGTAAAAAAAGAGAACTACAGGCCAATATCCCTGATGAATATGGATGCAAAAATTCTCAATAAGATACTAGCAAATCGAATTCAACACCACATAAAAAGAATTATTCACCATGATCAAGTGAGATTCATTCCTGGGATGCAGGGCTGGTTCAACATTCGCAAATCAATCAACGTGATACATCACATTAACAAAAAAAAAGAGAAGAACCATATGATCCTGTCAATCGATGCAGAAAAGGCCTTTGACAGAATCCAGCACCCTTTCTTAATAAAAACTCTTGAGAAAGTCGGGATAGAAGGAACATACTTAAAGATCATAAAAGCCATTTATGAAAAGCCCACAGCTAACATCATCCTCAACGGGGAAAAACTGAGAGCTTTCTCCCTGAGATCAGGAACACGACAGGGATGCCCACTCTCACCGCTGTTGTTTAACATAGTGCTGGAAGTTCTAGCATCAGCAATCAGACAACAAAAGGAAATCAAAGGCATCAAAATTGGCAAAGATGAAGTCAAGCTTTCGCTTTTTGCAGATGACATGATATTATACATGGAAAATCCGATAGACTCCACCAAAAGTCTACTAGAACTGATACATGAATTCAGCAAAGTTGCAGGATACAAAATCAATGTACAGAAATCAGTTGCATTCTTATACACTAACAATGAAGCAACAGAAAGACAAGTAAAGAAACTGATCCCATTCACAATTGCACCAAGAAGCATAAAATACCTAGGAATAAATCTAACCAAAGATGTAAAGGATCTGTATGCTGAAAACTATAGAAAGCTTATGAAGGTAATTGAAGAAGATTTAAAGAAATGGAAAGACATTCCCTGCTCATGGATTGGAAGAATAAATATTATCAAAATGTCAATACTACCCAAAGCTATCTACACATTCAATGCAATCCCAATCAAAATCGCACCAGCATTCTTCTCGAAACTAGAACAAGCAATCCTAAAATTCATATGGAACCACAAAAGGCCCCGAATAGCCAAAGTAATTTTGAAGAAGAAGACCAAAGCAGGAGGCATCACCATCCCAGACTTTAGCCTCTACTACAAAGCTGTCATCATCAAGACAGCATGGTATTGGCACAAAAACAGACACATAGACCAATGGAATAGAATAGAAACCCCAGAACTAGACCCACAAACATATGGCCAACTAATCTTTGACAAAGCAGGAAAGAACATCCAATGGAAAAAAGACAGTCTCTTTAACAAATGGTGCTGGGAGAACTGGACAGCAACATGCAGAAGGTTGAAACTAGACCACTTTCTCACACCATTGACAAAAATAAACTCAAAATGGATAAAGGACCTGAATGTGAGACAGGAAACCATCAAAACCTTAGAGGAGAAAGCAGGAAAAGACCTCTCTGACCTCAGCCGTAGCAATCTCTTACTCGACACATCCCCAAAGGCAAGGGAATTAAAAGCAAAAGTGAATTCCTGGGACCTTATGAAGATAAAAAGCTTCTGCACAGCAAAGGAAACAACCAACAAAACTAAAAGGCAACCAACGGAATGGGAAAAGATATTTGCAAATGACATATCGGACAAAGGGCTAGTATCCAAAATCTATAAAGAGCTCACCAAACTCCACACCCGAAAAGCAAATAACCCAGTGAAGAAATGGGCAGAAAACATGAATAGACACTTCTCTAAAGAAGACATCCGGATGGCCAACAGGCACATGAAAAGATGTTCAGAGTCGCTCCTTATCAGGGAAATACAAATCAAAACCACACTCAGATATCACCTCACGCCAGTCAGAGTGGCCAAAATGAACAAATCAGGAGACTATAGATGCTGGCGAGGATGCGGAGAAATGGGAACCCTCTTGCACTGTTGGTGGGAATGCAAATTGGTGCAGCCGCTCTGGAAAGCAGTGTGGAGGTTCCTCAGAAAATTAAAAATAGACCTACCCTATGACCCAGCAATAGCACTGCTAGGAATTTATCCAAGGGACACAGGAGTACTGATGCATAGGGGCACTTGTACCCCAATGTTCATAGCAGCACTCTCAACAATAGCCAAATTATGGAAAGAGCCTAAATGTCCATCAACTGATGAATGGATAAAGAAATTGTGGTTTATATACACAATGGAGTACTACGTGGCAATGAGAAAAAATGAAATATGGCCTTTTGTAGCAACGTGGATGGAACTGGAGAGTGTGATGCTAAGTGAAATAAGCCATACAGAGAAAGACAGATACCATATGGTTTCACTCTTATGTGGATCCTGAGAAACTTAAGAGAAACCCATGGGGGAGGGGAACAAAAAAAAAAAAAAAAAGAGGTTAGAATGGGAGAGAGCCAAAGCATAAGAGACTGTTGAGAACTGAGAACAAACTAAGGGTTGATGGGGGTGGGAGGGAGGAGAGGGTGGGTGATGGGTATTGAGGAGGGCACCTTTTGGGATGAGCACTGGGTGTTGTATGGAAACCAATTTGACAATAAATTTCATATATAAATAAAAAAAAAGAAATATATATTTTTATTATGTATATATACATATATATATACACACACACATAAATCACCACATGTACCCTTTAAATACCTTATAATTTTATCTGTCAATTACTTCTCAGTAAAGTTAGAAAAAAATAAAGGCTTACAAATGAAAAATGGGAAAAAAAGGAAAAAAAAATGATATGGTAACATGCATCATGAGAAGGATATGAAGCATATAATAAATTGAGATGGGATAAATTAGTCAAGTCATCAGTGTAAAAGTCATCTGCAACCAGGAAATGTCTGCATATTCTCCTTGTGTCCTCTGGATATCTTCTGTTATTTCACACTTGCAGTGTGGATTCTGAGATTAATTGACAATCTTTATTATTGACTTCATCCCTTATAATCTAATAAATAACATATTCTAAATTGTCTAAATACTGAATAAAGGAAAAGTGGGAATCAAAATTAGAAAATACCAATTGTCATATGGTAGCTGGCTTTAATAAATGAGAAAATGGGGGTGTAGAAGATGGTATTTTTCTTTAATATTAGTTTCTAAGAGACTCTTAATGTTTAATTGAGAGGTTCTGAACTTTACTCCATTTCCAAATGACCTCACCTTAACAACATCCCTGTTTATTTCAAAAGTGTTTCCCAATGGAAAAACTGAATTACAGATAGGAAATGTGCTTTAACTAATATTACCTTAGAATACTCTGCCTATAATCATGAAAGTGATTGATCCTCTTCAAGTCTCCAAGAACAAAGGAACCATATTAGTTTCAAAGTAGGGATATGTTAAAATGTCTGTATTTCCCAAGGCAATCTACAGATTTGCACAGAGCTAGAACAAACAATCCTAAGATGTGTATGGAAGCATAAAAGACTCTAAATAGCCAAAGTAATCCTACAAAAGAAAAGCACTGGAGGGCATTATGCTAAGTGAAATAAGTCAATCAGAGAAAGACAGATATCATACATTTTCACTCATATGTGGAACTTGAGAAACTTAACAGAAGACCATGGGGTAAGGAAGGGGAAAATATGGTTACAGAGAGGGAGGGAGGCAAACCATAAGAGTTTCTTAAATACAGAGAACAAACTGAGAGTTGATGGGGAAGGGGGTGAGGGGAAAATGGGTCATGGGCGTTGAAAAGGGCACTCGTTGGGATGAACACCTGGTGTTGTATGTAAGCGATGAATCATGGGAATCTACCCCCGAAACCAAGAGCACACTGTATACACTGTATGTTAGCTAACTTGACAATAAATTATATTAAAAAGAAATAAAGAAATAAAAGTGAGACTAGGGCATCACAATTCCAGAACTCAAGTCTTATTATAAACTGTAGTTAAGACACAATGGTACTGTCAAAACAGACTCGTAGATCAATGGAACCGAATAGAAAACTCGGACCCACAACCATATGGTCAACTAATCTTCAACGAAGCAGGAAAGAGCGTCCAATGGAAAAAAGACAGTCTCTTCAAGAAGTGGTGCTGGGAAAACTGGATGGCAACATGCAGAAGGCTGAAACTGGGCCATTTTCTTACACCATCCACAAAAATAAATTCAAAATTGTTGAAAGACCTGAAACAATCAAAATTCTGAGGAAAACATAGGTAGCAACCTTGGGCATAGCAACTTCCTACTAGACATGTCTCTGGAGGCAAGGGAAACAAAAGCATAAATGAACTATTGGGACCTCATCAAAATAAAAAGCTTCTGCACAGTGAAGGAAACACTCACCAAAACCAAAAGGCAAACAAGGGAATAGGAGAAGATATTTGCAAATGACATATCAGATAAAGGGTTAGTATCCAAAATCTATAAAGAATTGATCAAACTCAACCCTCAAAAAACAAATAAGCCAGTAAAGAAATTGGCAGACGACATGAATAGACACTTTTCCCAAGAAGACATCCAGATGGTTAACACACACATGAAAAGATGTATAGCATTACTCGACATCAGGGAAATACAAATCAAACCCATGATGAGATCCCACCTCACACCTGTCAAAATGGCTGAAATTAAAAACTCAGGAAACAACAGATGTTGGCAAGGATCCAGAAAAGGGGAACACTTTTGCACTTCTGGTAGGAATGCAAACTGGCACAGCTACTCTAGAAAAACAGTATAGAGGTTCCTCAAAAAGTTAAAAAGAGAATTACCCCACAGCCCACCAATTGCACTACTAGGTATTTACTCAAAGGATACAAAAATGCTGATTTGAAGCAGTTCATGGACCCTGGTGTTTATAGCAACATTATCAACAAAAGCAAAAGTATGGAAAGAGCCCAAATGTCCATCAACTAATGAATGAGTAAAGAAGTGGAATATATATACAATGCAATACTACTCAACCACCAAAAGGAATGGAATCTTGCCATGTGCAATACATGGATGGAGCTAGAATGTATTATGCTAAGCTGAATAAGTCAGTTATAGAAAGACAAATACCATATGATTTCACTCAAATGTGGAATTTAAGAAACAAAACAGATGAACATATGGGAAGGTGGTAAAAAAAAAAAGAGAAATAGATGGAAACAAACCATAGGAGACTCTTTATGACAGAGAACAAACTGAAGGTTGATGGAGGGAGGTGGGTGGGGGTTGGGCTAAGTGGCTAATAGGTATTAAGGAGGGCACTTGCTGTGTTGAGCACTGGGTGTTATATGTAAGTAATGAATCAATAAATTCTACTTCTGAAAACAAGATTACACTATAGGCTAATCAGAATTTAATTTTTTTTTTAGTGTTTACTTATTTTTGAGAGAGAGAGAGAGGGTGGGGGCAAAGAGTGGGAGACACTGAAACCAAAGCAGGCTCCAGGCTCTGAGCTGTCAACACAGACCCTGATGTAGGGCTTGAACTCATGAACCTCAAAATCATGACCTGAGCTGAAGTCAGCCGCCTAACCGACTGAGCCACCCAGGCGCCCCATAGGCTAACTAGAATTTAAATAAAAATTTGAAAAAAAAAAGTAGGGATAAAAATAATGCAATGTTATTAAGAGGGAAAAGGGTATTTCTGCTTTTTTACACAAATTTGTAAAACAGTGTAAAGCCCAGTTTGGGGGCCAGAGTAGATGAACTGAGATGTGTCCACTCAAACAACAAGACAGGAAAAAAATTCCTTTCCTCTACCTTTTGTTGTATTTAGGTCCTCAGTGGACTGGATGATGCCCAGTCACATTGGGGGCAAGCTACTTTGCAGATCTACTGATTGAAATGCTGATCTTATCCAGAAATAACCTCACAGTTACACTTAGAAATAATGTTTAACCTGGACATCTTGTAGCCTATCAAGTTGACACATAAAACTTACCATCACAGCTATATAGCCATCAAAATTATTAATTAAATATATAAAGAGACTTTATTTATCTAATATACATATCCTCATTCAGATATTCAGAAATTTAAGCAAATGTAAGTTATTTCTCACCTTGTAAATTTTTTGCCTCAGTTAATTCTGAACATTAGTCTTTTTGACATGATTCATACACAAATAATCCTTTCTATTTAGATTGGGCATTGGCTTGGGGGCCTGAGTGACTCGGTTAAGTGTCCGACTTCCGCTCAAGTCATGATCTCCAGGTCTGTGCAGAGCCTGCTTTGGATTCTGTGTCTCCCTCTCTTTCTGCCCCTCCCCCACTCACACTCTGTCTCTCTCTCTCTGTCTCTCAAAAAAAATAAATAAACATTAAAAAAATTTTAATAAGTAAATAAATATTAGAGTGGGCATTGGCTATGTGCCTCATTCTAGAGTTTTCTTTTGAAAATCTGAATTTTTCAGAGAGTAACCTGCCTGCCATACTTGACTCTGAGGTTTCTTTAAATTTTCTTCAAGCTGATTAATGTGATTAACTGAAAGCTACTTATCTTAAGTCATTCCAAAACTTTTGCCAATTATACTTTTTAAAACATCAGAATATTTTCCTTTAGAATTTGAAAACTTTGTTTTCTTTTAAACTCTAACTGATGAACATGTTTGTTCCTGCCAACTCATCTCTGCTTTGTTTGTGTTAACTCTACATTTTTTTCAAGATATTTATAAATTCCATTCCCAAGTCCTTCTTTTAAAAGAGGGAAATAGTCCTTCTTCTTTCTCCTGAGAGAGTAGAAAATCCTTCTTTTATATATAGAATGAAGGTTTTAATTATGTGGAAAGATACTTGAAAGAGAGGGATGAAATCAAGTGACTCTAGCCATAAAGTTAAAGTAAAAAGCAGAGCACTTGTGAATTGATTATTTTAATAAATCATTTCAATAAGCCACTAAATTCATAAGTAAAATATATCAATGCATTAATTAAATATTAATATAATTGAATTCTTAACATAGTCTTTATTACATTCGAGGGTTAGGACAATGTCTATTTGTGTTCATTTTTATTTTGTTTTACTTAAAATGTCTCTATGTCAATTTTTCTATGCAGATGAACTAATTGTATAATACTTTCTTTTAAAATTTTTTAATGGCAGTTACTTTTGGAAGACAGGACTTTTTATGTTTACAAAGTAAAATAGATGTTGAGAGAGATATAACATGTTAATAAAAAAGTAATCTAACTTGCCTTTTCATAGTTTGAATGTTTTTGCTTGGAACACTGATTTATAAAGTAATAGAAGTGTCGTCTTAAATAAAGTGTTAACAACTAAATTTAACTTACATTTAATTAAACTTAAGTGTTGCAATCATAACGCATATATTTGATACGAGAGCTTTACTTTAGAATCACAAGAAACTGAAAAATATGATAGCCTTTTATTTTGGTATATGCTGAACATGGATAAGAGTAATTGTGGCATATTAAAATCACAACTATATTTGTAAGCTCCGTTTGCAGAGAACACATGCATTACTTGGCAACATGTGAAATGTTAATTACAGGTTAATATTTCACTTACATACTGCACTATTTTCTACTACGCACAACAAAATATTCTTCCTAAACATCAATGATGAATTCCTATTAACAAGTAATTGCTAAGCAACAAATGGACACAAATCTCATGAGTGTTGAATCTTCTAGTGTGGTAAAGAGAGCTAAAAAAAACAAACAAGCAAATAAATAAACGAAATACATTTGCAAATTAATGTGGTGAAATAAAAAAGGGTTAGGCTGACGTAGATGATGTTTTCATAAAAAGTCTTCTCTAACTTGCTGGTATTTAAACTGACAATTGAGGGGTGCCTGGGTGGCTCAGAAGGCTAAGCGTCTGACTTCGGCCCAGGTCATGATCTCACGATTTGTAAGTTTGAGGCCCACATCAGGCTCTGTGCTGATAGATCAGAGTCTGGAGCATGCTTCAAATGTCGCCCTCTCTCTCTGTCCCTCCCATGCTCACGCTCTGTCTCTCTCTCTCTCAAAATAATTAAACATTAAAAAAAAGTTTAAACTGACAACTGAATGACGGGAAAATACAGAGGGAAATTATAGCAGGCAAAGGGAACCACACATGGAACATTACTAGGCTGGAAAAAGGCAGTCTGAGCCAAGGTGATAGCCGTTGTAGGGGGAGGGATGCTCAGGGCAGATAACACTGCTGTTTCCAGGCAGCAGTGAGGGATTTTTATTTTATCTAACAGTAACAGGAAGCCATTGAAGTGGGAGACGCAGAAATATGACCATGTCCAATTCGTATCTTGTTTGTTACAAAGGGAGAGATCTCTCACCTCAAGGAAACTATAGTTGAAAGATTCCCAGTCTTAGAGGAAGTATAAACTAAAACTCTCAAAAGCACCTCAGGAAATAAAGAATAAGCATTTAGAATATTAGAATACACTTTATCTTCAGAGCACCAAGAGCAAATGATTGTTCCAGTCACATAGGGTTTTTCTCTTTCCTACTACCTGTTCAAGCTCCAGAGCTGCCACATACAGCCTGTGAATGGGCAGAAAAGAGTGGAAGAACAAGCTATAGAAACAGGTCTATACTGAAGACAGGTCTATATTGTCATTTCAATTAGATGAAAATATTTTTGTTTTTTTTAAAAAAATATTAGAGTGACACAATTTTCACTTACCTATGCGTGACAACGAAGCAATGGACCTATAATCGAGTTTATCCTGGGAAGTGAGAAAACAATGAAAGTCCTATTTGGGCGTGCCTTATTGAGCCTATCTCTGTAAATAAACACTTCATTTGTAATGCTGAAAGGGCAGGAAGGAATTGGTCATTTCACAAACGTTTTATAACATTTAAACATGAGCTGATTTTCTTTGAACCCTAGGTTTGCTGTGTTTGTAGAATGTGTCACATGAAGTCCGCCAGGAGGTAAGCCCCAAGACAGGCTTTGGCATTCTTTCTCACTTGCTGAACCTCCAGTGCACTGAAGAATACCTTGAATACAGTATGTGAATCAATATTGAGTCAACTTGAGCAGACTACATAGGACTACCTCATTCCTATCATCCTCAGAAATTTTCAAAATGAAATCTTCTTACTGTGTAGTTGAATTTGATGTTTAAAAATATAACTGAAATCTTTTAAAGAAGATATTTATACAAATTCCCTTCTCAAATATTTCAAGGCAACATGATTATTGTAGCAAAGCAGAGAAAAACTGAATTTATTTAGATCTCTTCTGGGAAAAGTACTATTTATGATTTTATAGAACATGTCAACCCACAAAAGTCATAGTCCTATCTTTAATGATCTAAGAATTTGTCTAATGGGAAGTATTAATGCTGTCTTTAACTCATTGGTCAGGAATTCATTTCAGTATCTTGGAGAAAAGCACTTTGTATGATACTATGGAATATGTAAACATGTGCAAGTCAGTCACACACTCAGGAGTCTAAGGATTTAATAGTAAAATTGGAGAGTTTGTGAGCATCTCTGGCAAATTGGTAAAGTAAGTCCATGGATTGAGATTTCTCTGTAAGAATAAGTCTCTAAGCAGAGAAATCCAAGCAAATAAGCCAATTAAATAACAGTGCCTAATATCACAAGGAAGCAACTTGGTGACTGTTATTCACTACTGGGTATAGCCCAGGCCCAGGTTTGGTACGAATGGTAAGTAAAATGGAAAAAGCCTTTTTACTAAACCTCTCTAAGTCACTGGTGCTGTGAGCAATACTTTGTGCTCAGGTGGAAGAATAAGGTTCTCAAGGGAGAAAGCTCTGCCTTTTCACTTCTGAGTCAAATAGAACGTGGCTTTTGTACAAAAAATGCTAGTTTAATCGATACTGAGAGAATCCAGAACATTGGCATTAACAGAAGTGTTCAGTGCAGTTTGGCAATTGTAGAAAGATTCAGCATAGTCCAGAGGAAGCAAAAGGGATGACTGGAGAAAGTTATATATGACAGAAGTCACAGTATCTGTATATCTTGAGATATTGCTGTATTCCCAAAGTGTGGAAACCACACTTGGCATTGACAGGAATATTCACTGGAAGAGGCCAAAGGGGGAGATTTCAGAAGAAAAATGGCCGAAAACATGTGATAGCTGCCGGGTATGTTTGAGAAATACCAAATATATTTAGATGGGGACTGCAATAGGGATTGCTATGGTAGGTGGCTAAAAGAATAATTGAAATAACACGTTTCAGCTAAACTGATAGGTATATCACTCGGAATATACAATTTATTTATTCTGTATATATATTTTTTCTTCTTGATGCCCTTATCTCAATGAATGACACCATCAGCCACTGTATTCCCCATGTCAGAAAATTGCTAGTCATTATTAAGTTAAGGTCTTCTCGCTCTTCACATCTGGTGCTAGAACCAATACTGTAGATTCTACCTACTAAAAAATTTTGGCAAATGCTCTCATTTAAGCCTTTGCTATTTCTCGTATGAAGTACAACATAATTCTGAGTAGCGTTCCTGCCGCTAATGCTTTTCTCTACAATGCTCCAGTGAGATCATTGTAAAAAAACAGTTCTCATAATTTAAGTCCCCTCCTCAAATCCTTTAAGATCTTTCTAATAATTTCAACATAAATTTCAAATCCTCAACATATCATCAAATCTATTTCAAAAACTAGACCTTGCCTATCTTTTATAGAATGCCTCAACATGCATAATATTCTCAATATGCTTTACTCTTTCTTATTTAATAATTTATACAAACTGTTCACCTATGTTCAGTTATCAAGCATACACATGTCCGCATCCTTCAATTTTTTAGCTTAAATATCTCTATCTCTAAGAAAGTTCCATCTTTTTATCCCCATCTGTAATAATAATAAGACACTTTCAATTATAAGTAGAAACATTAACTAGTTTTAAAAAACAGATTGCGGCTGGAATCTGAGCTCAAGTTTTAAGAAACTTGTCTCTCTAATTTTTTGACACAGCTCGCTTCTGCCTGGTTACTTCCATGAATTAATTTAGGGAATTAAAATTGTCATCAGAAGCTTCCTCCTCTGAACCTCTTGTCTTCTCTGGTCTGTTTGGTTTATTCTTCTCCTAGCATGGGCAATACAGTTGCTGGCAAACCTACATTTACATCATCCTGGCTTAGTAATGTCAATTCTTTCCCAGTGCCCGTGTCTCAATCACAATGCCAGGGAAGAGTCAGATAGGCCTGACAATCCCAGACCCAAATTGAATCTCCTTAGAGTTGAAGAATGCTTCTTGGTGTTCTTTTTAATAATCTCAGGACATCAGGTTTGGAAAATATGAGTATTTCCACTTAATCTGCATGATGTATTGTATATTAGAAATAGGTTTTTTGCTTCTTTGTCGGTACCTATTTTGAATAACTTTAAAAAAGAACCCAAGACTAGCCAAAACCACATCATTTTTTTTATTATTATATGACAGGAAAAATGCTTGTGCATTTACAATTACTGAGTACATTTAAATCATTATTCATTTATGGAATAACATTAATTTCTGAATAGTGTGGCACCACATATGAATGATTCAAAACAAAGCAGAGTCTCTTCAAGTCTTTTAGGTCCTCATATCAACCTCCTATTCGCTGTTGCCACCCACAGATACTTCTCAATCTGAAGAAAAGCCATTATTAGTCAGATAACTAGATGAGACTTGTAAAAAAAAACAAAAAACAAGACAATAAATTTAGTTAAAGAATTAAATCCTCAGAAGACAAAAAAAAGGATATATAACTATTTTGAAGCTATTAGCTATGGAAATTCCAAAACACCTTTAAATTAATTTTAAAACAATAGTATTTTTCAGTTATTTTTCTCACTCAGAACAAATTCTATTTTTCATTTTTTAAATGGCTCCTTTATTTTAATGCAAACAAGCAACATATTGACAAAAAAGTTATTCTCAACATATAAGGATATTTATTATCTATTAAATTAAAAAATGTTAAACATGCTCAATGTATTTTCTGGCTTAGAATGTAATCACTGATTCATCCACTTGTGTAATGTACATTTATTAAACAAGAATTGAGTTATACAGTCAAATGTTGAACTATTTAGTTGATATAAAATTTAATATCTATTGACTATGTGTGATAGTCACCTGTAGTAATATTTATCTAGTTTTCTAATGATTATAAAAAATAATAGGTATTTAATATTATATATTAAAAGATAGTCCAATGCAACAGATTAGTTAAGAGTTTGCCTCCAGAATTCTGGACAAAGAATTCTCTTCCTTATCCATATACAAGATACTGAAACATTCTGTACTTTGATTTATTCATCTGTCCAACTAGAATGGTAATAATGATACCTAACTCTAGGAATCCTGACAAAATTAAGTTTTAATTAATACTAGTATTTTTCTTCTGTCACTGGACACAATGAAAATAGATAGGGTAAACATTTTCTACTAAGTATCAAAAGAGGGAAATGTGGGGCCATAGTGTCATTTTAATAAGTAGCTAGGAAACAAATTAAGTGCATTTGAAACTAAAAATATTTCACATAAGGTTTTTAAAGTATTCTGTCAAAATTAATACCTCAATTTAAAAATGTAATTAAAATATTTCCAACATTAATTTTAAGGTTTCAGGATCAAAGTGAGTGATTGTTTTTCAAACTGCATTTGTTTTTCTTTATTATATCTACCGATTTAAATATTCCCTCAAGAATCATTGACAGAATTCACTGGCATCTGAATCTGCTTGGGAATTCTGGTTTGGGACTAAGATCATATTAAGCCATGTCATTGACCACCTGGTGTTCATGAACTCTGAGAGACCTATGACTGTGAAAAACAAATAAATAAACAAAAATACAAGCCAGCCATGTATAGAATTATAGTTTTATGTAGGACTATGTAAAAACTGTTTTTATGTAGTCTGGGGGAGACTATGTATTATAAAAAAGTATAAGTTTATTATATATGTGTACTAATTAGTACAGAGAGTGGTCCATAATAAACACATATACATCTTTGGCTTTAGGCTTCATATGGGATGATGAAGAAACTGTGATTGGAGGCTGGAAGGGTAGTAATTTATATTATTTTGTGGTGAAACATTTTATAAAAAGTATCACTTGTGATAACTTGGAAGGCAGGTGACATTCTTGAATGAGCTTTGACCTATAGTTGGGGAGGCTGGGAAATAAGATGTAAAGAGTACTTCTAAGTTGCTATGGGTATCATTTGACAAGGTATTACAAGAAAGAAATGAACTCAGAAAATAATTGCAAGAGAGAATAAAAGGAAAATAAGATAAAAGAAAATTAAAAGGATTCTAAAAATTACAGAAATATACAAAGTTGGAATATGGAAGATTCTTCACTCTATCCTATAACAGATAAAACTGAGATATTTGAGCAAGGAAAGCCAATTTAATTCATGGAAAAGATGTTTGAGTCAATTAAGCTTGTGCTCAATAAAACTTTTCTATTGCACAAAATGGTTCAATTAAAAAGAGACTGGGGACACCTGGGTGACTCAGTCTGTTGTGCATCCCACCCTTAATTTCAGCTCAGGTCATGATACCAGGGTTGTGGGATCCAGCCCAGCATGGGGCTCCATGCTGGGCATGGAACCTGCTTAGGATTCTGTCTCTCTCTCCCTCTGCCCCTTTCCCTTGCTCTTTCTCTCTCTCTCTCTAATAATAATAATAATAATTAATAAAGAAATAAATAAAGGAAATAAAAGGAGAGACACTAAGGCAATGGCTCTTCATGTTGGCTCACAGTTGCTTCAGGATCCAAGAGATGACCGAGGTCAGCAGGCATATTACTCAAAGCACTAACAGACATGACATCTCCTGAGTTCCATGACAGATAGTGGTGGTAGTAAGACCAAGGCCATATGGGACTATAGCCAACTCTATAGGTAGATAGGGTTGCCTCTGGGTCTGTAGCTCCAACCACCATTAGTGAGCTTGCCACTTGGGCATAGGTCTGCTTTCTTAAAACAGCCCTCCTCAGTCTTGGGCTCCATCAGGGCTTCATAACTTCCTACTTGAATCCCAAAGATCCCACAAGCCACCTTCATCTCTGGGCGGCTGCCAAATTATTGTTGCTATGGGACATATGAAAATGGGCCCTCAAATTTCACCATCTTGCTGATGTCCTGATTATATTGTTCAAAATCATTTTCCTCACCATTTTATTATTTATTTATTTATTGCTTAACATTTTTTATTTATTTTTGAGAGACAGAGTGCGAGCTGGGGAGGGGCAGAGAGAGGGAGATGCAGAATCTGAAGCAGGCTCCAAGCTCTGAGCTGTCAGCACAGAGCCCAGTGCGGGGCTTGAACCCACCAACCGTGAGATCATGACCTAAGCTGAAGTCGGATGCTCAGCTGACTGAACTACCTAGGTGCCCCTTCTTCACCATTTTAAAGGAAGATTATATCCACCCTTTAATATCAAGCTTGGACATGTAACTTGCTTTCGTTAAGAAAAGGTAAGCAGGGATGACCTATATTACTTCAATGCAGAAATGTTAAAGGCCAACACATAGCTTGCCAGAGTCTCCTTTCTTTTCTCAAGATTGAGAATGTTTTGTTTTGTTTTTTAATTGTTTAAAATGTTTATTTTTGAGAGAGAGAGAGAGATAGAGTGTGATCAGGGGAGAGGAAAAGAGAGAGGGAGACGAAGAATCAAAGCAGGCTCCAGTTTCTGAGCTATCAGCACAGAGCCCCATAAGGGGCTCGGACTCAGGAACTGCGAGATCATGACCTGAGCAGAAGTCAGACGCTTAACTGACTGAACCACCCAGGTGCCCCAAGATTGACAGTGTTTAAGAGACAATTCCTATTTTAGCTTGGGTCCTGGAGTGAACATAAATGACAAAACTATTCTGTATTTTTTTCATTATTTTTAAAACAGCATAACTTAATCTTAACTGACACTCAAGGAAAACAGCCTACATTGCTCACTTGTATGCAAGCCTAAATCCAAGTCTTACATAGGTTCACTCTTACATAATGAGACAGATCCATATCACAATAGCCAAAGAGAAGAAACAAATGAAAATAACTTAAAGTAGACTTTTGCCCAATCCAGCCTTATTAAGGTTACATTCTTGAAAATGTGGCAAAATCTGTGAATTTGCACTTTATCAGCCAATACTACTCCTTGCAAAAAATATGGCTTTAGATGACAGGGCAGAGAGGATAAATACCATAGAGGCCATACTTATTATTAATAATATAAAATACAGACTTTCCATACAAATACCAGTAGAGTGTGTCCAAACAAACTCTATTTGAAATATTCTCTACACTTTGGATTGTTAAAACTACTTATATTTGTGCTTTATAATTTCAATGCATTTTTTTTTATTTGAGAGAGAGAGAAAGAGCATGAGTGGGGGAGAGGGGCAGCAGAAGAGAGGGAGAGAGAGAGACAGAGAGAGAGAATCCTAAGCAGGCTCATTTCTCAGCGACACTGGGATCATGACCTGACCCAAAATCAAGAGTCAGATGCTCAATTAACTGAGCATGGCGCCCCTCAATGCAAATTTTTTAAATTTTTAAAAAAACTTTTTAATTTAATTTTTTAATTACATCCAAATTAGTTAGCATATAGCGCAACAATGATTTCAGGAGTAGATTCCTTAGTGCCCCTTACCCATTTAGCCCATCCCCTCTCCCACAAGCCCTCTAGTAACCCTGGAACTATTTGTTCTCCATATTTAAGAGTCTCTTATGTTTTGTCCCCCTCCCTGTTTTTATATTATTTTTGCTTCCCTTCCCTTATGTGCATCTGTGAAAGATATTTTCTCTCGGTTTCTTGGTCAAAGTCAGTGAATGCTCTCAATAAAAATCCTTAGCACTAACTAGTAGCAGAGTTTTATTAAATGGTTTATAAATACACAGATGCTCATTATCAAGGCTTCATAGGGTCTCTTTTTTCTCTATATTTCATTTAGTAGAGGTTACTTCTGCCTGTACACACTGCTACCATTATTCAAGATCTCCATATTTTTATACTCAGACTTAGCACTCTCTGAAGTCTGAATATTTGTTTTCCTTATTAGCTGCCACACAATCTTAAGTATATTTCCTCCATTCAACCCATAAAGGTATAAGATATGGGCAATACAATTCATAACAATTTACCTTTACTGTTACACAGTCAAATCAAGAAATCCAGAACATGCAAAATTGTTCTTAATTTCCAGACTTGATTTGAAAGTTTAAGGCCGTGTATAGTCTACAGATGATAAAAGTTGGTCATGGGTCATATTCAAATGAATGATCTTAGGACCTTGGTTCTAACAGAAAAAAAATAATATTTGTCAAGGACTGGTAATGGGTGTGGCTGAGCCTGTAAGTGAGAATCAATATTGTGTTTTCTTCTTCCTTCAACACTCACAGCAAGACATGGTTTTTCTGCCTCCCTTAAAGTTAATGCCACCTTTTCCTGGGTTCTGGCAAATGAAATCTAACTAGAATTAAAGTGGCTAATGCCAGATAACCTGTAAAAAATGTCTTGTGCTGTGCTCAGTCTTTTTCCTCGTCTGCATGTGGATTTTCATGACACTGAAGTGGGAAAGGCAACACAGTAGAAGAACCCTGAGTCAGTGAGTCCTATGAGGTACAGAGCCACTTTCTCAAAGTCACTTACTCCATCTGCATCGAATTGAAGTAAAATTGAGAAATAAACTTTAACTATTAAGTTACTGATAGCCATTGGAATTTTGGAATTGTTAAAAAATAAACCTTCTCTGATTAATAGAAAGCTAGAAACTGTTCTTAAAGCATTTTATCTTTTACCACAATTATTGCTCACAGCGATCAAACAAAGTAGAGGCTCCATTTGCAGGTAAGGAAACCAAAGCCAGAAGAAGTTAAGTTATCCAAAGTGGCAGAGATGATGAGTGGCAAAATTGGAACTTGAACTCAAGAAGCTTGCTTCCAGATCCAGCTTTCTTAAATATTACACATCTCTTTAGGCATTACCAAAAGACCACCTCTTGTAACTGGCAGGGGAATTTCTATTTAGAACCCTTTTGTCCCTTATTTTCCCCCTGATAGTCCCTCAATCCCTTTAACCACTCCATTTCCTTTGCTGTGTGCCACATCATTTACTACTTGGTCATAGTCATTCTGCTCTGTCAGATTCCAATGTTGGATGAAGCTGAGACAAGATAGGAAGGACTGGAAATTCTTTAGATACAGAAAAACGGTCTCAATATTGCATTTCTTCTTTTGGTCAAGAATTTATTTTTTTTTTTTAATTTTTTTTTTTTTCAACGTTTTTTATTTTATTTTTGGGACAGAGAGAGACAGAGCATGAACGGGGGAGGGGCAGAGAGAGAGGGAGACACAGAATCGGAAACAGGCCCCAGGCTCTGAGCCATCAGCCCAGAGCCCGACGCGGGGCTCGAACTCACGGACCGCGAGATCGTGACCTGGCTGAAGTCGGACGCTTAACCGACTGCGCCACCCAGGCGCCCCTTTTTTTTTTTTTTTTTTTTTTTTTTTTTTTTTTTTTTTAAGAATTTATAACACTTACTTGGCATAGTTTCCAAAATTTTTTTCTCTGTATCTCTCTGTATGTAAAGATGAAATTTACCATAATCCCTTAACCTTATTAAGGGAATGTATACAAGCATAATTAATCTATGTTACATTTGAATTTTTTTTTCATTGCTATTTCGGACCAAAACACAGTCTGTTGCCCATGTCTGGCTGATTATTACTCTGAACTTCACCAATGATAATTGGTTCATTGGTGGACACTTTAAACCAGGTGGACCAAGCTGTATTTCTGAAACTTTTGCCAAACTATTATTTTTCAGAAAAGAAGCTGTAAAGGCAATAGAGGCATAAACCAGTATAAATCTTGCTGGTGATGATGCAGAGAGTTTCCTGAAAACAATACTAATAAGAGAATGTAGAAATAAAGATTGGTGACCCTGAACCAGGATATCTCTGAAGCTGTCCATACCTCCTTATAATTCTAGCAGATTAACATCTACTTCATAATATTTGCTAGATATCCACTAATACCCATATCTTGATAGTAAAGTATCAAAGGTCAACACCCTGAACCTGATATTGGGAGAATGCAATCTTAGGACTTGATGGGAGAACTTTTCTCTCTTTGTAGGAACTTCCAATTTTGTTTTTCTCTCCACCTTTCAAATGTTATTCAGGATTTATTCCCAAAAGTTCTGATGCAAAAATGCATACAAGAAGTATATTTCTAAAGTAATAACAACAATGATGCTAGAGAACTATCAATCTTTTGAGTTTGAATCTTGTAGGAATGGGGAGATCTACCTACGTTAGACAGACAACACTTGAATTTAGATTGACAAGCTATACACACTTTCCTTGGGCTAGTGACAAAAAAAAATGACAAGCTTTTTGGTTTGCTTTCTTTGCTTTGCTTTTTGTTTTTCTTTTGACTTTGCTTTTCTTGCTTTTAACCCCAGTCTAAGTCTCACTCCCTCACCCTGTGTTCTAGGCTATAAACTAAAACCCAACTCATGCATTTTATCCCTTGCAAATCAAATATTTTCAAAAAAGTAAATGAAAATGGGGCACCACAGAAAGTTGAAAGGATTTTTTTCAAGTTTCTTTTGCTTCCAAAGTGATGACATATATATTATATTAGACCAGGTGCTGGATTTTTTCAGCTGGTTTGCAAACCCAAACTAATAAATATGTTAAACTATTATTAATATTACAGACTTTACCTACAATGAGACCATTGCCCATGCCAAGTCATCAACAGGCCCCAACTCATCCCTGGTTTCTGACTTTCCATGGAAACAGTCCTTGTCAATTTTCCTATCATTACAAGGACAAGTGTTTGAGATCACAGTAAGCTAAAAATACATCACAGCGTCATAAGGCCAGCACAGCTACTTTTGCCCACAGCCTGCTCTCTGTGCATAAGTAGGCACTGCAGGAACTCTGATACCGTAGAGAATGGAATTCTTCTGCTCCTCCATAGGCCAAGCCTATTCAGGATGCTATATTGTCTTCCCTATACTTCTCAGTGCTCCATGACTTAAAAGTTCCACCACTGCATAAAGACCTCTTCCGATCTGTGTGGTGGATCTGAGGAACGATAATGTGCATTCTGGAAGTTGACTTGCATGTGCCAGTGCCTGCTCCTTCCTCAGGGACCTTCTGATCTTCTAGCTTATTCGCCACTTGGCCTCAATAATAAATAAAAAAATTTTTTTTAAAGAAAAAAAAGGCATGATATGAGGGGAGGAAAGAGTAGTAAGCACTTAGAGTCCTTACTTTACTATGGGCACTTACAGAAGGTAAAGGAAGGTAAAGGTTGGTCACATTTTGCTATTCTTTTAGTATATTTGATATCTGTTCTCAAGACAATTATAGAACATTTCTTGACCATAGAAAATCACAGTTTTGTTATGAATATCTTTTAAACCAAGTTAAAAAATGAATTGCACAAGTCAAAATTTAAAATGTTTCCAAAGTTGCAACTGGAAATTTTCTATATCAGTAATGGTGTTTCTTCTAAAAGGAAGAGAGTGACAAAAAATTGTTAACACAATGTTGTACTAACAAAGTCAATTCTTATGTTTTTCATTAATAGCTATAATAAAGTAAGATTCGATAAGGGGATAATTGGGAGTAAGTGGGGATCAACAGGACCAATATTTATTTAACACTGCTTTCATTCCCTTCTTCAGTCTTTTGAAGTCAGCTTAAGATATTTCATAGAAAGGAAGTGTGTAGATATCTCATTTCCTTTCTACCAGCTCTTTCTTCCTATCTAATTATACCAGTTTGCTTACAGATTTGTATTATTGTAACTTTTCTGCAATGAGCAAAGTGAGTATTATTTAACTTCTGATTTTGATGCATTCATTTAGTAGCAAAATTATTAAAGTAATTCTCCATGAGTCTCATTGTATGGTGCTAACTAGCTTTAAAGAAGTTTTTGAGAAATAATGTACTTTTTATGGTATAAATGGCATAATTGACTATTTCCATGATGATTATTAAGAGACACTCAGCCTTATACAAAATATTTTGATTAGACAATCACTACCTAAATGAAAACAAATAAAAGAAATAAATTTGTGCAAATAACGTGCACTGAAATAAATTAAATTAATGTTTGATTTGATGAGCATATCATGGAGATTGCTCAACTCCGGAGGGGGGGAAATTAAGAGAACTACAATATCCATAGAATAATGTTATTTGGAGAATCAATTGTTTTCTTCCTTTCCATTTTCATTAAAGCTGTGTTAAGAATCTGAATGTTAATTGAATGTTGATTCTTTTATGTTGCAATACTCTACTATTAAAATATGTCCCTCATCATTGTTCAGGATATTGACTGTTTTATCTTTAATTATCTTTACCATCTAGTTTTCAATACCACCAAAGATAGAAATTTAATAAGATTAAAGATTTAAAAATTTAAATAATAATTATTCTTTTAAAATTATCATATAAAACTAATACCAGTTTTATTTGAAATATCTTGATTTTCTGTTGAAATACAATATCCATATTTTATGCTTACATATAAATATTCTGAAAATTTAATCAGAAAAAACTAATTATTTTCTGAGATACATTCTGACATGGGTTATGGATTGCTTGTTTGTTTTTTTTTTTTATTAGTAGGGGAGTGCATTTATCTCTTTGTATAATATTTTGGCATAGCTTCCCCCTAAAACTGATGAAACTACATGTCTTTAATTCTAAGTGTTTTCATAACTTGACATCTCTGAAATAAAAATATGTTTCACAATCAAAAATATGTTTCACACTTTATTATTGTAACTAGTAGACTTTTTTTCTCAGTAAAGCAAAATACATTGTGCTACAGTCGACAAAATCACTGTTCCAATAAAATAAGGTAGTATAACTATTCAAACTAAAGCATGAAATATTACTTGGAGGTATCTCATCTTCCTTAGATTTAGCTACATAAACTGAATTTTGAAACTCAAATGATTTATTTATAAAATAATTATTTTTGTTTTTTAAGTTTTTCTTCATATATATATATATATGTATATATATATATGTGTATATATATATATATATATATATATATACACATATATATATATATATATATATAAAATCTGGAACTCTTGTCTGTTGGCTCACTATTTTTTAAAGCAATAGGTGACATTTTCCCCAATAAACTTCTTATTGGCTTGGTTTTTAAAGGAATCCAGTATCTAGGAAAAGCAGAATTGTCTGTTAAAGGAGATTTAAATAGTGAACCCATTACGAATACATCAAACTTAATTTTCTGTTCTGAGCAATGTGTATTATTATTCCATATTGTTTTTCTCTTTCTATATGTGTCATAAGTGAGACTATTTCATGCATACATGCACATAAAATAAATGTATTATAAATTTAAAAATGAAAGGCTCCTTGTGGAAAAAAAAAATATGTGCTTTCTATCATATTAGTCTTGGGACTGGATTCCCCATTCTTGCCAAATGCTGTAAAGCCTATCCTGAGAAGTTCTTTGAACCATGGATGTGAATCAGCTCTTAGTTAAGGTATATTTCCTCAAATTGATGACAATGATTGGTCTGACCTAAAATGGCCCAACTATAGAGGAGTTCAGGACCTTTAACTTATTAATCATTGATAAATAACTGGTGAAAAAGAGAATTACTTCCCACCGGAAATCAGTGTTAAAGGGAAGAGTCCAGAACATCTAGCACACTTCCCGTGACCAGGAAAGAAAAGCTTATTACTTTGGTGGAAAATATATACCTTCAAGAAAATATTTCCTCAATGGACATTTCAATTTTGCAAAGTGAGAGAAAAAAAATCTGTGTTGAGACTGAAAAATGTACAAAACACTCATCTGTGCTGCAAAATAATAGACATGGTTTCTTGACTGTAGACAATGGCACCTATGTTTCTTTTTAGAAGTTCTTGTACTGTGAATATTGTGATATCTTTGAAAGATATAGCCTTTAATTCTTTTTTTTTTTAAGTTTATTTTGAGAGAGACAGTGCAGTCAGGGGAGGGGCAGAGAGGGAGGGAGAGAGAGAATCCCAAGCAGGTTCTGTGCTTATAGCATAGAGCCCAATGTGGGGCTCCATCTCACAAACTGCAAGGTCATCCTTTGAGCCAAAATCAAAAGTTGAATGCCTAACTGATTGGGCCACCCAGGTGCCCAGCTTTTTATTTTTGATGTATGTGTGTATTGATGCCAATCTTCACCAATAACAGATGGACCATAAATTACAGAACCCGTCCTTAATTGTAACTCTGAAGACTCAGTGCATATCCTTTCATTTTCTTGATTAATACTGATGTGGTTTGAAGTGCTAAGGTTTGGCCAAGAGAGAATTTTTGAGACATTTTCAGTACAAAATGTGTTCTTATTATAACACTGGGGCATGACCCAAGGACTGGGTGGAGGAGAGGGGGACAGGAAGCGCTGCATTGGGGATGTGAAGAATGACTGATTATATGTTTTGGAATTGGGGGAGATCAAGACAAAGGAACTTTCCAAAAGGACTTTCATATTTTAAAGAAGACTCACAGGATTCTGGAGGCACTAGCGGTTGTCAAGCTAGGGTTGTTTTTCCTTTTAGCAAAGCATTAACATTAAGACATTCAAGAGTTCCTAGAGGAGTGTCATATTCTGCCTGTCTCAAGTATTTGTCAACAGGCTGCAGATTATAAAGAAATTTAATTTTATCCACATTTCCTTTTCCTGTGTTCCCCATATCACTACTATGATGTGGTGGAGCTTCTTGGCCTTATACAATAAAGGCTCACACAGAAACACACACAATTATAGATTTATATGATAAGTTGTTAGTATACATTTTTCTTAATTTCATAATCTTTGTGCAAAGGACTAACTACTATAAATTACTATAATTTTGTGTAATTATTTATATTTGTATTTGTTAAATTGAACAAAAATCATCACTAATCTTCAAAATTTTAGCCTACAACTCATTAAATCAAATGGAAATATTAAATTTTACTAGTAGAATGACTTAGATATTTAGCCTTTGTTTATTTCTGAAATTATGTCTATCTATCTACCTAATATACATTATTATGATATATAATATAGTCTATATTGAATATATCTATGTACATAATGTTTATATGTATATAACTTAACACTAAATTTATTTATTTTTTTTTTTTTTTTTTTTTTTTAAATTTTTTTTTTTTTCAACATTTATTTATTTTTGGGACAGAGAGAGACAGAGCATGAACGGGGGAGGGGCAGAGAGAGAGGGAGACACAGAATCGGAAACAGGCTCCAGGCTCTGAGCCATCAGCCCAGAGCCTGACATGGGGCTCGAACTCATGGACCGCGAGATCGTGACCTGGCTGAAGTCGGACGCTTAACCGACTGCGCCACCCAGGCGCCCCCTTAACACTAAATTTAAAAAGAGATTTTTTTTATATGTATTTACTTCTTTTGAGAGAAAGAGAATGAACAGGGGAGGGGCAGAGAGAGAGGGAGAGAGAATCCAACCCACAAACCATGAGATCATGACCTGAGCAGAAATCAAGAGTCAGATGCTCAATCAACTGAGCCACCCAGGCCCCCCAAAAAGAGATATTTTTTAAAGCTACAATACAATAAAATAATACCTATTTTCAAATGCTTTTTTGATAGAAAAGTTTTAGGTTTTAATACATACACTGTGATAAACATTACACTAAAACTTTTCCCCAGACTCTTAACTATAGAGAACAAACTGGGGGTTGCTTGAGGGGAGGTGGGTTAAGTGGGTGATAGGTATTAAGGAGGGCACTTACGATGAGCACTGGGTGTTGTCTGTAAGTGATAAATCACTAAATTCTATTCCTGAAACTAATCATTACACTGTATGTTAACCAACTAGAATTTAAATAAAAACTTTAAAAATAAAAAAATATATAATAAAACATTTCCTCAGATTTGTTGATATGTTTATTTAAAAATGTCTAGAACAGGGGCGCCTGGGTGGCTCAGTCGGTTGAGCATTCGACTTCAGCTCAGGTCACGATCTCACGGTTTGTGAGTTCGAGCCCCGCGTCGGGCTCTGGGCTGATGGCTCAGAGCCTGGAGCCTGCTTCCGATCTGTGTCTCCCTCTCTCTCTGCCCCTCCCCCATTCATGCTCTGTCTCTCTCTGTCTCAAAAATAAAATAAACATTAAAAAAATTTAAAAAAAATAAATAAAAATAAAATAAAAATGTCTAGAATATATTCTTTATCCTTAGGCAATACATTCCTTAAGGGCACATCTGTCACAATTTAAATATCATTAGAATAATTTACATTAAATGGAGACACAGGCAGAAAAGAAATTAATGAATATAGTTCACTCATAGAACTAATATTAAGTAGAAATCACAGAAAATATTGAAATACAAATTGTTATATTCATTCCAGTGTGGCATGACTTCTAATTTTCAATATGAGTTTATCGTTATCTAACATTCAAAGGCATTTATTCAATTTATATATTCTGAGTGCCAACTATGTGCCAGGCTCTATTCTAGGCACTGGTAATACTTCACTGAATAAAATAGATGCATTTCCTGTCTAAAATTTTAATTCTAGCAAAAGAAAATCAAGTAAGTATATAATGTAATATTTGTTTGTGACAATCAACTGTTGGAAGAAACAAAGCAGAACTCTAACATTGCACTATGTTAGTGAAGGTGGTTATTCCCTACTCCCTTGACTCCCCACGATCACGACTTTACTTCTTTATTCTTAAATTCTCTTACTTTGTCCCTGTTTTGTCACTTCCTCTCTGAGGGTCTTACATTCAATTTTCCCAAGAGACTAAGAGTTGATTGGGTCAGTAAGTTACTATGGAATATGGAATATCATTTATCTCTCTCATGTTGAACCTGTAGTTAGTTGGCTGTCTTTGCCTGGGATGTTGATTCCTTGTCTAACTCATTGTCCCCATGATAAGAGTGTCATATCAGACTAAACATATCAGACCTAGAAATAACTGATAATATAATTTGAAAAGATCTATGAAAAGAGAAACTACAGGATCCACATAAGAGAGACATTTTTCCCAGACTAACAGAATAGTGAGCTCCACAGAAAATAACCAAGTGGTGTCTTGAATTCCCTTGAATATAAATCACTCTTTCATACTTAAAAGATCTGTAGAGATTATTTGCTTTGTTGGGAATGCCTTTCTTTTCTTCTCTAATCGTTGCCTGGGATTCCACAGTGGATTCTTGTTATTCATAGTAGTTGTATTCTATGATGTCTTTGCAAACTCTGAATTAGTGAATACTGAGCAGTTGTTCTCAGAGGAAATGCAGGGTTAGTTTCCTGTGAGCCTTGGCTCATAACATTTTCATTAACTAATCAATACATAACCCTGTTTTATATGTGTTTCTGTTTAAAGATACCTTATTTAATATACTTACACAGGACTATAAATTATCCCTGGATGAAGCTTATCAATATACATATTTTCCCTAGAAGTACATCAAAGCCTTCTTGCACGTAGGTACATTAGAAGATGCTTCACTATTATGCTTAGGGGACATTTTAAAAAGTCAAATCACCAAAAAAATGTAGAAATTGTGGCTCTAAATAGACCTTGAAAAGGAAATGTTTTCAGTATAAGAGTTACAACAAGAAGGTAGAATATTACTTAGTTTGACCTTGGCTGGAAACATGGGTGCTAATCATCTTAATTTTTTGTCACTCCGCACATGTTCTTAAGTGACCACAAAATCATCATATTGATTTTGGGATTACAGATAAATTTTAGTGAGCAGGAAAATTTGCAAATATGGACTTAGCAAATAATGAGGGTCAACTTCTTTTCATGGCTTCTACTCACTCTTCTCTGATTCTTTGCTTCTTTCTCTTCTTCTAGCATCTCGTAAAATTAGCCAGTTTTTACTACATGTGTCATAGTACTTCACTGACACCTGTTAGTATAACACTTAATTTACTGTAAGATTGATCTTCCAAGTCATCAGTTTGAAATCATAGATCATGGATAGATCATTTTGATATTCCCACTGTATTCACATAGTAGGTATTCATTTAAGATCTGTGAAAAAAGGGAGGGAAGAGAGAGACAGGGAGGAAGCTAGGATGGAAAATGAGCAGTTCATTCTTAATAAGCTGTTAACACACAACTCTGTCAATAAAACTTTTTATTTTACTGCTGTATCACAATGTGCCCTCCAAGAATTCATTTCAATTATTTATTTCATTTTTCCATCTTTGAAATAAGAAAAATAATTATTTTCACTTATTTCTGAAATGTCTGAAGACATTCAAGAGGAAAATCAAATGATTTTGTGCTCATTGGAAGGTCTTATCTAAATTTGAGGCCAGTGATATTGTTAATGTTATTAATTATTTTTGCCAAAGGAACTTAAGAGACTATATAAGTAAAATCTTCTGAAGTTGTTCATTTTGTTTGAAGTGGAATAAAATGTAATGAAAAATTTTCGTTTGTAAGCAGAAGGTCTTACAAAATGAGTCTTCTTGGATTGAGAAGGAAAAGAAAATACAACAAGCTTTGATAGAGAGCTTTGATACAGTATAGAGGCAAGCTGTTCGGTTCGGTTTAGTTTGGTTCTCTGGATTGAATTGGACTGTGCCCTTTCGGGGCTCCTTGCTTGAGAAACATAACTTTGTACAAGTTTTAATATGCATGTACAGAGTACCAAACTACTTTTCTCTCTTCATCCTTGTTTCAGTAGGCTAGAACAAGATTAGTAAAAGCCCCTGCTGTTCAACTGTATCCTATTAAGATCACAAGAGGAGGAAATGAACCAAAAAGTGGTGACAAAAAGGTGATAGTCTATGGATTAATGGGTAAAAAAAGGTTTATCTCCATTCATTTAGGACTCATTTCGTATACTATTCTTAGATATTTCTTTAAATTTTATGTAAGGGATGAATGTCATGATTATAAAAAGGCACAATCAAGTTTATTTTCCTTAATAAAAGAGGCGATTATTTTTATTTGTGTATAAATATTTTTTAAAAAGACTAAAAAAGTTGTCACATTATGTGTTATACACATCATACCTTTAAGGTTTACATAATTTATGTAAAATAAATGAGACATTAAATGTTTGAAATTACTTCAACAATAGGACTGATATGCACTTTAGAATAAACACTATAATCATGATTAAGAATAGAAAACATTATCTTCCACTTTTTCAAGAACACAAAACAATTAAGTGTGTTACTTCTTTCAAAATAAGTTTTTAAAATAAAGCAATCCTCCAGTAAACACAAAGGAATAAAGGTTTAGTTGTCACACCATTCTAGATACTTATAGATATTAGGACTATGCTATATTTAACTCAGTTTATTTTAAAATCCTGGTTACCTAATAATTATAAGATGTGTGACTACTTTATCTCAAATTACTTGTGTATATGTTATTTACTTATATGGGGTTTTGTAGAATTAATAATGGTTATGCCCAAATATGCAGAAAGATCATGACTAAACGTCAACAAAGATAATCGTAATTTCCACCCTGACTATATTGCCTTTACTATTTGAATAACACACATGACTAACCTTGTTTCAAAACTTTTCCCTCAAATTCAGTGTTCCTATTATGTATTGATAGATTACCAAAAAATAAAAAAAGTTCCAAATGTAATATCTGACATTTATTTTGCTTAAGAACCTGCAATTTGAATGGGATTCCCTAGGAACAGCTCATTTTTGTTCCACTTGTCATCAGAGGCTCAGAGACTGAGGGCTGGAATCATCAGTGTCTTACTCACATGCCTGAAAACTATTTATCAGCCGAGGTTACCGAATAGCCCACATGTCTTTCTATGTAGTATGGTGGCTGAGACTCAAGGGTGAGCCCCACAAGAAAGGGTAACCATGTGGAAGCTCTATTGTCTCTTATGAGCTATCCTCAGAAGTCATAAAGTGTCACTTCTGCTGTATTCTATCTACTTAGAAGCGAGTTACTGAGACTATCTCAGATTCAAGGGGAGAGGAATTAGGCTTTATATTACAAAAGCATGTTAGAGGGCATACTTATAAGTGTGGCTAAGCTTAGAAAATATTATTTGCCACAATCTCTTTAGTTTAAATAAGTACTGATCTATCCTAATTCTGCCTCTCCATCTTATGTTGTTATAGCTGTCGTTTGACTTATTTCTGATCATTCAGTAGGTAGAAAAAATTTATCTTTTTCCAATTACTTGGGGTGAAAGTAAAGCATTTCCCTGGGAAATTTATGATAAAACCATTTGTTGTTTATCAGCTAATAAAGCTACACCTTAGAAGTGGTCATACTCAGTTGGAGAAAAGCATTATACATTATTAGAAATAAAAATATTTCTTTTATCCATTTCTGATGTCTGAATTACATATTATTTATTTCAAAAAAAAAGAAAAGACATCAAAATTAAATTCAATAATAGCAAAATAACATTCCCAGGATTGGTAAGTAAGTAAATCATTGTTCTCTGTAAATGACTCTTCAGTTTGCACCTTAAAAAAAGGTTTACGTAAGTGCCTTTTGAAGCTGATGATGAAATTACTTTGATGCTAAAATTATTTTCTAAGAAATATTTCAAACTCACAATCTCTGTTGTTTCCTGTCACCTGTAGCTGTGGCAAAAGACTGCTTCCATATAAATGAATGAGAGAAGGCATCATAAAAGATTTATTTCTGCTGCCCCATTTTTCTTATTTATTTCTAACATTCTGCCCATTTACCATGAGCTTCCTCACATTTCAGAAACAGCTAGTCGTCTTTGAGAACAAATTGTGCTATTTACTTCTGTCCTCAGAGAAAACGAATGGTTTAGTGGGTGAGATGTCCAGAACAATAAGGAAAACTTGTGCTATGTATTCCCAACAGAAGAAATAGATCTTCTGTAAATAACTCCTAGCACAATCATGGCAGGTCTCAGCACTGCACAGAGTTATACATATTTTTTTCTTTACATAACTTTAAAACCTTTCAAAAGAAAAATCAGCAGAAGGCTTTATGCAGATGCATAGACTTACCCCAAAGTTATAGAAACAGAATATTTGAAATAAGGAAAGTGTTTTAGTTATATTCCTATATAATTTAGTACACACACACACACACACACACATTGATTTTCAACTTCATGGACAGAAAATACTTTAGATGAAATGAATACAACCAAATAATAATATTAGGAAAAAAAAATAATGTTATTTTGTATAAATCAAAGGGAACTAATGATGAAGTTTAATAAATCACTATATTTTTGTTTTGTTTATTTGTTTTTGTTTATTTTAAGTGGCTTCACACCCAGTTGGAGCCCAATGTGGGACTTGTGTTCATGACTGTGAGATCAAGACCTGAACTGAGATCAAGCCAGTCACTGAACCAACTGAGTCATCCAGCCCCCCCAATAAATTATTGTATTATTTTAGTCAGAAAGAAGAGCTAGATTTCTAACATTTACTAAATCCATACCACATGCCAGACTTATTTCATAAGAGATTTACATATTTATAAAAACTTAATTGAAGGGGTGCCTGGGTGGCTCAGTTGGTTAGGCATCGGACTCTTGATTTCAGCTCAGGTCATGATCTCACGGTTTCTGGGTTCAAGCCCTGCAATGGGCTCCATGCTGACAGTGTGGGTCCTGCTTGAGATTCTCTATCTCTCTCTCTGCCCCTCCCGTGCTTGCTCTCTCTCTTTTTCTCAAAATAAATAAAATTTAAAAAAGCCTTAACTGTTGCAGTATTTTATATGATAAACACTTTTATTCTCATTACACATATGAGAAAATTGAGATTGATAGAAGTTAGACAGCTTTTCCCAATCCCCTAAAAAAGAAATAGGAAATTATTATTCCCAGAATAATGGGAATCTCAAGACCACTCTCATATCTGACACCTATTGCAAGCTTCAAGGTCCTCAAACCCACTTTTACAGTCAATAATTTGCTAGAAAAACTTGCAGAACCAAGGAAAAATATTTTACTCATAGTTAAGGCTTATTGTAGTGAAAAGATACAGATTAAAATCAGTATAGGAAAGAGTCCGTAGGGCAGGGTCCAGGAGACATCAAAACATAGAGCTTCCAGCTGACCTGTCCCAGTGAAGGAGTGCAGACAGCACTGATTTCTCCTAGCCATGATGTGTGGCAGTATGCATGGAGTATTGTTAACCAAAAAAATCATCTGTTCTTTAGTGAGAACTTTTATTGGGGTTTAATCATATAGATGTGATTGATCACCAACATGGCTGATCTTGGTCTCCAACCATGGCATACATTGAGTTGATACTGAGTGGTCCAAGGTCCCCCACTGCATTGTTAGCATAGATTACTAGACATGGCCAAAGACCACCACGTGAACAAAAACATTATTATCAGGGGCGCCTGGGTGGCTCAGTCGGTTAAGCGTCTGACTTCAGCTCAGGTCACAATCTCACGGTCCGTGAGTTCGAGCCCCGCGTCGGGCTCTGGGCTGATAGCTCAGAGCCTGGAGCCTGCTCCGATTCTGTGTCTCCCTCTCTCTCTGCCCCTCCCCCATTCATGCTCTGTCTCTCTCTGTCTCAAAAATAAATAAACGTTAAAAAAAATAAAAATAAAAAAACATTATTATCAGACAGGATAATATTATTATCAGACAGGGTTTTGAAATTAGCTTCTAAAAGCTGAGCACAAAGCCTAAAACTCTCTTTGGTCAAAGTTATTCATTTGATACAGTTATCCTAACACAATTAAGTAATAAGTAGAAGCATAACCAGTGATACATATCTTACTGATTAAGCAAAAACAACAAAGCTTTAGAAAATTTCCAAATGGAATAGTTTGGTTGCATTTTCATACCTCTTCTCAATTTACCAAAGATTATTTTTTAAACTCAATTTTGACCTAAATTGTGTAGTAGGGGAAGGTATTTGTATAAATCCTACTATGAAACTATCTGGCAGACTAATACGATTTCTAACTTTACCAGAACTTTATTTTAAAGTTGAGTTTATATATTTTAGTTGAATTTATTATTGTGGGAGAGCAAATTCTAGTAGAACTAATAAATATAAAAAGTTCTCTGTGACATTCTACAATGCTGTTTTCAGGTCCATTTTTAGTTATAAGATCAAATTTAGAATATAGTCCTGACTGACTCACTTGTTTTATCCTATGAAAACATCATGTCAGCAAAAATTTCATCTTCATCATTATACACTGATCTATTACTGTGAATGCATGTCCATGTTTCAAATAAAGTGAACACTTGGGTGTAATAGATCTAATTAAATAGAACATGTTTTGGTTAAAGAAATACAGATTTCAAAGAGAATGATGAAGTTTTCCTAGGTAAACAGTGCTTGAAAATTTCCACTCTCAAGTGCTCTGGTAGAGAATTAAAGCATTAATGGCATTGCAGTTGTAATTTTATTATTTTTTAAAATGTTATTATCTCATCCTATTAAATGATTATTACTAAATTAATGTTTGATAAATATTAAATGAAGTTATAAAACAATGTACAATGTACTCCTATACATGTACATAAGATTATTATTTCTGACATAAGATTTCTTATTTTACAGTGGAGCTATTTATTAGTTTTAAAACCCAAGACTAGTTTCTTTCATGCCTATCTCCTTTCTGATTACTCAGTAATAGAATTTGTTGTATTCCTATTTATTTGAATTGTGAAGAAAGCAATTATTTGGGGGAATGGAAGTGCAAGGGAGATTTCTGGACTGAATGGAGATAAGGCTTGCTGTTGCCAATGTCAGATTGCATCAAGTTATTGGGCATCATATAGTTTACAAGGATAATGGATCTTGATTCACTTTGACAATATGTCTGGTCTGAATATAATCTGCAATATGTGTCATGCTGCCTCTCAAATTCAATGGAACACCTTGTTTCCTTAGGAGTACAGTATGTTTCATGAGCCTTTCCAGATATTTCATATTGTTCATTGTGACATTAGGAGCAGAATTTACCATACTAAATGAGACTTTATGAGAGGGACTTTGTTATTTGGAGAAGAAGGGGAGGAAGATTTAGCCTAAAATCACAAATTCTTCAAACCCCCTATTAATTATAACTTTAAGTTTCCCATATAATTATATAGTCATATTTAATTCATACAGGAAGAAAAGCATGGAAGAAGGATAAGCAGATATTTTAGATCTCTGTAGATTCTTTAGGACTTAAGAAAATCCTTGGTTCTACCAAATAGTAGTATGAAAAGCTCATATAAAATGAAGTTAATACATCTATAAAGGTGGGCTAGAAAGAGGACTTCTCTTACATAATTCATAGTATTACATATATTTAGTTTTTAATTATAATTAGGTTGAGCTATCCAAAATCATTGGTAGGCAACTATTTTTGACCCACAGAAACTGTAAATTTCATATGCCTTCACCTAATAAAACCATGGATAGATACTTGTCTACACAGTTGTTTTTTTCAGACATGTCTTTACCCAAAACTTTGTCCAGTTAGGTTTTTAATAAATGCTTTTTGACAATAAGGTCAGAACATAGGTTAAATATTTTTTAGGAAAATCACAGTAAAATTTCTTGGTGCATAGTAACTTCTAACATTATGTTTTCTCTTTAAACCATACACATCACAACTTTGTCATCAAAGAGTCACTTGACAGTAACAAAAATATGTCTGGGTAAACACTTAAACTAAGAAATGCATGCTGATTAGGTTCACAGGTCCAGTATTGTTTAATCAGGTATACAGTCAGTGAGAACTGAGAAAGAGACCTTAGTAACCAACTCTTTTGGCTTATATACTTTGTCTAGTAAAGAACCTACCTCACCTCCTAATTGCCTGTTTGGATACTTCTAATGTTATTATTAAAACTCTAACTTGATTTTTACAATGGCAATGTAACTAGAATTCAAATCATTTGTTAAATTTTAAATCTAGATGAGAACTATATTTTTAAGAATTAATTAGGTGGGGTGCCTGGGTGGCTCAGTCGGTTGAGTTCAGCTCAGGTCATGATCTCACAGTTTGTGGGTTGGAGCCCCACGTCAGACTCTGTGCTGACAGCTCATAGCCTTGAGCCTGCTTCCGATTCTGTGTCTCCCTCTCTCTCTGCCTCTCCTCTGCTCGCACTCTGTCTCTCTCTCTTTCAAAAATAAACATTAAAAAAATTAAAAATAAAAAAACTATCAATTATAGTGGGATATTTGCCAATATTGCCTTTGGATTACCATTGGAGTATTCCACATGTTTCATGGCCCAAGAGTGACTTTATTTTTTTTCCTATCTGCTGACAATAGTATTATACTTTATCTTATTATGTTGTAAGTGTTTTTATTTACTAAATCTTAAGATTGCTTAAAAAGATAAATCAGTTAGGGTTCACCAGTCCCCGCCTCATAGAACTTGAAGTTGATGACTAAAATCACCTTTATGGTTTGGACCTATATTCTTCTTCCTTTACACTATTTTCAGGATGCCTTTGTCTTATCCCTAAGGTGTTTTGTGATATTTAATAAACATAACATTCTTCTCTTAGATATCTGCATTTTCCTTGAATGTACAATATCCCTTGAAAGGGATAACTCTAAGCATTAGAAAAGATAGAAATTTGTCACATTCTACTTATTTACTATACAAAACTCTCAAACCAGGATATCATCTTTAGCTTTGATGCATGGCTTCTAAAGGTAGTTGAACAGTACTTGGAAAATATACCAGAGTTGGGACTCATTGGTTGGGGCTGCTTTTTAAAAAATTTAAAGCCCAAACTAGAAAGATATTAACATATAAAGACAACACGTAAATTTACTCCTTTTCTTTTTTCATATAGTGCCACATAACTTATTATGGAATGTGGATTTTGTAGCATTGAGAAGGGGGACTAATTTGGCAGTGTTATAAACGATAATTGGAAGGGAATTCAGACTATTCAAAATTAATTACTATTTTGTGAATAAAGCTTTAGAAGTCATAGTAGCCAACTCAGTGATGCTGGACTATATCAAGAAGTAAACAATTCCAAATTCAATTGAGTATACTTGTTTTTATTGTCTGAGTATTACCTTCACAATCATTGTGTAGGCATAAAGATATTAAATCCTCTAACTAAGATAATCATATTTCATAAGAATGAACTGTTACCATGGGTTCTCATATGGTGAAATAAGCTACGACGATATCAAATCTCAGATAATATCTATAAACTCTGATTTAAAAATCTTTTTAATTATTTGAAGGTCCTGCACAATGAACAGAAAGAGGTATATTCTATTGGTAATCCAACTTCAGAAAAATGAAATAACATGGGGTGAGTTATCCATCTTGAGAAAAAGTCACAATTGGTATTGCCTAGAGCTAAAAAAAAAAAAATGAGAGAAAACTCCAAGAAGAGAGGGAACCAGAAAGACAGAACTTCATGCTCTCTGTATAAACCATGCAAGTCTCTGGACGACTCAAAGAAGCTGAGATAAGTATAGAAAAATGAACCACAATTTGAGCTGCTGCCCAAAAGACAAAGTTTGCAGTTCGAATGCAGTTTGCAGTTAACTCCTTGTTAAAACAAACAGGGTGCCTGGGTGGCTCAGTCCGTGAAGTGTCCAACTTCAGCGCAGGTCATGATCTCGTGGTTCCTTCAGTTCGGGGCCCTGCGTCTGGCTCTGTGTTGACAGTTTGGAGCCTGAAGCCTGCTTCAGATTCTATGTCTCTCTCCCTGTCTCTCTCCAAAATAAATAAACGTTAAAAAAAAATTAAATTAAATTAAATTTAAAAATAAAAAAAAAAAAAATCCAGAGTCTCCATAATATCAACATTTACCATGCCCAGGATGGAATTGAAACAAACAAACAAACAAACAACAAAAAACGAAAAAACTCAATATACAAAGAGCTAGGAAAATATGACCTATGCTTAAGAGAAAAAACACTCAACATAGATCAGCCCCAAGATAACATAGATAGGCTTAGCAGATAAGGATCTTTGTTTTTCTTTATTTATTTTTGAGAGATGGAGCCCTAGCAGGGAGGGGGAGAGAGAGAGGGAGATGAGAATCTGAAGCAGGATCTGCACTGTAAGCACAAAGCCCTACTGTGGGGCTGGAATCCAGGACTCTTGAGATCCTGACCGGAGCCAAAGCCATGATCTGAGCTGAAGACAGACACTCGACCAACTGAGTTACCCAGGCACCCATTAGCAGATAAGGATCTTAAAGGCTATGTTACAACTGTACTCAAAAATGAAAGAAAGACATGTTCACAATGAATGTAAGGACTGAAAATTTTAGCAGAGAATTGGAAAATACAAAAACAACAGAATGGATATTTTAGAACAGAAAATTATAATATCTGAAATAAAAAACACTCTGGGCTAAAAAGCATGATGGAGATGGCAGGAGAAAGAATAACCATCAAAAGATTATTTACAGCAATTATCCAATCTGAAGTACAGTGAGCAAAAAGATTTCAAAGTGTTTTAAAAGAATTGAACTCAGACATACCATTTAAGATAAGAAAGTATTTAAGTGAAAAGTTCCTTTTTGACACTAAACTTTAAAATATAGTGCTATTTCCTAGGTGTTGTATGTAAGTGATGAATCACTGAATTCTACAGCTGAAACTAATATTACACTGTATACTAACTGTAATTTAAATAAAAACTTGAAATTACAAAAAAAGTCTGCCTATACAGAAAAAATATAGTGCTATTTCATTAAAAAAAAAACAAATAATATTTATTTTCTCTGACCTCTTTCTTACATCATTATTCAACAAATCAGTTACTTTATCAATTCTTATATATTTAAATGTTATAAAAATTGTATGAAATATTGTTCAAATACATCAAATAGTTGCCCTCTTTCTTTACATGCAAATTGAAATTGTTTTGATTAAATCCCAGGAAAATACGTGGCAGATATTTCCAAGTGCCAAGTACTTTTTTCCAGATGTATGGAATACTAAATTTAATATGATATTGGAATTTAATTAAATACTTATTATTTGATCTTGCATTGCTCTTTTATTTTCTTGTAGCCAATTCTTTTCAGTTTCCTTGTTTTTAACTGTTTATTTTGACTGACACAATATTATTTGATAATATTATTATCTAATATAATATTATGCTATGACATATAGTCTGTATGTAACGTAGAAGGAGATTTTTAGGGAAATCTTTGGTGTTCTCTGAATCTCCTTCCCTCCCATCCCTGTAAAGAAATAATAACTTGAAGCCTTAGAAACATGCAACACTCTGAGAAAATGGTTTATACCTTGGAGCTTCTGATTTATGCTTATGAAATCTGTGGCTGGCCAATGGTCTAACAATAAAGAGAGGTTGTAGAATTGGCAACAGCTGATGCTGTTTTTGTGTGGAAGGAGGAGAAAAGGGAAAAAAAGGATATATGTGTTGTTGTTTTCTATGGATCACATGTGGAGTGCTCAAGACAGAGCTGGCAGGAGGTTCTTTTGGATTCCAACCAAGAAGGCTGCCCAGAGGTCAAGGAACTCAGTAAAAAGAAGCTGGATGCCAAAGGAAGCAATTGTAAGTGACCAGATGGAGAAATTGTGTCTTTCCACGTTAAAAACAGAACCGCAGGTGAGAAATGACCAGTGGCGGGGTGTCATCAAAGAACAGATAGCAGCAGACATGAGAGAAAAGATTTAGCTTACACGAGCCGAGCCCAAGGAGCCCAGGAATCGGCTTGTGATGGTTATCAATTGATAAATACACTTCCTACTCCCTTACTATTACACTGTCTTGTTGCTCCAAACTTAACGCAGACAAAAGCAGCATATTAAGTGAGGGAGTAGGAGTAAACACTCTTAATTTTACTGATTACACTTTCAAAAAAATGTTATTGGATCAAAATTACGTGTGGAAAAAAAAATCCCATAAATACTCCAGTTATATGCTCTCTCAGTCTTCTCAAATCCTCTGAACAAAATAGTTCATTGGCTAATTCTCTGTCAAATACTGATGAATCAAATCACCCATTGTGAGGCAGCTGTCTTCTGAGTCGTAGATCACAGGCTCTGAAATCGTCTGTGTACCACTGGTATGCCTTCTCCTTTGCAGGATCTTAGCTTTTGCTATAGATTACAGCAAATCCCATTAACCCTCCATGCTTTTCTGCTTAGATCACACTCTCATTTTATAAGCACTTTAAAATTTCATTCTAATGCATTAGAGTTGCCGCGCTACAATGCCCCCATAAAAAGATTTTTGTGCTTTACGAAGTCAGTTTTCTTGACTTTTTTACCTTTTGTTTAACACTACGCTAATGTAGCATTCAGCCATATAAGAAATGGTCTAAGGTGATTTTTTTTCATCAAGAACATTGTATGTCTTTAGTACCTTGCTTCAAAAATTGACCTGGGGTGACCTTGGCCTCATCTTATTAAATTGCTATGTCAAACTTTAACCTATATTGTTCAAATCACAAGATTTTAAGTACTGCTCTGTTGAATACCTCCTCTGATATATTAAAGGTTGAACAGATAGGGTGTCCTATTTGTAACCTGATGTTCAGTATTCAGATCTGTCCATTTTTCAAAGTTCAGTGTGAGTCACTTGAGGGAGTCCATTATAAGTAAGTTGAATATATTGATAGTGATGCTGATTATAATCAAGGTTCATTAACTTGTAAACTGGATAAATAGGTTGCAGTTGAGAATCAAGGACTAACTAAAAACCATCAACACTAAACGTATTGAAGTAAAACTAAAATTGGCAATACTTAATGTATAGCCCAATCAATGCCTCAATTTCTATAATGGATTATCTATTATATTTTCCAAAATTTATTTAATTCATTTTCTAATTTCCAACAATGTTACCCTTTGTTCTATACAAATGACAACCATCTTACTATATTGAGGAAATTAGGGAATTCATGTAAGTTCTCTCATTTTTTCCCTTTCCAGCTCAAAATTGTTTGCATTTTTCTTCTCACAGGAAGGATTTTTCCCTCACTTTTTCAAGAAGTGTGAATTCCATTTCTTCTGATTTTATTAATAATTTCCTTTTTCTTTTGTGTGTTTTTCTATTTATCCACCAAATTCCTTTCAATTTACAATTTTTTTTTAAAGTTTTGTCATCATACATGAGTTCTTGAGGTTTGTTGGCTGAAGTTACTCATTATCCATTTACTTCAAAACCCTTCTGTCTCCATCATTTTATTAAATGAATTCTATTCACAGTCCACATTTTTTTGACTATGAGGTGCCGCTGACACTGCTGGTCATTTTCTTAGAGGTAAGTTGAGACTGGCAAATGGCAACTATCAGTCAGTTTTGTCCCTGGAACTAACTGATTTGTCCGTATGGTCACTGATTTCTTTTTCCCTGCATATAGGTTACTTAGGATTTCAGGACAATTGAGTATCAAATGAAACTTTAACTACCCATGTTTAATTTCTTAGGGAGCGGGCTTCATCTTGTGCCTTCAAGGTTGGTATCTATAAGAATATTCTCTATGATACTTTCGTGGCAAAGAGAGTCACATCTTCTGGTGGGCATCTCTAATGTATCAGCTTTTTAATTAGGACAGCTTAAGAGAGGAAAGGTGTCTGTTACAATTGTGCTAATATTTATAAATCCCTAAAAATATATAAAACATTTTGATGCTACTTTCCAACATACTGATTTACATACTTTTAATTTGACTATTACCTCTGGCCTAAGCCCCAACTCTTTGAAGTTTTACTTTTTTTCTAAAAATGCCTCAAAAATGTCTTTAAACCAACTCAACTGCTGCTTCTTAAAGAGATAATGCATTTTAAAAATCTGTTTATCATAAAATTTACATAAAATCATCTAACTTAATATAAACTTAACAAGATTTCCAAAAGGTTTATTACAGTATTCTTCACATAGGTGAATCAGATGATGTTAGCATATATTATCTAAAGGTTTAACTGATATTTATAAAGTCTGCCCCCTTCTTCCCTTTTATGGTATAAATATCTGTCAGACAACATGCCCAAGGGTAGGATTTTGCAAGTACTATTTATTGATTATATACATTTAATAAGCTCTAGATCCATTTTAAGTATTATGATAATTTCCCAATCTCTCAATTATGAACCACCAAGAACATTTGCTCTCAAAAGAGTATTTGTGTATAGTCTTTTTCAATACTTAGCTCCATTCCCTTTGAGATTTAAATAAATGGGTTATTCAGACCTACAGCACACCACAGTATTTATCTAAACTGGTGCTGACTCTGCAGGTGTCATTTGCAATCTTTGAAATGCTGATGTTAAAAACGAGAAACCTACATAATCAATTTAAAAACCATCCTTCATAATTCCAAGTTTAAATTAAGAAAATAATGCCTAAAGGAAATTCAGACTAAAAATCTGCTTCTTGGTCATTCTGTTCCCACAGGGAATTTACATCCTATCAATTTCTTTAGGGCATCATTGCCTTAATTTAAATTTGAATAGATGAAGGATGAGTTCTTAAAATTGTGCTGTGTATTTGCAGAACTGGGCATTTATTATTTTTTTCTTCATGGAATATAAGTAAAACTTCCCCAATACTGATCTAATTATATTTTTGTATTACTGTGTTTTACTCAAAATTAAGGATGAGAAACCCAATAAAGTAAATAAATAACATTATTTTGACCCATCTTAACATCATTTTTATCCATTTTTGAGGCTCTTCAATAAGTTTATTAATAGTCACATGTTATCTAATGTGACATGAGATAATGAGCATCCACGAAATTGTCAACTTACAAGTCTCTGAGACCTAGAACTCCACATTTCCTATGAAGGGCATATGATATTGAGAACTTGAGTTGTCTTTTAGTGACTGTGAGTTAGACCTAAAGCAGTGTCTAGAAGGGATAGTGCCACAAAATGGGTGGAATTCGAACAATATGCATGAGGGATAGCTAGCAAGACATGACAACATATTTACGAGAAAGACTAACGGGAGTCTAGCAACATCTAGAAGTGACCAAGAAGCAGATTCCAGAGTCAGGCAGCAAGAGAGAAGGGGTACCATGGGGTATGAGCTCAGACACTTGTTTCTAAACCGATAGGGCATAAGTGAGAGCTGAGAGATCTTCAATGATAGGAGGACAGGGCAGAATATGTAAACAGTAGCTCAAATTTAGGTAAATAAAGAGACATTGGAGTAACAAACTGAAATACAGGATAAAACAGTTATGTATCTTAGAACAAGCAAAAATTCAGTAATAGAATGGGGACATGACAAAGAGAGGAACAAGTTTAACTTAAATAGTAATTTGAATATTAAAATAATTTTTTTCCTAAAGATACTATTGTACCCAGATACGTGGCATAGATAAGCAACTAGTTAGCTCTCAAATACGTATTGATAATGAAAGGTAAATGTCCATGGGATAAAGATCTGTATAAGCAATTTTTGTGAAACAACATAACACAATGTGAAATACATATGATGAAAAAAATGAGTATTCTCTTAGTAAATGCAATTTTAATTTTTTAACAAATTTTATAGCTCTATTTTTGATATAAAACAAATTGCCCATATTAAAGGGTGCAATTTGATACTTTTTTTAAGGTTATTTATATATTTTTGAGAGAGAGCTCACACACAAGAGGGAGGAGGCAGAGAAGAGGGAGAGAGAGTATCCAAGCAGAGCCTGACATGGGGCTCAGACTCAGGAACCGTGAGATCATGACCTGAGCCAAAATCAAGAGTCTGAGGCTTAACTGACTGAGCCACCGAGGAGCCCCTTGATACATTTTATCAAAGTCTATCTCCACGGAATTACCAAAATGGAGATGATGCATAAATACATCACACCCCCAAAGTTTCTAAGTCTTTTTTTTAATCCCTCCTTCCTGACACTGGCAACATACTCATCCAGTTTCCAAGCAAACAATGACTTATTTTCTGTTACTATAGATATGTTTACATCTTCTAGAATTTTATATAAAGGACTATATACAGTATACATTCTTTTTTTTAATTTTTTTGACTCACTATAATTATTTTGAGATTCATCCATGTTGTTGCCATGTCGGTAGTGTATTACTTTCAATTGCTGAGTAAAGTGGGTAATACCAAAAATGTTTAATCCATTCACCTGTTAATGGACATTTAGGCTGTTTCCAGTTTTTGTGTGAACATATGCTGTGACATATAAATGAAATACTGTGTCATATAATATGTGTATGTATAACATTTCATGAAACTATTTTCCGTAGTGGTTGTGTCATTTTACTTCCCCAAGGGCAGTGTAAGAAAATTTCAGGTGCTATACATCATATCAATACTTGGTAAGATGAATATATATGGATGGACATATACATATATATTTTTTTAATTTTAGACATTCACTTTTCACATCTTGGTATTTCACAGTAATTTTAATTTGCATTTTCCTAATGACCGATAACCTTGAAAATATTTACATGTACATATTCTCCATTCATATATCTTTTTGGATAAAGTAGTTCACATTTTTTGCCCATCTCTTAATCGGGTATTTTCAAGAAAATGATTTATTCTTGTGACGTTTAGCAGCTTTGTCTTTCAAAGAATATGTTTATTTAATTGAAGTTTAATTTATTGACATTAAGTTTTTATATGGCTCCCTTATTATCAGTTTCCTGTCTGTTGCATCTGAAGTAATTTCACCTCTGTCATTGCAGGTATTAGACATATGCCTTCTCTTCTTTTTTTCTTGATCATTCTGGATAGTTTTCCAATTTTATTTCTATTTTCTAAAAACTGTATTTTTGTTTCATTGATTTTATTTATTGCTTTTCTTTCACCTGTTTCAATTACTTCTGGTTTTATCTTTATTGGTCCCTGTACTCTGCTAATTTAGAATATGCATTAATCTTATTTTTATATTCTTACCATCAAAGCTAGATCATTGATCTCAGGTCTTTCCTCTTTTCTAATATAGGTTTTTGTGTGACATGCACTATTTAAATTCCTCCTCACACATTTTGAAATAGTATGTTTTAATTTTAATTAAGTAATTAATGCTTTCTAATTTCCCATTTTATTTATTTCTTCTTTAATCCATGGGTTACTTAGTAGTTTATAATTTGGATGGCAAATATTTTAATATGTTATGGTTGTCCTTCTGCTATTGACTTTAATTTCTGGTGATTTTAGAATGTACTTTGTTTGATTTTAATATTTTTAGATGTGCTGAGGGTTTTTAGATCACAGAATATATTCCATCTTGGTAAATGTCCTGTGAGAACTTTGACAAATGTATACTTTTTTTATATTGACTTTCTTTTAACTTATTTTTTCAGAGTAGTTTTAGAGAATTAGTTTCCTACAGGAATTTTTTGAGAGCAGTTTTAAATTCACAACAAAATTAAGAAGATACAGAGATTTTTCCATACACCCCCTACCCACCCATATGCATAGCTTCCCCCAGTATCAGTATTCCCCACCACAGTGGAACATGGGTTACAATTGATAAACCTACCTTAACACATCATAATCACCCAAATCCATAGCTTACATTATAGTTGATTCTTGGTATTGTACACTCTATAGGTTTTGACAAATGTATAATGACAGGTATCCATCATTATCATATCATACCAAGTATATTCATTCGGGCTGGAACTCATGAACTGTGAGATCATGACCTGAGCTGAAATCAAGAGTTGGATGCTTAACAGACTGAGCCACGCAGGTGCCCTGAGTTCAAAATATTTTTAAGTTTCTCTTGAGGTTTCTTCTTTGACTCATGTATTATTCAGATATACGTGGTTTAATCTCAATGTGTTTTGGGATTTTCCAGTTATTTTTCTGTTATTGATTTCTAATCTAATTACATTATTATCTGAGAAAAGACATGGCATGATTTCTATTCTCTTAAATCTGTTAAGGTATATTCTGTGGACCAGAATATGGTCTATCTTGGTGAATGTTTCCTGTGAGCTTGAGAAGATTATGCATTCTGCTGTTGCATGAGGTAATTTATAAGTACCAATTATATCAAGGTGATGATGGTGTTGTTGAGCTCAACTATTTCCTTACTGACTTTCTTTCCTGCTGGATCTCTCCATTTCTAATACAGGAGTGTTGAAATCTCCAACTATGATAATAGATTCATCTATTTCTCCTTGCTGTTCTATCAGTTTTGCCTTACATAATCTGATACTCTGTTGTTAGGTTCATATAGATCAAAGATTGTTATGACTTCTTGGAGAATTGTTGTCATTATATAATAGTTTTTTTTGTCCCTGATAACTTTTCTTGCTTCAAAGTCTGCTTTGTCTGATATTAATAAGTTATTCTTGCTTTCTTTAATTAGTGTTAGATTTCTATATTTCTCCATCCATCTGTGTTTAATCTATATATGTATTTGTATTTAAAATGACAACATACACCTGGGTCTTGTTTTTTTGTTTGTTTGTTTCATTCATCTGACAATCTCTGTCTTGGTACATTTAGATCGTTGATATTGAAAAATATTATTGAAATAGCTGGATTAATGTCTACCATACTTTTTACCATTTTCTATTTGTTGTCCTTTTTTGTTCCTATTTTTGTCTTCTACCCTTTTTCTGCCTTTTGTGGAGCATTTTATATGATTCAATTTTCACTTCTTTCTTAGATCTACTCTTTTAGTGGATACATATAATTTTCAATATACATTTATAGCTAATGAAAGTCTGCTTTAAAATATTTCTATATCACTGCACATGTAACGTATATACCTTATGAAAACAAAATAATCTTATTTCCTTTCTATTATCCCTTGTATCATTTCTGTCATTCATTTTACTTATATATAAGCATATGTATGCATATATATCCATAAAATATATCCATGAGAATATGTAATTCACTACACTTTTGCTGTTATTATTTTGAATAAACTAATAAAAGTTTGTGTTTTACCTTTACTCATTCCTTCTTCAATGCTCTTCCTTGCTTATGTAGATCTGAGTTTCTGAGCTATATTATTTCCTCTCTCTCTAAAGAAACTCTTTTAACATTTCTTGCAAGACAGGTCTACAGGCAATGAACGCTTATATTTTTGTTTGTCTGAGAAAGTCTCTATTTCTTCTTCATTTTTCAATGATAATTTTGCAGAGTACAGAATTCTAGGTTGGTATTTTTCTTTTCTTAACACTCTAAATATTTTGCTCCACTCTCTGAAATCTTAACTGAAATATTAGCAAATAAATATAGCAATATATATAAAGAATTATACACAATGACCAAATAGAAATTATCCAAGAAGTCTAAGATTAGTTTAGCACCTAAACATCAACTAATGTAATATTCTTTACTAATAGAATAAAGAACAAAGTCATTTAATCATTTCAATAAATATGAAAAAATTGTTTGACAAAATACAACAGACATTTATGATAAACACTTGTAGCTATTAAATTCCTTAAACTGTTAAAGGATATCTACAAAAGGTATATAGTTAAAATTATATTTAATGAAAACTTCCCAGTGTTTTACTCACATAGCAGTGCCAGATAAAATAGAAGATAATAAGATTTAAATATTAAATAAACAACAAGGATTTTAGTATAAATATGATCTATTTGTAGGTCTCAAATATTGTATATGACACACGAATACTAAAAAAACCTTATTGTTGGGGTGCCTGGGTGGCTCATTTGGTTAAGTGTCTGACTTTCGCTCAGGTCATGATCTCATAGTTTGTGAGTTTGAGCCCTGCATCAGGCTCTGTGCTGACAGTTCAGAGCCTGGAGCCTACTTTGGATTCTGTGTCTTCCTCTCTCTGCCCCTATCCTGCTCATGCTCTGTCACTCTCTTTCTCAAAAATAAACAAACATTAAAAAAATTTTTTTAACTTATTGTTTATATGATATATCAAAGTTTAACTGAGTGTTCTATATTTTTATTTGCTAAATTTGGAAACTTATCCCCTAATTCAAGAACAAAACAATTATACTCCCTTTCATCATCTATCCAGTACTGTATAGAAGGTTTTGCTGGTATATTGGAGGCTTTTCTAGTGTTAATACTAGGTACAGTATTCTCATGCTGAGAAAAGGTGAAAAAACAAGAGCACCTAAATTAGAAATAAATAAGTAATATTGTCTTCACTCACAGATGACAGAATTCTGCATGTAGATAATCCCAAGAAAACTAATCACAACAACAAAAAGCTACTCTAACTCATACATGGCTTTAGAAACTATGCAAAGGAAAAGATTAATATACAAAAATCAGTTATTTTCTCTATGCTATCAATAAAAACAAAGATCAGAAGATAAAATTGAGAAAACAATTACATTTTCAACAGCACCACAAAGAAAAATACACTTAATAATAAATTTAACAACAACAACAAAAAAAGGACAATAACTATACACTGAAAACAACAAATATTGCTGACAGGAATTAATAAAAGTCTCAATGTCTATAAAGCGGAAACATTTCATGTCCCCATATCAGTAAAAAGGAAATTCCCTCCAGATTGATAAATAGATTCACATAATCTTAATCACAAATAAGAAGGCTATGTGTAGAAATCAACAGGTTAGCCTTAAAATTTATATAAAAATGCAAAAGAACTAGAAGAGCCAAAAAATAAAACAAAGAACAAAGTTTGAATACTTACATTTCCCAATTTCAAAATTATATAAAGCTACAGTAACCAAAACAGTATGGTGTTTGTGTAGGAATAGACAAAGTCCAGAAATAAACTTTTATATTTATTGTTAGTTAGCTTTTGTGAAATGTATTTAAAAAATTCAATGAAGAAAGAAAAACTTTGAGAAATGGTGCTGGACAATTGAATACACAAAAATTAAAATTCAGTCCTGGCCTGATACCATACACAAAAATTAATTTCAAATGGAGCTTAGTCCTAAATATAAGCACTAAAACCACAGAAGAAACAGGAGAAAATCATTGTGGCTTTGAATTAGGCAAAGATCTTTCCTATATGAAACAAAAAGCATGATTTATTAAAAAATGATAAATTGAATCTCATCAAAAGTAAAAATTCATGGGCAAAATTCATTCTTGGTGACTCAGTTGGTTAAGCATCTGGCTCTTGATTTTGGCTCATGTGATGACCTTGTAGTCAGGCTCTGCACTGAATATGGAGCCTCGTTGAAATTCTCTCTCCCCTTCTCTCTCTGCCCCTCCCCTGCTCATGTGCATGCTTTGTCTCTCTCAAAAAAAAAAAACAAAAAAAACAAAAAAAAACAAAGCAAAGCAAAACAAACAAAACAAAACAAAAAACTTAAAAAATTATTCTCATAAAAACACACAGTTGAGAAAATAGTAAAACAAATCACAGATTGAATGAAAATATTTCTAAATCATTTATGTGATAAAGAACTTGTATTCATAGTATATAAATAAAACTGATATAAATCAATAAAAAAATAAGTCCAACTAAGAAATGGGCAAAATAATTGAATAGACATATCATCTAAGATTCACAGATGATAAATAAGCACATGTTTTATTGGATCGTTTCTATTATGTCTTCAGGTTATCTAACATTTCCTCTGAATTTTCTAGTCTGCTGTTAATCCAATACAGTGAAGTTTTAGAAAATCTCTAACCTATTTTTCCTCTCTAGAAGTTTTGCTTGGATCTTTCCTATTTCTCCCATCTCTCTACTTAAATGTGGTAAATTCTTCCTATGACTTCTTGAAAATATATAATATAGTTATAGTAACTTTTGTACTTGTATGCTAAATCTATCATCTGTGTCATTATTGTATCTGTTTCAGTTTTTTTAATATTATTTATTTTTGAGAGAGAGAGAGAGAGGAGAGAGGAGAGAGGAGAGAGGAGAGAGAGAGAGAGAGAGAGAGAGAATGAGTAGCGGAAGGGCAGAGAGAGAGAGAGAATCCCAAGCAAGTTCCATTCTCAGCACAGAGCCCGACATGGGCTCAATCTCATGACCATGAAATCATGACCTGAGTCAGATGCTTAACTGACTGAGCCACCCAGGTGCCCCTGTTTCATTTTTTACCCACCCATTGATACTACCACCAACCCATTGCCTGACATAATATTTCACTGCTCTGGTTTCTCTCATCCATTTAATTTTTCTTCTCTCCTTTTTCTTCTTATTCTTAGTCTTTAAATATATCAAGTCTGCATCTGTTTCTCTTTAGCTTTATTTCCTTTATCTCTTAACAGAACAATTAGGTAATATTTTTTTTCTTTATTTCAGAAGTTTCCACTATATCATTTACTTTAACATTTTGTGTTCCTAATTTTTTAACTATATGTGCTTTCTCCTATTCACTTTATCTACACTCTTTCTCTGTGTTTGTCTGATCATCCATAATATACACACACACATACACACACACACAATAGAATTGATTTCTGTCTAAATTTAGTTCTCTTACACTAATTCCTGGCCTTTTTTTTTTTTTTTTTTAATTTTTTTTTTCAACGTTTATTTATTTTTGGGACAGAGAGAGACAGAGCATGAACGGGCGAGGGGCAGAGAGAGAGGGAGACACAGAATCGGAAACAGGCTCCAGGCTCTGAGCCATCAGCCCAGAGCCCGACACGGGGCTCGAAGTCATGGACCGCGAGATCGTGACCTGGCTGAAGTCGGACGCTTAACCGACTGCGCCACCCAGGCGCCCCATAATTCCTGGCCTTTCTAATAGGTTATAGCATATTATTATTTCAGCCTTGTTCATTTGGAAAATATTAATTAATACTTCCCAAATACTTCCCTAATACTTAGTTGCCTCATCTGTAATACTGATATTTTTATACCGTTTCACTCACTATGAACTCCTAGTACTGGACCATGCTAGGGTTCTATCCTCAAGCCTCTTCTCTGTTGACACTCAACTCCTTATGTGACCTCATCCAGGACAATGGATTCAAATTACCCCTGTACCATTGCAGTCCCCACCTTAGCACAGCCCTGAATGCCAGACCCTTCTATACACTTAGAATTATGATTATGACAGACATCCCAAAGTTTACAACACCTGATTTAGTCTCATGAAATGTGCTCCTTCCACCACTTCCTCATCGAAGTAATGCCTACTTCATATTTCTAGTTGCTGAGACCACAAATCTCTGGGCCAATCTCTCTCTTTCCTTTCTGTCCCATTGCAGAGTTAATTCACCAACAAAATGCGCTGGTTCTACTTTCAAAGTACATTAAGAAACTTTTGACTTCTCACAACCTTCATCTCCACCCTCTGGCTTAAACCTTCCCGATCTCTTACTTAAATGGTTGGAAAAGCTTCCTAACTTGTCTCCATGGTTCCATTCTTGTTCCTCTCTGGTGTCCAGCTATCTTTTCAAAGCATTTATTAAAACTAAACACCTTCTCATCTCTCTGGCCTCATCACCTACTGTTCTTCCTCCTTATTCATTATCCTCTAGCCCCTTGGGCTCTGCTGTTCATTTGCATGGAATAGTTTTAATTTAGGTATTGGCACAGCTCAATCCCTTACTCCCTTCAGGCTTCTTCTCATGTGTTACCTTATCACTGAGGCCTTCCTTGCAGACCATATAGAACAATAATCCCTCTCCCCACTCCTGGCACAAGTTCCTCTTCTACATCTAGCAGAGATGAACTATTTTTTCCAATTATTCACTCTAATTCCATGTAACTGGATTATACGTCCCTACCTACTGCCATGTGATTTGTGGTACCATTCTGCAAAAAGAATATATCTGCCTGATTCATTGAAATAATACTCTGCTATATGACTTGTTTGACCAATGAAATAAAAACAGAAGTGGAAGTGTTCTAGTTAGGTCAGAGGTTTCACTACTTAGCTTATGGTTTTGCTCAGTTTCTTGTACCTTTCAGTCTGCCCTGAGAATGCTTTGTCCCAGATTGTTATAGTTAGAGTAGGGCTACATTGGACCACAGTCAATGCAAGGCACATTGATTTCAGAATTATTATCAAAACATAATAGGTGAAGATGGCCATCTGGATATACTGTATATTGCTTATTTTATTTATTTATTGTCTTCCCTACAAAAGTGTTACTACCATAGGAGGAAAGACTTGGTCTGTTTTGTTTTCTCTTGAATCTCCAGAACCTAAAATACTACCTGATACATGGTGACCTTCAATAAATGTTTACATAATGAATAATTCAATAAATAAGTGGATACACTTATACATCTTCACATATATATATTTTTCAAAAATACTAAATTTTCAAATATGAAATTATCATTGTTTAAAGTACCATGCTTTTCAAACTTTTAGAGTTTCCACAGTGTAGAGATGAGAGCCCTGCAATAGTATGTGCTTAATATAAATTTTCTGATATAGTTAAATTGGTATTTACCATCAGTTTGTGTCATAAGGATAAGAAATTTCAAACTTGTTCTTGATTTATTAATGACTTTCTAAAGTAGTGTGAGTTTTAATATCTTTGCAGATTGTGAAAGATATGGTTTAATTGACTCAAGCTGTCTACTGATGATTTGAATACTAATAAGTCCCCTCTAGGTTTGTATTGGAAAGATCATGAACTTTCAGTCTTATTAGACATTAACAATTAAGGTCAGATTTGATTCAATATGTCAACAAAGATGTAGTGAGTACTTATTATGTGGAGGCATCATTCAAGGAGCTGTGAAAATAATTTAAAAGGTGATTTTAGATGCATATATAATATTACTACATTAAGAATGCTAGTTGAAAAGTCCAGGATAAAGTGAAAGATATCATTATGTCTGAACTAATATATGCAATGGAATTTTTCTTTTACTTCTTGACAATGATGAGAAAAGAAATTACATGAGGACGTTTGATTTTCTTTTGCATGTTATTTTTATTTACAGGATTCCAACAGAGTTAATCATTAATTTATTCAACATGTACTTACTGCGTATGTATTAAGTTCAAGGCAACCTGTTAGGATTCATGTACTAAGATGATGCAGAAAAATTCTTCCCCTTACGAAGTGCCAAAATAGCTACTTCCTATACAGGTATTGTTAAAAAATAAAGAAAATTTTGGTTTAAACAATAACCATGATATTGTATATCAGCTAATTCCAGGCTAAGAAAAATGGATTTATTTTCCCCTCATGAAGAGGAAAAGTCAATTTGTGTAATCAGTGTACCTATAAGACTGATTCTTCCAGGGAAGCTAAGCAGGTCCTGAGATGGCCAAATGTCTCAGTATAGTTACTACCAACCCCAGGTAACCTCAGTTACTCATGTGCCATATAATGTGATAATTTTCTATATGCACCATAATATGAAAAAGGTTGGAAAATGATGCTTTAGGGAGTTTTACAGTGCCATTAGCACTACCAAAGGTTTTGATCAGAAAGTTACATCACAAAGTTTATTTATCTCAGAAATGTTACTCTCATTATTGAAAAACAATATGATAAGTAGCAAAAGACAGACAACATTGAAATAGGCCACAAAATGCCTTGGGGTGTCTCTTATGTCTTTCTGATTTCAATCTCTGAATTCACAGTACTTGTTTTTTATCCCCTCTCTATTTTTCTCTCTGATTTCACAATTTTGAAACTTTTGTTTTAAAATTTTAGGTTACTAATAACAAATCTTTTACTTCATCTCTAAGTACTTCTATGACCTTTAAAAATTTACACACAGCTACTTTGAACATTCATCATGGAAACATGAGTTAGTATATGAGCAATGCTTTTCAAATTCTGTTTCAAAGTTCCTACTTCTTCCAGTAACTATATATATATATATATATATATATTCCCTTCCTCAGGATCCAACTTCAGAAGTGTTCCATTATGCTAGGTAAAACAGTTTTCCTTCTTCTCACAAACTTCCAAGATCTGTAATATCTTAATGTGCCTATAATATTTTATATATAGTGTTCAGGATTTTTCAAATTTGTTTAACCATATACATGGTTTTTGTTTCTTCCTTGAGCCCTAGAGTATTTCATAAGAATAATAGTGTTCAATGAAACACTGTTTGGAAAATATGGATATTATCTTAAAATTGTAAAATTTCCAACTATTCTAATATTGTTGTCAAAGATTAAATGCAATCCCAAGACCAATCTAGTGATTTTTTTTGTTTGGTGAAAATTGATGAAGCGAATCTAAAATTTATTGGGAAATGCAGTGTCAGGAATAGCCATAGTACTTTAAGTATCAATTGCAATATTTTAAAAAGTCTCCCAAATTTAGGAGCTTAAATTTGTTTTTACTAATCCTGTGAGAGTAAGAAATTGGCTTTACAGAGGCTAGATGGTCCCAGAAGGTGACAGTCACATGTTGGAGTTTGGCACTGGAGATTGGCACTGCTGGCCTCTCTCTCTACGTGGGTGTCTCATCCTACAGGAGGCTGGCCCAGACCTCCTAACCTGGCAGTCTAAGGGCATCAAGAAAACAAGCATACATGCTGCAAGGCCTCATGAGACCTGGGCTCAAAAACACATAGTAATGATTTCTTCCACAGTGTCTTTATCAAAACAACTCAAAGGCCAACCCAAGATTCAAACATAAGAGCAATAGACTCCACCCTATTATATGAATAGCTGAAAAAAATTTGTCACCATTTTTAACCTACCACAAAAGAGAATCTTCAAAAGAGATGGAAAAGTTGAAAGGCTATACTAGCAGATAAGAAAATTTATCATAAGGACACCTGGGTGGCTCTGTCAGTTAAACATCCAATTCATCATTTTGGCTTAGGTACTGATCCCGGCTCAGGTCATGATCCCATGGTTTGTGAGATCATACCCCATGTCGGGCTCCTCACTGACAGCACAGAACCTGCTTGGGATTCTCTCTCCTCTCTCTCTCTCTCTAACCCTCCCTCGCTCACACTTGCTCTCTCTCGCTCTCTCTCTCAAAATAAATAACTAAACATTAAAAAAAAGAAAATTTATCATAAAGCTATGTTAAGTGGGACATTGGGTATTAGTGCAAATAGAGAAAAATAGACCAAATTACAGATTAAGAATGTATAGAAAGAGATCCTCACTCAATTTATGACAAAGATGAGACTAGAATTCAGTGGGAGAAAGGTGGTATGTATCTGGATTTATCTCTATTTTGGCTTTACTTTCATAAGATTTTTATATTAGATATAAAATTCTGTGTTCAATATTCTTTCCGTTTTTAAAATTATTTTCCTTAAGCGCTCTAAATCTTTTCTATTTGTCTTTAGTATTCAGTGTATTTACTAAACTATATCTAGGTAGAATTTTCTTTCAATTTTTCCTTTTGGGGGTTCATAGCCAATGCCAAATCTGCAACAATCTTAGCTTCAAATAGAGGAAGGACAGTAGTAAATTAAACAAGAACAGCAGTAAACTAGGGCAGTCATAAGTAGTAACTATAATTAGTAAATTCAAACTGCACAAGGACAGTGATAGTTTATTATTAGTAGTAAATTATAACCATTTAATATAATAGCAATCCATAAGTCCACATTGATACTAAATAATTAGATAGAAAAGCTAAGAGTTAGAATATTAGCCTGCTAGGGATTCCATAACAGAATACCACAGGCTGGGTGTCTTAAACAACAGAAATTTATTTTCTCACAGTTCTGGAGGCCAGAAGTCTAAAATCAAGGATTAGGCAGACTTGGCTTCTCCTGAGGCCTCTCTTCCTGGCTTGCAAATAGCCACCTTATTGCTATATGCTCACATGGGCTTTTCTATGTGCATGTAGGCTCCTTGTGTCTCTTTTCTTAAAAAGGCAGCAGTCTTATTGGCTTAGGGCCCCACTTTTAGGACTTCACTTAACCCTAATTATATCTTTAAATGGGGGTTAGAGCTTCAATATATGAATATTGGGGGAACATATTTAAGTTCATAAGAAGCAGATGATAGGTAGATACATACATCCATACATACATACATGCACGCATGCATGCATACATTTAGATAGTTTACAACCATTATAGTAAATTTGGGAAGAAATAATCAGTGAATTGACTGAGCTGATATTTTCACAGATAGTAGGGTGTTTGCATGGTTTTATGGTACCTCCTTACAAACTGTTTATTAGTTAGGAGAAAAAGAGTAACTATATAATGGAGAAAACAGATAACTGCTTGACTAGGTGATCAGAATTGACATCACCAATGCGGAGCAGAGGGGTATTATGTACTTCCCTATGTGATACCCTGAGAAAGACACAATATCACTTTTATAATACTCTGGTTGAGGATGTTTTTTGTTTGAATTTGTCTATTTATTTATTATTATTATTATTTTAATTTTTAAGTTTTTATTTAAGTTCCAGGGGCCTCCTGAGTGGCTGAGTTGATTGAGTGTCTGACTCGATTTCAGCTCAGGTCATGATCCTAGGGTGATGGGATTGAGCCCTTCATTGGGCTTCTTGCTGAGCATAGAGCTGGCTTAGGATTCTCTGTCTCTTTCCTTGTCCCTCTCCCCGTTCACACTCTCTCTAAAATAAAAAGAAAGAAGAAAGAAAGAAAGAAAGAAAGAAAGAAAGAAAGAAAGAAAGAAAGAAAAGATATCCCAGTTCGTTAACATTGTAATATTAGCTTCAGTAGTAGAATTTTGTGATTCATCACTTACGTACATACTGAGCACTTATCACAAGTGCCCTCTTGGGCAAAAGACATAATAGACATTTTTCCAAAGAATACATACAGATGACTAACAGACATATGAAAAGATGCTCAACATCACTCATCATCAGGTAAAAACAATTCAAAACTACAATGAGATATCACCGCACACCTCTAAGAATGGCTAAAATTAATAACACAAGACACAACAGGTGTTGGTGAAGATGTGGAAAAGGGGAGCCTTCTTAAACTGTTGGTGGGAATGCAAACTGGTGCACCCACTCTCGAAAACAGTATGGCGTTTCCTCAAAAAGTCAAAAATAGAACTATGTTAGGATCAGCAATTGTACTACTAGGTATTTACCCAAAGGATACAAAAATACTGATTTGAAGTGACACATGCACCCCAATGTTTATAACAGCATTATCAACAATAACCAAATTATGGAAAGAGCCCAAATGTCCACTGACTGATAAACAGATAAAGAATATGTCACACTCACACACACACACACACACACACACACACACACACACAAGAATATTAGCCATCAAAAGGAATGGAATCTTGCCATTTGCAACAGCATGGATGGAGCTAGAGTGTATTACACTTAGCGAAATAAGTCAGTCAGAGAAAGACAAATACCATATGATTTCACTCATATGTGGAATTTAAGAGATGTAGCAGATAAACACAGGGATAAATGGGCCAACCATAAAGAGACTCTTAACTATAGAGAACATACCAAAGGTTTTTGGGGGGTCTGTGGGTGGGGATGCGCTAAATGGATGATGGATATTATGGGGGCACTTGTGATGAACACTTGTTACACATAACTGATGAATCACTAAATCCTACACCTGAAACTAATATTACACTGTATGTTAACCAACTGGAAGAAAAAAAAATTCCAGTTAGTGTACAGTCTAGTATTTCTAATATGCTTTTTAAGTTTTTCAGTTATTAAAATTATTAGAGGTAGCACTCCATGACACTTTCATAAGATATTTCTAAAAAATTTGCAACTTCTTTATTCATAATGAAGAAATAAAAAATGCAATGAAATATATATGCAGATCTAGGCCCATAGAGGTTTTTATTTCCTCTCCAATAATATCAACTCAAGGTATATCATTCAATACATATGCTCTAAGTGTCTTTGTCAACATTTAGAAAAATAAAAGGGCTCACTTTGTAAAAAAATAAAATAAAAGTGTCGATGGCATGAAAGACACACACACACACACACATACACACACAAATAAATGAAGGTGACATCTAGATGTAACCCATGATCCTGAACACTTGTACTCAAGGGGAAACAATTATAAAGGGGTTATTGTTTAGATAACAGAAAAAATTAGAATATAGACTAAGATAGATAAAATTATTTTATTACTTTTAAATTCCCTGAATTTATTATGTGTATGTAGTTGTGTAAAATAATTTCCCTGTGTATAGGAAATGCACACTGGAAATTTTAAGGATCAAGAAGCATGATATAACCTGAGGCTCTTCTCATGTAACCTGAGGCTCTTAGACTCAGCAAGTCATTCAGACTCACAGGAGCCTCCCAGGCCACACTGGGCACCACTCTAATCAGAAGGAACACAGGGTGGGCATCTCAGCCTGCCAGAAGGGGAAAGTCAGGCATTGCTCTTTCCCAAGAGTCTTTGCTGCATTCCAACATTGTAAAGGCTGAGACATAATCCAAACCAGGATGTAGGAGGAGCTGATCTAGCTTAAAAGTGTCAGGCCCCACAGGGCCCGATATCTCTAGTAAAATCTTCATTAGCAGTGATTCCAGCGTCCCTGCAAAGGATGTGCCAGCTATAAGAGTGACTACATTCACGGAAGCCTGAGATACGGTTTACTACCAAGGATTCAGGCAGTTTATCAATTAGAAATCATTTTTCCCATAAGCATCCAGTAACATCGTTGACATTCCAACATTTATCAGGTAAACTAGAGAAACAGAGCTAGAGAGTTAATCAAAGATCAAATTTGCATGCAAATGAGAAATATTTTTGCTAAAATTTCGATCATAGTAACCAATTCTCTGGGGCACCTGGGTGGCTAGTCGGTTGAGCTGCTGACTTTGGCTCAGGTCATGATCCCAGGTTCGTGGGTTCCACCCCGGCATCTGACTCTGTGCTGACAGCTCAGAGCCTGGACCCTGCTTTGGATTCTGTGTCTCTGCCTCTCTCTGCCTCTCTCCCATTCAGTCTCTCTCTCTCTCTCTCTCTCTCTCTCTCTCTCTCTCTGTCTCTCTCTCTCAGAGGTGAATAAATGTTAAAAAAGTAAACAACCAATTATCACTTGGCTCATAAGGAATGATAATGGTAGTGTGCATTGGTCTCTGTGTGGGTGAGTGTGTATACAGAAGAAATAACAAGAAAACAGGTGTAGCAAAATAATAACATTTGATAAATCTAGATAAAAGGTATATGGGAGTTACCTGTACCACTCTTGAGTCTTTTCTGTAAGTGTGATAAATTTTCAAAGTTAAAAGGTTTTTGTGAGTGAATTGTAATATGAAAAAAAGGTAAAATCATTAATGTTTGAAATGACTCTGTTTTCTTAAATTATCTTTGACAGTTTTATTTCCAAATAACCCAGATACAACATGTTAATGTAAATTTTCAGGGAAAAATAACCTCTCTTAACTTCCATAGTTATCAATGTAATGTGCAATTTCTATGGGCTTGTAGAAAGCCTGCTTGCCTTTTTAAAAAATTCTGATAAAAGATAAATATAATCTGTTTATATCATGTAGAATGATGACATTCAAAGAACATAACATGTGCTTTTTAAAACTCTGCTGCTTTTTTCTCTACAGTGGTTGAACACTGTCAATAAGAATCAAATTTAATTATGCAGATAACAGAAAACAAGGCATATTCTGTCTTTCCTCACTGGTGCAGAAAGTTGCCTTTCAAGATTTTCTGTCTACAATCTACAGATCATTTGGAATTCTAGACACTTCCATGGAGTTCAAAAGTGCAGTCCACTTCATTTCTCATCCATGAATATCTGGATTGCCCTTAAAGCTATTAAAGGAAATGAGAATGAAAGCCTACATTCAAGTAGTGAGGCCGGTCAGGGGTAGGTAATAATGAAATGAGATGAATCCATTTTACTGATGTTGTTCCTATATCTTCTTTCCTGATCAAATGTAATGAAAATGTGGTGTATCAAAGAAATATATGTGGAAGTAAAAAAAAAATCGATGTTTTAAATTCATTTTATGTGGTCCAGTCATTTAATAAACCCACTTAAAGATTGTTGATCATGGACAATACATTAGGGATGTATTTTAAAATATAATTGTACTAAAAAATAATAAAAAATTAAAATAAAATATAATTGTACTTTATATTTTCTTAGTAGTATATAGTCTTTAAGCATTTCATTACAAATTCCTTCACAAACATTCCTTGAACATGTATCACATTTCAACATGTGAGAAATTATTTAGACGAAATCACTCCTTCTGAGGTTGATGTTTTCATTTCCACTTTATAGAGAAGTAGAACTAAGAGTAAATATTCAAGTCTAATCAGATAGGAAAAGAATGATTTTTAATATAGAAAACAATACTTCTATTTTTCATGTTTTAATGCATATATATTTTTCTTTTATGTTGGCATTATAGGACTATGTACTAATGCTATGTGGCATAGTGTGTGTTGTTGATACTTTAGATGATCTTCACATGACACAAAAAAATCACCCTTAACTTTTTCAGTGGCACCGCCTTCTCCTGATCATTGTTCAATGAGATGTGGATGCACATTTGTCGTCATTTTAAGTGAGTCAGAGATAGAGTCTGTTATTGTGTTATATTAAAATGAATTTCTATTTAATATATAGCATTCCTTTTTGAATATAGCCAGCACTATGTCCACATGAATATTATATAACCATAAATGAAACTTCTTATATTTCTGTAAATTGTCAACAAATAGTTATCACAAATATTACCAATTTTTATTCTCACAGCAATCCTACATTGTAGACATTATTATTTCTCAATTAAAGGTGAGAAAACTAAGATTTATTTTTGCTCAGAGACATACACTTAGAAAGAAATAGATATAAAAGTCATATCATATCATATTTAGTTTCAAAGTCTTCTTCTCACCTCCACAAACATAAATAAATATTGTTTTATTTTATGAAGTAAGAAAGATGAGAAATTAACTGTCTTATTTCCTCAGATGAAACTCTTTAGGAGAGAATAAATGTAGCCAAAACTCAAAGTCTTGGAAAATTTGACTTTTATCCCAAGAGAGTTTGGAAAGTTCTTAGATATTTAAGGGCTATGTTAATGGCAATAGTGCAAAGTCGTCCTTAAGTGCTGCCAGGAATTGAAGGAGAGCAAGTGGCTAGATCTCAGAGAAAGTTGAATTCTCCTATACAAGGTGATGAGTGGCTGAAAATGTATCCCATTACCACAGAGGACACTGGCCTGAAAGCTGAGGTAAAGCCTGTTATGGTTAGTGACTGGGCATTAAACACCCTGAAAATTGCAATGAAAATGCTGACTCTAAGCTTGGCAAGTGGAGGAAGTGGATTCCTTGAGCTTTAGAACCACCTAAACCCCGACAAACCTCGTAGACCCAAGCAATGAGCAGTTCAGCACTATCTCTCATGGACTGGAGAACAATGCACAACCTTAAAAATCACTCACATAGAGTAAGCCTTGGAGTCTATGGGTTCCTGATTTCCCCAGAAAGTACAGTTTGAAAGAATTTTAATGTAAAATGTAATCCAGGGAGCAAGAGTGTGGAAGACATATGGCGCAAGAAAGGAGAGTTACTATAAAGATGCACAATTCAGTTAGCAAATAATTGTTCGTTCTAAAACTACCTCCTGAAGAGCCATATAAAATGCATCTCAGGACTGACTCTCGGGGAAATAAAAGGGAAAATTACACACCACTGGTCAACATTGTCTTTTCTTCAAGGGGCATAAACATCATCAATTGATATCAACAGCTGAGTCCTGGGGTAGAAGCAAGAGGAGCTTTGCAACATGGATCACATAACTGGTTACAGGAGCAGCAGCTGAAGAAAGAAAACTATGAGGGCAAGAGAATCTTAACTCACAAGAGAGGTTCCATATCAACTACTCTGATATAACTCAAATACACCCATATGCTCTATTAAGTCTAATTCATTACAGAATTGCCACAAAGGGGAAGGTCTGTGTCAGTCTCTGAAAAGATTTAAAATAAGTCAACTCTGGGAACAAATCTTCATTGCTGTATTTGTTTGTGAATATATTCGTATTTCTTTTCCATCACCCATTTTTATTTGCTTATACCTTCAGCCAGCATTCCAACTATCCTGCGTGGTTTGTCTTTATCACCAAGGGATGTGAGTTGTTATATGCTTCACGTCTATCAAACTGTGATTGTTTTAGTTATACATTTGCCACTTAGTCCTCTGTGTTAGGACATAGCTTTCCATGCTTCTGCTCTCTATTAGCAGTCCTGGCTCCTGATGGAAATCAGGGTTCCATTATTCCTACCAATCTAGTAACTTTTTTCCTGTGCTTACTAAATTATCAGCATTAAGAACTTCAACATGACCAGGTAGCTTCACCTTCAGTGAAACTTTTATTGCATTCCTTCGAAGAGGAAGCTCTAATTCTGGACCTCTGTTCTACTAGATTAGCTGCATCTGGGTTTTGGAATGTATGAAAAAAAAAAAAACTAACGGACCCAATGGCCATGCATCCATTGTATCACCTCCTTTGACATAAAAATGTATGTTCTGGTAGGAGACAGTATTGTGCATGGTACTATGTCAATATGTTACACTCCTCTGTGACCTAGGGGAGCAAGATAGAGACTCTGGCAGAAATTGTGCATTCAGGGAAGGCAAATCCATGCCTAGACTAGCCATTAACTCAGAAACCCAGGAGTGAGAGAGACAGGCACATGGCCTGGGCCCAAAACAATCTATCCTCAGGCTGTACCTGTATGAAGCTAGTCGAAGCCCGCACAGAATGGGGTTTGTGGCTTTATGCATGTAAAATAGTAAATACTATTAACTATAGTGAATAAATCACTATAGTAAATGCATAAATAGTAATGTAAGATTCTAGGTATCAAGGGAGAGGAAGGAGATTCTTAAAATCACTGAAATTTCATTTTAAGCCACATAAAAGGCACAGAAGTCATTCAATTTTACTTAGAAATATGACCTTCCTTGCAATAAAGTATCCTATAAAAAATCAGACTATATTCAGTGGTACTTATATCTATGTGAAGTAATCAAATGGATCAAAGAAACTTTCATTTTAAGGAAAATAGCTCGGACATTGCTAGAATTTATATCCTAAACAATCCCCAAAGTATCTCACGAAGGGTTGATGGAGTTTTCCACAGCTAGGTATTAGATTTCTGACCCATTTGGTCATATATGGACAAATATCCCATGTGCTCATCCCAGAGTGATAAGTTATAAATATTCCTAACTCAAGGACAGTGCTCTGAAATGTAGCAGTCACTGATTTTGGTCTTTAAGATATTGCCTTCCCTATAAGTGGATCCCTCCTAACAGTTAAAGAAACTGGACAGCATTAACCCCAAGTAGACTGCCCTTATCTTGTTAAACTCTTGGTCACTCACTGTTGTGATTATGGTTTTCTCTCCATGTTTATCATAAAAATCAAAACAACCTGACCTTTTAGCAGCTGACATTTGTTTTTCTAAAGGGAGAATCCTGCTCACAGTAAAAATCAGACACCAAATGCTTCTCTCAGATTGCTCAAATTCCTTTCTTTGGCTGACTCACTGATAAGGATATTATGGAGCCCATGCTTATTTAGGGTTAATGACTGCTACAATGCTTATAAGGGTGAATTCTCAACTGCAATGAATGAACCGAAAGAAAGTGCATATACACCTTCAAAACCCCTGGAATTTTCCTCTGTAATCATAAGAACTGTGTATATGTACAAAAGGTGGTAAAATTGGAAATAAGATTTCAGTATCTCTCTTCTTTGGTGTCAGGTTAATTCCTTGGTGATTTGAAGAGGAAGAGCAAGGAGTCCTAGGAGTAATAGTATAGATTGTTTAATATAAATACTTCTCTGTTAGAAAATGGAAATAAAATGATATACGATAGTAACAAAATCTAAAATAGTTTGCAAGAAATAACATATATAAGATATATGCAAAGAATGTTGTTCAAGAGCATAAAACAAAACCTCAACAAAAGGAAAACTGTATCATGAGGTTAGATAGGAAGATTTAAAGTAAAGATTTTGGGGGCACCTTGGTGGCTCAGTTGGTTAAGTGTCCGACTGTTGATTTCAGCTCAGGTCATGATCCCAGGATCTTAAGATCAAGCCCCACATTGGGCTCTGCACTGAGCATGCAGGAGACTGCTTGGGACTCTCTCTCTCTCTCTCTCTCTCTCTCTCCCTCTGCCCCTATCCCCCACTCATGCTCTCTCTCTCTTTAAAATCTCTAAAATATATATCTATATCTATATCTATATCTATATATGTATATATTAAACAAAGATTTTCATCATTCTGTATTTATTATATAAGATCAATACAGTTTCAACCAGAATCTTTATAGTCATGCTTTTGTAATTTTTAACTACATGGATTTATAATAAGATTAATATAGAGTGATAGATATTTAAAATAGCCAAAATGTGGAAAAAGAATACATGCATAGCATGTATTCAAATTAATTTTAAAGTTTCAGTAGTTAAAGCAATTGATTTGAGAGCTACAAGGCAAGAATAGTTTAAATAAAGAAAAGACTGGGGTCGCCAAAAGCTTGGGGTTGAAATAGGAGCCCTTACCAAAGCATTTTACATGAAAGTTGGCATTTGTATTGCATACATATGAAATTATAAATTTCAGCATTAAGAACTGCTTTATCAGCTTCAAAATTATGTATGTACACTTTTGACATTCTGCTAAAGGAAAACTAAAGGGAAATGGGATGTATTACACCAAGTGAGTCCATTGATGTCACTATTTGTTGTATACGGAAGGGAAGTCACTAACATAGAAATTCATGCCTCAACAAATAATGTTGATAGTATAAAATTTGAACATTAAATTTGGGGCTTTCTGTACTATGAGTTATGCAAACTTTCAAGTTTGTACAGCAAATCGTGTGGTGCAATCTTGACTGAGTGAGTAAAATCTCGCAGTTTTACGTTAGCTTTTCAGAGAAACTGATAATCATATGATGTCAGTTGATTTGAGAATTGACTTGTTGAAAGCACAGTGGGATAGTGGGGAAGTGAGGCAGAGAAATGAAGGAAGGCAATACAGATGGTTAATGACCAGATTCCCAGATTCTGCCATGACTACAAGAACTCACCCCCACTAGCAATTTCTGAGGAAGTGAATATAGTCTGACTCTGAGTTGTCCCACTATAGGGCAAGGAATCTGAAGTATTTAGTAATTCCTATCTCTGATTTTTGAGGAATGCTCCTCCGGTCATTAACTTCTTAGCACTTTTGGATAACTTTATACACGAACTGAGGAACTGAGAATTATGTAGATGGCAAAAGATTTTAGACCAAGAGGTGTTGGTGTTTTCAGTAGAAGCCATTGACACATAAGGAATATGACTTTATATGATCCAAAAAGGACACCATGCAAAGGATCAGTGTCTGCTAAAGAATATGAGCAGGACATTGACAGAAACTATTATCCATACTCTAAAAGGCTGTTTTGTCGATATCTATAATTCAAACAATTTAGTCATATCTAGTCATTATTAAGGTGCCCAGCAGAACCAACAACATTCCCACCAAGGAGAAAGCTTTTCTGAGCTTGGGGAAAGAAGTCCAACACATAGAAATTTAGCCTTTGTGCTAAATGACATTTCAAATCAGTGTTAGAAATGGTTCATTGCATTTTAAAAGGATGAAACGATAATTAGTTTCTGTAGTGGATAATTATTTTCCTTGCTGTTCAAATCCATTTTCTTTTCTCTTGTAAAATTACTCAAAATTTCTCCCAGATTTACTACCATGCAGATCAAGGGGTAGTACCTGTAGTTTAAGGGGGGGATGGGAGGAAGAAAAGCTCACTCAGCAACATCTCATGACCCACACCATATTTGCTGTGAGAATGAGCATTAGACTCAATACAAGTCAATGAGAATTTATCCTAGGACTTTTCTTCAAACTGTAGAAAAAATCATTTCTTTTCTTTTGTATGTGAAACTATAAATCATAAACTTAAGATTCATTAGTCAAGTTGACATGAGTCTGAAATGAAGCCATGGCAAAGCTAAGAGATGAACTTTTTATTTTATTTTTGATGTAGTTATTTAATGATACAGGAAAATAACATGTTATGAAACAAGCTGGTTACAAGTAGGGGTTAGAAGATGATTTCACTTTTGATTAAAAAATTTAATATTGTGTATACAAAACACTGGATGGTTACATACTACAAAATCAACAGTATTTACTCCTGTTCAGTGATTAAATATTCTTCTCTTTGCTTTTGCGTATTTTTTGAAACATGATTATTTCTGAAACAAAAAAGAAAAATGAGTTATTGGATGTCTTAGAAGAACAGTTATTAAATGCCAGAAGTCCAGCAGTCAAGGCGCAAACCCCAGGACAGGTCCAGCCAGGGTGACAGTGGTCAAGCCCAGATGAAGAGTATCATTCTTTTTTTTTTTACTACTGGGATGCTATTTTTATCAGGCTGTTTCCTCCACATTTGATGTTCTCAGTGTACTTATATTTAACAGGAGTCTATGAATATTAACTGACACGGCAGCAAAATGATGCTAGCACCTTTGGTTTCAAATTGATAAAAATGTAATAACCATTTTATAGTTATAAAATGCACTAGAAATAAAACAAGATGGATGAAACACTCTCGCAATGAAAATTTTACAAAAGACTTCTGTTGTCATTGTTTGAGCCCTGAGAATGAAGGTCATTGAAACTCTGCGATGAAGGTCAGACTAAGGTCAGACCTACCACTGGAATTTTAAGTGATACAAGCCAATAATGTTCTCTATGTTATAAAAAGCTTAAATTAGGTTTTAAATTAGTTAGATTTACAATATGACTGTAGGAGAGAAAGGAAAATTGGATCTATTCTTTGCATCATTATTTTTATTTCTTCAATTTCCACATTGAAGAATGATGATTTAAATTTAGACCTCTGCTAATAACCAAAACAACTAACAAACAAAAATGTACTGCAAAACAAACAAGAAGAGGAGTTCTAGATAAAAATACAGAACACCTTCTATAATTAGAAATGTGGAAAGCTTTTCTTTGCCTGTTTCTGAAGACACAAACATAAAAGAAAATCCTATATTTAAAAATTTTTAAACTTGAAAAGATACTATGAATAAATTTCAAAGACAGTTAACATATTGAGGAAACTATTTTAAAGGACAAAATGCTAATTTTGCTAGGAAAAAAAAAAAGCTCCAACAGGTAAAGAAAAATGGAATGACTAGATATAAAAATGGCCAGTTTATATTAAAAAATACAATAGTAGATAAAGATGTAAATAGATATAAATCTAACTAAATAATCCAATTAATTTAAAACAATTAAAACATATTATTGTAACTTATCAGATTTATGAACGTTAACAAAAAGTTAGAAACAATTATGACAGAGTTTGGCGAAAAAAATCAATCTCACTTCTGTGGAACATGCAGTATGCTATAATTATTTAGAGCGATTTGGCAAAATATATATATATATATATATATATATCAATATATAAAATATTCAAACGTAATTAGGCATTTCTACATTTAAAAAGTGTCACATGGAGGCACTTGCAATAGTTACAAAATGTTCCTTTCAATATTGTTGGTAATAGCAAAATATTTAAAGGAAGCATATGCCCATCAGTTGGGAATATTGTCACAAATTAACTGTTTTCAGTGAACTACTCTTTAGTATGTAGGGCCACAGAATTATAAGTACCTTAAACTTTATAAGTAAAATTTACCAAAGAATAGAAACTAAAACACAAAACCAACAGCAAGTTATTATGTTTAGTGTGGTACATTTGTACCAGAAAATAATATGTGTTTATGTAAGGATGTTAAGTGTGAAAATATAAACAAAGACAAATAAGAATGATTGTGAAAAATCCAGGAATGCACTATAAATTCAATAAATGATTATTTTTACAAGTTATGAAATTATAGTACTTTAGTCTTGTATGCATTATTATAATTTTATCAATTGTAACGACCATGCATCATTTTTAATAATCAGAAATAAATTAATTAACTAAAATGGGAAGAAAAGGGAATTTACACCCGTTACTCTATGCCAAATGATAACAAATAAACAAGACTTTCTTTTCACAAACAAAACAATTCCCATACTGTTACAATCAAAGATTCTTATAACTAGTTATATAGAGATTGATTGCCATTCTCCCCAAATTATAAGCTTCATGAGTGCAGGGATCATATTGTTAATAAATGCACACCCAAAGCATCGAGTCATTCATACAGGCAGTAAATAATTCAATTACAAATTACTTTAATCTAATATAATTTGAAATATTTGATAAGTATTTAATAATTTTATATAGTATTTGTTTTTATCCAGTAATTCACAAGCATAATTTTAAAGGATCAACAGCATGATGGATTTGTATGAAAAACAAGATTCTACTATTTCGCAGTGCTGTTCCCAAAAGTTATCATTTTAGTTACTTTTATAATGCTCTATTTCTATATTTAAGTAATATATTTTCAGAAAAATTTGTCAATTGAAAAAATTATATTGATGTTATTTTTTGATGATGATGATCTAGTTCACACTAATCCTATTTCCCTCATATCATCTTTCCAGTGTGGGGGGTGAGGAGAGGGAGGGGGAATTTGTGTGCGTGTGCACGTGTGTATACATATGTTCCCTCTGATGGGATTTAGTGGGAGTACATAGCCTATTAGTGGAATTTGTAAGACAAATATATATATTACTCCATTATCTTTCAGATGTTAAAACTAAAGATACCCCTGTGATTTTTTTTAATGTGATCCATTTATCTTTGTTTATTTTGTTTATTGTATAAATTCTGAAATAGTTTAGGATAGTTTCCTTATTTCACATGGTTTAACATTTTTGATGCTGTGCCTTAACTTGATTCCTTCCTCCCTCCTTACTTCTTTCCTTCCATTCCTCATTCTTTTTTAAATGCCAGAGGCTGGACAATTAGTAGGTACTTAAAATATGGAGATTCTTTCATCACTTCTGGACTATTTAGAAATTATTTATTTACACATATGCTTCCTCTCTACTTTTTTCCCTAAGAGCTCCTACAATCAGATTGGCAGATGGAGTACACACAGCAGAGAGTTGGGAAGCACTTCCTCAGATAACTGGCGTTATAACAGCGTGATGAATTCAAAGTGAAATGTTGGCAAGGCTTCAAAGCCTGATAATCTCCTGCACTCACAGCTCAGATGGACTCCCTTGGGCAGCAGCCACCTCTGGTCACCAGAAAGCTGACTCATACTGATCCTTTAAACTTACCACGGGTCCCCAAACTGCAAGTCGTTGGGCCAGCCTGAAACTTACCTCAGGACAATCATGGACTCAGGCTGCCTTAAGGACCCACAGCCCAATTACTTTGCCTTTCTTTTCCTCTTCTACATCTAGGGCACTTCCATCTCCATCTTTATACCTGGAGTACAAAAGCCTCATGTTGCTTCTTTTCCCCACAATAGAGGTTGATTTCTCATCAGAAAAAAAAAAAAAATGTCCCAGAACTTATAAGGATAAAAGCCTCTTTAGCCTTCTGTACCTCCAACTTGACAGAGGAAAGCTTTGCTTACACTATTAAATAGAAGTTTATAAAGAGTCAGTTTCTGTCTAGTTCAATCTGAGGAAACAAGTCAGGTAGCACTCTGGGACTTTTTTTTCTTTTTCCTATTTCAAATGTTCATTTGAGTGAACAAGAGCATGTATGCTTGAATAGGAAAACTATGGAGCAGGAAACCAGGGAATTACATGTACTGAAATATTGGCACAGAAAAACAGAATAGAAATCAGAGTGGTTAGTACTTACATAGTAAAAACATATTGAATTAGGGGAGAATTTACAGCACAGTTAAAACAAAGCAGTCCACAAACCTCTGCAAATATTTAAAAATACTCCATGATGGGGCGCCTGGGTGGCTCAGTGGGTTAAGCCTCCAACTTAGACTTAGGCTATGATCTTGTGTTTTGTGGGTTTGAGCTCTGCATTGGGCTCTGTGCTGTCAACACAGAGCCCACTTTGGATCCTTTGTCCTCTCTCTACCTCTCCCCAGCTTGCTCTCTCTCTCTCTCTCTCTCTCTCTTTCTCTCTCTCTCAGTGTCTCTCTCTCAAAAATAAATAAACGTTAAGCAATATATGTATAAAAAATACTCACTCCATGATGGAAGTTTTCTTTCTGATTATATGCCATTTGAAGTATCTATCTATTATCTATCATCTATCTATCTACCTATCTATCTATCTATCTATCTAAATATCTATCTATAAAGCAATAGCCATAAAAATAGCAAAAGCACTTCTTTATTAAATATCAGTATATTTAAGTGAAATATAACACATTAACCAGCATCTCTAAAATTGTAAATATTTTTAAAGAGAGCTCTTATAATCAATTTTGCATTAACAACTTGATGCACTTTTTAAATTGTCTACATAAAGACACAACCAGCTGTTGATTTTGAAGCTGAGTTGTATCTGTAGTCATAGTCTCACTGTCAAATAAGTGAGTTTGATGCTAAAAACAGAAAAAATACATTATGCATTCATAAACCTATTCTATATTAAATATTCATTAAGTACTTATTTTTGTTAGGCATTGTCTTAACTAAATTCATTTCTTCTCTTACAGAAGTTTAAGTTTCAGTGTAGAAACTTACAAAGTCCAATTAAGTATAATTAAAATTTTAAGTATATATAATCTATATAAATACATAAACAAATATTAACATATACACATACATACAATTACACATATATGAGAATTTCACTGTAAAGTTATAGGGGCTTCTGGGTGGCTCAGTTGGTTGGGCATCCGACTTCAGTTTGGGTCATGATCTCACAGTCCATGAGTTCAAGTGCCACATCGGGCTCTGTGCTGACAGCTCAGAGCCTGGAGCCTGCTTCAAATTCTGTGTCTCCCTCTCCTCCCCTCCCTTGTTCATGCTCTGTTTCTGTCTCAAAAATAAATAAAAACATTAAAGTTTTTTTAACTGTAAAGCTATAAAAGGAAGATACATTGTCCTAAAACCTATAAAAAATGGGTGAAAATTGGAGACATTTGCACTGAAATCTGAATTATAGGTTGACACTACTTAGGATACAAACCTGTAAACCTTTGCATAATTTCTGAATGACAGAAGAAACAAAGTAACATTTTTTGTCTGGTTCAAATGTTCTGGTGCCCCAGAGTGGAAATTATTAAAAAACCCTTTACCACTGCCTGAATATCACCTTCTAAATCAGGAAAGACCTCAGACTATCCAAACATAATACACATCAAAACTAGACACTATCTCTTGGGGCACCTGGGTGGCTCAGTTGGTTGAGCATCCAACTCTTGGTTTCTGCTCCGGTCATGATTTCACAAACGGAACCCAACATCAAGCTCTGGGCTGACAATACAGAGGAGCCAGCTTGGGATTCTCTGTCTCCCTCTCTCTCTGTCCCTTTCCGGCTCATGCTCTCCCTCTCTCAAAATAAATATAAATAAACTTAAAAAAAAACTAGATTATTTCTTAACTTTACAAACATTAGTTCTATGAAATCCATCTGCTACCAGGTTCCTGATAAAGTTGATTAAAGAAAACTTCCTGTGCTTACCTTGGAAGTAAAAATTTTGTGACAAAAATTCCCTAAAAATTCTAACACAGCACAGTTCTCTTTAATATGTTTTAAGTATTTTTGGGTAGGCATAATTAAAGTCTAGTGTCTTTATACCCTTCTTTTAGGCAGATTATCTTTTGAAGACACAAAAACACCAACCAAGCAAATATGGACTGTGGTGTAGAAATTGTTTTGTTAGCTAATTCCCACAGTTTGGTCAAATTTCTTTCAATCCCTTTAATAACTTATCTATCTAGCGTATCTTTAAAAATGGACACAACAGTTTTTCAATGTATTAAAAATGCAGTTTCTAAGTTTGAAGTTTGCTGTGTTTAACAGAAGCTTTTGCAGTTCTATCAGCAAATTACTGCTTTTAGAAACTTTGTCCTTCTGCCCTGTGTGAGCTCTACAATGAATTACTGACATGTGAATAGGCAGTTGTAAAGGTTCTGGTAAAGCAGCCATAAATTTTTCATGAGATGTTTTAGTTCTCATTTTAAGTAGAAAATCCTCTATTTAAACCTTTTTTTTCTGTTGTACTACAGACATCACAGCTACATTATATATACGTAAGTATATATGTGTATTTGTATATGTGAACACAGTATATATTTTATTTATATGACCAATCACATGACTAATCACTAACATTATCAAGTATGCAATAAAAATAGAAATATCAGATAAATAGGGCCAAATTTTTCAAAATTTGATATTCTCAAAGCTGAAGGAGAGGCTGTAGCCAATTTTAGCTTTCAAAGCCTCTTCATATTCTAGATCTTTGGATTTTAGATCTCTAGATCCTCTCCAGAGGATCTGGAGAATTATCACACAATTGTTCTGGCAGAGATTTTGCTTGTTAAGCTGTAATCCACTATCTGTAATACTGTACTAGTCCACCAAATTGTCCATTTTTGTTTTTAAATAAAGATAATAGCAGGAGGGTCCCAAGAACCTTGAGGTATTCTTTACCAGAAACACTGGGCATCCTCATAAACAAAAGCAAATACGAATTTAGACTTGTCCATTAGAGGAACAGGAGAGAAGGAACGAAAGAAGAAAAGGAGGGAGGGAGAGAGGGAGGGAGGAAGAAAAGAAGCTAAGAATTGCAGATCAAAGATCAAATACCCAGAAATAAATTTTTGCAATGATACCAAAGTCAGAATTTAGAGCAGTTCAGCATAGTTATAGGATTAGGAACTACAGAGATTAATGGCTAACATTTTGTACAAATCTATATAGTGGCTGACCATCTTTGTTAAATTTACCATTCTTCTTTACTGGAAGTATGGAAATATTATGTGGAATGCCCATTTTCAAATTATTTCTTCTTTTTGTAATTCTTTTGTTACTAGTTTTACTCCTTTTAATTGAGCTTTCAGCAAATAATATTGTTTTACATATAACCCTGACCTATATTTCTGGTAAACTATTCTTATTGATTTTATATCTCAAGTTAAACCAGTGTCATTATATCCTAGGGCACTGATGTTTTCATTAATTTTAGAACAGTGTGGTTTTCAGGTGTGGTATGAGATTGCCACTCTCTGCAATGCCCCCCCTCCCTCTTTTTAAATAACCAACTCATGTGCTTTCCTCCAAACAGTTCCATAAATAGTCCATCCAGAATACAGAGTATGGCAGACTTTAAGTTACATAGCAGGCCTATAGCCTGTAGATTTACAGCAAGATCAGGAGGAAGTAAGAATGCATGTTTCTCAGTAAAAAAAAACAAAAACAAAAAACAAACAAACAAAAAAAAAAAACCCTACCTATAATTGTAACAATGGTGATGAAGGAAAAAGTAGAAGGTTGACCAAAAATACCAGCAAACTGTATTAATCTATACCAGATAGAAAGCAAGAAAATTTTGAGAAAATTGCAGGGTAACACCAGTATCTATCAGAACAGGCAAAGATCGTTTAGCCTGATGAAAAGTTATTGATACATATATGGATGGTTCACAAGTTACCACCTCTAAAATTCCCTCAATCTGTCCATTTTAAGCAATTTACCAATTATCTCCTAGCTGAGGATTTTGTCCTTCAAGACTTTTCTATTTCCCTTGTCTCTGTAATTCCTGAATCCTGTGGAGCCTCTTTCTAGAATCCTTCTTCCAGCATCCTAGCTTCTTGCAATAGGGCATACAGTCTCCCTTCTTCTTTTCTTGCCTTCATAAATTGGTCAGAGTGAGAATTATTCCTTTTAGAGAGTCCTAACTGAATAGCCAGTTCCGTGGTCTTTAATTTTTTTCTTTTCTTTTTTTTTTTTTCTTTTTTTTTTTTTTTTTTTTGTCTTTGTCTTTCTCTAGCTCATCCTAAAACTTGAGTCCGTACTGCCAAGATTGGAGTAGTTATCTGTCCTTGCCATCCTGCCACCTTAACTTGGGTATGGACAATGGACAAGAGAGTCCAAATAAAGACTGACAAGGCTAGAGCATGGTTTTAATCTGACCCAGGGTCAATGCCAATGAATTCTGGGCCTCAACAAACTGCTAATGGAAATCAGTGGGGGTGGGGGGCTCACTCATCTTCTCTATACACGACTGCACTTTCTCTCAGATCACCTTCGTGGCTTCAAGTACTGCCATTAGTAACCCCTTTTGATGAGTTGCTAATGCCCTTAGGTTTTCTGTAGTTGTGGGAGGTGGTGGATAACTAAGCTTCCCTTGGCCACAGAATCCCTTGATGTGGTGATCTGTGGCCCACTATGTGCTTACTTCATCAAAAGAACAAAGTCTACTTGTAGCTGAATTCTATGTAGTGCCAGTGCCCATCTTCACACACAGGACCATGAACTGAAAACGTACTCTAAGTACTTCTACAAAGGGAAAAGAAGCTTTTAAATGGATCATAACTATTGGTGAGGAAGGCATTTGGATAGCTTGGGAATCTTGGGTAGCTTCTCAATGGCATCAGCTTTGCTGAAAATCTAAATAGGAAGGGCTGGTTTTCCATGCATTGAGACAAGAAAAATGTAAACTATATGACACTCTGGTTTTCCTTCCCATATTGATATCCATTAGCTTAATACCTTCTTTGCCTTTTTTTTTTTCCTTGTTTGACTTTTTTCAAGCTATTGACTAGTTCCACTACTCTCAATCCTGGTGCTTTCATATGGGCACATTATTTTATCCAAGTTCTTAATTATTCATTCCCTGATCAGGTCTCTTCATTTTGTCTGTTCTTTCTTTCTTTCTTTCTTTCTTTCTTTCTTTCTTTCTTTCTTTCTTTCTTTCCTTCTTGCTTTCTTGCTTTCTTTTTTAATGTTTATTTATTTTTGAGATAGAGACAGAACAAGCAGGGGGGGACAGAGAGAGAGGGACAGAGAAAATCCCAAGCAGGTTCTGTATTTGTCAGCACAGAGACTAATGGGAGGGGCTGGAGGTCACAAACTGTGAGATCATGACCTGAGCCAAAATCAAGAGCCGGATGCTTAACCATCTGAGCCACCCAGGCACCCACATTGTGTCTGCTTTTCTAGCTATATGGTCTGTGGATGATAAGGGACTCTTGGAGGCAGAGCTAAATGAAATGTAAGATTTATTGTTGCTGTGGTTATGCTCAGTGCTCTATAGCCATGAAATTCCTTTAGTGGCTTTCTGTGTGCAGGATGGGAGTTACCCAGCTAGTCGGTCTTTCCTGTGTCTATTCCCTTGGCATTTGGTTTTCTATTTGCCCTGCCTCATAGAGAATATCTGTCTCTCGCCACTCCCCCAGCTGTAGTGGATGGTTGTTTTACACGAAGTATGTTAACCTCCTGATGAGGCTGATATTTGGATTGTTTCTTTTTTAGGAAGACACTGCATCCCTGAAGATAGAATATGTGGCCTTCACAATTATCTTGCCCTTCTTCAGCTATAATGCTGGATTTAGCATGTATTTCTGTCCATCCTTCATGGATAGAGGTCTTTTCTTAGTTCTTTCTGAAATGCAATGAGTTTTCATTAGTTTCTTTAGGGCTGCAGGCTTTGCTGTCCATACTGCACTAATAAAAGGACAATAACTGTTGTTCTTCTCCCTTGATATTGTGGCTTCTTTTTTCAATAATAGATATAAGGGAGATGGGTCCACAGCTACCACTGTTTCTCAAATATCCAGCACCGGGAGGAAAACTTTCTCATGATTCTCCATAAACAAAATTCTTAGATTTGTGTTATTATCACTTTTCTTTCATTTAAAAATGTTTATATTTTTGACTTGAGAAAAATCAGTATACATACCACCATCATAATTTGAAGGTTTTACCACAATCTATGGACATTTGATTTTGCTTCTGAGAAATCCCATGAAATTCCAGGGAACTACGATCCACTTGCACAATAGATATACTCAGACGTGGGAAATCTGTCTGCTGCTCAGTAACAAATTCACTCAAGCATTGTGTTTCATTTATATAACTGCTTATGCACCCGGGATCTTATTCAGAGTTTAGAGGTAAACCATTGTTTGCATCATCACTGGTATTTCTCTGAGTTGTTTTATCTAAGATCTTATTTGTTGCCATAAATTTGCTTCCTTATTTTAATTCACACTTTCTTGCCTTTGGTGCTTATTACAAAATATCCCTTCATATTTTCTCCTTTTGTGAACCAGCTTTCATTAACTACAAGTATATACTTAAACAGCAATTATGTTTTATTCATTTCCTTGAGAAACTCAAATTAAATATAATTATAATTTGTAATTATATTTCTTCCTCTACATGATTATTATATACCCTCAGGACTTGTTGATCTGCCTGAGTCCATCTGGCATTATTGGATCTCTCCTCATATATTAAATAATACTAATCTCATCAAAATATATTAGCATGATGTTACAATATCTGATACTATAAATCACAAGACATTTCTTACTGGTTATTTTTAAATAGTAGACATGAGTGTAATTTAATTATGTGAATGCACATCACTAACAAAAATCTAACTTGATAAAATATGATGCATAAGCTGTCCTGTAATGTTAAATATTGTTAAAATGTGTCATAATATGATGTGTTCACCATTCTAGGTAAATACATGTTTGAGAGAATTGAGTTTCAGAATGAAATGCAATTATCAATAAACTACTTTGAGTAGAAAATATTGCACGAAAATTCTAAATTATTGCTAAAATTTGCAAAACACATTTCAACTGCTGTTTTTACTTTCACTTCCTAATTGATGGATATAGCAATTATAGGACGTTCCAGTGTGTAGTACCACATCCTTATTTTTAAGTAGATGCTTTCCTTTAGTGCTGCAAATTTGACCAGCTGCTATAGAAGTATCTGGAAGTATCAGAAGTGATGCCATCTATTATTCTTTGAAAAGGTATTTCCTTTTGTTGTCAACAGGTAACTCTTGTTATTACTCTACATTTTGTTCATCTGATATATAATAAGCACATTAAAAATACTTCTAGAAAAAGTCACTACACACAATAACATGGCAATGGAAACCAAAAAAAAAACACACCATTAGTGAATAGTGTGTGTGTGTGTATACACACACATATATACGTATATATGTATATATATAATGTAGATATTTATGTAATATATATATAATGTAATATATATGTTTTCAGTGCATGTGTTTGGTTGCCTATCACATATGACATGCCATGGATGGCGGGAATACAAAGATGATTACTGGTAGGGTCTCTCCTTTCAAGGATGTCAGAGTCTAATGGGACTGTAAACAATTTTTTTTCTGGGAGAAAACTATAAAACATAATGAAACTGAACTAAGTAAAAGAAAGGTTATGTTTGTCATTCTTATTTTGGTCACAAGTCAGAAGCTACTATATGTCTCTTTTCTACCAATTATCAAAAAAAGAAAAAGGAAGTGAAATTACTTGGTATAAATTAGACATAATGAACTGAAGCAAAGAAATGCAAAGTCACCTAAGACAGTCCAAATATATACCAAGGTCGCTGCAATACCATGGAACTTCCAATTCATCTTTAAGAAGAATGGATTTATAAAAGAAGAAAGGGGATATCTACCATAAAAGAAGAATTGGAAAATTGAGATAAATAGCAGCTATATCAGCACTATCAGGGAAGAGGACATCCTAGCCAACTAGTAAAAAAAAAAAAAATCACAGTTCCTTTGAAATGACTCTGATCATTCCTAACGTGGACTTTGATACTTCAGGTAATTTTTGAACTGTTTCCATTATGGATTTAATCTACCTAATCTGTTTGTTCTGATTCCAAGATTACCAATCTAAGCATATCCTTAACCAAATAAAATCCAAACTAATCAATGAGAACTTCACTAAGAGAATGTGGCTCGATCCATGACAAGACTAAATATCAATATTGGCTATACTGTACCAAATATTTGTGTAAAACAGAAAGTTCCTGGGCTATCAGTAACAATTTGAAGCCGAGGGATGACATTATTTAATTTTACTTACTGTTTCACCCTTGATTTTAGAGAGTTCTGTGTGATTCAGAAGGTTATATATGAACAGCTGGACAATGTGAGACATCATCAACATGACAAACAGACATAAAAACTATAAGAAGATAATCTGGACCAGCCTAGGGGTAGATATAACACCTTAACTATAGCACATGTGGAAAGTTCTTACTGTTATTTTCATGATATTTAATATCAAGAAGGGAAAAAGACTTTTCTAGGAGAGTGAGAACATCTGTTCGGAAATAAAGCAAATTTCCTAGCTTTGACTGTGATGCTCAATATGGCCATCACCTCACTCAATACACATTAGTAATTCTCAAAACTGAGGATTCTCAAATACTGAGCATTCAGGAGCAAGGGTAGTGTTTGTTGATTTTGTTCCCTTGAAGTGATTTTTCATTATCCACATGCATTATTATTGCTATTTATGTATCATGTAGGTTACCCACTCAGCAATGATAACTAGATACCTTTGTGTCATCCGTATGTTTGCCTAAATTTCTGCCCATGTAACTCACCAGTTTGCAATTCCACCATTGTTTTATTTGTGCTTGTCATGTGAACAAATTCTGACCCAATATTTATCTCCTGGATCTTTCTGGGTTCCCTGCCTGACATGTCCCCTGTGTTCTACCAGCACTTGGAAAGTAAAGGTCACAGAAAAAAATAGCTGAGTCACTTACCCATACTCGTGGTGTGAAAAATATATTCAGTCTAGAATCAAATTATCTTGCCCCAACCACTAACTTTGCTACTTAGAAGCTGGAGGAACTGATGCCAGCTAAACTCCCGAAATTTAGTTCTTTCCCTAGTAAAATGAGATAAATAATACATTTTTCCACATTAATGTATTATCATAAATATAATTCTATTCTTTGCAAATATAAAAAGCCTTGCTCACTCACAGGAACCAAATCAGTCAATGCTAAATTGACATCAAGCCACTTAAAAAACTAATAAAAAATCTCATCATCAGGAAGTTTTTCTCTGCTTTTGGTTGCTTGTCATAATGTGGGAAATGCTTCTACATAATTGACTTAATTTTTTTATAAACCAAAGTAATTTATACACCAAGGTAATTTTTTATAAATCAAGGTATTTGCTTATTTATGTTCCATCTACTTCCAAAAAGCGAGTGAGTGGATGCACCATAAAAATGTAATACAACAAGATGAGATATTATTAATAAAACATAAAGACAATTTGTAAAGGAATAGAGAAGGAAATATATCAGGACATTTTGATAGCAGAACTATGCAACAACCAAGCACAAATTATCTCTGAGCTATCCAGCAGTGGAATGTTACCATGAAGTCTTGGGCTCCATTCTTAAAATGCCTATGAATGGCCATTTAGCCAAATTTTAGAAATCTTATCTGTATTTCAAGCATTTGGATTTAATTTCCTGGAATTTCAGTTCCACATAGTGAAATGTTCACTGCGAAGACAGAAGCATTGTTACGCAATTTGCTAGTAGTTTGCACAAGTGAAGGCTCAGAAGAGACTAGAATACAAGGGGTAAGGCCTGGGCTTTCCACCCAGACTCTGTCCTTCATTACCTATACAACCTTGGGAAGCTATTAATATCCTAATGCCTCAGTTTCCTTACCTGCAAAGATCCCTGGAAATTCTACCTCGTGGTGTTTTTGGTCTTTTTTTTTTTGAAGAAAAATGAGTCAATACATGTCAAGCACTTAGAGCAGTGCCTGGTCGTAGTCACTGTTCGATTTCAGTGCTTTGTTTTAAACTGGTAGTTCCATGAAACAGATTTGCTTTAGAAAAATCCTCAATGTAACCCAATAAATATATCCTCAATAACTCAGTAAAATAAATGGATAGTGCCTGCCTGCACAATGTTCTGAGAAAAACCTGTGAGGTCATTTTAAATCGGGATGCAGGTACATCAGGCTCGATATGTCTGCTGGTGATACAAGATGCATGTATCATCTTGATTACAATTTAGAAAAAAGGGGAGAGGATGTTCCTACCACAAAGAGAGCAATTACTGCGTCAGCGTGTGGAGGGAGTAGTAAGGAGATAAAGTGTCTAATGACCCCTTGCTTGCTGCTCCTGCATGTGCAATTTTTTAAAAAATTGAATGATTAAGCCATGCCTATTGGAAAACGTACTGTAGACTAAACTGATTACCTTACTTGAACCTTAATGTCTCTTATTGACTATTATCCCAGGACACCAGAATATTAGAGCTGGTACAAGAGAGAGAATCTTGTATTTGGATTTGGGAGCTCTCACAGGAGATGTCATAGTATTAGTACAAAGCAGTATAAGGCTCTCGACTAGTGGATCTAAGCTCTAGATGCAAATTTGAGTGACGTGGTGAGTTTTTAAAAATCACGTGCTTAACCACATCCCCCTAATTTGGATTTAATTGGTCTACATTTGGAATATTGCTATTTTCAAAAGCTGGGGTACAGTCAGAGCGACTGCACTTCCCTGAATGTCTTGAACTGAAGAGAGTGATGGCAGCAAAAACCAAACCAAGAACAGCTCTTTCCACTTTTCACTTTCAGCAACAGAAATCTGCACTTGCTACTTTGGATTGAGTAAGCAAGTATCAGAGATTCTTGGGAATATCTGGTAAAACTAATCCAGTAAGAACACTTCTCAAAAGAGTGACAATTAAGTGACATGACACTTTATTTGGTATTTCAAATTTGTCGAGTAAGAAATAGCAGACACATACGTCTATATTATTTTTTATGCAACCTCAAGATTATATATTTTTAAATGTTTATTTATTTATTTTGAGAGAGGGAGAGAGAGCAGGAAAGGGACAGAAAGAGGTAGAGAGAGGGAATCCCTAGCAGCCTCCGTGTTGTCCGCACAGAGCCTGATGCAGGGCTTGAGCCTACAAACCATGAGATCACGACCTGAGCTGAAACCAAGAATTGGACGCTAAACCAACTAAGCCAGCCAAGTGGCCTCAAGATTCTATTTTTGTCTGAGTTAATTGAATAATGTCTCAAGATTATAGATAGATAGATAGATAGATAATCACAAATATTTTCTGCAATAACTTGATTTTTCCCAGAATGTTTCTATTTTGATTTAAAAATAGAAATACATTTCCAATCATAGCTATAACTCTCACCTTGATAAACAATATTTTTAATGGTAAAGGATAGGATACTTTATAAAATTAGCCAAAGGATTATACGAAATTCACCTTTATATCATTGAAGGTCTTAGATATCTATCTAATTTTAAAGGACTTTTGGAAAAGGAAGGATGAACTGACTGGATTTTTTTTCTCGTGTAACATGAGTAGGCTTAAGTAGGAACCAAATGTCAAGGCCATGTTACACAAGTTTTACCAAAAGAAAGGAACAGTTAATACAATTGGCAAGGGAAGAATTCTCTCAGAGCTGGACATTGCAGAATATCTATATATACTAAATTCTAACGGCCAGAAAAATTGTTTGGAAAATACAACTTAGGTTTCCATGCAGATTTTCATCGAAAAAGAACAATAAAGCATGAATACATTGTGTGCAAATTTGGCCTTTTTGTATCCTTTAATACTGCATTTACTATTTATTGTCAATTAAGTTTTGGGTTCAGTCTTCAATTCTTAAAAAACCAATAAATAATAAATAAATAATAAAATTTTTTTATTTATTCAGATTTTATCTACTTATCTCTTATAGTATTTTCCAACTATCAGCTCTATTATTTTATATAAATCATGTATTTTTTTAGTAGATCATTAGGAACAATTGTAAAATGTATAATATGTATTGAACTTTGTTTAACTTTGACCAAACCAAACATGTATATTTTAGTATCCTGCCATGGTGTTTTGACATTTTATTTTATTTTTTTTATTTAAAAAAAAATTTTTTTAATATTTATTTATTTATTTTTGAGAGACAGAGAAAGACAGAGCGTGAGCAGGGGAGGGGGCAGAGAGAGAGAGGGAGACACAGAATCTGAAGCAGGTTCCAGGCTCTGAGCTGTCAGCACAGAGCCCAACACGGGGCTTGAACCCACGAACTGTGAGATCATGACCTGAGCCGAAGTCTGACATTTAACCAACTGAGCCACCCAGGCACCCCTATTTTATTTTTTTAATGTTTATTTTGTTTATTTTTGAGAGAGAAAGAGAGGGAGAGAGCAGAGGAGGGGCAGAGAGGGAATGGGACACAAGATCTGAAGCGGACTGCATGCTAACAGCAGAGAGCCCAATGTGGGGCTCAAACTTACCACCTGTGAGATCATGACCTGAGTCAAAGTCAGATGCTCAGCTGAATGAGTCACCCAGATACCCCTGTTTTGACATTTTATGACTAGAATAATATCAGGCTCTGGGGTTTTGTCATTTTATTGCTGGAATAATAGCACAGATTTATTCCCCCTTCCACTGGGATTTTAAACATCCAGTCTCTTCTTACGTTGTCTAATCTGTGTGGCATCATTATCCAGTCAGTGGAGAGTTGGTTACTACATTTTCCTGAAGGCAGCCAGTGAGTGAAATCTATTCACATCAATTTGTTCCTTCAAGTTCCTGGTTTTATTCTGCTTTGGTTAGTTAACCTTTCAAAGATATAATTACTCTGTTTGTGCCAATATAATAAGATCAAACAGACTGTATCCTCTCCATAAATCTATTCTTTGTGGAAAATACTCACACAGAAATTACTGAAACAGAAGAAAAATGATTTAAGAAAACATTCACCTTCTATATGTGTTTCAGTGTTTTACTATCTGTGATTGTTTATAGCTACTATTAGTTAAAATTGTACTTTAAAATTAAAATAAAATAAGATTCAGACCATACTGGAAAAATATGGTAGAAAATAAGTAAAATTTGCATAATTATGTTTTAAAATATGTCTTATTCATTCGACATTTATATTCACAACCATGAGGCTCTGGGTAGAGATCTTCTTCAGGTGCCTCTGCTGTGACCTCATGGAAGAGGAAGAAATCGTGAAGACATCTTTCTCCACTATGACTAAGTCTTCAGTACTTTTACGTTCCTAACTCTTCCCTCTTCCTCTCAGGTTCTGGGGTCCCTCAAGAGTGAAATGACCACTGAGATGATCCACCTGCTTTTTGCCAATTTCACTGTTCCTGGGAGAAGATGGAAGGAGGCAGTGGTCAGTGCTTCATTCAATTTTGGACTCTCTAACACCACAGCAAGTGATGAAAGGTTTAACTCTCATTTTTGGCTTGCTGCTATAGCTGCTACTCACATCTGACAGTTCAGCTCTCTCTCAGGTCAGCTAAGCTCCTAGCATATCCTTGAGAAAGACATGTATCTTCTACCAAAATATGAAAGTAATGGCAAGGCCATATCCATTTTTCTCATTTGTAAATAATTCTAATTTAAAAGCATTAGGAGAACGTTAATAACTGCTTTCTAACGTTGATGATGACACTGGAAAACATAAAACATTCTGTAAGTGGTTAATTGTTATCAATGACTTAGAAGGCATAATATTTGAGTCCAAGGAAAATCTAACTAATGCTGAATTCTTACATAGTATCTTCAGTTTTTTGTTTTCTGTAGCCCTGATCTCCAAAAGCAAATTATAATTTTAGTAGCATAATTGAACAAAGTGGAAATAAGTCATAAAAAATGTGTTCAACTCTCTAGTAAGTGTGAATACTCTGTAATTACAGAAAAGAAATTGTCATAAGGTCCTAAAAAAATTCTCATTGGTCCTTAAAAAGTGCCACCTGATTAATTTCTATGCCATCATATATTTCCATTTTATAGTGACAAGAAAAGTTAAATGAGAAACATAAAGGTAGATGCCAATTATCTAGTTATTTAGAAAAGTATCTTATTGTCTAATTGACTCTACTACTATAAAATAGTTTCTGAGGAGACTGATAATTTTTATTTTGAATATTAATATCATTAATTCTTCAGACACCAGCTTTGGCTGCTGTAAGATTCTCCTTTTTTTTTTTTTTTTTTTTTTCACCACTCACTTTCTCTTCATTAATACTTCCCAGGCACAGAACCTTGCGCATTGTTTTCCTGTCACTTATATTTTACTTTTCTCTTAGTTACACAGATATTTCCTTAAGTTAAAACATTTCTCATTCTCAAGAAGCAGTGTCTAAACCAAAAGTAGCCATTTCCATGCTCTAGATTTGGGGATTCATCACACTGGTAGATCCTTTACATTTCTCCACTCTCTTCTCAAGATTTTTAGGTTTCTAAGAATATCGTTTAATGACAAAAATATAATAAAGCATATATAAAGTACCTTTTTCTCTTCCAATTCTTAAAAAGACATTTTATATATGTTTCATAGGTCTTTCCATTCTGAAGATATCAATGTCAGCTACAAAGCACTCCTTCTGTGGCTCTATCTCTCCCACTTGTAGGAAAACCAGCTCTTTGAAGTTCCGCCAAAATAGTTTTGTCAATCGGGAGGAATTGGGCTCCCATAATAAGTCCTCCAAAGATGTGACTTTTTAATATTCCATTGTACCTGCTCTAGATTATGAAGATTCTGGTTTCTACTGGTATTAAAAGATATGATGTCAAGGCATCCTGAAGGCACCAATGAGTTGGTGCTTCTATCATCTATTCCAAATTTATAGATGCCCAAGGTTTAAAAGAGTGGGTTTTACAGTAAGAGTGTCAATTTTCAATGTTAAGGGGGTCAAAAATAGCTGTTATCAGGGCCAGTGTTACTATTTCTGTTGTCAGTACAGTGATTACTTCCTGCTGAATCTGTTGCCATCTTGGTCCCACTGTTCATGCTGGGACTAATGTTCACACCTTGTACTTATTTCTAATGCCACACAGACATTTCATAGAAATGATTTCTTGGATTTTACAAAACTTTATGCAAGTGTTTGTTTGTTTTGCAGTTGCTACCATTGCACACCCATCCACCATATTTGTGCATAAATATACATGAGGAGAGCCAGTATACATACTAAATATCAGACAGGTACAGGTCTTAGAATACAGGTCTTTCCTGACTTCCATGGGGTTTTGTCCCAATAAATCCAACATAGGTTGAAAATATCCAGTCAAAAAATGCATTTAATACACCTAACCTACTGAACATCATAGCTTAGCCTGGCTTGCCACAAGCATGCTTAGGATACTCACATTAGCCTACAGTTCAGCAAAATTATGTAACACAAAGCCTATTTGATAATAAAGTGTTGAGTTATCTCATGTAAATATAAATCTGCCTCAGATTATGTCTTAATTTGTTAGCCTAGACTAGAGACTTCCTATTAAAAATGCTATCTGTAAACAACATATATAAATAACAATAAATAAATATGACTTCATTCATAAACACCGTTATCTCTTACTCTTTGCATACTCTCAGACATTTTTATGTATAACCCAAATTGATGGATTTTTTAATGAGCAATGCTAGTTGTAAATATCATTATTTTACTTTAAATACATCGAACTTCACGTTGAACTCATATTTAACATAGTGCTACCTAGGTAATTTCCTTTTCTATTTCACTATTAGTACTTTCCAATTTCCTTCTGTTTAAGTAACTTTGCAAATAGAGTTGACCCTTGAACGACACTAGTTTGAACTGTGTCAGTCCACTTATACACAGATTCTTTTCGATAAATAAGGTACTGTACTATAAATGTATTTTCTCATCCTTATGATTTTCTTGACATTTTCTTTTCTATGCATACTTTTGTTATAAGAATACAGTATATAAGTAACATACAAAGTGTGTGTTCGTTGACTATTTATGTTATCAGTAAGGCTTCCAGTCAACAGTTTTTGGGAATTTTGCTATTAAGTTTTTGGGAATTCAAAAGTTATACATGGATTTTCGATTGTGTGGATGATGTGGGGAGGAGGGTGGTCAGCGACCCTAACCACTATGTTGTTCAAGGCGCAACTGTATTATATGTTACATCTTGTTTAGCAAATTCTTAAATCTAACGACATAATAAAATGATCAATGTTACTATTTCTTGTGTTAGCATCTGTATCTATTGTACTCTGAAATATCCTGATTATTTTTTACAGAATTACTTAGTTCCCTAGGCCTGCAATATTCTCAGGGTACTTAGCAATGGATGTACATCAGAATCACCAAAGGGAGGTGGTTCTAATTGCTAATAACTGCTCTCTACGCTGAGATTTCAATTAGATGGAAGTGCAAGTTTCTCTAAATATACACAATTTTGGAAAAAGAGAGAAAGAGAATCCAGCTAATGCTAAAGTGAAAATCACAGGGCACCTGGGGGCTCAGTCAGTTAAGCGTCCGATTTCAGCTCAGCTCATAATCTCACGGTTTGTGGGTTTGAGCTCTGCATGGGCTCTGGGCTAACAGCTCAGAGCCTGGAGCCTGCTTCACATTCTGTGTCTCCCTCTCTCTCTGCCCCTCCTCCGCTCACACTCTGTCTCTTTCTCTCTCGCAAAAATAAATAAACATGTAAAAAAAAATAGATTCTGGGGCACCTGGGTGGCTCAGTCAGCTAAGCGTCTGACTTCAGCTCAGGGCATGATCTCAGCGTTCATGAGTTCGAGCCCCACATACTCCTCTGCGCTGACAGCTTGGAATTTGGAGCCTACTTCAGATTCTCTCTCTCTCTCTCTCTGCCCTTCCCCTGCTCACACTCTGTCTCTCTCTCAAAAATAAACATTAAAAAAAATTTAGAGTGAAGATCAGTTAAGAACCACTACTCCAAATTAGGAACTAAACTAAAACTTTTGCAAGTGCCCCTCTTCATTATTAACAATATATCCAGTTTTACCTCAAAATCAGAATAGTCCTTTTGTATAGATAGGAATTAGGCAGTGACTATTCATGTTAATGCAATGATTCGTATTTCTATACTTTGTGACTGAATTCCATTTAAGCCTTTAGCCTCTCAGGATTGGAATTTTTTTGCCCTGAACCACAACTTCTTAGAAAAACAAAACCCTCCTATGCATCAGGGACTGCCGGCCTCCTCATTACACTTAACCTTCTGCTTGGAGTTCCACTGATTACTGTTTTTCTCTCACTGTGATGGTCACCATATTTCTTAGATTTAGCTTAAATTTAGCTAATTCCCTTGCATGCAAACTTTCTCATTTTGTACCATGACTTTCCTTATTTTCATAACATATTTTTAATTTTAAAACTTACTTCTGGTCTTCCTCTCAAAGACAGACAGTCTATCCCTCTCAAACAACAGGTTCTTCCAAACTCCTCTTTGCACCTTTAAATACTTGTGTCCACATCATAATCTAGCCATTTACCCCACCTTTGAAAGAGATAAGAGACATTCCAAGGATAGCAGGCAAAGGGCTACTTTAAATGTCATAGACTGACTCTAAGAAATATGACGAAAATAATTGTTCAGTGTAGCACCTTTTAAGATGGTTTTATTTTTGCAAGGGAGGGAAGAATACTCAATAATAGTTTGATCAGTGGTAGTTGATAGATTAATTCATCAACCCCCAACTGATTCAATTTCTTTCTCTTTGAATTTGCCATCACCTCTTCATTGTTGCATGACCTTGGAAAATATTATTATATTTTGAGCCTTAATTTATCATCTGTTCTATTGGGATAATAGAAAATACCATGAAAACATCTTGTGATGTTCAACTATAGTTCCCATAATTTTATATTCCATGAAGCCACAGCACTTCCCAAAACCTCTAGCAACTCGTGTAGGGTTCGACATTCTTCCAAATAAAAATGAAAAATCCCCACAACTATCAGGTACTATCATTTAATTAAATGAAATCACGTTGGGGCACCCAGGTGGCTCAGGTGATTAAGTGTCAGATTCTTGATTTCGGCTCTGGGACTGATCTTGCAGTTCCTGAGTTCCAGCCCCACACCAGGCTCTGTGCTGATGGTGCAGACCCTGCTTGGAATTCTGTCTCGCCCTCTCTCTTCTCCTCCCCCACTCATGCTGTCTCTCTGTCTTTCTCTTTGTCAAAATAAATAATAAAAAAAGTTTTTAAAAATAATAAAAAATAGTAAAATGAAACCACTTTAACACTAAGAAATCATATAAATTCAGAATAAAATTAGAATCTTATAAACTTAAAACATATTTAACTTTTTAAAAACCTTCTAATTTACATGTTTTTCTCACTTTACTTTGGACTTCTGAACATGTTGTCATGAACTGAGCAATGTGCTTCCAGCACAGTATAAGCCATGGAGCAGGTGTTCAAGGCCGATTAGCTCTCCTTGCTAATGGTGCAATTAGCTAGAATATTTCAGGAGAAAAATTATTTTACTTTGTTGGGGATTGAATTTTTTACTCACTCTTTAGACAAGTACAGATATAAGCACTTATTTTTATTCTTACTACATTTTCTATGTCACATAATGAGACTCAAATGTGAGTCCTTTGTTAATGTTCACAGTCTCCTCAGATAATTTTTATTTGAGAAAATGCAATTTCTTTTGGAATGTCTATCACATATATTAAAGAAAAACAATGAGGATGGAAATCATAACACCCATGGGATTTCTATGGGACTTTGAAATTTTGTGATTATTATATTTAGATAAAAATATTAACTATAAATATATACAATTATAATTGCCTATAATTTTTAAGATCTCTTTGAATGTAATGCATAGAATTCTGCTTAATTGTTTAAACAGAAACATGTTAAATACTTCAAGAAAGGACTTGATCTTATCACTGCCTATTAGCTTCTTCACTAAATAATCATTATTTTCTTTTCATTTTTTAGAAATGTTTATTTATTGGGTCACCTGGGTGGCTCAGTCGGTTAAGGGTCTGACTTTGGCTCAGGTCAGGATCTTTCAGTTCTTTAGTTCGAGCCCCTGTGTCAGGCTCTGTGCTGAAAGCTCAGAGCCCAGAGGCTGCTTCAGGTTCTGTGTCTCCTTCTCTGTCTGCCCTTCCCCCACTCTCACTCTGTCTCTCTCTCTCAAAAATAAACATTAAAAAAATTAAAAAGGAGATGTTTATTTATTTATTTTGAAAGGGGAGGAGGGGTAGGGGCAGAGAGAGAAAGGGAGAGAGAGAATCCCAAGCAGGCTCCCACTGCCAGCACAGAGCCCAACTTGGGGCTCAAATTCACGAACCATGAGATCATGACCTGAGCTGAAATCAAGAGTCGGACACTTAACTGACTGAGCCACTCAAGCACCCCTAGATAGTCATTATTTTTGCAGCTAGTATTTTTCTTTTAAGAGGTAACACACTGTTCATTGTTGTAATTCAAAAGTTCAGTCTTACTTTCAAAAAATAAACATTGTACATTTCCTAACAGACTGTGTTCCCTTGAGTAATATTATAATGCATTTCTTTTGATTTATTTTTGTCCCCTGGTGGTCCATTAGCTGAGTAGAAACTGTCATTTATTTCAGTATCTTAAATTCTATGACCAGAGGTTTTCTAGTATGTCATCTGTCAAAATGTCAAGAAGAAAAGGTAGTGTTTTTTTTTTTAAGTTTTGGGAACGTTTTCCAGAATTACTATTTTATCTGGTTTATTTTATCTGGTATATGTTTAAAGTAGGTTTTCCTCAAGTAATTTGTTAAGTCATGAAAACGTCAAAAGTTCATACACAGATGCAAAAAAGAAAACTTCAGAATATGCATTTACTTGCTAAATCACTAAAGGATTTTTATTTAAACAATCAAAAATAAATCAACCAAAGTAGACATAAACAAGTGGAAAGGTATCTTGTGTTTGTGGATTGGAAGAATTAATATTGTTAAACACCCAAAGTAATCTACAGATTCAATGAATTCCCTATCAAAATTCCAATGGTATTTTTCACAGAAATTTTTTAAAAATCCTAAAATTCATACAGAACCACCAAAGCCTTGAAGAGTTAAAGCAATCTCGAGCAAAAAAATTAAACTGGAATAATCATGTTTCCTGACTTCAAACTACATTACAAAACTGTAATAATCCACAGTATGGTACTGATAAAAACCAGACATATAAATCAATGGAACAGAATAGAAAATCCAGAAATAATCCCATGCATATACAGTCAACTAATATTTGACAGAGGTGCCAAGAATACAATGGAAAAAGAATAGTCATTTCAATACATGGTGTTTATAAAACTGGATATCTATATGCAAAATAATTTAATTGGAATCTTGTCTTATACTATACATAAAAATCAACTCAAAATGGATTTAAGACCTGAAACTGCACAACCCCTAGAAGAAAATCTAGGGGAGAATCTCCTTGACGTTGGTCTTGGCAATGACTGTTTGGAATTGACATCAAAAGCACAGGCAACAAAAGAAAAAAATAAGTGGGACCACATTAAACCAAGAATTTTCTGGACAGCAATGGAAATAATCAATAGAATGAAGAAGAAGTCTATGGAATGGATGGGAGAAAATATTTGAAAGCCATTTTTCTGTTAAGATATTAGTATTCAAAATATATACAGTACTCAGACAACTCAACAGTAAAATAAGAGAAACTCAATTAAAAAAAGGACAAAGAGACTGAACATACATTTTTCCAAAGAAGACATGGGCACCAGAAAATGAAAAGATGACCAACATCACTAATTATTAGGGAAATGTAAATCAAAACCACGGTGAGATATCACCTCACACTTGTCATGATATCTATTATCAGAAAGCTAAAAGATAACAATGCTGGAAAGGATGTGGAGAAAAGGATGCCCTTGCACACTGTTGGTGGGAAAGCAAATAGGTAAAGTCGTTATGGAAAACATTATAAAAGTTCCCAAAAAAAGTTAAAAATGGAATTAACATAGTAATCCCATGTCTGGGTATATATCCAAAGAAAATGAAAATCCATATCTCAAAGAAATATTTGTACTCCCAGGTTTATTGCAGCATTATTCACAATAGCCAAGACATGGAAACAACCAAGTGTCTATCAGTGGGTAAATGGTTAAAGAAAAATGTGATGTGATATAGACATTTTAAATTTCAAATATGCATATATTTCAAATATATATGTGTGTGTGTGTTTATCCATAAAACAGAAGGAAACTCTGCCATTTGCAACAACATGAATAACATTATGCTAAGTATCAGAATAAATGAGCATTAGTAAGAATCAGTGGCTTCAGACAGAAAGCTCCTGTATGATTTTACAACCTGAAATTACTTTCATACTCTCATCTCTTCCTCTATCCACTATTAATGAAGACTTCCTAGATTCCAGAGTTCAAAAAGCATTTAAAAATATTCAGCTCCTGGGGGGCCCAGGTGGCTCAGTCAGTTAAATTTCTGACTCCAGTTCAGGTAATGGTCTCACGGTTCATGTGTTTGAGTCCCACATCGGCTTTGTGCTGATGGTGCAGAAGCTGCTTGGGATTTTCCCCTCCCTAACCCGTTTGTTCTCTCTCTCATCCTTTCAAAATAAATAAATAAACTTAAAAATATTCAGCTGCATTTTTACATAGCCATTTAATGATTTCTAAGTGAAATAAGCCAGACACAGAAAGATAAATATGGCATGGTATTATTACTTATAGCTGGAATCTAAAAAACAAACAAAAAATGTTGAATTTATAGTAAAAGAACAGAATGAATGGGGGTTATGAGAGGTTGGGCACTTTGGTGGCTCAGTCAGTTAAGCATCCAACTCTGGTTCAGGTCATGATGTCCTGGTTCTTGGGTTCCAGCCCCGCATTGGGCTCTGTGCTGACAGCTCACAGCCTGAAGACTGTTTCAGATTCTGTCTCCCATTCTCTCTGCTCCTCCTCCCTGGTGTTTTGTCTCTGTTTCTCAAAAATAAATAAACGTTAAAAAAATTTAAAAAAAAATTAAATAGAGATACTAATCAAGAGTTACACTTTCAGTTATGAATAAATTCTGAACACCTAATGTACAGTAGGAAACTGTAATTAATAGTAATGTATACTTGAAATTTGCTAAGACAGTAGATCTCAACTGTTTTTAACACACACACACAAAAGACAACTATGTGAGATAATGGAATGTTAATTAGTTTGATCTTGATAATCATTTCACAATGTATATATACATCAAAACATCATTTTAAACAGTAAATAAAAATATTGATTTTTGTCAAAAAATGATTAATTCCAATGTTTTTACACAAAGAGAACTTTAGACCTAGAGTAGTGTCACATAAAATTATTATGTCATTCTAATAGAATAATAAACAAAAATATGGAATATGCTCAAATTACAAATTCTTATCTTGCATGCTTGATGTCTCGAAATTCTGTGGGTCATTTGGCACTTGGCCTACCTTTTCCCATACCAACAATGTTTGAAACAGTAGGTCAAATTGCAGAATCTGATGCCACCCCAAATGCGCATAAAGTGTAATATGTTTTCACACTTAATATTTTAATCAGGAGACTAATAGAACATACTATTGTCAAAACTATATAATACTATAAAATTAAATATACAGAGATCAGGGAATGACTATATACGTGAAATGTCAATGAATGTTTTTAAGTGCTTTTTGAACTCTGCAATCTAAGGGGAAGCACTGATTAGTAGTGGAAAGCAGTAGAGATAAGATTGTGGAGATGATTTTAGGTTTTGGAGACTTACAAAAGTCTTTTCTGACTGATGCTTCTGATTCTTACAAATGTCCTTTTATTCTGATACAAGTATTGTACAAGCACTATTCTTATTGTTACTCATTTGTGACTATGGATGTTCAGAAACTTGTAAATAAAACTTAAAAAGAGGATAAAAAATAGAAATGTTTTATTTTTTATTCTCCTGAAAATATTTGAGTAAAAGAGAAAGGAGAGGGGAAGAAAGGAAAAAAGTTTAAAGGTTTATTTATGCAGATATGTATATAGATTTTTGGATTTATAATGAACTGTGGAAATATTTAGAAAGGGCTGGAAAGAAAAACTGGACCTGATGTCTGGGTAATCATTGGTCTAGAAAACTTTGTAAGGTCAATTGAAGTGACAAATATGACCAGCTACTAATACCTGAAAAACCAAATAGCTACCAATATATGCAAGATAATCAAAAGTAAATACTTGTTAAGCCTTTAAATTATATGGAATAATGAATTTTTAATTCTTTAAATAAGATGATATCAAAATATTTTATATACTACTCACTGAAATCAAATAATTTTTTGGTTTTTTATTAAAGGCACATAGGAACACTTTTCAGGAAAAGAAATCACTTAGGTTGGCCATTAATGTATTGCTATTTTTAACCAGGATTATAAAATATATTATATTTCATTAATATCCAAACTGCCTGGATTCAACTCCTTGTTGCACTAATTATCAGAGGATTATGTAAGTTATTTATCCTCCCCATGGCTGCTTTATTTTTTTAATGTTTATTTATTTATTTTGAGAAAGAAATAGCAAAGAAGGGCAGAGAGAGAGAGAACCCCACGCAGACTCCGTGCTGTCAGCACAAAGCCTGATGTGGGGCTTGAACTTAGAAACTGTGCAGTCATGATCTGAGTTGAAATCAAGAGTCGATCACTTAACCAACTGAGCCATCAGTTACATATTACAAACTTTCTTCGTTTGTAATATGAGTCATATCAGTCTGGAAATTGAGTTTTCCTTTTACTCATCCTTGAGCTTGATTTGAGCCTATTTGGGAAAGGACTAGTTGTAAAAGCTTTCCCACACTCTTTATTTAATATTAGGTATTTGTAGGGTCTTCATTGGGGAATTTACAAAACTCATTTCACTCTCAACTTTCCAATCAATATCCGGAAGACAATAGATGCCTCTTCTGGTATCTGAAAATGGAAGACAGGAGAGTATGTGGAGTTAATATCACATTGCCTTGGTCTTAGCTGTCAATCAGCTAATGCTTATTCATCTGCTCAAATGCCATATCAAATAGAAACTCAGCTAGCACATGGAGTTATGGGCAATAAATCCCTTAAGAGTGGGCATTTGTTTCTGATTCAGAAGACAAACTTTGAAGTATGCTAGAAGTAAATTTTGATGACCCTTTTTCTATAATATTGCCTGACTCAAAGTGCTTTTCAAGGCATTTACTGGAAAAAGCCACGTTAGCTAGAGGCAGAAGTCTTTTCCCTTATTTATTATAGCAGCCTGGTCAATGAACAATATATATTAATATGCTTAATCATACCACCTAGAATGGCATGGTTTTTAAGGTAGCAATTACCAGAGAATGGAAGCCAAACAATATACTTGATTACATTTTTTTTTTTTTTTTTCTGCCACTAACTAACTATGTACCTTTGGAAGTGTTGGTCAAGTTCTCTACGTCACAATATTGTCAGCTCTATAATGGAGATAGTCCTTCAGATTTTAGTCATGATATTACTTTTCATAGAAAAGTATCTGATTTGAATTGAATTGTGTCTTTCTAAATGCATATGTTAAAGCTCTAATCCCTCAATATGTCTTATTTGGAAATAAGGCCTAAAAGGAGGCTATTCAGATTCAATGAGGACATCAGGAAGGGGTCAAGATTCTCTAAGATAGGTGTCCTTACAAGAAGAGACACCAGGGAGCTCTTTCCTTCTCCATGAGCACTCAGAAAAAAAAAAGCCCATGAGGGCACAACAAGAGGGCAGCCTACTCTAAGCCAGGAAGGAAGCTCTCACCAGAAACTGAACCCTGCTGGACCTTGATCTTGGATTTCTGGCCTCCAGAAATGGGAGAAATGCATTTTTGTTGTTTAAGCCACCATGTCTATAGTATTTTGTTATGGCTGCCCAAGCAGCTTAAGAAAATATACCTTTGGAGCCTCCAAAAAGTCTTAATTGTTCCAGTTCAGAGCTATCAAAACAAAATGAACATTATCTGTCATAGCCATATCATCCTCACTTATTATTGAAAATAAATACAAAAAAGTGCTTACACTTAGCTTAATGCTTTGCTGTGCAACAATTTTTGAAATATGGAATTAATAGGTGACACTAGACATCTGTGTATCTCATCAATCTTTCCTAGTCTGGTTGACTACTTTTCTTTCCACACTGAATTTAAAGAAGTTGGTGCTAATATAATAGACTCTTTACATTTGGGGTACATATAAGAGAATCTCATATCTTCAAATATGTTAATCCCAGGATACTATATAGACTCCTCTCATTTAAAGGAAAAACTGCAATAATTCTAAGTAGATACCAAGTAGAATTGGTTTGAGAAGCAGATTCTGAAATCATTGTTAGCCTTAACCTCTGCTATGATTTATACCCCGATATCAGTTCCCCAATATCATACCTCCATAAAACAGCAAATTACTACATAATCCCTTAAGCTCACTTGTGACTATTCAAATTAATGAATGTTAAATCTGCAAATGCTGAGGATCATGTACACAAACATTTTGTAGAGTCAACACCACTTTAGATTTTATTCATTGTTCTCCTCTCATCTCATCTCCAATTAGGTAGTACCAGTTCATCCATAGGTCATTTTATGAAAATCATCTATTTTTAAAGGATGATGCATTTCAAACTCCTACATAAAACACGCATGTTTATAAAGACAAGTAATTCTATTTGGAAACCTTGACCAGAAGTGAAATCATCAGATTGTAAGTGACTTTCAAAAATGAGTCTCACCATCTCTCTCCAAATAACAGGGTTTTTCTTTTTTTCAAGGATCTTTACCGTCTCTATTAAGAATCATCATTCACATTTTTTAATTTTTTTATGTTTTTTATTATTTTTGCGACACAGAGAGCGAGAGACAGAGCATAAGTGGGGGAGGGGCAGAGAGAAAGAGAGAGGGAAACTCAGAATCCAAAGCAGGCTCCAGACTCTGAGCTGTCAGCACAGAGCCCGACGCAGGGCTCGAACCCATGAATCATGAGATCATGACCTGAGCCTAAATCGGATGCTTAACCAACTAAGCCATCCAGGCGCCCCTCATTCATATTTTAAAGTACGTATTTTCTAGTATTTCTGGCTTAAAAAAAATAATTTTCTTTGGAGGTAATAATAAATAGAATAAAAAGCATCCTAGGAAATGTACCTCTATACAATTACACAGTTCATACTTGTATGCTACCTACAAGTGAAACACTTACAACTAATCCTTCATCGTTTATAGCAAGTTTTTTTTAAACTGAATATAGTTCCTATAGTGTCCATATTATAAAGTGCCTGGTAAGGTTACTGTTAAGATTTATAACAATGAATCTTGAGGTTTGTGTCTACTGCCTAATACTGAATTACAATAGAACTCTAAATCCATACTGCTAAATGTCAGGTGAAGATCAGAGCAGAAATTCAAGTTTCTGATCAAACAAATAGAAACAGGTAAAACATGGAGTCCTGGTAGATAGCTGTGCTCAAGAGAGCATGAAAACATATAGGGAAAATACAAAGTCAACAGCAGACCTGTCATTTATTTTAGCCATCTTGTTCTGGCTTCACCTTTTACAAATCATTTCTGAAGTTATAATTGAAAAATTCTCAATGGTGAATGGATTGGCATCAAGACTATGAAAAATAACTAATGTTGAGGTGTTAAATAATGTCAGTGCTTTTGGTCTACAACATTGGAAGAGAGCATGAAGAAAAAAAAGCACACCAAGATAAGAAGCTTATTTCATTGTTACTGAAAAATTAAATTCAAAATTTGAAGCTGTGGTTGGAATCAACTATAGGAACAAAGCTTACGGTACTGGAAAAAGTAGAATCTCAAGAACAAAAACAAAAACAAAAACAAAAAGAGTTGCAACTCACAAGCACAGCTTCTTATCCGAAAATCTTCAAACTCTTAAGGAGAATACGGATGTTCTTCAGAATATCTGGAAAACATCTAAAATTGTATGCGAAATTCTATATGCAAACAATTTCAACACATGAAAAACAGTTAACACCCAAACATTTTTGTCAGAAGAGAGTGCAATAGATCCATAAAATTCATTAGATAGTTAAAAGCATCAGTAAATTGACATAGATGAATAACCACATGCACAGCCCAGATAGGCGGAAGAACAATTTGAATATACAAGTAGGCTTAGTTTCTAAAAATTTAACTAAAATACAAGGGAATAAGAACATTATGAGCAAGAGACTGAAGATAATATCTCAAAATATCCTATTAACTGTATACATAAGATGCTACATTGAAAATATAAATGTCGAGGGGTGCCTGGGTGGCTCAGTCGGTTAAGTGTCCAACTTCGGCTCAGGTCATGATCTCGGGGTGACTGAGTTCGAGCCCCGTGTCCGGCTCTGTGCTGACAGCTTGGAGCCTGGAGTCTGCTTTGGATTCTGTGTCTCCCTCTCTTTCTGCTCATACCCTGGGCTCTCTCTCTCTCTCTCTCTCTTCCCCCATCCCTCCTCTCTCTCTTTCAAAAAAAATGAACATTAAAAAATTAAATATACATATATATGTTGATTACAAAATCTCAGATAGTTGGGCTATATTATTATTTTAAACATTCTCTTTAATGTAGGAAAACCAATATTGCTAGATTTGCTTGCCTGCAGTGAATGGCTGGAAATCCTTATAACTAATTTTCAAAATACAGACAGTTGTAACCATGGGGACAGCAGCAAAAATCTCTCACAAAATGAGAAATATTCATGTCTATTAAGACAACAAATTTATCCTGGATTTGACTAAAACTACCTTGAATGCCCTATTAGTCAAATGTCTTTTCATAATTACATATAAATACACATTGATTAAAATGTATTATTTCTTTATTACCATCCAAGAAATTACACTTTCTTCATTTGTAATATGAGTCATATCAATCTGGAAATTGAGTTTTGTTTGTTTGTTTTAATTTAAATCACTAATTATTTGTATTTTTACTAAAGGGTAATAATGGTAATAGGCATCAAAAGGATAATAAGGAAAACTATGAACAACGTTCTGGCCACAACTTTGATAACCTAGATGAAATGAAAAAATTATTTGAAAAACACATTCTGTCAAAATTCACACAAGGAGAAATAGATAATCTGAGTAAATCTGTATCTATTAAAGAAATTGAAACAATAAATAATAACCTTCCAAATAGAATTACCAGGTCCAGATGGATTCACTGGTAAATCCTACCAACCATTTAAGGAAGAAATAAAACCAGATCTTTGCAATCTTTTCCAGAAGATATAAGAAAAGGGAATACTTCCTAACTCATTCTGTGAGACCAGCATTACCCTAATACCAACACTAACAAAAACATAACAAGAAAACTAAAGACCAATAGCTCTCATGAAAATAGATGCAAACTCTTCAAGAAAATATTAGCACATCGAATCCAACAATGTATAAAAATAATTAGACACCACAACCAGTGGTGTTTATCCCAGATATGCAAGTCTGGTTAACATTAGTGTAATCCATCACATCAATAAGCTAAAGAATTAAAATCATATGGTCATATTAACAGATGCAGAAAAGGCATTTGACAAAATCCAACGTGTTGATGACATATAATGGGGTATTACCCAGCTATTACCAAAAACAAAAAAAAAAAAAAAAAGAAAGAAAGAAAAAGAAGAAAGAAGAAAGAAGGAAAGAAAGAAAGAAAGAAAGAAAGAAAGAAAGAAAGAAAGAAAGATCTTGCCATTTGCAACAACATGGATGGGCCTTGAAGGAATTACACTAAATAAAGTAAGACAGAGAAAGACAAACCACCATATGATTTCACTTATAAGTGGAATCTAAAAAATAAAACAGAACAGATGAATAAACAAAACAGAACAAAACCAGACTATTAAATACAGGAAACAGACTGATCGTTGCCAAAGGAAATGCGGCTTGGGAGGTGAGTGAAATGGATAAAGGTGATCAAGTTATAAAATAAATAAATCATGGGGATATAATGTATAGCACAGGGAATATAGACAATAATATTGTATTGACTATGTAAGGTGACAACCAGTCACTAAACTTGTGATCATTGTGTAATGTATAGGAATGTCACCATCTTGGGGCATCTGGGTGGCTTAGTACGTTGAGTGTCCAACTTCATCTCAGGTCATGATCTCTCGGTTAGTGGGTTCCAGCCTCACGTTGAGCTCTGAGCCTGGAACCTGCTTCGGATTCTGAGTCTCCTCTCTCTGCCTCTCCCCTGCGTGTGCTCTCTCTCTCTCTCTGTCTCTCTGTCTCTCAGGAACAGATAAACATTAAAAAATTTTTAGACATGTTACCATCTTGTATTCCTGAAACTAATATAATATTGTATGTTAATTATATTTCAATTTTAGGGGTGTCTGGGTGATACAGTTGGTTAAGCGTCCGACTTCAGCTCAGATCATGACGTCGCAGTTGGTGGGTTTGAATCCCACATGGGGATCTGTGCTAACAACTCAAGAGACTGGAGCCTGCTTCAGATTCTGTGTCTCCCTCTCTCTCTCTGCCTCTCCCCCACTCGTTCTCTCTCTCTCTCTCTCTCTTTCAAAAATAAATAAATGTTAAAAAATTGAAAAGACATTGGAGTTTTAAAAATTTTAAATACTATAAGCTTATATCCTTATTATGATTTTTATACGCTTATAATATATTGGGCACTGTGGTGTGGTGGTTGAAAATCTCTAGATACTATATTTCTCACTGGATCTTATTTGTAAATTATGCTAACAAAATATATTAATTTCTTTAATACAGGCCAAATGATGATAGTTACTTTAAAGTTTTGTCATGATGGGGCGCCTGGGTGGCGCAGTCGGTTAAGCGTCCGACTTCAGCCAGGTCACGATCTCACGGTCCGTGAGTTCGAGCCCCGCGTCGGGCTCTGGGCTGATGGCTCAGAGCCTGGAGCCTGTTTCCGATTCTGTGTCTCCCTCTCTCTCTGCCCCTCGCCCGTTCATGCTCTGTCTCTCTCTGTCCCAAAAATAAATAAACGTTGAAAAAAAAAAAAAAAAAAGGTTTTGTCATGATGTATGTATAGTCTATAATATTAGTGATAATCTGTTACTGTAAAGGAATCCATTAAAATTCATTTTCTTTTAATTCTTTAGATGAATGAAACTGATCTTCTAGGGTAAGTATTATTTTACATCAATGTTAACATGAACTTTATCTTCCTCAAAAAGGAGACATTTTGAAACATTCTTTTCAATTAGTCATATTCATTGTGACAATAAATTTAAAAACATTTAAAATATTTTTATTTACTATAAAAAGATCAGGTAATGTATGATAATTTAGGAGTTTGTTGCCTAAAAGTCACGGGAAGACAATCAGTTCAAAGAGCTGAGAATCTTCAAGTGGAAACTTACCTCAAGATGGGAGGGAAGGAGGAAATTCCCCGATGATTCCCTTCTCCATCAACATAAAATGCACTCAACTGCTCTTTGTTGGCAGAAACTTAGGCACTGTATGTCACGGATTTTACATTCTTCTGCAAAGAGAATTAGATGAATCTCAGGACACCTGGGTGGTCCAGTTGGTTAAGTGTCCAACTCTTGATTTTGGCTCAAAGCTCTGCTCTGAGTGTGGAACCTGATTTGGATTCTCTCTCTTCCTCTCTCTCTGCCCCTTCCCAGATTGTATTCGCCTTAGCCCTCTCTCTCTCTCTCAAAATAAATAAACAAACAACAACAACAAAAAAGGAATTAGATGAATCTCCTAATCAATCTGTAAAGGAAAAATAAAAATAAAAATAAAATAAAATAAAATAAAATAAAATAAAATAAAATAAAATAATAAAGTCCCTATAAGTGTAAGCTGACTTATAGTTACATTTTTATATACTGCCAACATCCCAAAAAGTCTTTACAATGACTTATAATAATAATACCAAACAAAATTCAAATAATAAATGAAGACAGGATTTCAACATGTAAACACCACGGAATAGAAAACAGTTCCAATCTTACAAATAGTCAAGGTAGAGAGAAAATTTTTAGATAATATCATTTTATCTACAAATGATTTATTTTTTGGAAATATACCACCTTGTTAATATCTATTAACTCTGAGAGGACTTTTTCATTGGAGTTAGAAATAAGAGACCCTTAATAAGATACTGGATAATGTCCTAGATATTTTTTTTCCTGATTATTTTTAAGGCTTCAGGTAAAAATCAACTACTAATTCAAGCTAATGCTTACCTACTCAAATATGATTTAGTTCATATTCCTTTCTGAAAATATCCTCTCAGTTTTAGACTATGATTGAAAAAAATAATGAAAATAGTAACTATTCATCCCACTTTATTTCAACTTGACAATTCTCTCTCTCTCTCTCTCTCTCTCTCTGTGTCTCTCTTTTCTATATAGCATGAACTTTATATTAACTAATTTTATATTTCAAAGGCCAGGAAATTTTATATAGGAGTCCTCTTTTTTTTAAATAATAAAAACAGATAATATTAAAATAGGTAACAGATGATGGCTAAATTATGAAAAGGTGACTTCTAGCTCAATGTGGTAGGCTGAACACATGAATTTACTTCCCAAATAATATTCACATAAATTGTACCAAAAGAAAACATAAAATCCATTAAAAAATCATTAAGGATATGGAGGGACAGTCATCAGAAAAAGCATGGTAATTTGTTGAATTCCTGGTAGATGGAACACACAAGTGGCTATATCAATGAATCTAGAGCAGAGGAAATCACAGCCCTGATCCTTGGCAATAAAATCCAAAGTACAGGTAAACTTTGTCATATGTGGAGAGGAGTTGCAGGGAAAAGATTCAAAGTAATTAAACGATTATCTACACATATAGCTGGTCTTTGTGTTTGCTTCAACTTGTTGCCCTTTTACTCGGATTAAGCCACTGGCAAGAGAAAGTAAAATTTCTCAGGGACATCTAAGCATCTTGTGTATATTTAGATGCTTAAAATGCAACTGAATATAGAATGTGGAAAATGCAAACCATCAAAAAAGTCAGGGACTGGGGCGCCTGAGTGGCTCAGTCAGTTCAGTGTCTGACTCTTGGTTTCTGCTCAGGTGATGATTTCATGGTTTGTGCATTCAAGCCCCACATCAGGCTCTGCACTGAGCGTGGACCCTGCTTGGGATTCTCTTTCTCTCTCTGCTTCTCACCCCCTCATCTCTCTCAAAATAATAAATAAAAAAAAATAATTAATTAGTTAATTTTTTAAAAAGTCAGGGACCGTGGGGCAAGGGCACAGTGGCTAGAGAGAGAGGGAAGAGACAGGGTCTACTAGAGAGCTGTCCTCTGAAAGAAATACATAATAGTGCAGCTACCCCAGGAGTAAGAAAAGATTGAGGACCGGTGCTTTTATTTCAGAAATAAACCTATTTGAAAAAGGAAATTATAAACCTAAAGGGCAAATTTGCTCTATGTATATTATTCAATCTAATTGTTTTAATGATTCGAAAGTCCTGGAATCTGCATTGCAGAAAACCAACCATTTGCAAAGAATTGAGATGAGCCGTGGAAGGCCATGGCTAACCAGGTAGACTGAAAACACAAGTAGACTTCATTGCATAGCAAGAAAGTGATTGGAATGTTAGATATGGGTGATATAAACTGGTGTCCCTTCCTCTACCCATCCTCTTCCATGCCCAAAGAGACAAAAGGAAGTAAAACGAATATCTCTATGGCCCTATGACTGGGAGACCCCTTACCATCACAGCTTGCTGGGTCCATGTTACTTTAGATGGCAAGATACTACACTGCAGACCTGTCCTTGAACTTGGGAACACACATTTCGACTCTTAGAAAAGTTGGAGTCTACTGGTATGGGGTTTAATTTTTCTACCCACACCCCTTAAAGAAGCAGAGGCTTAGAGACACAGAGTGTCATAATTATTTCATGGCACCAATTTTAACTTTTTTGTGAGTGTAAACCTATTTCTGAGTTTCCCAAGCAATAGCCTTAAAAGTATTTTATTCTTTTTTTTTTTTTTTTCGGAAGGACTTTTAAGATGACTCTTTAGCCACGAATCTTCAATTCAGAGCAAATTACTTCAACTCTACTCTTAATTTTTTTCTCCCCTGTGTCTCTTTCATTTACTGGTTACTTTATCTTCACATCAATTACCTTAGTTCAAGTTCTTTTTTCTCTTCACATCAGAGCCCATTTGGTTTTCATGACCCTTGTTCCTAAACTTGAAAGCATCTTAAAACACCATTTTCCTTTTATATCACTTTAATTCACTCTTCACAGAACATAACAATTTTAACTTTCAACCAATCAAAATGATCAAAATTGTTCTTGCCTCAAGCTTATGCCCCAGCCAAACCTTCATACTTTTCAATTTTCACCTTCCAGGGTACTGACATCTTTTAGGCAAGTATATGGCTATTGTCATCCATTTTTAAATATTGGTCTCAAGGCATAGGGTGACTAAATGTAGATATGATTTGTAGAAAAGAGATGTTTTCACTTGCACCAATATTTTCAACAGAAGGGCCTATTACTCCCCACTCTTACTTATCAATCATAAAATTTATTTTAGGTAATTTTTTGCCTGAGAGCCTACAGTAAAGGAATTTTATATTATATATAAATATCCTGAAAGAACATGCAATTTTTCTGCAACTGTATTCCAATGGATGTGTTTGTTCTGGAACAAGAGTCCAAAGTTTCCATAAGAAGTTAAGGTAATTTGGAACCATTTAATACAGACCATTACCAAGTCATATTTTATTTATTTCATTTAAAAAATTTTTAATGTTTATTTTTCTGTGTGTGTGAGAGAGAGAGAGGGAGAGCAGGGGAGGGGAAGAGAGAGGGAGACACAGAATCCAAAGTAGGCTCCAGGCTCTGAGTTGTCATCACAGAGCCTGATGTGGGGCCTGAACTCATGAGCCATGAGATCATGACCTGAGCCGAAGTCAGATGCTTAACCAACTGAGCCACCCAGGCACCCCTCCAAATTGTATTTTAAACATGAATTTCAAGCATCTAAATCCTTTTATTTCTGATATCCTGAAACAAAGCTGTTTAAAACTGATAAATCATTAGAAAGGAATTGGGCAAAAACAATAGAAACAAACCAAATATTTTATGATCCCCAAATAATATTTAAGTTAAAATTAATCAATATTTCATAATGTACACACATTATATAAATTGTCAAAATAAAATTCAAGAAAGCATTTATAGAATAATTTTCAAGTATTTTGAGTTGAATATTTAAATTTAGACTTTAGAGATATGACGTTTAATTTTCTAAAATCCCACAAATTTAGATAATTTTAATAAATATGTTTGATGTATAAAAATGGAGTTTCAAAATGTATATAAATTTTTTAACACAATATTTTCTCATAAAATATTTTTCATATTTTCTCATAAAATGAAACAGTCTTCATTTCTGGCATTCTGCCCACCTCATGTCACTCTTTTTCCCCATAGACGCCCTGTTTTCACCTTCTACCTTAACTGTTACTATCTCAGAAAGCTCATTTTCTGACACTTTTATCTAAATTGGGTCATTTTTAAAAATTTCCTTTCACATTCTCCTATTTGTTTCTGTCACTAAGCAGAATTTCTAATTATTTTCTTATTTTATTACTTATTTGTTGCTTATCTTCCTTTTAGACTGTAAATTCTATAAGGACATATTTCTTTGGTTACTACTATATCCCCAATATCAATCACAGTGCATGATGTATCTTAAGTATTCAAACACCTTTTTTTCTTTCCTTTTTTAATGAATGAATATGTGGTTTATTTCATGGTTTTTATCTGATGGTCAAATAAGTTTCTCGGTTCTGGTGTTCCAGGTTCTGTTTTCTTTCACAGGATCTTTTCAGGCATTATCCCAAATTGCATATTACTTCTTTAGTCCATGCCACACTGGTATTGGTTTTTGTATTTCCTTTATACCTGGCACATTTGGCAGTCCACTATGGACTCCTGTTTCCCAGAGTTGGGATTTTTCCCGAAGTATTATTACCTTTACAAAAGTTTAGTATGCTGGCAGTTAATGTCAGGTCACCTGTGTTTAGGCACTCCCCAAACATCGGTTACTTTGCCAGTAATCAAGCTTTGGTTACTTTGTCACTGCTTGTGACATTCTGAACTCGCTTTGATTGATTAGAATGCTCTGCCCATTCTTTGTGTTCTCTGTGTTAGCCTCTGGGTCATAGTGTGGATGGCTTGGGATCTTGTTTCTTTCTCTAAACTGCCTGAGTTGTCACATTTCTGTTTATTTCTTTTTAAATTGAATTAAGAAGTACTTTATAGATTTTAGGAAGCCAGAATTCTCAAACTCTTCTGATTCCTTTTAGATATTTCTGTCCCCAATTCTACAATTATAATTTACCAAAATGCTTATTAATTTTACTTCCAAAGGTAGGTTAATAATAACAGGATCACAGCAATTCATCAAGACTTGCAATTGATGTGTTGCTCCTAATCACCCCAACTGTAGTTCCTTAGCCTTGTTTCCCAGGGTCTAAGCCCAGTTTGTTGCCCTGAACCATAACATCTCTCTCACTGCCCTCTCATGGTATCAAGAACCTTAAAATCCTAGAGAAGAAAACAGGCAACAATCTCTTTGACCTCGACTGCAGCAACTTCTTACTTGACATGTCTCTGGAAGGAAGGGAAACAAAAGCAAAAATTAACTATTGGGACCTCATCAAGATAAAAACCTTCTGCACAGTGAAGGAAACAATCAACAAAACTAAACGGCAACTAACAGAATTGGAGAAAATATTTGCAAATTACATATCAAATAAAGGGTTAGTGTCAAAAATCTATAAAGAATTCATTCAACTTAACACCCAAAAAACAAATAATCCAGTGAAGAAATGGGCAAAAGACATGAATAGACACTTTTCAAAAGAAGACATCCATATGGCTAACAGACACATGAAAAAATGTTCATCACTCGTCATCAGGGAAATACGAATCAAAACCACAATGAGACACCACCTCACACTTGTCAGACTGGCTAAAATTAACAACTCAGAAAACAACAAATGTTGGCAAAGATGAGGAAAAAGGGGAAGGAACACTTCGCATTGCTGGTGGGAATGCAAACTGGTGCAGCCACTCTGGAAAACATTATGAAGCTTCCTCAAAAAAACTAAAAATATAACTACCCTATAATGCAGGAATTGCACTACCAGGTATTTATCCAAAGGATACAAAAATGCTGATTCGAAAGGTCACATACAGCACAATGTTTATAACAGCACTATCAACAATAGTTAAATTTTGGAAAGAGTCCAAATGTCCATCAACTGACAAATGCATACAGAAGATGTGGTATATAAAATGGAATACTACTGAACAATGCAAAAAAAAAAAAAAAGAAAAGAAAAAGAAAGAAATCTTGCCATTTGCAACAACGTGGATGGAACTAGGGTGTATTATGCTAAATGAAATGTCAGTCAAAAGAAAGACAGATATATGGTTTCATTTGTATGTGGAATTTGAGAAACTCAACAGATGAACATAGGGGAAGGGAAGGAAAAATAAGATAAAAACAAAGGGAAGCAAACCATAAAAGACTCTTAAACACAGGGAACAAACTGAAGGTTGATGGAGAGGTGTTGGTTGGGGGATGGGCTAAGTGATTGATATGTACAAAGGAGGGCACTTGTTGGGATGAGCACTGGGTGTTGTATGTAAGTGATGAATCAGTAAATTCTATTCCTGAAATCATTATTACACTACATGTTAACTAACTTGGATTGAAGTTAAAAAAAAAAGAACTAACTTTAAAGTCTACTTTTTTGGTCTTTTGGTACCAAGTCACATAAACTTTCCTGATGTAGGGGCGCCTGGGTGGCTCAGTTGGTTAAGTGTCCAACTTCGGCTCAGGTCATGATCTCACGGTCTGTGAGTTCAGGCCCCGTGTCAGGCTCTGCTGACAGCTCAGAGCTGGAGCCTGATTTGGATTCTGTGTCTCCCTCTCTCTGACCCTCCACCGTTCATGCTCTGTCTCTCTCTGTCTCAAAAATAAATAAACGTTAAAAAAAAAATTCTTGACGTAAACATGGCCTGAGTAACAAAGACAAAACAGTGAATAGCTTAACACCAGGCTCTCCAGCAGACAGGAGTCACCCACCCATTCCTCCCCATAATGTCTTTACTAAGCCAATTCCCATTTAGTTTCTGAATATCAGTTACTTGCAACAAAAATCCTACTGAACTTTTCTACCTCAACTATCTTAGCAAAACAGGCATCTGCTTCTCTTACATGTATGAATATTATGACCACTTATAAATGCTTTCAGATTTAAGATTTATAATTCCATGCTATTTTGAACTTTACACAGCAATTTGCTGTACAATTCCATAATATTGTGCATTTTTCCTACATACAACTTCCACACATAGTCAAAATATATCACTTTATTACCTGTTAACAGAACACTACTATATGATTGATTACAGTTATACACAGACAAAAAGAAAAACATTTTTTTTCACTCAATTAAATTGCGTGTCTGTGTGTATGCGCACGTGCACGCTGTGGGGTGGTGTGAAGAGAATCCCAAATCCGTAGGCAAATATTTCTAATTAGTCAGCTTTTCTTCCAGATTGTACTTCACATTATCCAATTAATTTCGTTTTTTTACAAGTTCTGTACGGCTATCAAAAAGTGCAAACTCAGGGGTGTCTGGGTGGCTCCGTGGGTTGAGCGTCTGACTTCGGCTCAGGTTATGATCTCACAGCTTATGAGTTCAAGCTCTGCATCAGGCTCTGTACTGACGGCTCAGAGCCTGGAGCCTTGGATTCTGTGTCTCCTTCTCTCTCTGCCCCTTCCCTACTCATGCTCTGTCTATCTGTCTCTCATAAATAAATAAACATTGAAAAAAATTTTTAAATAAAAGAGTACAAACTCAAATACATAAAATAACAAATTTGAGTGCTGGTTATATTGTTTACAACCCCAAGCACCTTATAGTTCAACTAATAATTTAGAAGAGAACACAATCTAGATGGAATGTGACTTAATTATTCCATTATTTATTATTTCCATATTTATTACAATGGATTCACCATATTTATAGTTACATTATCCATACTTCATTCTCATTATATATATGTGTGTGTGTATATATATATATATATATATATATATTTATTTATTTATATGTATATATCTCCTTTGTATTATGAAGGCTAATTGATAAATTGGAACAACCCATCAAACTACATTCCTTAAAAATTATTCTCATTTCTCGTTCACTATGAGTTTTATAAAAGTTGTCCTTACCTGGTATTTACTAAACTAAATAAATATAAATTTTTAATAGTATAGATTTTCAGCAACTGCTTCTCATATGAATGTCTAGAAATTAACTGACTACTACATCTGGTCATTTACTTTATCCTTTCCCTTGTGAAAACAGTTCATGTCACAATAAGTTGATGCACTGTTAATCCCAACAATCAATGAAGATCTGTTCCAACCATCTGTGATGTTGTAATAAGAATTCATCCATGCAGGCAATGACCAGTGAGTTGCAATAATCTGATAAGATGTCTGAATCTGGCTACAGCTACAACACCCACGGTGCCAGAATTAGACATTGTGTAATCAAAAGTACAGCTTCTCCATATGGGAAGTGTCTGTGGATATACCCAGCAACTAGTTTGTCTACCGTATTACCAAACAAGCAAGCATTGGATACAAATAATATTTAAATAGAGTGGCTCCAGTCTATTTTTTCTTAAATGGGAAAAATCTAGAAAATTGATTCTAGAGACTACTACAAAGGATAATTTAATAAGAAAGATAAGATGGGACATAAAGCTAATTTTAGATAAAATATTGCATTTTTTAAAAAATTTGAGACCTTTAGCAGTTTATATACTATATGCTACCATAAGAATGAGTTGTTGTTTTTTTTTAATAACTGTCTCTTTATTATTCTGAAGATCAGGAATTTAATGTTATGTCTATGCTTTCTTACTAAGAAAATAATTTATTATATTGCATATAGATTTGTCAAAACTATCAAATTTACTCATCTGTTAAAATACAGGAAACTAAATCACAATACACACACACACACACACACACACACACACACACGATGCACAGGGCATTAGGGAAACACTGGAGTAATTCCAGACAACTTCAGTTAGAGTATTGTTTTACTAGACCAAACTTGTGGACCATCTACCCTATTTCCTATCTCTAAGAGATAGCCACAGACACATATGTTTGAAAAATTCATGGAAGACATCAAAGTTGGATTGAATACTAAATTCTTTAACTTAATAACATATATTCTAACATCAATATTCATAAATAGGTCATAATACCTCAAGCAGGTAAATTAGTATATTCAGGAGCAAATGTACAGATCAGTTAGACGTTAGAGAGAATAGGGTCTTGTAGGAAGAGAAAGGCAAAACAGAGAAGGAAAACAGAAAATTGTGGACTGATTTGCCTTCTTTTATGCATAGTAATGAAGATGGTTGAATGTCTCGTGGCATGTGAAGTTCTCCTAGTTTCCCCAGAAGTCAGACCCCTATTTTATTATAATTAGAAAATCATTTTCTTTTTTTTTTTTTATTTTTATTTTTTTTATTTTTGGGACAGAGAGAGACAGAGCATGAACGGGGGAGGAGCAGAGAGAGAGGGAGACACAGAATCGGACACAGGCTCCAGGCTCTGAGCCATCAGCCCAGAGCCTGACGCGGGGCTCGAACTCACGGACTGCGAGATCGTGACCTGGCTGAAGTCGGACGCTTAACCGACTGCGCCACCCAGGCGCCCCAAAAATCATTTTCTTTTAATGTAAACATTAATTAGTTTAGAGTTCACGTGTGATTTAATTAGTTCCATTTCAGGGGAAAGTTTGAGTAGGAAATTCAAAGGTGATTGTATCACACAGAAAGGTGTCAATTAGGAGAAAAAAAAAATATGAGATGTGTTGAGTTACCTAGATCTAGCTAATCTCCAGTTAATTAGATTCTAGTTAACTAGAATGCAAATTGAAAACCTCTGTGATTCACAGACTTCTCATGTTTTCCACTGTCTTTGGTAAAATCAGTAGTCATCCCCTCATTATATTGCCTGGCCAGTTCAGCATCACTGCTTTCAAAAGTCAGGTACGCAGCTCTCCTGTTGCTCTAAAGAGGAATTCAGATAGACCTTATTTCTAATCAGATATCATTGATCTTGCCAGGGAAAAATAAATATGTTCAGAAACTCCTTCCAGTTTTCTGAGGGAATCTAATCGGGAAAAAAAATCCTTACTTTGTTTCCCGAGAAGCTTAACAAAATCCTTTAGTAATTGATAAAGATAATGGTGGTTCAGCCACTGTAACCTAAGTAAGTCATTGTTTCTCTGACAATAAAGATGTAAAAAGTGTAAATCTGTGAATATGGGTAAATGAAAATATATACCAGAGGTTTTTTTTATTTATAAATGTAGCGTGTAGCCTTGTTGAGAGTTGATAAACTAGAAACTAGATATAGTTTGTCACATGTAAGTACTCTTATCACCTTTGCCATATCTTCTTTTCCCACTGTGTGTGTGTATGTGTGTGTTTCTGAGTGTAATGTATACATTATGTAGCATCTCCATTTTGAAAAATCACAGTATTCTTTAGCATATTAAGGGTTCTCTGTTGTCCTACAATAAATTCACCTATTTAACTGTTTTCACTGATATTTTGTTAACATATTGAGCATGTAAAAAACTTAACACCTGACAGAAAATATTGTTTTACAGATCACTAGTCAGCTAGATGTGGCTATAAATTCTTTTTTTTAAGTTTTTAAAAATGTTTATTCACTTCAGAGAGAGAGAGACAGAGCGCACACACAAGGGAGGGACAGAGAGAGACACACACAGAATCCGAAGCAAGCTCCAAGCTCTGTGCTGTCAACACAGAGCCTGATGTGGGACTCGAACCCATGAACTGTGAGATCATGACCTGAGCCAAAGTCGGGGGGCTTAACCGACTGAGTGATTATATTTTCTTGATATATGTTACACTTCGTTCATATTCTTTCTTAAACTGAATAAAGGAGATACCCAATTTGATAGGATATTGGTCATTATAAACAGCATGGAAGTTTGCAAGGACTGTTTACTGCAATAGTTGCTGGAAATAGATGTGAGACTAAGAGGAAAAGAGGTTTGTCACAAGAAACATCTCTTTCAAAGAGTGTCCTAAAACTGTTTTAGCCGGTTGGCAAAATATAGATTACAATATTTTTATAAGAAAATGATGACTTGTTTTTGGCTAATTAGCAAAACTTCCTATATAGATAGATAGCTTGAAAACTTAAAGTATTCCATTGTATATATAAACGACATCTTCTTTATCCATTCGTTAGTTGATGAACATTTAGGCTCTTTCCATAATTTGGCTATTAATAGTGCCGCTATAAACATTGGGATACTCTTGCCCCTATGAATCAGCACTCCTGTATCCTTTGGATAAATTCCTAGTAATGCTATTGCTGGGTTATAGGGGAGTTCTATTTTTAATTTTTTGAGGAACCTCCATACTGTTTTCCAGAGTGGCTGCACCAGTTTTCATTCCTACCAACAGTGCAAGAGGGTTCCCATTTCTCCACATCCTCGCCAGCATCTGTTGTTTCTTGAGGTTTATATGTACAATGGAATACTACTTGGCAATGAGAAAGAATGAAATCATGCCATTTGCAACAACATGGATGGAACTGAAGGGTATGATGCTAGGTGAAATAAGTCAGTAAGAGAAAGACATATATGTTTTCACTCATATGCGGAACTTGAGAAACTTAATGGAAGACCATGAGGGAAGGGAAGGGGAAAAAATAGTTAAAAATGGAGAGGGAGGGAGGCAAACCATAAGAGACTCTTAAATACAGAGAAAAAAACTGAGGCTTGGTGGGGGAGGCAGAGGCGAGGAGAAAATGGGTGATGGGTATTGAGGAGGGCACTTTTTGGGATGAGCACTGGATGTTGTAAGTGATGAACCACAGGAATCTACCCCCCAAACCAAGAGTGCACTGTACACACTGTATATTAGCTAATTTGACAATAAATTATATTTAAAAAAAAGAAAACTTAAAGTAGTGTCTCTCAAGTGAGGTTTTTCCAATTATGTGTTGACTATCCTAAAGTATAAGTAACTGATCTGAGCAAATGAATTCACATGGAATATAACCTAACACACACATATGCATATGCACACACACACACACACACACACACACACACACACGATACAGTGGAGCCAAACTAAAATCATTTTCAAAAAATTACAAACAGGGAGGCCTGGGTGGCTCAGTCGGTTAAGCATCCAACTCTTGATTTCAGCTCAGGTCATGACCTCACAGTTCATGACTTCCAGCTCCATCTGGGGCTCTGTGCTGACAGTGTGCAGCCTGCTTGGGATTCTCTCTCACCCTCTCTCTCTGCCCCTTCCCTGTTGCTCTCTCTCTCTTTCTCTCAAAAATAAATAAATAAACTTTAAAAAATTACAAACATCTTAACAAATGTTATTTGGCCATGATATACAGTTGAGTAAGTAACCTGTCCGGGGAAACCATGTTGAGTGGAATCTTGCTGTCCACCACTGCATAGATTCCTGTCTAGACTATAGACAATTAAACCTTTGCTGCCATTTAGTCAGGAGATTATCCCTGTGAACAAGACAATGGAGGTATAACACAAACATGGTAACTTAAATGTAAACAACCTCTAATTGTCATTTCCTTGTTTAGTCTCAGAAATTTCCATTAGAAGAGGGCTTTGTACGTAATTGCATTTCTAAGGCTATCCAGAAAAGAATGATGTAAGATAATTTTTTTTTTGCAGGTTTACTGCAATTTGATAGAAATGTTCTCAATGGTGTATGTAATCTATACATCTTGATCTAGTTTTTGAAAAGAAGATGGGTCAGTCCTGACATATATAATTCTGTTATGTCAATATGATATCTCAATATAAACATTTCGGAATGTTTTAAAAATTATACTATTAAATTGAAAAGAAATTCTGTCACTATTTAATTATGAGTCTAAATTTTGTGCTGAACATTGAAGCTATTTAGATACATCTTTATCAAGTGCAATTGTTGAAGGAAATTGTCACTTAATTGACATAGAATGAATCTAATTTTAGAAATCTTTTTTTGTCTCTCAGGTTCTACTTAAATTCATTCATCAAGAGTAAACAACTCTTAAAATGATGTAACTGTTGGAAATAAAATGATTCCTGCTTTGAATGGGAAATGAGCTATTCTTCATTTTCCTTTGCCTTATGCACAAAATTAATATGAGGAAATGAATCAAATGCATAAGGAAATCCTGAATAACTTAAAATTGATACCTAATCTCTTTGTCTTTAATAATTCATGAAAAAACAAGTTGACATAAAGTGTTTGGTTTAATTTGATTTCATATAAATAATAAAATTATGAAAAATTGGCTTATTTCAGAGCCTATGAAATAAGACAATCAAAGATCAGTTATTACTTAGTATATTGGCTTCCCCATTTTCTTATTACTCACCCGCCGCTAACACATACTAGTCACTTGATAATTATTTGCTGAAGGATTAGAATCCAATTACTCTCTGCCATTAAGAGTTCTTATTTTGTGTTACTGGTGTCTGTTTTAAATTGCTATCGATACCACCTTGTGTGCCTTTTCAATTTGACACACAAAAATAAACCAAGTCTAATTTAAGAAGTTCTTTAGTAGGAAAGAACACACTAGACACATTTCACTACTTCATATTTACCATGATCCTAAAAGACTGGTTTATATTTGCTTAAATTCTAGCAGTATCAAAACATGGTAATTATAAAATATCATCATACAGTTAAATCTAATAAACATTTTAGGCTATTTGGTTACACTATTCTTTTCAGTTTGAATGAAAAACTCATTAAAAATCACAGTGTCACAGTTTGTTAAAAAAGGGAAAGTTTTGGGGCGCCTGGGTGGCGCAGTCGGTTAAGCGTCCGACTTTGGCCAGGTCACGATCTCGCGGTCCGTGAGTTCGAGCCCCTCGTCGGGCTCTGGGCTGATGGCTCAGAGCCTGGAGCCTGCTTCCCGTTCTGTGTCTCCCTCTCTCTCTGCCCCTTCCCCGTTCATGCTCTGTCTCTCTCTGTCCCCAAAATAAATAAACGTTGAAAAAAAAAAAAAAAAGGGGGAAAGTTTTAAATAAGTCCTAAATCAGAAGTAAAACATGACAATTGTGCTATTACTGTGCTCTGGAAGAAAATTGTGAAATACATAATACCTGCAAAATAGAATAACAGAAAGAAATCTTATCATATAAATGAAATTGAAATGACTGAAGAAAGGTTAATACATTTTAGTGAATTTTATAAGTATACATAACAAATTTTTTCATTCATCCTTTCACTGGGAAACCAAACCTCTTAAGGTGGGGGAAAAATGAATAGAAACTTAACACAGAACATCATACATTTTATTTGAAAAACCATATGCTTTTGCAGAGATATGAATAGCTGTCATTTTGGGAAAAAATACACAACTTTATACAAACTTTGATCACATTTAACTGGTACATTTAAAAATAGACATATTATTAAAATCTGTCAATTATAATAACATACCTAGAGAAAGTCATTTTATTAAATTGGTATGTGTTGAAAAATATGAATGAAAAACAAATTAAGTGATATATGGATTACCAAGAGAGTGCAAGCTCTATTTGTTCTAAAACTAATTTCAATGCCCTCTGTCTCTGTGTCCCTCTCCCTCTTGCATTTTCTCTCTCTCTCTCAAGAATAAATAAACATTAAAAGATTTTTTAAATGTTTCATTTATTCTTGAGAGAGAGAGAGAGACAGAGCATGAGTGGGGAAGGAGCAGAATGAGAGAAGGACACAGAATCCGAAGCAGGCTCCAGGCACAGAGGCCGTCGTGGGGCTTGAACTCACAAGCCCCGAGATCATGACCTGAACCAAAGTCAGCTAGCTGCTCAACCACCCAGGCACCACACATTAAAAAAAAAAAAAAAAAAAAAAAATTTTTTTTTTTTTTTTAAAGTGGCTCAATTGGGTAAGCGTCCGACTTCACTCAGGTCATGATCTTGGGGTTTGTGAGTTTGAGCCCAACGTTGGGCTCTGTGATGACACCTCAGAGCCTGGAACCTGCTTCCATGTCCTCCTCTCTCTCTGCTCCTCCCCCACTCACATTGGAGTGCTTTCTCTCTTTCAAAAATAAATAAACATGAAAAAATAAAATAAAAATAACTTCAATGTATATACATCTTAGTAATCTTAAGATTTTTTTATTATCTCTGATGTTCATAACCTCCTGTAAACTAAGTTCATTATTGCCATTTAATAAATGAGAAAACTGAAGGTCATGAGAATAGCTAGGGATGGAGCTCGTGTTCAAAAACAGATCTTTTGACTCTAGATCCACAAGATACCCTTCGAATTGGAAGAGTTAATTTTATTTTTATCTGTTCACATGTTTTCTGCTAGATTAGCTATGACCTGGGGGTAGTTTGAGATTTTGTTTCTTATCTTGGTGCTGACTGAACAATAGGTTCAATAAAAATTCATCCACTTTAAACATATGATATGTGTACTTAATGTAATCATGCTGTTCTTCAAAATTAAACAAAAATAAAATAGAATGGTATTTTTTTTCCAAGATTGCCCTTTCCATTCAGAATAAATGTCAAAGCATTTATCACTTACCCCACCCCATCCCTCCTGCTTTATTTTTCTTCCCCAATCCACACTTTTTTTCATGTAACTGTTCACAATTTAATATACTACCCATTTTACTCTTTAAAGAAATTTATCTCCCCACTAGAATAGAAACAGCACAAGGCCAAGAATGTTTGTATTTCATTCGCTGTTATACAATCTGTGCCTGGAACATACTAGGTGAACAATAAATACATAATGAATGAATGGGTTAACAAACCAAGTAATCAGCTATGGAGAAAAAAATGCACGTAGTTGCAGTGCTCATGTACTACGTTCTTGTTCTACTCTATCCTATGCAGTATTCTGTGAAAAAAACTCTCACATTTCATTGTACTATTTCAATTGAAATTTTTGACATAATTGCATACTTAATATAGTTGTAAGAAATCATACAGACAGATCCCACATACACATTACTGTTTCTCCCAATAGTGATGGTATACAAAACTATTATATAATATCACAACCAAAATACTGAAATTTGTTCAGTCCACTGATCTTCACCATTTTTATCTTCATTCACTTGAGTGTGTGTATTTAGTTTTACATAATTTTATCACATTTCCGTGTTCATATATCTACTACCCCAGGCAAGATACTGAACAGTTTATGACAAGTGTCTCTTATTGCCATTTTATAATAATACCTACCTCCTCCCACTGACGACTAATCTGTTCTCCATTGTAATAATTGTATTATTTCAAAACTATTATATAAATGGAATAAGGCAGTTGGTAACCTTTGGGATTTGGGTATTTTCATTCAGCACAATTCCTTGGATTTTCATCCAAGTTGCTACAGGATCAAGAGCTAGTTCCTTTTTATTGATTTATGTGATATTCCATGGTAAGCATGCATCACACTTTGTTTAACATTTTGAAGGACAATATGGGCTGTTTCCAGCTTTGGGCTACTATAAATAAAACTGCTATGAACATTGGTGTACAGATTTTCTTTGAATACAAGTTTTTATTTTTCTGGCATGAATTCTCAGGAGTATAAATGCTGAGTCATAGGGTTTTAACATGTTTAGTTTTATCAGAACCTGCCAAAAAATTTTTTTTTCTACAGTGGTCAAACTATTTTGTCTTCCCACCAGTAATGTGTAAGTGATCCTATTTATTCACATCTTTGCCAGCATTTTGTTTTGTTTTTTTTAGCAAATCGGGTAGGTATGTAGACTTTTTGTTTGTAAGATTGTCTCTCTTTCCCTAACACACTGGGGATATGAAGCCAACACTTGAATTATTTATTTCTGTATTTTAAGTGCTTAACATACCACCAGACACATAATAGGTCATCAATAAATATTTATTGGATAAAAAAATAAATATGTTAATGAAATAAAAAAGTTTGTATTCTAATATTTAAAGTCTAATATAGGTAAGTATTATATTAACACAAAACAAATGAGAGGTAAAACTAATATCTACACTGTAATTCAAATAGGTTGTCAAACATATAAGTAAGACAGGGAGATATTTCTGTTCTACTAATAGAATTCTATGGATATATTGTTTGAAGTTATGATGTTATCAGCTGATTAAATCCGGAAGGCATTCACTGTATTATAAGTATGTTGTGAAAAATAGTCTGAAATGTTGCTAATATTATTTCACAATGAAAAGATTATCGTAGGGTAATCATTATAGTTATTTCACAATAAATTCTTATTGACATTGAACATAGTATAAGTGAATGTTTTTAGAGAAGATAGCATCTCATAATGAGAAATTATAGCAACATTATACTATATTAGCAATAATAACATGTTCACCTCCCTTCACAAAGCAGGTCAGCTTTTATATTATCACAGCAAATTACCAAAGGCTCCATATATAAAAAAAATTCTCACCATTAGGTGAGAAAATAGAATTTTGTGTTTAGTATTCATTTTGGGCAAAATACTCTTATTATCTGAAAATGTGAATTGGCATAGAGTAGGCAATGAACCAGCTGAACTCGAGGTTTCATTTCTTTTTAATTTAGGGGGGAAGAAATATGAAAGGCTCAAAATGAAATTACTTCATCAGAATTCACATTTGATTTTCATCTTTTCAGCTACCCAGCTGCATCAATGCTCAACTGACTATACTCCCAGCTGCATTATTCAAGGAAGTTATTCAAGGAGGAATACTTGCAATACGTGTTATACTGAGTAGCGAGCTAATTAAAAGAAATTCACAGCTGGATTTTTAGAAGGCTTTGATCTTAATTGTAAAGTGCTAAAAATGCTTGTTGGTTGGATTTTGTTCCTTCTACCCTAAATCTGTAGTCTTCCCTTGTAAGAAAATTGGTAAGAACTGTTAATGAATGAATGAGTGAATCCTTATCTCTGTTCTCTTTTTTCTGTTACAGCTTAACAAGCTATACATCGTATATAATTTCTTACATTTCAGAGAGATCCCCTGCCCAGAAATAATGGTTAAGAATGCAATATTACATCCTCCAGGAAGGTTCTATTGTTTATTGTCAATTAAAAACTCTACCTTTAAAAATATATATATATATATATATTCTGAAAACTGCATTGCTCTAATTGAAGACTTATAAAATACTTGCAGTATTTTGCTTGGGGTTTATTTTTCTTCACCATGTTATAAGACTTTATCCTTGATGTGCACAGGGTTAGATTTAGGCTATGTGATATGTAATGGGGGGCGGTGAGAAGATAAAGATAATATGGGGACCTAAATAGAAAAATAATGTGAAGGCAAATTGAATGCACAAATACGAAAAGAACATTGAACCAAAAAAGCAACAATGGACTAGCTGAGTCCTAATCCAGCTTTGTCAATGGCAAATAGTGTGTGACCTGTGAATCTGGCTTTTAGGTTGAGCACATCAATTTCTTTAATTGCAAATGTGTAAACTGAGCAAGTTAGTGTCTTTTATTACAGAGGCAGGATATTTTGCTAAAAGTAACTAAAATTTACTCCTAATGGCTTAAACAGATAAGGGAATTTAATATAAGGGAAAAGGCTGCACTATGACTAAACCAAGAGCAGAAAGTATAGTTGGGACTTGCCCAAAACTGGAATCTACTAGGATATAGTCTTTCTAGAGCTACTTGGTTTCTTTTCCCTGCCACGCTCTGAGTTTGATTCCGGTTTTGTTTGTTCGTTTGTTTTATTCCCTCTCTCTCTTTCTCTATTTTCTTCCTCTGCTTCTTTGGCCAAATTCTCATTCTAGTGCTGACACAGTCTACACAGAATTACTGCATTCTCAATACAAATTCCAATTCCATAGACAGCAAAACAGATTAGTTAAGTATGAATTGTTATCTGCCCTAGCAGAAACCCTGGTATCTATACTGAGAAAGGAATCAAGAAAATAGAACAGTGATTGAACATGTCCACCTCACTGAGGAAAATTTTAAAATTTTGGGGCAGCAAATAAAAATCTTTTCTTTATATATGCAACAATAAAATATTTGCTCTAAATTGTGACATGTACATATATTTCAGTTTCAGAAAGTGTAAAGAAAGTAAAATTCTTTGGAGAAAGAATTCACAAATTTTTTGTAGCCTAAATTGATTCTCATTCTTAGGACTAATTCAGTGAATTAGTCTTACTTGTGACCTTCCATATACATAATTTTCTCTTCTTGGTTTTATTTGAAAATGAGCTGTCAAGCATGTTTCTGATGATTTCCCTTTCCTGTAAAATAATCATGTGAAAAGAAGTCAACCTTACAAAAATCACTGGATAATGCTTAGAAAACTGGAGAATTTATATTTGTCAATATTAAGCTCAGTAAACTGAAATCTTATTTCCCAAAGTGGTCCATATTCCTAGGACATGGTTTATTCATTAGTGTAGATCACTTCAAGTTTCCCTTATAATTTATTCCTTAACCAGTTAATGTCACGCTGAACTGTCTGAATTTTGAATTAAACATTGCAAGTTCTTGAAGGAACTTAAAATAAAAACTGAAATTTAGAACTTTAAATTTTCAAACAGATTTTATCATTTAAAACTTGAATTATGTGAGGTCAGTCAGATCAATCTCTGTCAACTGCAAATATTTTTAAATTATCATTAAGTATTTTGGTATGCATCTGATTTGTTTAAAAATGACCATGGTGATGACTCAGTGGGTTTGTTTCCCTGATTAATCAGGCAAAATAATAATAATAATAATAATAATAATAATAATAATAATTTATTTTTGACATTGTATTAATGTTTTAAATATATATATATATATATATAAATTTGTGTTCATCTACTTTAAATTAAATTTGTGAAGTAAAGATAGGAATTATTATTCACTTTACATCTGCAAAACGTTCACAGAAAAGAATTGTCTTCCCAAGCCCATGTAGCTATACGGAAGCAAAGGCACCTCGAGTCTAATTCAAATTCACCATTGTATTATACTGCAGAGTCTAATCTTCACTAATAATTTCTATGTACATGATAATCATCTTGCTCATTTAAAATAATCCAACTGGGATAATATTTTGTCTCTAATAGGAACAATAAAGATTGCTTTGGGAAGAGAATTATCATTTCTTTTCAAGCAGTTTTCCTTAAAAAATCCTAGAGTGTAATTATGAAACCCAAATATCCATAATTCCTTTGGTGCATTATTTATGATTTATCTAAAGTCTTCTTGAGCCTATTTAGAATTTTATCCTGAACTCCTTCTTAATTATATCCACAAAAACACTGAACACTGTAATCCTTTTATTTTCTCCATTTAATCCCAAGGCCAGAGTTTTTATGCTAGAATTCTATGATGTGGAGATTACTTTCACATTTAACTCCATTTAAAATATTTTCATCTTTTTTTTTTGACAATAAATAATTAGGTTCTAATTACTTTGAGCCAATTTTATTTGAGGTATTACTAGACCCTGACTCCTATAGCTTATCTTGAATGCCAAAAAAACACTATTATGATTGACATCTCTTAAAATATTCCTTGAGTAAAACACTAACCAGAATCCTTTTATTGACCATACTCACACAAAATTCAAACAAATTTGTCAAAATGAAAGTATATTTGATTTCTCTAATTTTAGAGGCTTTTTGAAGATAAAATATTTACCTTATTGTAGTTAACATTCAGAATGTCATTGCTACAAACATAAACTCTTTTAATCTTCACAACAAGCACAGATGTGCTGTTATTTTCAAGTTTCACAGTTAAGCACAGAAAGCAAGACACAGAGAGGTTAGTATATTTGTCTCTTTGTATAGCTAGCCAGCACTAGAACTGATATTTGAACTTAGGCAATTTGGATATTCTGCACCTATTTTTTATTATTAGGATCTATTACTGGACTTCACTGGAAATAAGATGATTCTCAGTTGTTTTCTTGCTGGCATTTGCAAGAAGTATTAGATCCAGTGGCGACCTATTAAAACCTGGCTAAAGGACCCTCCACCTGAAAGCAACATTACCCAGAGGCTCTTTCTGTAAATTTCTTACATATTGAGCTTTCTTCCCTTGCCATTCCCTGAGGACTTGACACTTTTGCCTGACTGTCCACAAGGGCATCTTTTGTTCAAACTGAAGGCTCCTCCTGGCTTTCGATGGCCTGTCTTTTCTAAGCTGGACAAACAACTCAAAACATCAAATCAAAACCTTGTAAACTATTAAAAAAGAGGGTGACATAAGATCATTCAGGGGACCTCTAAATCATCTTTGTGGTAACAAGTGGAGAATGCTTTTAACAAATATCTTTTGTGGGCAATGTAAATTTCACAGGGAAGAAAATCAAATTCCTGATGACAGCTATAGAGAAAGTTAGTATCTAGGTCACAGTATCATGGCTTGTAGTGGAAATGGCAGAGATAGGTTTAATTCCTGGTAGAGAATCAACTCTTAAATCTGAGGTTGGCTCTTTGCCTTTAATCTCTGTAATACAATTAGACTAACAGCTTCAAGTCTTGTAATCTAACTAACTACATAAATGGACTATCACAAGATTTACAGTATTGATCATTTCTTTAGCTAAATAAAAAATCAAATTGATCTAACTGGTTATCAGTTAGCTTTCTGCAAGTAGCATTTTAAAATCAAATATATGTTTAAGTTGAGTTCTCTAAAGTTCATCCTGAGGTGCTTAAGCTAAAAAAGTGAAGTCTCCTTTTTGTTTCCCTAAAATCAGACTATAAAAAGGGAATAAATTTTAACTTTGTTTAAACAGACACAGATTAGTCCCAATTCTAAGTAGTTAGCCATGTAGAAAAATGTAAATTGTCCAGGCAGAATGATATGCTACTCCATCCAAACTCCACAACAGTATCTACAGTAAGCACAATAAATATTTGTTGAACTGAAGCATTATAGCAGCAGTCCAACAGCATTTTTACAAGAAAAGACTGCTGGGAAAATGTGCACTCTTATTTTCACAGAGGTCACATTGCCAACATGATTATCCGATGCCAAAGAGTTCACTTTCACCTAATCTCTAATGCACAAAAGAACAAAATTATAAATTATATCAAAATATACTTGTATATGTGTTGTGTGTATATCTCTTACACTCTATAATCCATCAACCATGAGATCAGCATGGTTTTATACATTTCTGCAATTTTCATCACTTTTCCTTCAGCTGCTGATGTTAAGAAATCTGGAAATGCTGTATGATCTTTGGAAGTCTGTAGCATAAGAAAGAAAGAAACAAGGGGCGCCTGGGTGGCGCAGTCGGTTAAGCGTCCGACTTCAGCCAGATCACGATCTTGCGGTCCGGGAGTTCGAGCCCCGCGTCAGGCTCTGGGCTGATGGCTCAGAGCCTGGAGCCTGTTTCCGATTCTGTGTCTCCCTCTCTCTCTGCCCCTCCCCCGTTCATGCTCTGTCTCTCTCTGTTCCAAAAATAAATAAACGTTGAAAAAAAAAATTAAAAAAAAAAAAAAAGAAAGAAAGAAACAAAATAAACCATGGACATGTTTATAGAATAGTGCCACATTTACAGAAATTGTTTGGCTAATTTAGTAGTTTTCCATTGAAGAAGTGGAGTAACTCTGACCCTACCTTCATTAGTGAGTGCCTTCCAGCAGGGTTTCTCAACCAATTGATATTTTGGGGCAGATAAGTCTTAGTTTAGAAGGTCTGCACTGTGCATTGTAGGATGTTTAGCAATATTCCTGGACTCTACCCACTAGATGCCAATGGCATTCCTCCTTTCAGAGTTGAGACAACCAAAAGTGTCTCCAGAAAATTTGAAAAATTCGCTAGGGGCAAAATCACTGGTTAAGGACCACTTAGCTATACTTCCTAGTTTAGGCAAAACCAAAAGAAAATAGTTTATTTTGTTTTATTCTAATTCCAGTCTAATTTCTTTACTCTGAAACACTAAAAACATAAGATAGATGCAAACTTCGTAATATGCCTGAGGAGCCTAGATATATACTTGATAATGCAGATAATGGAGTCCAGATAATGGACTCTTCATTGCTGCTTGATGCTACAAGTTTTCAAATATCTTTCTCTAGAATAGGAATTCATCATCAGATTTACCTAAAAATCTGACCTATAGGTTAGTTATGGGCAGTTCCCACGCCAGCTCAGAAACATTCTATTTGAACAGAAGAATCTATTTTCCCAACCGTAGAAAAAGCCATTCATCTTGGTAGCAGATGATCGTCTAGAAGTTGCAAATAAAGCTGCAGAGTTTAGATCCCTAATTGTTAATTCTTTGTGGGAAGTTCAAAAGGAAATTTTTAGAATGTACTTGAACATCTCTGAGTGCTTTCATTTTGCACCACCAGAGGTGCTAACCGGAAGGTTGTTCCCAGAAGATGAATTGTTAAAAAACATGGTGTGAATGAATGTTTGTGCTTCTGTTGTGTGTCTATACTCCCCTATCATAGTTAGGTTTCTCTGGAAAACAGACTCTGACTCTGACATTTTCATAAAGTGAGTTTATTGGAAAATGCTCTGAGGATCAACTATGAGGGGAAAAGAGTAAGGCCGTGTTGCGGAAGAGTTCTGGAGCTGGGGCAGTCTTGCAGAATAATCCTGTCTTAAGACAAGGGAGTTCCCTTTCCTGTACCTTTACAAACCAGTCATTTAATGCAAACTGCCCTGGAAAGGGGACATGGACGTAGGAAAGGCAGATCTTTTCAGTTGAGAACAATTCCTGGAGAGGGGATGAATTGAGAGCTGTTAGCCCTCAGCACTCCCGACAACTAGGGTAATTGAGGGTTTCAGTCCTCACTGGGCAGCTACTAAAACTTACCTTTTAATAGAGAAAATGCTACATAACGACTTCCATACTGTTGTGGAAGCACTGAGATGTTCTTCTAAGTGAATCTTGGGCTCAGCAATTTGTCTGAGAGATTTACTGGAGTTTGAATATTTTAGACAAAAGATAGTTTTCAGGACTTTTGGAATGGTTACTTTTCCTTTCCTCTAATCCTTTATCAATACCTAGAAATGAATCTAAGGTTTCTGGAGTTTCTCTGAAATTCAGAGAAAAAGGCTGGAGCAATCATCAAAAGGATGTAAAATCTACCATCAAAGAAAAACAACACTCTTCTCATTACAGATTATAGCAGTGGTCTCAGAAGTGCACATGAATGACAGAGAATTGGTCGTTCACAGAAAATTAAATCAGATTTTCCCAACTGACATAATAATTATACAAAAATTTTTCCTTCATGCAGTGAAAATGACATCACATAAAGATAAAAGTGAAAACTAAAATACATATTTTTTAAAAATAACCAAAATTATCTGTTACAACTTAAGTTTTTTTCTATTAGCACATAAGTTCAGAATAGTATATGAAATATCTCACACAGGATGAACATTATGTCCTTTTCATTTGCAGTGTCTGACTTTAGCATAACTCTTCCATAAGATTTTAGAAACTAAAAATCCCAAACAACAACAAAACCTACCTTTTAAAAAATCTTATTTTTTTATTTTTAGCAGCTTTATTAAGGTATATTTCACATACAAAAACTGTATATTTTTATGGTGTACAGCATAATGTTTTGATCGCTACAATTAAGCCAATTAACATACCCATCATTTCCACATAGTTACCACTATGTGCAAGTGTGTGTGGTGAGAATATTAATTTATGATCTATCTTCTGCATATTTCATGTATCCAATATATAATTGTTAACTATTGTCACAAAAGTACAAAATGCTTCATGAATTTTTGTGTCAACATTGAGCAGGTGTCATACTAATCTCATATCAATTTTAGTATACATGCTACCAAGGTGAACACAAAAAATCTTATTTTAAAAAGCACTTAATTTTGGGGGGCACCTTGGTGGCTCAGTTGGTTAAGTGTCCAGCTCTTGATTTCGGCTCAGGTCATGATCTCACAGTTTTGCAGATTGGAGCCCCATGTCAGGCTCCATGCTGATGGTGTGGAGCCTGTTTGGGATTCTCTGTCTCCCTCTCTCTCCCTTTCCCTCCCCTGCTTGTGCTGATTCTGTCTCTCACTAAATAGATAAATAAATAAATAGCATTTAATTTTCATAATTCCAAGTATCCTGAAATTATGTAAATATTTTTTCTTCCTTCAGTGAAAATGATATCACATCATAATTTGATTCAAAATAATTTATGTTTATCATAATTTTAAATGATACAATATACTGAAGAAGAAGAGAGATACCTGAGTTCTAAAGGTAAATGAAAAATATGAGAGCAGCACCGGTACATCGGTAAGTGGACGCTTGACCGTAGACAGGAGCAGGGTGCTATAAACAAGGAAGTCCTTTGCCCTTGAGCTTCCCCAAGCTGTCTATTTAACTGGAGAAGAGGATTAATTTAAGTAAACAAAGATTGTATTAACTCATCGTTAGCTGGTTTAACACTGAAAGCATATATGTCTACTTCTTCCCAATCTGGAGGCTGATCTGGCTTCCCATCTCTAACTGGAAATACCCTGCCCTCTTTACTAGTCTTCAGTGCAGTACATCATCTCTTTACAATTCTTTTTCATGGTCCACCATTTTGAAATTAAATGTGGCCATGTAACTTACTTTAGTCAATATAAGGAAAAGTGACATGTGTCTCCTCTAGTAAAAACTTTGAGAGCTAGGTGTACAGTTTGCCATATACTCTTTCCCTTGCCAGGAGACCAAGAATTTTCCAGATAGTTAGGAAGACAGGAAGCAGAATGCTCTGATGAACTACAATCAATATGGAGTATGAGCAACACTTATACCTTTGTTATTTTAAAGCACTAAATTTGGGAAGGAGAATTTGTAACCCCAGCCTAATCTATTCTATCTTCTTTCATTTTATGAATAATAATTTACCCATGTTTCTTCAAAGTAAATGCACACTGAACAGTGACAAGAGTTTACCAACTTAATGCACAGGGGGTCAGATTTCAAGCATGTACAGGAATGGGGAATAGGAAACAATATGTCCCAGGGCCTACTGACTCCCTTTTATTGTATCACACAAGAGGCAAACTTGCTAATTTTATGTATAGGGAAGGATTGGTAGAGTTTACTGATTTTATATTCTTAGGAATTTCCCCTATTATTCCATCCACTTTTTTTATACGTAAGTATGAACATCTCTCCCTACATAAATAACCTAAGTTTATGGTTATTGAAACACCTGGCAGGGACACCTGGGTGGCTCAGTCAGTTAAGAGTCTGACTTGACTCAGGTCATGATCTCATGGTTCATGAGTTCGAGCCCTGTGTCAGGCTCTGTGCTGATAGCTCAGAGCCTGGAGTCTTCTTTGGATTCTGTGTTTCCCTCTCTCTGCCCCTCCCCCACTCACACTCCGTCTCTCTCTTTCTCTCAAAAATAAATAAAAATTTAAATAAATTTTTAAAAAACAAACCTCTGACAAATACGCCCCAAAATGACCTAAATGATTCTCATTTCTGTGTTCACATTTTTATATAATCTCCTGTGAGTAGGCAAGGGGCTTGAGACTATCTTGTAACCAACAGCATGCAGCAAAGGGAAGAGGATATCACTCCATTAATATTAGGTTATATGCTGTAAGACTTCATTTTAGCAAGCTGGTGGTAGATAATTTCCTTGTAGTGTTGAAGTAAGCAGCCAAGTTGAAGAAACCCATGTGACAAGGAACTGTGAGCTGTCTCTAGAACCTGAAGGCTGATTCCAGCTGACAGCCAAGAAGGAGTTGGGGTCTTCAATCATATAACTGCAAGTGATATTTTGCCAAAAACTTAAATCAGCATGAAAGTAGATTCTTCCCCAGTCAAGTCTCCAGGCATGAATGCAATCTGGTCAATACTGTGATGGCAGCCTTGTGAGACTCTAAGTGGAGGATACAGGGAACCGTGCCTAACTCTTAATCCATGAGGAATATGAGATAATAAATCTGTACTGTTATAAACTACTAAGTTTTTGGTAATTTGTCATACACACACACACACACATACACACACACATACAAGATCATGCTTGGATCTAACACATAAGATGTCTAAGACTTATCTCATTTGTCCATTTCTGTTGCTTCCTTACCATAAAAAGGTAAATTCTTTTCCCAAGTTGTTATAATCTGCTAGAGGTGGGGATACAGATAGCTGGCCATGGAAAAGGGAGGGAGTTCCAACTTGCCTATGGCTTGCTTTCCTCCAAAATACCTACAATTAAAAACATTCACCATGAGAATTAAAAAATTAATCAATTGCTCTTCCAGTTAGCATAAGTTTTATTTCATGTGCAAAAGTATCTGTGCTTTTTCTCTCAGATTAGCATGGATGTTTTTCTTCTTTCCCTAGCCTGAAGTTACAAAGAGTGATATATAAGAGGTGAGTGAGAGATGAGCTGCTATAATGAAAATGAATATATAGGTAAATCTAAGTAATTGAGGATCCCAAGGGAAGGAAATAGAGTATAAACATAATATTCTATGTTTAATAGAGCCATAACAAATACAGAAAATATGGATGGTGATTATGCTGGTTATGACATGGGAAAGGACCTCTCTACATTTAAAAACACTGAAGAGGAGGATTACAAGGAATGGTGCATTAGGTAATGTCAGGAAGGAGCTCAACTCACAGTTCAGCAAATAATTATTTCATTGACTACTGGGTTCCGGGCACTATGAGTTCCTCATCATTGGTGGTAACAAAAGCAGAAGCAGAAGTATGTTAGGGAACATGTAAGGTTCTGTCCTAAAGCGGGTTTCTAAATGTTTTAAAGAGTAAAATAAAATCTATTTATATATTTATACATGTGCTAATATTGACTAATAATCCATACTATTAATTCCAACCACTGGTTCTCATCCCTGGCTGAACATTAGAATCTCCTAGGGAGCTTTTGAAAACTGTCTTTCCAGAATGCCATCCAGGCCAATTCAATCAGCATCTCTGGGACTGCGTCCTCAGCAGTGATACTTTTTAAATCTCCCCAGAGGGTGATAATGTGCATTCAGGGTTGAGAAATTCTGCTTTAAACTATTGATAGAGACTGCTATACATAATTTTACTTTATATTTATAGATTTTGCCAATATGTTTTTACATTGTTTATTAACTCCTATAAATATACACATCACATGATGAAAACTGAGTGCTATGCATTTTAAAAATTCAAAGACCTTAATTTGAAACTACTAACAAATCCTGATTTGAGCATTGGGACATCAGGTTTATTTTTGCCATTTCTTATATTTGTTTTGTTTTGTTTGTTTGTTTAAAAAATTTACCCCATTATAAATCTAACTTTTCTTGGATGTAAGGCAATTTTGCACCATAAAATCTAATTTTTATAGCTAAATTAAGGCAGTTAATGTGCAACAGGACCTATATTATTTTTTCTGCACCATCATTCCTCAATACTACAAAACAGGTATAAAACTAGATATATTAAATAAAATCATCTTCTATCATGCTACAATTTATTAGGCTGTTATGTAACATCTTTTAGGTAATATACTTTATATATAATGATTTTATTTACTGTGATAATTGTAAATACAATATATTATATAGTATATATTAATATTAATATATTAATATTAATAGTATATAATATTTGATTTCAACAATTCTACCAGTATCTTTAAACCAGGTGATATAAACTGATGACCAACAACTTCAATTGCCTTGTATCAGGCAATTATATCAAAACATTAAAAATATAAATGAACTTACCTCTATCAAATTAAAATTTTTGCTTATTTTCAACTTAGAGAAATAGTTTCTACCATTTTTTTCTTATTTGTTCTCCTGTATTCTCTCTACTGTCCTTAAAGGTTATTCTATCACACAGATATAGCTTCCAAACTTCACTTTATATTTTTATTTTATTATTTTTCTTCTAGTATTTATATCTTTGACTTTTGTAAAGACAGTTTATGCGTTTTGAAGGACATGTCTGAGAATTTGAGATTTTTTTTTTTCTTAACGATCTATCAGTTCCCTTGTCTAACTCACTAATTCAATCTTAGAGAAAGGTTGGGGTCAGCTCTTCTAAAGACAATATTTTAATTATCTTCATTTACATCCCAGGACTCCCCTTTGCTCATTGTATTTATTGTTTCTGGGCCTGGAATTGTTCTATTTTTCTTCTGAGATCTAGGCTGTGACCTCACATCCCTACTTTCTGTTTTTTAAACATACCTAAGAAAGGCTGTTCTATTTATGACACTTGCCATGTTACAGCTGATGAACTCTATCTAAAATATGTCCTGTGATTCAGATGGGGTTTGATTTGTGTGCTCACTCTACTGCCTTGATGCAATCTCTATCCTTCCATGTACAAAGCAACTCTTACTAGCCACACACATTGTATTTCTCCGTATAAGGATTATGAGATGGCTTTTAGAATCTCCATATATATTTGGAAACCACAAATGCCAAAGAACTCGTTTAAGGCTGAGGCCTCATAATACAATTTCATTAGAAGTAGCAATATTAACATACCAGGCACAATTATATCTCTGGAAATGTCTCAGATCTCAGAACATTTGAAAAATATCAGTGAGGGAGGTGTTTGGGGTGTGGTAAAAGGACTGGGACTCTACCTTATATGAACTGTTTTAAATTGGATTCACAATGTATCAATAAGATTTTATTCACCTAATTTCATTCACAGTTGCACTTTTAAACCACCGTTTGTTACTCAATATTAGAAGAAAGACATGGTTATTGCATAAAACCCTATGGACTCTAGCACTCTTTTTCATATTTCCCTTCCTCCATAAAGCAGACCAGTCAGTAACCAGTGTGATTATCAAATGTAGGAAATTTAGAGAAAATAGTTAATTTCTCTTGCAGACTACTATATCATCTTTAAAAGAAGGGTTCATTGACTTGGATTATGTCTCAGTGATTCAATCTATGAGGCAACTACTTTTGGGGTGGCCATGCTAGTCCCTCATAACAGATTCAAATCTGGAAGAACAAAGGGTAGAAATAAGACCTACTGCTTCAAGTCAATTCTACTTAACAAGCATCTATTGAGAACTATGTGTATATAAAACATAATCATTAAGGAACTTCTATACAGAGATTCACATTCAAGTAGATGTGTATGTTGAGAGAGAACAGTTTAAAAAATTAGGATTTAAGATAAAAATGTGTTCTCATTTTGAATGTAAGGTAAAAGAAAAGGAAATATCAAAAGATACAGAACACAATAGACTAAGATTGCCACAAGAATCTCAAGTGGACAGCCTCAGAGTCAAATGCAGTAGAAAGGCTAGCTGGAATAAACCCTAAGAGAGAGGTTTGTGATTGATAAATCAATTTTTTTAGAAACATTTTAGTGAGGGCTGTTAGCAGAGACCATGTGAGATGATGAAGCAGGTTGTAAAATAGTACAGGGTATAGCCTATGGTTTTAAAGCAGTAGATATAGAAGGGCAAGAAAAAAGGAGAGCAGAGTCAATGACTGAATTTCTCGGTTTCTTGGAAGCCAAGTAGAAAGAGTCACCAGAAGAACAGAGAAATTAAAGACACAAAAGGAAATCCTGGCAGGGTTGGGCAGAGATAAGACCAGAGACCAGATGTTCAGATAGCTGAGTTAAGCATTTCTCTGAAGCTGGAGAGAATAAAATAATTTAAAATATGGTGAAATTCTAAGTGAAAAGTAGAAATTTGAAAGAATTCTCTCCTTGGACAGTTTCTACCATTCTATTGATGTAGGACAACAATGCCATAGGATGAAAGTAAGGGCTTTATATACTCCTTCACTAAACAAATCACACTTGAGAGTTTATATAAATTAAGCACAGTACTGACCATTGAGGATTTGTTGAAAAATGAGATGTATATGATTTCTGCTCCGGCAGGAAGCCAAATCAAAAGATAAGAAAACAGATAAATAGAATACCTATAAAGAGATAATGTGCTTTTAAAAATACACAGTGAGTATAGATAGAAAAAGATAGTTGAGAGAAGGGGGATCAGGCTTTACAATAAGTAAATAGAGAATTCCTTCTTAAGCGGTTGAAATTTAAAATGAGACTCACAGGATTAAATATAACTAGCCAAGTAAAAAATTGGAGGAAAGTCATTCCAGATGAGGTTACTGAAGATAAGAAAAGGCTTTCTGGAAGAAAATGGTACAGCATGGTGAAAGAACTGAGATAGTTTGACTTAAGACTAGAAATAAGTAAGCAAGTGAGAACATAACAAGACATAATAAAAAAATATCAAGCAATGATACTGTTTAAAATTTGAAACCTGATTTAAATAAATCAACAATAAAAATTGTAAGACAGCTGGGGAAATTTAATACAAAACAGATATTTGAATATTAAGGAATTATTGTTAAATTTATTTATGGATGACAATAGTATGAGGGATAAGTTTTTATTAAGGGCGTATATTTTACAGATATATACTAAAATGAATATAAATGAATTCATCTAATGTCAAAAATACTCTATGATACAACCCAGGAGCAAGAGAGGTTGTAATTCTTCATCCATTCCTTCCACCAGGGTTAGAAAACAGCCACAGACACGCAGTAGCTGGTCAACATTGTGCAGGTTCTCACTCTCCTCCGGAATGTTCTCTCCAACAAAGATGTTGGGGTTTGCAAACAGGATGTCCTGATGAGCTGATGCTCATTGATGCAGCCCAGGTACTTCTGCCACATCTCAGGTTTCATGTACGTGGCCAGGTTCGATTGTAATCATAGAGAGAGGCAATGATACTGAACTTGATCTTGACTATGACACCCTCCGCCAGGTTGTTTTCAGATGCAAACAGAACTAGCAGCCGTAGCAGCTTAATCTAGGCTCCTTGATCAGTTCCCTTCTTGCCTCATGCCTGCAGGATCTCATTCAGTTTCTTGATGACAACAGCATGGGTGATCTCTGTTCCATTGGCAAACGTTTTTGGTTTCTCCTTAACAAGGGGCACTTCCCCTAACCCCCAAATTTACTCACTCTCCACCTCCATTGTCCTCTGCCTCATCCAGGTAGTTAGATTTCCTATCATGCTTCTTCTTGGCTTTGTCCTCCTGTTTCTTTGCAGCTGCCTTCTTTTCTTCCTAGTGGTGGAGGCCTTTTTAAGGAATCTTGAGGATGTGGTGGCAGGGTGTTGGGGTTGATGTAGATGAAACAAGACTGATTATGAACTGATAAGTTTTGAAACTCAGTGTCACTCAAAAAAAGAGTCCATTATACCAGTTCTCTATGTGTTTGACATTTTTTATTATAAAAAAGATGAAATGCACACTAAAAATTTAGAGATTGAAAACTACTGTGGTTGTAATAGAATGTTTAGATTTTTATGAATTTTACTGTATATTTACACTTCCCAAATACTATTTTTAAACTGCAAATAGCCTAACTTGTTTGATAAATATGCAAAGATAAGAGAAATAAGCCACATTTGATACTTGACTTTAGTGCCTTAACTCTCCCAACCATGTTTGCATTCTAGTCTCCTTCAGTCTCTGAATATTTTCTGAATAAGTCTCCTTGTTCTCTGAATATTTTCTTTTCCTTTCTCTTTAAATTTTACATTAAAAAAACCCTCATATTTTCTCTTTATATTTATTATTATTTCTAGACAACAGTACATTCCGTCTGTCTTTCCATCCACTCACCCATCTCTGTTCCATAATAATAAAAAACAATTATTACCTAGGAGTGATTTGGGTTTGTTGTTTATTATACTTCTACCAATAAAAGACAATAAATTATACTATACAGGGAAGATAACACTGGGACCATTTGGTTCAACCAGTTTATTTGGTAAAAGAGTAAAGCAATACTGAAAATAAATAATTTACTAACAGTCATGTGGCTATTGAGTGGTGTTTTTTATTATAATTTTATTTTATTTTTGAAAGTTTATTTATTTATTTTGAGAGAGCTAGAGCAGGGGAGGGGCAGAGAGAGAGAGAGAGACAGAAAGAACCCCAAGCAGGTTCTGCACTGTCAGCGCAGAGCCCAGTTCGGGGCTCAAATCCACCAACTGCGAGATCATGACCTGAGCCTAAATCAAGAGTCAGGCGCTTAACTAACTGAGTCACCCAGGTGCTCCTGAGGTTTTTTTAAAATCATTTTAAGTAACTTTGATACCAATGTCTCTTAGTAGAATTATATTTGAAAGGTTTTTGAATTACAAGTAATACTCCAACAGCTAGACTCCAGAAAATGGAATATGGTAACTAAAGCATTAGAATGATTTTTTAAAAAATCAAAGTGTCCTAGAAATGAATTTGACTTTCACTTAAGGTGGGATTTACACAATATAATAGCAGAAAACAAGTCAAACATAATGAATTTAACTTTATGCTAAATGTACAGAGGCTAAATTAGTCTTCAATAATTGTTCCTTATTGAGTCAAAAATTACTTAGACTTAACTGTTCACAAGGAACATAATTCAGCATTTAATGGGCTTAGATGCAAAGTGTCTCTGCTACGTTTAGCTGCATGAGTTAGGACTAGTTACCAGTAACGTTTCTCAACCTTAGTTTTCCCATCTATAATGTGCGGATAATAATCTCTTTAAAAAAGACTTTTGTATAGATTGACTAAGATAAATGTTATGGAATGTCTAGTATAAATAAATAGTGGACATTAGAGCTGCTACAACAACCACTACTACAGCTGTTCTACTATATTGCTCAAAACTTATGAAATAGGCCGCTAACTAAACCGAGTGTTGATATTAAACGTTTGCTCCTGGCACACGCTTTAGAAATGTTCGTTGGGCACAAGTAATGAAGATCCTTGAATTCCAACCTGATTCACAGGGTATTTGCACAACAGATATTGAGGACTCCCAGCAGATTTTTTACAAGGTGAGTTTTGGGGGCGCCTGGGTGGCTCAGTCGGTTAAGCTTCTGACTCTTGGTTTCAGCTCGGGTCATGATTTCACGGCTCAGTTCATGAGATGGAGCCTTATGTCGGGCTCCACACTGACAGAGCCGGATTGTGATTCTCTCTCTCCCCCCACCACCTCTCTCTCTGCCCCTCACCCACTCCTGTGAGCAAGGGTGTGTACACACTCTCTCTCTCAAAATAAATAAATAAATTTAAAAAACAAGGTGAGTGATTTTATGGATTTACTATTTTAGAAAATGTGACCAATGATACTAAACAAGACTGAGTATAGATTTAAAAAGACCGGTTAGGAAGTTATTGGTACAGTCTTGAGGAGAGATTTTATAAATAACAGAAAGTACTGAAAGGCATGACAATGATAACTGAATGGAATATAAATAAGTAAAAATTAGTTGAATAAGAATTGTAGAAAGATGGTCAAAATAGTCTTTATGTGTCTGTTTAAGCATTACATCTAGATTACCCAGACTTATATTTAGATACAAAATAATTAGGTTTTAGTCACCTTATTCACATCATTAAAATTAAAAGAAGGAGCAGGTGTGCTTTCTTGATTGTTCATTCACTGTAATTGATGTAGGTCTTTCTTTTTCAAGAACTTGAATTCAGGAAAGCTCAAATTTGTTCATGTAGCCAACAAATTGTGAATGAGTACAATCAATGCTAAATAACTCTGAAAAAAAATATTGTGAACATTAGCAATCGGATTATCTATTGAGAACCTAAAATAAAGGTAGAAATATCCTTGAGAACGTAATACTACCACATTCTTAACATGCTTCAATATGCTTAAACACTCCTCTCTTCAAAGTAGGGTGTTAACTGCATATACATCTCTTTTTACAACCTCCCATTGTAAGAAATGACACAACAGTCAAAGGTACATTAATTTCTTTAAAGAAATCATAAACTATAAGTTACCATAAATGTATTTGTTTTATGATGCTACAAAAACTCACACCTGTCATCAAGATAAATCAATTTATAAAAGCAATGAGCAATTTATTCCATCTCATGGAAGAAAATTATCACTACAACACAGATATCAACAGCATTCTCATAAATGTTCTAGTCAAGCTGCCTCTCTGCTCAGTACCTATGTGATTTCCTTGAGTGCTAACCTGAAGCAGTCTACACTCATTTTCCTTTGTTCCGCTTCTGCCACAAGAAGGATAAAAGGACAGCTAGTCACTATCCACTAGTTCAAAAATGTATTGAGGACTGACTAAAATTCAGTTATATAATTTGCTTCATTGTTAATTCATCATTGGCCTTTTCTTTTTCCCTTCTTTCTTAATATTTGTCAGTAATGGGAGAATTTTCCAAAGCTGATGTTCTTCTAAATATTAAGCTGAAAATACACATTGATTTAAGGAACAAATGAAGTCTATTAATAAACTGATAATGAAAAAATTACTAATTTTGACTCAGTAAACATAGGGAACCCATATAACTATGTACTTTATCTTATATGTACCTTTACAGAAGTATTCAGCATATTTTTTAATAATAAGGCATAAGTACAATGAAATATAAAACTTTTTATTATAAAGATCACAAGAAACATTTTACTGAGGAAAATTCTTACATGAGAGATTGAAAATGTATAGAAAAATGCAGTTGCATTTCTCTATACTATTTGAAAAAGAAACAAAAAGATCATTCCAATGTAGAGCTACAGCATTGTTAGTAAAATAATCATTTTTTGTTTACTAACATATGTATTACTTCAAGAGGCAGATTAACTGAAATAAGCCTGGAAAAATTTACTAAGTGGATCGGTTTGTCCAAAACTACAGGTATGTTCTTACTCTTAATCTAAACATACTCATAATTCTTGATTTTTATTCTTTTTCTAAAGATAAAATATGATTGTATGTGAAAAGGAAGAAGGATCTTTCCCTCTCTCTCTCTCTCTGTGTCTGTCTCTCCCCTCCCTCCCCTACCGCACATGCTAAATAAGTTTTTTGTAATAATTATGTGAGTTTTTTTTGTTAAATAATCATTTTGCAAGAGAAGAAGATAAATCATCAGAAAGCTGTAACTTACCCATAGTCACATAACTAGTTTTGATCACATCCTAAATTGTAACTGGGTCTGTTTGATTCCAAAGTGGGTGCCTAGAAGCATGCATTGTGCTGATGAAGTATTTAATTATAGGTAAAATGGGAAAGGTGCCAAAGCAAGGAAAATGAAGCAGACTAAATTAAATTGGAAACGGAAAAGGACAAAAAAAAAAAAAAAAGAATCCCCCTTATACCTTATGCAGGTGACCACTTTTTCTAGAATTCACTTAAATGTATGTTATAGTCTACTGAAATGGAAGTTCTGAATCAGACCCCACATGCAGCATGACTGGAAAAGTCACTTGCAAATTTAAAGACAAGTGTAGCATTCATTAAAGTTCAAAAAAGTCTTGCACTTTAGTAATACAATATGTAAATGATGAATTATGCCCGTATTCCTTTCAGCCTATTTCACAAGGGTTCTTACCTGACCTCTTAAATTGTCCATACAAGTTTTTAAAGATAGAAAATACTTCTTTGTGAAAAATTTCCATTCAGCATATATTGTTTAACCAAGGTAATGTTTCATTATAACAGACATACATAATAATTACAAATGGTTCCTACCATTCTTATAAAAAATATTAAGAATTTTTACTATTATTATAACTACTCATTGTCCTCAGTGCCAGTAATTGTGCTTAGTGATAAACATACATTTATATATCTTAAAGTAAATTAAATGTATATTATTCTAGAATAATGCTAGCTCAGGAAAATTTTGGTGAGTTACCATTGGATATCACTCATGATGCAAAAAATTTATAACAGCATATGAACTAATTACTAGAATATTGGATAATTAACTTTGGTATGAAAATGATTAGTGTCCTTTTATTTCCTTAATATACTGTGAATTTTTGTTGAGCAGAAATTAAATGTTATAATTGTGTGGGTTTTACCCATCAACTCATAATTAGTACAAACTATGTTCAATAAATTTTGATTGAACAAATAACTTAACCAATTGATTAAGTTGTTATGATACTGAAAATTACAGATTCATAGAAAGAATCCTTAATTTAGAATCAAAATGCCTCAATATGAATCCCTTCTTATTATTTATTGGTTATAAGTGCGAGAAACCATACAATCTCTCTGATTCTCTGATTCTAATCTAAGAAATGAGGCCACCAATGTTACACTCAGGATTACTTTCAGCATCAAATGAGACAATGCATGCAAAATTATTTTACTCTCTTTGAAATTATGATTATGGATTTTCTAGTTTTCATTTATTTTAATGATACACATAAATAATACAAGCTATTATATATTACTCTCTTTTTTTTAAATTTTTTTTCAACGTTTATTTATTTTTGAGACAGAGAGAGACAGAGCATGAACAGGGGAGGGGCAGAGAGAGAGGGAGACACAGAATCAGAAGCAGGCTCCAGGCTCTGAGCCATCAGCCCAGAGCCCGACGCCGGGTTCAAACTCATGGACCGTGAGATCGTGACCTGAGCTGAAGTCGGACGCTTAACCTACTGAGCCACCCAGACGCCCCTATATATTACTCTCTTAATAAATAAGAGTCAAAATCTCCCAGTGCCTACATGACAGAAATTGCATGGTACAATAAAAAAGAGAATTAAGAAACATATGCCTTTGCCTAATTTTGTCAGTACAATTTTTATCTTTACTAAACACCTTTATTATCTCTGAAACTTAAGTACTAGAATATTTCTGTGTTTCTCAGTTCTGCTAGGCCATTAAGGATTCTTTAGTAGCTACAGTAACATTAAATTGAATTATGTACAATATATTCATTTTATAAAGTGTACATATTTGTGACTATATAATATTGAGATTTTTATAACATTAAAATATGAATACACCTAGATGATTCTTCTCCTTCAAAAGATGTACCTTCAAAACCCATACATTTCCTTTTTTTTCCCTTTTCTCTAGTGTTCTTTGCTTTTGGCTTAATGAACAGAAATTTATTTTCCTATCATTTTGGAAGCTCAAGGTCCAAGATCAAGATGTCAGCAGGTTTGGTTTCTCCTGAGGCCTCTCTCCGACGCTTGCAGATGGCCACTTTCCAGCTATGTCCTCCCGGGGTCTTTCCATAAGTATTTATCTTTGGTGTCTCTTGTTGCCCCAGTTTTCCTCTTCTCTTATATAATAAATGAAATGTACTTGGCATATAACATTATATTAGTTTCAGGTATACCACATAATGATTCAATAAAAAATAAATTGTACGTAATATAGAAACAGGTCACCACACTAAGTCTAGGTAACATCCATCACCACCCAGTTACAATGTTTTTTCTTGTGATGAGAACTTTTAAGGTGTACACTCCTCCACACTTTGATTGCTGTCATAGTGGCCCAATGCTCTCATCTTTTACTACAGGACACTCAACCATCAACCATTTGATACTCACTGTAATATTTATTGTAGCAACAGTGCCAAATATATTGTCTGCCATATCTTTCAATGTCTCTTTTATGAGATACTATGTTCTTGGGGCCAGGAAAACTTTGGCTTCTTAGGAGCAACTGATATTAATTTTTATGATAATGACTGAATCTTATGTCTAATCATGCATTTCCTTTTCCTTTAGCTGCTAAGAATATCAGAGCCAAATATTTAGTCTGCATTCAATAAATACCGCAGAAACTTAAGGAACAGATTTTTTAAAAGCACATCTTTTCTTGGTTTCCAATTAACCAATTCTTCCTTCCTTCCTTCCTTCCTTCCTTCCTTCCTTCCTTCCTTCCCTCCCTTTCTCTCCTTGGTTCTCTCATTCTTTCTCCTTTTATGTCTTTGTTGGTTCTACTTCCTATTCTCTTTTTATTTTATCCTTATTTATCTGCATGTGTATGTGTGATACAATGGTAAATTATCTCAGTAACATTTATCTATGTGACATTTCATCTTGACTTTCATAAACTAGGTATGAAAATCAATCTTAGTTACACTCTACTCACCCTTAATTTTAGATCAAAACAAAATGATTCTGCTTAGCTACTAGTTTTCTTAGACTGGGCATTTAACAATTTACCTCCTTCATCTGTGAGATGTATTATATATATAATAAATATGTTTGCCTTTAGACTTTCTATCATCCCAGAAATACTGAATTAAAAATTATTTTCATTTAGGGCAATTGTGAGCCCCATGGTATTCTAATGTTATAATAAAATAAAGTATGAATATGATTAAAACCTATTTATGGCTACAAGTATATTCAGAAAAAAAATTAATTATCTACAATTGCTTAATTATTTCAAATGGAAGAGTAAACCACTAAGTGAATAAAATGGTCATATGGAGGACAGAATTGAGAATTAGGTAATAGATAGAAGCTGTACTCCTCTAAATATAATCTATTGTGTAGATCAAGCATTGGGAGCTTATAAAGGTTTTGCATAATTATAAAACAAATTAAATCAAAGTAGAAAAAAATCCCTAAAAACCATGAGAAAAATAAAACCAATAAACCTGAGTTGGTGATTCCATCACACAGAGAAGAAATATTTCAAGTGATCTTAAAGAACAGTAATTTGATTATAAAATAAATCAAAATAAATAGACTTGGAATAAAAATAAGTGGGGCAGGAAGAGCAAACCTTAAACAACTTTCAGTAATACTGTTAGAGGTAATACTAATGTCTTCATTTTGAAATAAGCATACCAAATAAATAATTACATTAATATTTAGGAACTAATATTTTTAGCGGATGAAAGAAAAATTCGAAGATATACTAAAGACTATTAAAGACATAAGCAAAACCCTACAGTCCTAACCTTTTTTTTTTTTTTTTTTTTTTACTGTTTTCTTATTTTTGAGAGTCAGAGAGAGAGAGACAGAGCATGAATGGGGGAGGGGCACAGAGAGAGAGAGAGAGAGAGAGAGAGAGAGAGAGAGAATCTAAAGTAGGCTCCAGGCTCTGAGCTGTCAGCACAGAGCCCCACATGGGACCCAAACTCACGAACTGCAAGATCATGACCTGAACCAAAGTAGGATGCTTAACCAGCTGACCACCCAGGTGCCCTGTTACAGGGCTAAATTTAAACTGAAATACCAATATAATTCCTAACATACTTCCTCTTTTATATCATACATGTTTCCTAGCTTTGATCATTGTAAAGGTCTAGAAATGGTGACAAATTCTATGAGCAACAAATACTCTATCATCCAGATGGCAGACTCTAAATATCATTTTTCACTAAAGGGAATTATGACTACTTACAGAAATGCAAAATTCTAGGTCCAGAGCAGGAAATGTAGAATAAGTCCTAGCATTTTTTTGCTTTGTTTGTTTTGCTTTATTTTGTAATCCCTAAAACCAAAGAATGTTATCAAGTTTACTGTAGTTGTATTAAATAGATACAGGAACCAAATTGAAGAGGTTGACAAGAGAATTTGAGTGCAAGTTTGCCTTGTGGCTAACATTCTTTACAACATAAAACTCATAACTACATACCTCATCCACAAACCTCTGTTCCCATAAACCACATTCAGAAACCAAATAAATTACCAATGGTCTTAATTCCCAAAAGCCAAAATGTGGGCTTTTTTCTTTACAGTTATTATTATATTACATAAACAAAGGAACTATTTTTATTAATTAGATCTTTGTGGAATTATTTTTACCTTGCTTCAATATAAAAAGGATTTGAAATAGCTTACAAAATATATTCAAGGAGGTAAAAATGTAACAGAAAAATAAGGTGAAGGAAAAAATAAGGGAGGTAGTATTAAAATTTAAATTCCATGCCATTTATAAGCAAGTTCTAAAAAGTTGCTAAAGGAAGTCAGCAAATCTTTGGGATGTGAACGAACCATCATGAAGTAGGACATAGTTGTGATTAAATCCTTTACACCCATAAGATAAACACAACCTAATTAATCAGTAGAAACACATTTCCCACTCAAGAATATTCATGAAATGGTTATTATGCTATGTTATGAAGAATTCCTTATAATGACGAGTCTATAGAAAATACAACAGAGACAGAAAAGGGTCATTATTTGAAACACTATGTGGGGGCAAAGTTCAGTAAATTCCAAACCACACATAGGCTAAGTAGCACTCTGGTCATGAGCTAAATCCAAAGAACATCTTTTAGAAATCTCAAAAGGGACAGCTGCATTTTCTTCAAATTGTCCTTCCTAAATAGTATTTTTTCTAGCACAGATTTGCTAAGGATTGAACCATCATAAATTCAACTCCATTTCTCCACACTACTCTGTGAGTTTTCAAGCGAGGTATTAAAGTATCAACAGCAAATGGGCAATTGAAGGTCTTCTTTACTGAACTAGCATATGATTTCCCTGGAAGTATTCTCCACTATTTCAAGTGAGAAAAAATAAAATAAAATGAGTGTGTAGCACAATCCAATCACTGTAAAAAAGAAAGAAACAAAACCCAACAACTAGATGAGGAAGCCACTGCATGTATTTACAATTAAAATGCCCAGCAGGATATTCAGTGGTGTGTGAAAAGTAGGCATCTCAAAGTAGACGAGGGCTATTTCTCTATTTTAAAATATTTTAAAAACATTTTAATAACATACATTTCTTTAGATTGGCTATAAATTTTAGTTATGATCATAATCATTGGGCTGTAATATTGATCCACAGTAAATTGAGCCAGATAACATTGCCATAGCAGCATGTTAAATTGAAGCATCTGAGAAAACACTCTGTAAAGTTACTTATTCAATTCTTTGTACCAGCATTTACTTGATATATTGAAACATAGAATACTATTTTATTATAACATGTCAGTAGGTATGTGGATGTGTGGATGTGAAATATGTTGGTTTGTTTGTATATTTGTTTTGTCTGGATTTTTGTTCTATTATTCCCCAACATACCAGTTAGGGGAACATTGAAATGACATGTAGTCCACTGTTTATGTCATAGCAATGCATAACCATAGATATATATGCATGGTTTAAACAATACTAAAATAAAAGAGTTTGCATTTTTGATTTACCATACGTATATGCAATTCGTTATTATGCTATCTCTTGATGGTGACTATAGGGTATTTAACCTCCCCAAAGTGTTGGATTCAGACTTCTGGCTATGAAAAAACTGTCTTTCAAAAATAAAACAAATGCTACAGACTACACTTAGTTACCAAATGAAAGCAATAGTCATTGAACTAACATTCTCATAGTATCAATCTTGCTATTCATTTCTAATATATTTAAACCTAAAACTTTTTATTATTTTACATACTTTTAATAAAAATCTGTAACCTGTATTAAATATTTATCTTCCTTCTCTAAGGATGCAGAACATAGTTTTATGATTCCTTAATGATGCATTGCTGAGTTTCAGACATTGGTGTAAAACAGTATCTTCCAGGAAAACCGAAATGTAAGTACTACTAGATCCAATAAGTTAATATCGATAAGGAACTCCTGGCTGCCATGCTGTTGTAAATTCTTGCATTTTTTATTTTTTCAATTTATTTTTAATTAGATTCAACTAATAAAGAAAAACGTCTTTATTTTTTTTAATTTTTTAATGTTTTTATTTATTTTTGAGACAGAGAGAGACAGAGCATGAGTGGGGAAGGGGCAGAGAGAGAGGGAGACACAGAATCTGAAGCAGGCTCCAGACTCTGAGCTGTCAGCCCAGAGCCCGACGCGGGGCTCGAACTCACAGACTGTGAGATCGTGACCTGAGCTGAAGTCGGACGCTTAACCAACTGAGCCCCCAGGTGCCCCAAGAAAAACATCTTTAAATGAATGAGGGGTTAAGTGCAACCAGTTTTCTCCCAGCCACAGAAGCACACAGAAGGGTAGGGATGAAACATTACCAGAACAGAGCTCGTTAGACACCTGCCTAACATGAGATTGAAAATGCTTTGATGAAGGTTTGAAGCATTCTCCTACACACAGATTATAATATAATATAATATAATATAATATAATATAATATAATATAATATAATATAATATATAATTGTGTATATATTGAATGTTTAATAAGATATGTTTATATATATTTAATAACCAATATTTTGTGGACACTGCCTAAGGAGAACAAACACCAGCCACAGCACTGAAGTAAGATTCTAGGGATCTCCATCTATGTCCTTTGGTTGCACCATTATTAAGAGGACTGAGGTTCTTAGAATACAGGGCTAAGAGCAATTATGACTGTCAAGGGATTTGAGCTAGTTGCAAAATAAAAGTGTTGGCAAGTATGTGGAGGATGGAAGCTATAGAAAACGTTAACGGGTAGGCAAAATGATGCAGCTGCTATGGAAAATAGCGTAGGTTCCACGAAAACTAAAATAGGACTACTCTGCGATCCAGCAATTCTACTTCTGTATATTTATATAAAAGAATTGAAAACAGTATCTCAAAAGAGATACTTGCACTCTCATGTTCACTGAAGCATTTTTCACAATAGCCAAGAATCAGAAACAGCCTAAACTTCCATGGATGGTTGATATACAGAGCAATGTGGGTGTACATATAATGAGATTATTCAGTCTTTAAAAAGAAGGAAATCCTACCATATGTGACAACATGGGTAAACCTCAAGCACTATATGTTAAGTGAAATCAGTCACAGAAGGACAAATACTGCATGATCCCACTTATATGAGGTATCTAAAGTAGTAACAGGGAGACAGAAAGTGCAATGGTGGTTGCCAGAAGCTGGAAGGAGTTAGACACGAGTTGCTGTTCAATGAATATAGAGTTCCAATCATGCAAAATAATTAAGGTCTATATATCTACTGTACAATAATATGCCTATATTTAGCAACACCATACTTCCACTTAAATTTTTATAAAAAGGGTACATATTCTGGGGTGCCTGGGTGGCTCAGTCGGTTAGGCATCTGACTTTAGCTCAGGTCATGATCTCACAGCTCGTGGGTTCGAGCCCTGCATCGGGCTCTTTGCTGACAGTTCATGCAGTCTGCTTTGGATTCTGTGACTCCCTCTCTCTGCCCTTCCTCTGCTCACACTGTGTGTCTCTCTCTCTCAAAAATAAATAAACATTTAGAAAAGGGTACATTTGCTGTTATATGGTTTTTTTACCATAATAAAAAAATTAAAAGAGAAACGCAAAGGAAAAAAATGGAGTGTGGGAGGGGTTACTAGATATTGTTTATTTGGCTAATTTCAGTTCCCTGAAAAATATTTAAAAGCATTACTGCCACCACCTCCAGACCATTGTAGTGAAAAGACAAATAGGTTACAATGCAAACTGAATTTGTAACTCATTAAAATATAAGAATTCTAGAAGGACATATGAAGGTGTTAGGTTGTTTTATTTTTTTAATGTTTTTCATTTGTTTTTGAGAGAGAGAGAGAGAGAGAGAGAGAATCCAAACTAGGCTCTAGGTTCTGAGCTGTCAGCACAGAGCCTGACACGGGGCTCGAACTCACAAACCACAACATCATGACTTGAGCTGGAGTGGGACACTCAACGGCCTGAACCACTGAGGCGCCCCTCTAGGTTGTTGTACTTTTAGGAATTATCCAATTTTTAATAAAATATCCTGGTTAAAGTCAGATTTGTTTGGATATGGCTTTACATATTCTTCCAGTAAGTTCAAAGAAGAAAGGGGTTTTGTATTTTGTTTAGTGTTCTATTCAAGAGGAAACATGTACACAAAACACAAAGCAATCTTATAGCTAATAGTAAACTATAAAATAATTCAACAATTGAGTAAAAAAAAAAAAAAAAGAAATCACCTGATATACGCTACTGAATCTGTAATGTGTAAAGTGTAGTAAGAAGGATAAGGGTTCTGATTCCAGTCAGACCTGAGGACATCGGGTTGTACATGACTAGCAAATTAAGGCTCAGTGTGAAAGGTAACTTTACATTACACTTGTCACTAATACTACTACCTGGAAAGTAGCACTGCTACACAGACACACACCAAACGGTCAGGTATGTGTTCCCTGAAACTGGTAACTGACTACAATCACTTCAACAGCTGGATTCCTAAACTGTCCTGCATATTTAGGTTTGAGATCCATAGATTTTCTGTAAAGATATTCTGGTTAAAACCTTTTCCTTTTTCTTTTTTTTAAGTCATAGGTTGGCACAGTAGATGAACCTTGTTCACACACACACACAAAAGAGTTGAAGGTAAGATCCTGACAGCTTTCCAGGCCCATTCTGATTATTGCCCTTGGTTCTGTGTAATAAAAGTTTCCAATTTTCTGATTCAAATAACTTTCTGTTAATTGAAGGAAATGGCCCTAGCTCACCACTTCAGTTTCCTAACATACAAAGAAGCAAACCTGTTGTCTTACTACCTTGCAAGGTCATGAAACAAGGTAATCTGCATAAGGGTCCAGTCGTCCTTAGTGCAGTTAGAAGGCACTCCGTAAACCTTTACTATTACTTTTTACTTAGCAACTCCTCTTGGAAGCTAATCAGATGAAGTCAGAAAGCAGCCCAAAGCATTTAAACCCAGAAGGGATCTTAGAGCTATGAATCCAAAGCTAGAGATAATCTCTGATTCATGTAGTGTTCCTAGAAACTCATCAAATTAAGTTTTTAAAAATAATATTCCATATTTCAAATCTTATCCTCATTTAAAGAACTCTTCTGTCAAGTAAGTATACATTACTCATGAAAGGCTTTCCATATTTAACTGCTTAAGTTTTTTCAGTAATTGTTACCAAGGGATCATATTTCACTAGGAATTAATTCAGGTTTTAATGAATACAGATGTGGACTATGATTTCACTGTGCAATACTGCTGATCACCTTTTACTATATCAGCCAAGCTATTGCACTTCTAACAGAATTCTCATGAAATTCATTTTTTGGAAAGGAAATTATGACTTAAATAGTTTCTATTATTTAAAAATTATATTTCCAGGGGCTCCTGGGTGGCGCAGTCGGTTAAGCGTCCGACTTCAGCCAGGTCACGATCTCGCGGTCCGTGAGTTCGAGCCCCGCGTCAGGCTCTCATCAGGCTCTGGGCTGATGGCTCAGAGTCTGGAGCCTGTTTCTGATTCTGTGTCTCCTTCTCTCTCTGCCCCTCCCCCGTTCATGCTCTGTCTCTCTCTGTCCCAAAAATAAATAAACGTTGAAAAAAAAAAAATTTAAAAATTATATTTCCAGGGAAGCCTGGGTGTCTCATTCGGTTTAACACCTGACTTTAGCTGAGGTCATGATATCATGGTTCATGAGTTCAAGCCCTGCATTAGGCTCTGTGCTGACAGCTGAGAGCCTAGAGCCTGCTTTGGACTCTGTGTCTCCCTCTCTCTCTGCCCCTCCCCCACTCGCACTTTGTCTCTCTCTCTCAAAAATAAAGGAAGCATTTAAAATTTTTTTTAACAATTAATTAATTAATTAATTAAAATTATATTCCAGTGTTATAAAGGTATAAACATATATAAAAATTAATCAAGTTGAACACAGTATTCGTGTATTTTACAGTATGGTATCTATTTAACGTTTTAAATTTATTTTTTAATTATTTTTATTTTTATTTTCTTATTTTAGAGAGAATGAGAGTGTCTAAGCAGGGGAGAGGGGGTAAAGATAGAATCTCAAGCAGACTTCACATAAAGCCCGACATGGGGTTCAATCCCATGGCCCTGGGATTATAACCTGAGCCGAAATCAAGAGTGTGATGCTCAAATGACTGAACCACCCAGGCACCCCAGTATATAGTATGTATTTAAAAGTGAAAATAAAATAAGGCATTTACTTAAAAGAAGTATATTTCTTACTATTGTTTAAACCTACTCTTTTGCATATGTAACACTGTCACATTTGAAGTATATAATAATATTATTGTGTCCTAAAATTTTACTAGTTATCCTTAGATAGAAAATTGATCATCTTAGCATCAAGATATTGATTGTCTCATATCGAATAAATGCATTACTAGCAACTCTTGTTTAAAAATTTACTTCCAATCTACAGAAATCACTTTTGCAGGATAGTCATGATTATTTTCAATGAATCTGCCTACCTTGGTAGTAAGAAAGAACCCAGGGAATTAACTATTATTGAAAAAAATCTAAGGGAGCCAAAGCATGCATAGATTTCTTACAGAGTCCCACAGTTCATTTGATGAATAATTTTGACAATTATTATCATTAGGAGGCATGTACAACAACTAAAAAGAGCGATCTTATTTCTTTTATTGTAATATAAACCCCATAACTTTGACTTGGTATAACAACTGATACCAATTACAGTGTCATCAGTTTGGTCAGTGAATCAGGTTGAGAGTGGTAAGAGGGCAGAGTTTTATCAGAAACCGTTTGGAATAGAGGCGCCTAGGTGGCTCAGTCAGTTAAGCTAAGAGTCTGACTCTTGGTTTCAGCTCAGGTCGTGATGTCACGCACGGTTCATGAGTTTGAGCAGTGTGGAGCCTGCTTGGAACTCTCTGTCTGCCTGTCTCTCTCTCTGCCTCTTCCCTGCTCACTCTTTTTTTTTTTTTTCTCTCTCTCTTTCAAAATAAATAAATAAACTTTTTTTTTTTTAAATTTTTATTTATTTTTGAGAGACAGAGAGAGACAGCATGAGCAGGGGAGGGGCAGAGAGAGGAAGAGAATCAGAATCCCAGACAGCCTCCAGACTCTGAGCTGTCAGCCCAAAGCCCCACTCGGGACTCAAACTCACGAACCATGAGATTATGACCTTAGCTAAAGTGTGATGCTTAACCAACTGAGCCACCCAGGCACCCCAATAAATAAACATTTTTTTAAAGAAGAGTTTATAATAAATTGATACACTTAAAGAAAGGTTTTACAAACTTGTCTCAACCTTAGACAAACCAGGGTGCAGTTGTATCAATTTAGAATACTAGACCAAACTTCTAACCTACTAAGTGACTTTTCCATCAAAACAGTTTTGGTATCAACAACTTTGATACCAAGTGGTTCCTAATTCCTATCATAAGATATTAACATAGGTTTTTTTAAGTTTTTTTTTTAATGCTTATTCATTTTTGAGAGAGAAAGAGAGTTGGTGGGGGAGGGGCAGAGAGAGAGGGAGACACAGGATCCCAAGCAGGCTCCAGGCTTTGAGCTGTCAGCACAGAGCCTGACACAAGGCTTGAACTCACAAACCGTGAGATCATGACCTGAGCCAAAGTCAGACGCTTAACCAACTGAGCTACCCAGGTGCCCCTTTTTAAGTTTTTATTTAAATTCCAGTTGGTTAACATACAGTGTAATATTAGTTTCAGGTGTACTCTATAGTGATTCAACAATTCCATAAAACACCCGGTGCTCATTACAAGTGTAAAATACTAACATAGTTTTTAAAGAAAAAAAATATGAAATATGAGGATATTCACTAAACTGTTAACAGTGATGATCTTTTGAATAGTTTAATTATAGGTGATTTTATTTTCTTCTTTAACTTTATACTTTGCAATGTATTTTCATATATAATTGAATATATTTTTGCAATATAAACATAAATTGAAATAAACAACTAAGAGGATGGATATCAGAAAAAATGCTCAAGAATAATAATACTAAACCCAATTATTTGCTCATAGCAAATACTGTTTTCATGCTCAATATATAATACTAAATAATTCTATCCAAGCTTCCTGTTTATTCAAATTTTATGTAGATAACCCAGATTGACCAATTGTCATTCTTTCCATTTATTCTCAAATATTGTTTGCACACTGACTGCATATCATAGATAGCACTGTATTATATAAGCTATTTTGTTGTTGTTTTGCTTTTAGTAATTTTTAAACTGTTCCATACCCCAATAATATTTTCCATGTTTTGAACAACAATGTCATGATACACAGATTGTGACTATCCACAGTAGAGTAAAATAAAAAGTACAAATCACAGTAAAAAATCAATACTTGTATCTTATTTATTTATGCTTTTCTTATTCAGAGGAGATCAAACTTTAATATTTACAATAACATTATCTTGTCAATTAAGAGATTCCAGGACCAGAATACCTATGTTTGAATCCAGTTCTGCCATGAGCTAATAATGTGACTTTGTACACTTTGTGTTTCTTTATGTCTCAAATTTATCATTTCCCTTAAATGGTATGACATTAATACTTGTTATGAATGTAGATCACTAAATGTAAAACACTTAATAGAGCTTGTGATATATACTAAGCTCTCTCTATTATTCTCACCTACCACAGGACTGAGTGCTGCCAGAAATATTAGCAATAGTGTCATATAAATTACATGGAAAACATTTGAGAATTGTAATTTTCAGGCACAGAATTCCAATGTAACTCCTTGAGTACATCTACATCTCAATCTAAATATACATATTAAGAATAATTCTACCCCACCTCACTGCACATTTGCATAGAATCACCAACTCTCATTGGCCTGAGTTTTCAATTTCACTCTGAATAATTAATAGCTCATTAGGATACCCTTTAGGCTGCAGAACTGAAGATGAGTTCCACTTGGGAAACCATTATTTCAATAATGAGATTAATTATGTGTGTGAAAACCTGCTGATAGCCACTGACAGTTTTATTCCAGAAGAAGAAAAATAAGTGGCTCATACCATGTCACTGGTAAATGCTATGTAAGGACAGAGAACATGAGCCTATAGAACATGTTGCCTTCATATGTAGCAATAACATGACACTGTTTGGAAAACAGGAATAAACTTTCTACACAAATTTTTATACGCCTCCCCAAATAAACTGGTATGAATGTTTTCCTTTCAGTGGCTACCCTTGAGCAACTCAATTAAATATGTTCGTAACAGAGCTCATTGCTCTTCTATGGGCAGCCAACCATTTCCCTACAGTAGAAATCTGAAAGCAATTCTAGAGGCATCTCTCTCAAGCTTTGTCCCACCCCAATCCATTGAATCATTCACAAAGCCCAAAAGTTTTAATATTACACATATTTCTTAAATCCATTCCTCCCATAACCTTACCTAACCCATATCTCTCCAATTTTAGATACTGTGTTTCTCCCCTGAGGGTTTCAACAACCCTCTGATTGACTGTGCTGACTCCAGCCTTGTCTCTTTCAAATCAATCATCCATGCATTTGCTGGAGAGATCTATTGAAAATGCAAATCTCTCATTTAAAATCCTTCAACGTTTTCCTTTGGCTATAGTACACTGGCCAACTTCCTTAATGCATCAAATTAACTTTGTGCTACTTCATCTTCTATCTTCACGGAGAGAAAACTCCATTATATCCAGTGTTGCCTTCTCTGAATCTGCTTTTTCTTTCCCTTCCCCTTCCGTCTACATTCAGCTCTCCCCTCTCCTCCTCCAACTCAATTAGGTAGCAATTGTATCTGCTTCAATTATATCCTGGGGAAAAACACTACAGTTGTACTTATTAAACTGCATTGTTATTATCTATCTGCCCACATAGGTGTTTAGCTCTTATAAAAGGAGTGATATATTGTGTAAGAGTGAGAACATTGAAGTTAAACAAGCCTTTATCATATTTTGATCAGTAATATACTACTTTAGTAATAACAGGCATATGTTTAAGCTCTTTGTACGTCAACTTTTGTATCAGTAAAATGAGTAATTGTGAGGTATAAGATTGCCTATTATTTATTTTAAAATATCTCAGTATGTGCACAATATTTAACTGATCAGAAATGTATACTCAGGGTGCCTGGGTGGCTCAGTCAGTTAAGCATCCAGCTCTTGATTTCGGCTCAGGTCACAGTCTCACAGTTCGTGAGTTCAAGCCCAGCATCGGGCTCTGAGCTGACAGCAAGGAGCCTGCTTGGGATTCTCCCTCCCCCTCTCTCTGCCCCTCCCTGTTTGTGTGTGCTTTCTCTTTCTTTCAATATAAATATACTTAAAAATAAAAATAAATAAAAATTAAAAAAAAAAGAAATGTATACTCACCCCCAGAGTGGTAAATTAATATTTGAAAGATTCTAATCCACATTCTACATGAAGCTTCTCAAACGGCTTCAACTATCCTTATTTCTGTTAAATATCACAGAGTTCATTAATTAGCATTATAAGCATTTACTTTTTTTTCATTGCTGAATGAGATATTCAAGATATGTACATTGGCTATATAAATTTTTTTCAGGCCCTCCACCTTGTGTAAACTAGAAAAAAGAATCTAGAGCAACCAATATCTTATACCCTTCCGAAATGCACCTGAAGTTTAGGATTCTGATACCTGTAATCAAAGCTGACAAGAAAGCTTGTCAATATTTCTGCTAGAATACTGTTGCATGTGTCAGAAAAAGCATTCTATGCGAGGTGCTGGTGGGAGCACATCAAGGACAGAAAGCTAAAGAACAGAATGAAGACTGTTACTGAGCTTGTTTGCTAAGAAAGGTCTTTATGTGGGCAAACTCTTGTATGAGACTCACATTCAATTGAAATATATTTCCTAGGGGTGCCTAGGTGGCTCGGTCGATAAAGTGTCTGACTGTAGCTCAGGTCATTAGATCGCTGTTTGTGAGTTCGAGCCCCACGTCGGGCTCTGTGCTGACAGCTCAGAGCCTGGAGCCTGCTTCGGATTCTGTGTCTCCCTCTCTCTGCCCCTCCCCCACTTGCACTCAGTCTCTCTTTCTCAAATATAAACATTAAAAAAATTAAAAAAGAAAAAGAAGTATACTTCCTAGTAACAAGGTCATGGTTAAAAACATGTAAAGCTTTGCCCACTGCTAACTAGTAGAGGCTGCTCATACCTACATAAGAGCCATATAGTTGTAAGTAAAGCCTTTCCTTAGATAAATGTGCAACGATAAGATAACATTGTGCAAAGTGACAACCATAGAGTTTAGCATATAGTAGATACAATTATTTAATACATAACTGTGTTTACTTCATCTTTATATCCCTGCAGCCTAGTGTTCAATGTTGGCAATATTGACATTTTGGACCAGAAAATAGTTTTTTGCCGTGGGGTGGGGGCGCTATCCTATTCATTATAAGATGTTCAACAGCATCGTTGGCCTCTACTAACTCAATGCCAACAGCACTCCCCAGCTGTGACAACCAAAAAGGACTTCAAAGGTTAAGTGTCCCTGAATGAGACAAAGTCACCCTTGGGTGGTAACCACTGCTGTTACCTAATGTAGTGCTAGGTATATACCACAAGTTCTAAATTTTATTAGAAGTTTCAGGGGCTGCATAGCTCACATGAAACTCAATTAGTGGTTTCAATCCTCAAGTGTCATAATAAATTTTATTCTTTTCTTGCATCTTTTACCATTACCTCAAAATTTTATGTCATTGATAATTGAGAGATTATCCTAAATTTAGAATTAGTAAGCATCAGAGGGAGAAGGGTATATTTTTTCGTATCTTAAATCTATGGATGGGAAGGATGTGATGAAATAGAGACAAAACCTGAATTTTCCTCATCTCCCTCCCTTTGTATGAATGGGATTATTTCTGAACTTTTAATGCAAAACAATTAGAATTACAAAAGAAAAAGAGAAAGAAAGAAAGAAAGAAAGAAAGAAAGAAAGAAAGAAAGAAAGAAAGAAAGAAAGAAAGAAAGAAAGAAAAGAAGGAAGGAAGGAAGGAAGGAAGGAAGGAAGGAAGGAAGGAAGGAAGGACGGACGAAAGAAAGAAAGAAAAAAAATTTATTAAACCTGATGGGAAAATATATTTTGTTATGTATGAATCGTACCAATAACTGGTGTCATCATTTTTTTAAACTTAAATAAATGTAAAACAATTACTTACAATTTTAAGACCAGTGAATTTTACTTTCTGGTGAATAAACTCATACTCATTCACCCAACAATTTACAAATGCCAGATTCGTAAAGTCAGGTTACAAAACCAAATCCTGATCATACCTAAAAGACAAAAGATTAGTAGGTAACTTATGCCATGTATCTATAGCCAAAAGACAACAATTACATAAATAATATATTTTTCAGACTTAGAACTTGAAAATGGTTACTCTATTTATCAAATATCTCCCAATGGGACTGGCTAAATGCAAAACAAAAATTTTGATTTCTAATTAGAGTTTAAAATCCCATAAGATTAATGGGATCAATTAACATCAAAATAAAAAAGCACACTATACATATTAAGAAAATAACCTCCTTTAATTCTCAGAATTTAATATAATGGCAAATTCATACTATGAAGATGGACAGCTTTGAAGCCCCCCCCCCCCCCACAAGCCTCATTTATGGATTTAAAAAATGTAACTCTTTGGGGCGCCTGGGTGGCTCAGTCGGTTGAACGACCGACTTTGGCTCTGGTCATGATCTCACGTTTTGTGAGTTTGAGTCCCGAGTCGGACTCTGTGCTGACAGCTCAGAGCCTGGAGCCTGCTTCTGATTCTGTGTCTCCCTCTCTCTTTGCCCCTCCCCCACTCATGCTCTGTCTCTCTCTGTCTCAGAAATAAATAAACATAAAAAAAAATTTTTTTAATGGAAAAAGTAACTCTTCAATAATGAAATAAATTGCATGCATGAACTAACTCCAAAATTATGCAGTTCTGTATTACCAATAGTTTTCCTTTCCTCCATTACTAGCTCTCCAGTTATGAAATAATACACAGTTTTAAAGAAGAAAATTTAAATTTTATAATACTTGGTTGTTTGATATACCTATTATTTTTTTATATATACAAAGTGTTAGAAGCATCTACGTATTTAGAGAACTTTTACTGAATCTCTATTACGTGCCAAATATTGCACTAAATTATGGTAAACAGCTGAGCAAGAATATTGGAAATTATTTTTGGTCACAAATCAGAAAATGGGAATTCTAGTCCTTAGAATTGTTAACATAATACTACTTTTCATTATACTATTATTGGCAAATAGTTATTAAGTTCCCTCTGTATTAAACCTGTGCTTTTAGCTCAATGCATTATGCATGTTGAATCATTTATATCCTCTTAACAATCCTGCAAGAAATGTATGACCTCTATTTTTAAAATGAGTAACTTGAGATTCCCTGAACTTCTCTTTTTCGACTTATAAAATGAGAATAATGATTTCTACTACTAGCTATTAGGATTGTTGTGGGAATCACATTCACTCATGTGCATGTGTGGGCAAGAATGACCCACACAAACCTCAGGTGATGTTGTTACCATGAATGGCATCAAAATAGTCCCTTTTGAGCATAATAAACCTTTTAAGATTTAATTCTTAGTTCCTTTTAGGAACTAGAAAGCATGCCCCCACATATAAGTCAGAGCCTCTGATACATCAGCCTGTCCTTTTTGGCCAGGGATTGTTGCAGTTAAGTGCCTCATGACTACCAGCCCAGCGGGGTGCCCTGGATGCTCTGACAGAGCACTCTACTAAACTGTTGTTGAGAAGCAGGAATGTGACCAAACCCCACGCAGCTGATGGTGTTCAACCCCAGGGAGAAAACTGGACTCAGAAACAGGTTTTCTAGTTTCCTTTAAGACTGGAATTTGAGAAGGGACAATGAACTAAGGTTGGTTTGGAGAAACAATTACTTTCAGAAAAAAGAATATATTCCATTGCTAAGAAATTTCTGTTCCTTGGGGGAAAAGGGGGCATAAACAAAGGGTGCTAGGTCTCAAAAAGAGGAACCAAGTGATCTGGCAAATTATTGGCTTCTATAAATATTTCCAAAGAATCTATGGAGACCTGTGGGCTCTTGGACTGGATGGAAAGAGGAAGTTCCTGGAAAAAAATATGGTACAGGAAAAGAAGGCTGAACTTTCTAGAACAAGGGATCAGCAGAAAAATGACTATAATTTTCCCAGCAACATCATGCTTATCTTTTATATTTTCTCTTCTGATACATTTAGGACAGATTCATTGCAATTTTGACAATAACTCTCCACCTGGCAGCTGTTTAGCAGAGTGATTCTCAAGTTCTGAGTTATACGATTGAGGTGAGGGAAACGGGGCCATATTATCCTCTCAATTTGCTCTTCCTCTCCAACAAATTAAATAACATAGTGATTGGTTCAAAACTAGGTTTTTACTAGTTACCTCTTCAATAACTGGTGCAATGCCATCAGACTCATTAATCCACACTTTTTGTACTCTTCTTTTATCATAGAGTTCATATGTTCCTCCATTTCTACATTTTTTCTATAAAAAGAGCAGGATCCTTAACAAAAGAAAAGGGAGAACATAGAAACAGCAATTATGTTTTCAAAGGAGGAACTTAAATTAGTATCTTTTACCATTTCCAGAATGCTGACATATTTTTGACCATGGTTGTGAAAATCTTGAGCAAATTCAGGAAGGTCTTTGAATTTAACTTCATAATAACTGAAGTCTTATGTCTTTCATGACAATATCAGCGAACTGAACATACTGAAAGGCAACTGTGCATATCAGTAACCAGTAGTATTTACATGCAGTTTAAACAATTCAACATCCGGGTGTCTAAACAATTCAACATCCGGGTGTCTAGGTGGCTCAGTCGCCTGAGTGACCAGCTCATTATTTCAGCTCAGGTCATGATCTCAGGGTCATGGGATCGAGCCTTGCATCAGATCCTGCTCTGAGTGTGGAGCCTGATTAAAATTCTCTCTCTCTCTCTCTCTCTCTCTCTCTCTCTCTCTCTCTCTCCCTCCCTCTAACCCTCTTCCCCACTCGTGCTTTTTCTCTCTGAAAAAAAAATTTAAAAAGTAAAAAAATAAAATAAAATAAAATAAAATAAAATAAAATAAAATATTCAACATCCAATATGCATTTCATAGTTCTGGAATTATGAAAAATGTATACATTTCTTTGGAATTACTTTTAATATAAATCAATCATATTATCAATATATTCTTTAAATGTTTTCAAAACTTTAATATTAGTTACTAAATATTTTGTTTCACGGGATAGCATAAATATTCGTCCAGAGTGTACAAGTAATTTTCACTGAATGAGAAAAACATGTTGTGCGGTTTGGCATTTTCACACAAAAAGTTACAGATAAACATGAAATACTGCATTTTTACCAGATTATAATAACTTTTCCTTACACTAATTCTCATAAAAAAACAAGGCAATAAAAATACTGATAAAATAATGACTGTCTAGTGTTCAAATCTATCAAATGATATAATTTTATGTACAAATATAAAATATATATGCATGTATATTTAAATATACTTATGTACATATGAAGAAATAATGTCAATATTGGTCATTTTGGAAATTGTTAAGTAACACATTTAGTCACTGAACTAACAAAAGAAATGCCTGTTTCCCAATTTCTAGCCACTATCTCTTTCACATCATCTATGATTAAATAATTTCAGTGGCTCAGGTGGAGTTCAAGCACCTAATATTAAAGTATCGGTGGTAGTCCAATAAGCTTAAACAAAGAAAACAAACAAACAAACAAACAAAAACAGAGGTAAGGAATAAGGAATTGATCTGATGAAATTTCAATAAGTAGCCAAATTCCCCTGAATTGTGAAAAATAGGGATTCTGTGTTTACTGAGAGCTATAAATGCCTTACCTCAAAACTTTGTAGAGTCTGACAAACATGACTTGTTATCTTAGCCTATCATTATGTATTTTAATTGACAGACAGAAATCTATAAGAATTAAATTGACATATATCAAGCATGAGAAGAATGTGTAATGGTCATATAAATTGTGATTATTCTGCAAGGAAAACAGAATTTTTGAAAATACAAATATTCAAATACATCATTTTGTTTTAAATGTTAACTTATTTATTTTGAGAGAGAGAGAGAGAGAGAGAGAGAAAGTGTGCATGAGGGATGGGCAGAGAGAGAGGGACAGAGAGAATCCCAAGCAGGGTCCATGCTGTCAGCGCAGAGTCCAATGAGGGGCTCAGTCTCAAGAACCGCAGGATCATGACCTGAGCCAAAACCAAGAATCAGCTGCTCAACCGACTGAACCACTCAGGCACCCCTTATTTTTAACTGAACATTTTAAAAATGGTAAAATTCTAGCACTAATGACTTATCTTTTTTTCTATGTGGTCTCTCTACTCTAAATTCATGATATCCAATCATGTAACACATATGAGCAAACTAAATTGTTTCAAAAAGTCATTTTAAGGGGCGCTTGGGTGGCTTGGTCGGTTAAGCATCCGACTTCAGCTCAGGTAATGATCTCACAATTCGTGAGTTCGAGCCCCGTGTCAGAGGCCTTGGTGCTGACAGCTCGGGGCCGGGAGCCTACTTACAGATTCTGTGTCTCCCTCTCTCTCTGCCCCTCCCCTGATCATGCTCTGTCTCTCAAAAATAAATAAATGTTAAAAAAAATTTTTTTTAATCACTTTAATAAGCCAATTCTGTTTCTAGTTGAATGTGTTCTACTATAATTGTAATAATGTCTTATTTGTCTATACTTACCCTAAAATTTGTTCCCCACATGACTTAAGGCAGTTTTAAATACATAAGTCATGTAAGGTAGAATAAAGGCAAAAATGTTCATCAAGAAATCCAAATGGAGAGAAATTTCTAAAAGAATATGTGCCAATATCATGAACTTAATACCTAATAGATTACATTCAATAAATGCTACAATTTTTAAATTGTAATAGTGTTATTTTCCCATTGCATTTGCAGTACAATAGCAGTTATATTTCCATTTCCATATTGTGTCAGATATGCAAGATGCCTATATTTGCAAAACAATGTACCTCTAGTACTCCTTGGGTCTCCAGGTTCAAAATTGCAACTACCTATTCTACATCATTTCTTAGATGTCTAATAGACAATTGAGACATAACATGTCTAGAAACAACCTTTAGATTTCTGTTCTCATCCATCTACCAAACAAATCTGCTCCTTTTTAATTCTTCTACAATTAAGTGGCTGAACTTTGCTCTCAGGCCAAAAAATTTCCAGGGCCCTTATCTTTGTTTTATAATCCACCTCCATCTATCAGCAAATCCTTCCTTCTTACTATATTTTCCTAAGTACACCCAAGTTTCAACTTCCAATAATGCCACCTTCACCCAATCAATTTTGATTATTACAATTATAGCCTATCCATTCTGCTTGCTTGCATTCTTGTTCCATCTAAATATTTTCCTACATAGCTCATTACTCATCTGTCCACAACAATAGGTGCCTAGCCACTAAAAATCAAAGCCCTTAAAATGGCTTCCACTGACCAAAACAATCTGCCCAGACTACCTTTCATTACCTCATCTACCTATCTTCATTTTACCAATCACACAAGCCAAGATCTTCCCAATCTCATTTTTGTTCTTGCTGGCCACTATGTCTAGAAATTATCTTCCCCAGACACCCAAGCATCTCACTTTCTACAGGTCACTGTGCAGATGTAACCTTACCAGAGAAACATTCCCTGCCACTTTACACTTTAGCAGGAACATACTCTCTTTTTATGTTCCCATTTCCAGTAAGCAAGACTAGGGGAAAGAGTTAGCAGAGTTATTTAAATGAGAAGCTATTTTTTAAACCTAAGAAGTTCCAGGCATATTGCCACAATATCAATTTTTATAACTGAGAGTAACAGTTCCAAAGAAAGACAAATGCAGCAGTAGGGGCTGAAGTCAAGCAAAAATAGAGAATTTGGAAGTAATCTGTGATAAAAAAGAAGTAAATCATGTTGACCTTTGTCGTGAACTTGCTAAATCCCTAGAAGGTGGTTCTGAGTTGGGAAATGCCATATTCAAATGCACTTATAATTTTGAAGAAATTATTTATGCTAAGTATGTTGTTATACTTGCGTCTTTGTTTCCAATGTCATTGGCAATTTAGACAGCCATTGTCATAATAAACTTACTCTACTTACCTTCCTTTCTACAGTGTGCATTTGTACTCACTAAAACAGTTTAAAAATAAAGATTTAATCCCTGATAGTTTCCAAATATATTTTCTGACATATTGATCTTTGCTATTTCCTAAATATAATTTTGTATTGTTATAATTACTTTTGTCTTTTCCTCGATATCCCATATCCATTTTATCTTTTTTTGTTTCCCTAGCAACATTTGTCAAAAGATTTAAATGACAACATTGGGAATAATGTAGAAGGTTTTTCGTATTTTATATAGAAGTGTCTGCTAGGGAAATAGCAAAGTATCTCATATTTTACAGAAACATTGCCTACCAGAAAAACAAAAACAAAAACAAACAAACAAACAAACAAAAACTTGTACCTTTTTATCCTTGATTTCTAAGTGTAAAAAGCTCAGATACATGGGGGCACGTGGGTGGCTCAGTCGGTTGAGCATCCGGCTTCGGCCTCAGGTCATGATCTCTCAGTTTGGGGGTTCGAGCCCCACATCAGGGTCTGTGCTGACAGCTTACAGCCTGGAGCCTGCTTCAAATTCTGTGTCTCCCTCTCTCTCTGATCCTCCCCTGCTCATGCCATGTTTCTCTCTCTCCTTCAAAAATAAATAAAAACATTAAAAAAAAATTAAAAGAAAAAAGGTCAGATACATGTTTGAAACTGGAGAAATGTCAAATTAAAAATCACTACAAAATGTTACTTTTTCTGATCACTTTAATGCTACTGAATGTACTGTAAGTGACTTCAAGAGATTACTGAGTGTTCAAAGTTGCTGATCCACTGAACTCATTTAACATACTGATGAGGAACTTCATATCTTTTGTTATTGGGATCTATAATCTAAACAGATTCACACACACACACACACTCACACACTCACACACACATATATATATCATAATTATGATATATTTGGACATTTGCTATTTTCCAATGGTCATAATGGTCCTATGTTCATTAATTAAATATAGAACAAGATTGTCACATACCTAGTTTGCATAATTAGTAAATTGAAGTTATCTGCGGGTTAGAGAATACATTATTTAAAATATAAAAAATGTTACTTTTAAAATGTTTAGAGTGACACAGTCAGTGAATATTTTCTAATTCTATGGTCAATCTGTAGATAAAATTATGCTAAAATATAAGTGCTGTTATTGAGTTAATATAAACCTATAGGCATACATTATTAGAATATTGTAAAATAATTTTCATATATTTTAAAATAAAAGTAGGGGCGCCTGGGTGGCGCAGTCGGTTAAGCGTCCGACTTCAGCCAGGTCACGATCTCGCGGTCCGTGAGTTCGAGCCCCGCGTCAGGCTCTGGGCTGATGGCTCGGAGCCTGGAGCCTGTTTCCGATTCTGTGTCTCCCTCTCTCTGCCCCTCCCCCGTTCATGCTCTGTCTCTCTCTCTGTCCCAAAAATAAATAAACGTTGAAAAAATAAATAAATAAAAATAAAATAAAATAAAAGTAAACAAAATAATTTGAGGTTATGTTGCTTTACATGATTTTGAAAATTAGAATTTTTCCCCTTGTACATTGTCTTTTAAAATTGATGGAACTCTGTTGCTGCTGACATTACTATTGCTTGAACTAGGTGAATAAGTATTTACAAAGTTTTATAAATAGCAACCTAATCTGCTTTTCTAATTTCACTAATCATATTTACTTAGCAGTTTAATTTCTTTTTGCAAATATTAAACTTAAAAAAATACTGAAGGCATTTATATAGTTTCACATTTTAAAAGTATTAATTGATCATTTTCACTTGCTAAATTTAGGGGACAAGAAGATTCTTATAACAGTTTGGCATACAATACACAACGTAAGAATCACTGTTCCTAGATAAATTCAATCTCCAAATGTAATGATTTTTCTAGGTGGTAAAATTATGTAATAAATGTAAAAACATATTTTACTTTTTATTCTCGTCTTCTAAAAAGCATAGGGTGGATATGAATGGGGTTAGTATAAGTATCTGGACACAAAATGACTATTAAAATGGATATAATTAATATGAAAGTTTTATGAAGTTTATACAAATATATAGCAATATACATATTTGTGGTAGAACAGCAAAAGAACCCTTGGGGTAAAATACAGATGCTCATTTTAAATCTTGATGCTATTTCTGTGTGATAGATACATTGTCTTCTGAAATTTTAATTTCTTAGTTTAAAGTTAGCTTGATTTGATTGGATCACTAACTCTAAACCAGTGGATATTTCATGGATGCATCTCAGGAATTTCCCTGAAGCTACATGCAAAATTTAGTTTGTATGTGCATTTTTTTTTTTTTTTTTTTTGGAGAGGAGTTCATAGCTATTATTAGAATCTCAAATAGTTAGGGACTACAGAGAGAGAGAGAGAGAATAAACAATTTAAAATAGATTATCATATGGTCCTTTTTATTTCCAAATTTCTGTTATTCAATTTAAAATGGAACCCATACACTCTCTCCATTTTATATATCATTATTGTCAAGGAATATACGTAAGCCTGTTATAAATAATTTGCACAGGGAAGAAAAATATAACTTAAACAACTTGAAAAACAAACCTTGACCTGGAAACAATTGGGTGTCTTTGTGTTGTGAGAAGCATACTGTTAATATCATTGCCAAACAAAATAGGTAAATTTATCCTGCTAAATTTAGCTTCTAGCCCTTAAAAGAAATAGAGGGGAAAAAAAAACAGAGGGAGCTGGAAAAAGAACACACATGAACACCCCTCAAGGATTGTATAATTAAAGAGCATGTTGCTTATAGAGAAACGTCAGCCTCACCAGCATTTGTTGTTGTCTTTTGGTCAACCTCATAGCTATGATTGTCTGCAAAGAAGCACCAGGGAAGGAGAGACTCATTCAGTGGATGCCAACAGCAGCCGTGCTGTTCATACACTGCCTGGTAAAGCATCACAAAGAATTGTATTATTTGCCATTTTCTATTATGTCCATCTCAAATTTTCACATAGAGTTTCATTTGGCCCATGGTAATGAAAATACTCCTCTCTTTCCTTCAAAATGTGTTTTATCGTGAAACTCAATAGGATTTAGTGGGGGGAAAAAGATACCTTATTGTCATAGAGCCAAGGATGGAACTGCAAATCTGCCTCACTAGCAAATAAGTAGTTTCTTTAATATACCTGAGTCTCCATCACCTATATCTGGAAAAGGGTTGTCTTTTTACCTACATTGAATGATATAATGAGTATTAACTGTGATAACGCTTGTAAGTGTTGGCATGGCACATGGCATGTAATAAATGATTAACAAATTGGATATCATAATACATCACATATACAATTGGAAATTGGAAGCTTTCTACAATTTATTATAAAACTCTGAACTAAGATGGCTTTTATTATCCTTAGTTATATAAGTAAATAATAGTCAATTAAACTGCTAGTAAATTAATCTTTGCAAATCACTTGCTTTTTTAGAGGAAATACATTCAGAGTCAGATTCTCATGTGTATACAACATGTGTTATGTTCACACACTTACAGACCATAATGCAATGAACAGTAAGACCTTTATCAAGGTGATGAGCTTTATCAAATACAGCAACTTGATTTTACAAGAAAGGAATTTATATACATATGCACTGATACGATTCCCCAACTAAAATGAGAATAAATCACAAAGGTAAAAAATAATATTTTTCAGCACTTTGAAAGTCTTCTAAAAAGAGGAATATAATATATCAGGTCTGGGTTGTTATCATTTTGAAACATCTGGTGTTTCCTTTACATTCTTTTTATTTCCTATGTTTCAACTGAAATTCATCCATTTATCTAACTTCATTAGGTGTGTGTGTGTGTTCCAGGTGTGGTGGCAAAATGTGTGCATAAGTGTATCAAATTTTGGTGTTCTTTGGTGTCCTTATTACACTCTTTGTTTTCAAGACAGTTAAAAAATTTGGACACATTATATTGTATTATTTCAAAAGAAGTAACAAGAAACAACATTTTGATCTCTTGGGTTTGTTATTGTTGTTGTTCTTTTGTTTTATGATAATAAGAGAGATTATTTAATTTCATTAGAGATATAAATCACAATATCTGCACGAATTAACTTCTACTAACATGCCTGACAAAAAATGTTCCATAATTCATTTCTGAGTGTTTTTTTTTTTTTGCATGTTTTTTTTTTTTATTGTTGTTGTTCCTTTAAGTGTATTTGACCACAAAGATGACTTCTCAGTTAGATTATGTTGTGGACATTTTCTATAAATCAAGCTAAAACTTTAGCTCCCCAGTTGTAATGAAAACTTACCTGAATCATGTGTGCTAAAATGACATATAAAAAAAGAAGAATTGGGCTTGAGTACTCTGTGAGTAGAAAAGAAACATTTAAGTCACATAAGCCAAACTACAAACCGTAACTTTTATTATGCATTGTAAAGATAATCATAAGGGAAATTTAAGTTACCTTTCTAAAAATGGTATGAGATAATGACTTTTAATCAATACTCTGCCATCTGGAAATCCCTTGTAATAATCAGTTACTGCAAAAGTTAAGTAATTTCCCCATTTCACTTTATAAACCATCCTGTAATGTCTTTGAATTTAAAAGCGCCCATTTCATGAACTTTTACTCTACTTTAGTAAAAGTGTATATACAATAAACTCTCACTAAATACTATTTAGTGATTTGGTGGTTATAATTTTGCTAATTCTGGATTTTTGACACGTGATAAGATGAATTATAAAAAATGATGTTGTTGTAATATTTAGCAAAACTAGTAATACCTTTTTTTTCAGCCCAGAGCATATTGTATTAAGCCATGTGAATCAAAGTGAAATCTGTTTGCTAAATCTCCGTCAAGTATTATGGGTACACTCAGACTTCCATAGCCTGAATAACTAATGAATAATAAGTCCTTCTTTGCAAAGTCAGATGTTTCTGATTATTTGCCTTCAAAAACAAAAAGAAAACAGAAAAGAGGAAATAACAGGGTTTCTGGCTAATATATTTTTTAAAAGAATAATTCTTTTGATGTTACGCAATTATGTGTTTTAAGATAGAGCTCGACAAGTTTAAGGAACAGACTGACCTGTCTTGTAACAAATCTCTTTAGTTACTTTACTTATGTGAACAAAGTTTATCAACTTGAACAAAACTTAAAAGAGAAAAATAAGAGTATATCTGACATGGAATTCTATCTCATTCTATTAATAATCTATGGTCACTCACAGATGCAAGAATGTGGGGGGAGCCCCATTAAGTGCATTAAGAGATGTATGTTCAATAACATTTTATTTCTTCTTTCATAAAATATGCAATATATTTAAGGTATTTTGAGAAATTTTGTATTACTAGTAGTTGAAATGATTTGTTTACCAGAAGAAACGTTTGTAACACTTGGAAACTTAAAGCAATAGTAAATAAAATAAATTTATAATTTCAGTTTATTTATAAAATTTTGACACTGCAAGTCATAATATGTTTACCAACAAAGGACTTCTAGGCATAAAAATAGGTAAAACTCTCATGGCAAAGGTGAGGGGATGGTAGGGTATAAATACAAGTGCAAAAAAAAATGGAATAAAATTTCCTACTGAAAAAGAACAACTTGTATGTGTATATTTTTGGACAGATTACATAGTATAACAAATCATTATGAAAAAGTATTTTTATTGATATATTTTATTTTGTGGATGTGATAACTTTTTTATTATGGGATTTTTATTAAATCTGCAATTATTCAAACTCTGATAATGATTTTTTATATTTTAACTTAAAGGAGTTGGAAGGAATACATGGTTTTTCATATTTTTTATTGGCCAAGTGCTCTTGTCTACTCGGTAACTCCAGTTCAATGGAAGGGCTTCATCAAAAGTTTTCTAAAGAATTATTTTCATTTGGTTGGTAGAAAATGTGATGGAGACAATAAGTTTTGCTTGTTCTCCCAAAGTTTTCTATTTCTTCTCAAGAAGGAGCCAGTACTTTGTAATTCTAAGAGTCAGGTTTTCTGCGGAACTAAATTAAAAGCTCTTTGAATTCAGGGTTTCCTCTCCCAGACACTCCTAGAGGTAAGACCATCGAGGAGTTTGATGGCAGCCAAGAAGAAGAGAGATTTGCTTCCCAATGTGTGGAAAAGTCAAGTGTCAGTAGCTCCCTGGGTGACCAAATCCAGCACCCCACTCTGCATAGTGCACTGGAGAGTTGGCATGACCCTAAAGCTAGGACGACATGACACATTTGAGGAATACAGACCTGAACCACAGGGCTGTTCCAGGATTGCAACAAACTGGCAGTGCCTCTTCAATTAAAGGGACTTGCTTTGCTGGATGAACAAACCTATAACCAGAATAGCAGCTAAGAAGTCGTGCTTCACAAAACTACAAATTTAGCACAGCCCTGGGAAGCAAGAGAAGCCCCAGCAGTGGCTAAAAATGAATGTCCTACCAATCGGACAGATTAAGGAATGAAAGATTTTATTTAAGTTACTTAAGGGGAAAATACTTAATGCAAATATGTATATTTCTTGCAGGCCAGAGGTTGTGCACTAAATATTACATTTATAACATGAATCTTAGGAACATAAAATCCATGATAGAATTTGGGAAATCAGATTTCTTATATTCCTCAATAGAAAATATTACTTTAAAAACCAGAACCAGTGATAAATGAAAATAGCCATAAATTTTTCAACTTAGGAGGCTTTTGTTATCATATAGTAGTTTTATTTGTGATAAACTGAAAAAGGGCAAACAATTACACATTTGACAGCTGTAAGTCCCTCCAAAACACATGGCTGCCCACTCAGTCCTGCATTTGGAGAACAAAAGCAGCCATAATTTAGAAATTCCTTACATTAGCATAAATTGAGTCCTTTTTTTTTTAGAGAAACACAGTAGACTTGATGCTTAATAATTTGCTTTTTTGTTTAATTTGTTAATATCAAACATAGACCTTCATACTTCTTAATGATTGCATAGAACTCCATTTCGTGGTCGAACTGCCACATGTGCTGAATTCCATCTTGAAGGATAAAGAGGTTGTTGGCTGCTGTTGTCTTTCATTTTTCTTGTTTTTTTTTCTCTTTTTGACCACCTAGAATATTTTATTTTATTTCATTTTTCTTTCTGCTTTATTGAGATACCATTGACATATAACATTATGCATGCTTAAGTTATACAGAATGTTAATTTGATAGACTTACATATTGAAAAATGATTACCACCATAGCATTAGCATTGACACTTGTTAATTACAAGTTTCTGTCCTATCAGTGAATTTCACCCACTATTTCTGTCCTATCAATACACAGAACTGGATGCCTCTAGTTCTTATATTTTGCCTCTGTATTTCTTTGTAGACTTCAGTGTCTGTAAGACTAAAAGACTTTTCCATAAGACTAAATTATTTCTTGTAAATGTACCTGATTTAAAATGACTAAAATTCAAAGTGATATATCACACACCTATATGCATACACACATACATGCAGGATAAACATTGCAGTAGGGAGGCTGCTGGTAAAAAAGAGTCTGGGGCATCTAAGCTGATTGCTTTGGTATTTCTCTAGAAGTTTTACAAAAGAACGAGTATGTTTTTTGTTTGTTTTGTTTGGGCAGATTATTCCTTTGACCATTAAAGTAGATCTCAATAAATAACTGACAAAATTTAAGCAGTTAGTATGAAACTGTGTCTTTAGTTAACCAAACCTTGAGATTTTTAGTTATAATCCATTTAGATGTAGAGCAGTATCTTAGAATTTTATCTGTATATTTGAAATAGTCGATCTTTTTAGAAGTAATGAAATAGCATTAACTTGCTTATTAGTTAGTCCTATGTAAAATTTCAATAAAAATTATATTCTACTTTACCAGGGTTTCTCAACCTTGACACTAAGTTTCCCCCTAGGGGAAAAAAAAAATTGCTCCCATTTGAGAACTGCTGTGTTATATCAATCTGTGTTTGCAGTAAAATTATAATTTATTTATAATTTTGATTATAACAACAATCTAATTTCATTCTAAAATTTATTTTATACATTATTATTCACAATATAGACAATAAATGTATGGAGTCAATAAATGCAGAAGTTCAATAAAAAAACTAATCAGTAATATATGGCCAAATTGTGTCTGAAAATATATTTTTTTGAAAATTATTTTTAAAACTGTTTTTACATCTTGAAAAGGGCAGATTATTCCTACTACTCTATTATAGTATGAATTTATAAATGGGACTTTATAAATAAGATTTGCCCAGGCCAGTTGATTGGGCCCAAACTTCTATTCTATTAGTTCATTAAAATGGATTAAGGAATGCAGAAACAAAGCATTCATAAAACTTCAAAAGAACAAAATAAAAGTGATGAGATTGCCTTACAAAGTCAGGTTTTTCCAACATTTTGCCACTCTGACCTAAGAATTATGGCTAAGTGAACAAGTATATATGTATGTTAGCAGTGGGCATGGTTTCATTGTTCTGTTATCAAATTTATCAGTAAAATTTTTTTAAAAATTAACATTTATTTATTTTTGAAAGAGAGAGACAGAGTGTGAGCAGGGGAGGGGCAGAGATAGAGGGGGACACAGAATCCTAAGTAGGCATCAGGCTCTGAGCTGTCAGCACAGAGCCCAATGAAGGGCTCAAACTCACAAACTGTGAGATCATGACCTGAGCCAAAGTTGGGTGCTTAACCGACTGAGCCACCCAGGTGTCCCATCAGTAAAGATTCTAAACTTTTTCATCATAAAATACACACACACACACACACACACACACACACACACACACACACATATATATGTATATGTATATATATGTATATGTATATATCATGGCACCAAATAAGGCTGCCATGGACAAATCAGTCTAGAAAACCTACTTAATTCTTAATTTTTTAATGGGTTTTATCTTATATGTTTAAGTTATGTTTTAGCTCTTGATTTGCCAAAACAATGATAGTTAAAACATAGCAAATTCTTTTACATGCTTTTCTTTACAAAAAAAGAAAACACAAATGTATTACTTAAAATCTCATTTGGGATCATAGATGAATAAAGGAATTCTATCCAGAAATAATGTCTTTAAGAAAAAGAAAAGAAATATTTTACCTAAAACAATTTATGACTCAATTGAGTAGTAAACTCAGTTTTATTTTAGAGTGAACTAGAAGAAAATGTAGTAATCCTTCTTTATTTAGAATCTCAACCATTGAAGAATTCAAAGAAATTGATACATATTTTTTAACATATCATCTCAAGCTAGCTAGCTAGAACTGACATTCTCTCACAGAATGTGAATTAGTGTTTGTTGACTGAAGACAGACTGATCTACTCCCCTTTTAAAATCTCTGTTTCGATATACACCCTACCTCAGAAGTGGCTTTGTAGCTACTGCCATGGTCCAGACTGTTGTGCACCTCAAAAGTAAGTTTTCTAAAATAATCTTATTTTTATATTTGTATGCTCCACCAAATGGAGCATACATTAAGATGCATACCATTGAAAAGGAAATAAAAGAGTTTGGTTTGAATAAGTAATACTTTCAAAAAATAAAAATCTCTCTCTCTCTCTCTAGAGCTATACACAGAACATAGATATTTCATAATCAAGTTCAACAACAGGTAAAACCTATGTTCTTTTAGCTATTCGCATTTATTGTATGGTCTCAATTCCTATATTTTCTGTCCACAGTATTGACACAGAAGCATGATTATATCCTGAAAGGTTTTCTACATTAAGTAATTAATCAATTAACTCACTAAAGTGTCTTCACCATGTGCCCAGCACTCAATAGTTATAGAAGATCTGGTCTTAAGATACATTTCTCACTCAATATTAGGAAATTTCCTTTGTCTTACAAAAACCAATGCAAAATGCCATAGTTATACAGAACCCACTTTCTAAAACACAAATTTGACCAACATTTTGAGTTAAATGTATTTAGAAGCACTGTATAATTTTTTTTGGAAAAAGCACAAAGTTCATAGTTTAATGCACAAGACCATTAATGTTCTAAGTTTGTGGTTATGCCCTCAACTACTCACCTAAATGCCCTCTTCAGTTTCGTTTTTGGGCTATCTCAGTCCTATTGGATACTATTAATAACTTGATTTTCCATAGACATTTCTTATAAATAGAGAAAGTCAGGGGGATTCTTTTCAGGAAATGAGAAAATTTTAATGCCTGTGTTTATCAGCACCACCTATCACATGTATTATTTCCTTTCCGGATGCCTCTGTCATTGTCCACTAATTCACTCATATATTTTTTTTTGTCTTTTTCTTTTTCCTTCTTTTTTCATTTATTTTTATTATTTTGAATGTATCTTCCTTCCCCAGCGAAAACATTGAGGATGTACAATAAAGAAGCTTATAAAGTCAGGTACAGAACACTGGCACACTCTCAGGAGTACACATTCCTCTTGACAATTCTAGTAGACATTCTACCATAATAGTTACACTTCTGAATTTCAGTATAATTTATGATGTAAGAAATTAGAAGTTGTTAACAGGAAGAGACTTTACAATTGAGGATTCTGATAAAAGAAAGAACATAATGAATTTTTTTCTGTTTTGAAAGTCTTGGAGTTTTGACTATTTGATCCAGGTAGTCCGCTTTTAATTATCCATGTTAAGTGGATTAATGCTATGGCTCCCCTAAATAAAAATGCTAGACAGTTCATGAAATATGACATATAGCGTGGTGCTATTCCAGGAAAACAGCTCATTTGTTTTGTGCATGCTCTGAAGGTGATCATGCATATCATGCTAAGGAAAGAAGGTAGAGATATTAATCCTTTGGAGCCAGGCAGTTATTACAGAAGAATAGGCAGAGGAGAGGTAGAAGTAAATAATGCACATTTATAAAGTGCAGAGTTACTTATATCTACTTCAGAAATATCAAATTGATCACAAGCTTTGAGAAAATAATATTATTCTAAATGGTCCTAGGAACCCTTGAATATTTGGTCTAGTTTCCATAAATTATTTCAATGGATGAATGAAAAATCCCTAATCCAAATAGAGCATGGTTTCCCTTTACACAAAATATATTCTAAATGGTCTGCAATCATATTATTTTTATACCTAATAACAATTGCTGTAATACATAAAAATTGATGTAACATGGTTTGAGATCCTGGGAAATGACTCTTGCTTATTACATTTTGATATTTAATGTCCCTTCACTGTTACCTGAAACTGGGTTCACCTCTTGGTGGGTGTTGAGCCAAAAGACACAGCCAAACCAAAGAATAGGAAAAGGAAGGGTTTTACTTGCAACAAGTAAAAAGGAACACCTGGGATATTCCCCAAAGCAGAGTCTCCTCAAAGAACAAAAATGGGGAGGTTTCAGGGTAAAGGGCCATACATATTCATGAAGGGACTTTCCCAAGAGGGATTTCAGCATGGAACTGGGGCAAAGTCACCTTAAGGTGACTAGTCCAGGTAGAAGTCAGGAGGGCCAACAAGGGTCTGCCATCATCAATACTCTGGATTTAGTCATCTGGTATCTGGAGTGCTCAAAGGGGTTTAGATCCTACAAAGATAACTCAAGAATGCACTTCAGGTCAATCTTCACTTTTGAGCCAGCACTGGGAGTTTTACCACTGATTTATTGTCCTTGATAGGATTAGCCTATCTCCTGGCCTGATAGTGGCTCTTTGTTCTTAAATGTTTTCACAAAATGGCTGGCTGCCTAATCTGACTTTTCTTATGCCAAGAAAGCTATGTCTGTCTTTCTTTTTCTGGGGACCCCTAACTCTTTCTGCTTACATCACCTTTAATGGGTCATGTTTTAGTTCCATTTATGTTCATTACAGTCATGAGTTTCCATTATGTCATATTTTTTTTAAACTGTCAGCCTAGATTCCATCACAAAATAATTTCAATATGTGGCCTCTTAAAACACCCTTATGATTCCACCTCCCAGGCTTCCTTTCTCAAAGTTAAATTAATATGTGAAATTATTTGACACAAGTCATGCAGTGAATTAGTGAACCAGGCCTAAATCTATGACTCAGATTCCTGATTCATTTTATCTAACCTTTTAAGCAACACTTAAATACTTTAAACTATTTTTTTATGTTCCATCCCTTATCAGAGCATTCTACTAGTTATCTCCCCAAACATTATCTCTTCTCTATCATTAAATGCTGTAGCTAATGACTACTATCTCCAAAAGCTATGTTTTACTGTTTTTGAAGAGAATTCCTTTGTGGTTATATTTGATTTTCACTGCTGTGACCTTGTTCTTTTTATCACAAATGTATTAGCCGTCATAGGTCATTTTATACCCTTTTTAACCAAATGTATTGCTGCCTTTATAATTTCTTTCTATTGTCAAGGACATTTCTGAATGTCCTCAACAGTAATGAGCAGCCTTTATAAATTACTGAAATAAAAGTGTATATAAATAAATCCTTCCAGCTCCAGAATTTGCAAGTAGTAAAAAGACACAGAAACTGATTTTAAGCTATGTATATTATTCGCCTCAACATTTTTCATTTTATGTTTATATTGAGTAAAGTATATGACTACTTCCCGAAGTTTTCAGTGTATAAATACCAAAATGTATAGACATAAACAAATATTCCACAATCAATAAGAAGTAGAGGGTCAAGTAACTTAGGGTAATTTGTTATCCTTTAGCCTCAATTCACAGGCAAACCTAGAGCAACACGATTCATGCAAAATACAGTTTAATGGTTATTTTTTGGTATAGAAAGAAAAAATACGAAAAATTTGTGTAGAACACCAGTTTACAAAGTGTTTTCTTCTTTTTATTTCTGATGCTAGAATTTCCTTTTATTAATCTAAAACTGATTGAATTTAAAGATTATCCTTATTCTTTCCCATCTTAACTAAACAACATCCTTCCACTATCACAATATATACTCTCTATTCTATCAAGGCCGGTTTCTAGATAACTCCCCTACCAGTACACTATAGTGAATTTATGGTACTTTTTATCCCCAGGATCCTCTCCAACTGAGAACTTCTTTTTTCTATTTGAGCTGTCAATTTCACGGTCCTATGTTCCCAAGAACTGGGCTGTCCACTTGGCAAAGATTAGCAAATCAGCAAATCCTATCCACCTGGTCACACCATGTGGTTCAGGGATGTACAACCCAAGGGAGTAAATCAATCAGTAAATCTCCCCAAGATTTACCACACACACACACACACACACACACACACACACACATGTACTGTATGTACTATCTTTTCCATGAGATCATTAAACATAAGGATGATAGTAACCTTGGAGATACTAGTGACCTCTTTTTACTGTCACGCATAGCATTCTTGACTAAATAAAGTTAAGAAAAATAGGAACTCCTCTGTTCTGGAGAGGTACTAGGGCAAGTATTTAATATTGCTGACATACCAGCTACTTCGTGTAATAGCCAGTTATTCTCCAACCCATGTTATGGCATGAAAAATCCATAAAATCCCAGATGTCTTTGAGAAATTATAGGACAGGGGTATATGACATATATCCTAAAAAACAGAGACTCATAAGGCAGCTGTAGAAAGTACAAAGAGTCTGAATATTCTTCAAATGTTTATAATCTACAGTAATTTATTTTTTGTTATGAGATGTTTCTTTTTAGAAAGAAGTAACAATGGTTCAAAATGCTTCTTCACTGAAAAATCCTATTCCATGCTTTTGCAGAATCTAAATTTGTCAAACATTCAATGGAATAATAAAGAAAGAAAACTTACTTGAAAAACTTAATCTTATAAAAACATTTACTGAAGAAAACCACTCTGACTGGGAGCAAAAAGTAGTACCTGTGGAAATATTTGAGCTAAAATATTTACACATTTCAATACAAAATAATAGAATTAGGTGTATGTTCCATTTAGCAGAAGTGGCTCTGAGTTTACAAATTCCTTAGAACCTGTATGAGAGTATTTTAAAAATACAGTTTTCTACAGAAAAGTGTCCATGAAAGGTGCAAACAATTTCAAATTTAGAAACTAAAATGTAACATTAAAATATATTGTAGAGGGGCGCCTGGGTGGCGCAGTCGGTTAAGCGTCCGACTTCAGCCAGGTCACGATCTCGCGGTCCGTGGGTTCGAACCCCGCGTCAGGCTCTGGGCGGATGGCTCAGAGCCTGGAGCCTGTTTCCGATTCTGTGTCTCCCTCGCTCTCTGCCCCTCCCCCGTTCATGCTCTGTCTCTCTCTGTCCCAAAAATAAATAAACGTTGAAAAAAAAAAATTAAATAAATAAATAAATAAATAAAATATATTGTAGAAAACTTTATGAAAAATTATAATGAGGCTTTGATGGATAAATCTATGTGTCAACTTGGCTAGGCTATAGTGCCCAGTTGTTTGGTCAAACACTTGAAGTGGCATCTAGTCTAGATGTCACTATGAAGGTATTTTGTAGCTGTGACTATCATTTACAATTAGTTGACATTATGTAAGAGACATTATCATTGATAACACAGGTGGACCTTATCCAATAATTCAAATATTGGATGGATATTTAAGTGTTAAAATAGGCTTGCTGGAGAAGAAGACATTCTTTCTGTCTCAAGACTATAATATAGAAACCCTGCCCTAATTTCCAGTCTGATGGCCTGCCCTACAGACTCTCAAGCAAACTTCAAGAAGTAGTTGTGTTTAGAATGTGGCCTAGAAAACCTTATAGACATTTCCTATTTCCCAGTGTAAATTAAATGGAACAGAAAAATTCCCATGTCCTCAAGCATAGAAAGCTACAGCAGAAACTGGCCACAACTCAATAGACCAAAAGACAGGAACAAAGGCTACTTAGGAAAAGGCCATCCTCAGTTAGGCCCAAGGGGAAATAGATGACTGGGCTCATGGCAAAAGGGATAGATGGCATCTATTATCAGACTGAGCTACCTCCAAATACTTTCATAATATGAGAGACCCCAAAACTTAGATGTAACATTGGAAAGCTTAGAAACTGAAATCACTTAGATTACTATTTTCGACTGATAGCCAAAGTTATCATTTAAGACAGAAATTAAACTAACAGAGTTAAAACGTTTTTATGTTTACAAGTAGATACAATTTATGTAAAAACCGTATGCTCTACCCAACATGTACTCACAACAAAAATTCTCAGAAAATTTATTGTATAGAGGGGAATATCTGCAACTTCGTAAAAAGCACCTAAAAGAAAAAACCTTCAACAATCTCATATTTAATGGGGAGAAAATAGATACTATTTTACTAAGATCAGGAAAAAAGTATGACTGTCCTCTCTCATCACTGCTATTTAATATCATACTGGAAGACCCAGCTAAATCAATAAGAAAAAAAAAAAGAAAAAAGGAAATGAAAAGTATATAGATTGAGAAGGAAAAAATAAAATTGTCTTTGTTGGCAGATGATATAATGTCTACATAGAAAATCCCAAAGATTCAACAAAAAGTCTACTAGAATTAATAAGTTCTGTTAAACATTTAGAATTTAGAGTGAAGCAATTAATGATTGGCTAAATGCTTTTAAGTAAGAGGTTACCATATCAAAATACATACTTATGATATACATTATAAAATTATATGTAACTACCGCTATATATTTCTCATTAATGCATCATATTAATGTTTCAAATTGAAGTAGAATCATCTTAGTTTTATCATCAATTATATTTTTTTTTTTTAATTTTTTTTTTTCAATGTTTATTTATTTTTGGGACAGAGAGAGACAGAGCATGAACGGGGGAGGGGCAGAGAGAGAGGGAGACACAGAATCGGAAGCAGGCTCCAGGCTCCGAGCCATCAGCCCAGAGCCTGACGCAGGGCTCGAACTCACGGACCGCGAGATCGTGACCTGGCTGAAGTCGGACGCTTAACCGACTGCGCCACCCAGGCGCCCCTCATCAATTATATTTTTAACTCTGTAAGGATACTTAAGAAAATCTTCCACTTTTTCTTTCATCCTTTACCTAATAAGGGAGGAAAAAAATCCCAAGGAAAATACTAAGAGAATTTTGAAAAGAAACAAGTTTTGGCATTTTGACTGTACTAGCAAGACTCAGGTCTCTTCCTTTCATTCATTTATTTTTAATTTTTTTGAATTAAAAATTTTTTAATTTAAATTCAAGTTAGTTAATATACAGTGTAGTCTTGGTTTCAGGAGTAGAACCCAGTGATTGATCTCTTACATATAACACACAGTGCTCATCCCAAAAAGTGTCTTCCTTAATGCCAATCAACCGTTTAACCCATCCTCTCACCCACATCTCCCCAGCAACCCTCAGTTTGTACTTGGTATTTAAGAGTGTCTTTTGGTTTGCCTCCCTTTCTGTTTTTATCTTATTTTTCCTTTTCTTCCCCCATGTTCATCTGTTGAATTTCTCAAATTCCACATATGAGTGAAATTGTGTGATAGCTATCTTTCTCTGACTGACTTATTTTGCTTAGCATAATACCCTCTAGTTCCATCCACACTGTTGCAAATGACACGATTTCATTCTTTTTCATCGCCAAGTAGTATTCCATTGTATATATAAACCACATCTTCTTTATCCATTCATCAACTGATGGACATTTGGGCTCTTTCCATAATTTGGCTATTGTTGATAGTGCTGCTATAAACATTGGGGTGCATTGCCCCTTCAAATTATCCCTCCTTTCAATAAATACCTAGTAGTGCAACTGCTGGGTCATAGGATTATCTTATTTTTAATTTTTTGAGGAAACTCCATACTGTTTTCCAGAGTGGCTGCACCAGTTGCATCCCTACCAACAATGCAAAAGGGTTCCCCTTTCTCCACATCCTCGACAACATCTGTTGTTTCCTGGATTAATTTTAGCCTTTCTGACAGATGTGAGGTGGTATCTCATGTTGGTTTTCATTTGTATTTCCCTGATGATGAGTGATGTTGATCATCTTTTCATGTGTCTGTTAGCCATCTGGGTGTCTTCTTTGGAAAAGTATCTATTTATGACTTCTACCCATTTCTTCATTGGATCATTTGTTTTTTGGGTGTTGAGTTTGGTAAGTTCTTTATAGATTTTGGATACTAGCACTTTATCTGATATGTCATTTGAAAATATCTTCTCTCATTCCGTTTGTCTTTTAGATTTGTTGATTGTTTCTTTCACTGTGCAGAAGCTTATTATCTTGATGAGGTCCCAATAGTTCATTTTTGCAAATAGCCAAAGTAATGTTGAAAGAGAAAACCAGGGGCGCCTGGGTGGCTCAGTCGGTTAAGCGGCCGACTTCGGCTCAGGTCATGATCTCGCGGTCTGTGAGTTCGAGCCCCGCATCGGGTTCTGTGCTGACAGCTCAGAGCCTGGAGCCTGTTTCAGATTCTGTGTCTCCCTCTCTCTGACCCTCCCCCATTCATGCTCTGTCTCTCTCTGTCTCAAAAATAAATAAACGTTAAAAAAATTAAAAAAAAAAAAAAAAAAAAGAAAGAGAAAACCAAAGCTGGAGGCATCAGAATTCTGGACTTTAAGCTGTATTAAAAAGCTCTAATAATCAAGACAGTATGGCATTGGCACAAAAACAGACACAAAGATCAATGGAATAGAATAGAGAACCCAGAAATGGTACCACAAATAGAGGGCCAACTAATCTTCCAGAAAGCAGGAAAAAGTATCCAATGGAAAAAAGACAGTGTCTTTAGCAAATGGTGCTAAAAGAACTGACCAGTGACACACAGAAGAATGAAACTGGACCACTTTCTTACACCATACACAAAAACGACATTCAAAATAGATGAAAGACCTAAATGTGAGACAGAAATCCATCACAATTCTACAGGAGAAAACGGACAGCAACCTTTTTGACCTAAGTCACAGCAACTACTTACTTGACATGTCTTTAGTGGCAACTTCTCTTCATTTTAGTATTTGCCTCCCAGTTTTCTGTTCTTCAACTGTCTGCTGCCATCCAAAGTCCTGTAACCAAATGTACATGATTCCTTTTTTGGCTTTTCACTGGCATAACAAATGTTAAACAAACAAAAAAAGTGGTGTACAAAACTATGGGAAATTATCTTATAAATACTGAAATATATAAATATGATCCAATTCAGAAACTGTATATTTCTGATCTGCTTTCAAGAAACTTTAAATGCATTAACTGCTCCCTACCAGGAAATTAAAAAAAAAAAAAGTGGAATAAATGGATGCAGTATACTCCAGTGAGATGAATTTCTGGTACATTATAAGTAGTTATTGAGGATAATGTGAGATTCCTTGAGTGGAAAGTGAAACTCTTGTTACTGGTATGGCTAGGCATCCTATAAATATAAGCATTCAGATATTGTCCTCTGCCTCATCATTTCTACATTAAAAAGTGGGAATATTTCACCATTCCAAGCTTTAGTACAATGCTGAACATAGTAGCCCCTTGAAATACTTTTTTGATAACTGAATAAAACATCTAGACAATAATTGAGAAACAGATTATAATTAAATGCTGTTTACTTACAACATTATCTTCTATGATTTATGGCAGCTACTAAAAGCCACTGATTCCGAGATCGTATCTCCAAAATAATCAAAAATGTAATCAAAGGTTATGATCTAAGCAGTGAATTCAGACATGGAAAGAGTGATAAGGGCATTAAAATAAGTTGTTAGTGATAAATGTCACAGTGCCCACCCACTTCCTCTTAAAATATGTTATTATATTAGTTTCCTAGGGCTATCGCAGCAAACTACCACAAACTAAGTAGCTTATAACAACAAAAACATGTTGCCTCACAGTTCTGGAGGCTATTCTTTATGAGGGAAAATCTCTATTCCTCGCATCTCTCCTAGCTGCTGGTCATTTGCTGGCAATCTTTGTCACTCCTTGGCTTGTAGATGCATCACTCTAACCTCTGCCTTCATCTTCAAATCACCTTCTCCCTATGTGCCTTCCCATAGTCTTACAATGTAAATGCCTGTGTCTGTGGCAGAATTCCTTTCTTGATAAGAACACCATCATGTTGGATTACGTCACACCCTAACGACCTCCACTTAAAAAAAAATAGAATATTTATTAGTTTTTATACACTGTTACATTACTTTCAGGTGTACAATATAGTGATTCAACAGTTTTAATATCATCTTTTCTATACTTTCTAACCCTTTAACCTCTTGTATCCCCAAACTATGGTGCTACAAACATCTGTTCAACCAGGAATCTGCTTTCATACCCAGGTCTACTATTACTGTGGCTACTCTTTTTGAATTAAACTTTTGAATTTTATAGATATATCACTTAATAACTTTGACAATATGACTAATTATTCTTCATATTCTTTTACTATACTGTTTATTAGATATCTACATATTTTTACCACAAAAATAAGGGGGGAAAATGTGTCATGAACTCCCTCGAAATTCTATAGACTCTTTCAATTCTTTTAAGCAGATTAAACTACTTTGTACTCATGTTAGTTTTCTTTGTGTTACTTTACACAGGCATTTCTACTTCTTAATCATTTTAATTAAAATAAGAAATTTTAGGAAAGGGGCTGGACTAGCATAGGTGGCCATGGTGTCATGAGCCGCACCCACTGCGCGTGCGCAGAGTTTAGGACGGGCATAGTACGTGCTCCCTTCTGTTGGCTGCAGTCGCTGCCGCCAAAAACGAAAGAAATTTTACAGACTGCTCAGGTATTAGCTAATTCTAAGGCTAAGAAACATTTTGCGTTCAATGATGAATTTTAAACAGGTATGAAAAATAGTTATTTTTTTCCTATTGAGTTGAATTGCGGATAATGCTAATAAATGAATTATTAGACAAAAAAAACCTCACCAATTTATATGCTCCTTTTAAGGAAGAAGTAGATTTCCTTTCCACATCTGTACATGACTTGGGTTATTTTTATAATTTTTAAGTGAGTCTGCTTTAACTCTCATTAAAAAAAAAAATAGCATTGTATACCTTTTTTCAAATGTCTAAAACATAGTCTTACTGTTTTAAATATGAATCATATCATTCCCTTAGGACAAATATATTCTTGTTTCTGCAACCCAAATACCTTACCTGAAATGGCCTATGCTCACCTTTTCTACATACTTCTTAGTATTTCCTCCCCACTCATTGCTCATCAGACATTCTGGCCTTTCTGGTTCTCAAGCACCATATGCTGGGTCTTTTCTCAGGGATCCTGCACATACTGTTACAGGTTATCCTAAAGGAGTTGCGTTTGCCACTTTCCTGTTATTCACTTCTTGGTTCAAATGTCACATTCTCCTGGTAGTTCCTCCTAGGAAGCAGATCTAGGTTCTGAAGAAAAGATAGGAGATAGACACCTCACCATTTTCCATGTTCTCCGTCTCTTCAGTGCTCATCTGTTCTTTTTTAGACAAGGGTTAGGGAACAAAATGTATTTGTGTCAAGATTCTTGATAGACCAGCTTGCTGTTTCAGGATAAAATACGATATTTTACGACATGTATAGGAACAAATCAATGCGTACAACTTAAATTGTGATTAAGAGAAGAATGATTCAAGTCTACTTATTTTGAGAGAGAAAGGTGGGAGGGTTGGAAGGGCAGAGAAAGAGGGAGGAAGAGAATCCTAAGAAGGCTCTGCTCTGTCAGGGCAGAGCTCAACACTGGATCCTACGAACCTGCAAGAGCATGACCTGAGCCAAGCCAAGAGCTGTTGCTTAACCGACTAAGCCACGCTAGCACCCCAAGAGAGGAATGATTAAACTAAATATCAAAATGTTAATCACAATGAAAAATAATTATTATATTGTAAATAAAACAGAACACAACAGGATGTTTCTAGTGACTGTGTACAAGATGTAAAGGAAAGGAAAAAAAACCTGTCACCCACCTACAGTGTGATTAAAATAAAAATAATATTAAAAGTTCTGTGGATATGTCTGGATGAAAGAACTATAGATGCCCTTACTTTTTATTGCCTTTTGCTCAAGTTTTATTATAATATGCATTATTATTTAACATAAAACACACAACATAAACACTTAGACTTTCAAAATGTACTTCAACTCAAAATAGTTTGTATATTTCTGTCAATCTATCTAATAAATGTGCCTATATGTGTTTGCTTACTTAAGTTAAATGTTTCATTTTCATTCTGGACTTTATTCAAATAAATGAGTTTTAATTGTACACATAACATTTTGGAGTCTTTGTCATTTAAGCTCTAAAAATCTTAGATATTACTATTTTTTAACATGGATAACTATTAGTTAAAATGCATTTGCTTCATAGTCTCATGATTAATTCTTAGGAATGGTATTATATGTTCAACAATTGTGTAAATTTTATGGTCCTTAAAAACAGGCTCAATTGGACATTTCTCTTTAATACATGGCTTTGTGCTATTTTCTAACTTCAATTTCTACCCGGCTTTGGCTTGCCATCATGATGACTGACATCTTCACAATCTCTTCTTTATCACGACTTTGAGTGAGAAAACCCCTCTTGTCTGGAAAATTCTAAAAGTGTCATTTCTTATTTGAAATTTAGTATATGGTGCCCCTATATTATCCTTAATGTCCTATTTTTGGAGTACTACACATTATATTTTATCAACATGCATAGAGTTCCTTTGTAAAAATATCTTCCTGATATTTTAATGGTCTCAACTTTATCCCCAATCTCAGTTTTATGCTACCAACTCAATTTATCTTTATTTGTAAATTGACATTAAAATGTATTATTTTTATATTGTTTTCTTTTTTAATATTTATTTATTTTGAGAGAGAGAGAGACCACACATGCATGGGGAAGGGACAGAGAGGGAGAGAGAGAATTCCAAGCAGGCTCCACACCATTAGCACAGAGCCCGAAGCAGGGTTGATCTCATGAACCATGAGATCATGACCTGAGCGAAAGTCAAGAGTCAGACGTTTAATCTACTGGGCCACCCAAGCACCCCTACATTGCTTTCTGAATGACTATCCACAATCTCTTTTTTTTCTGCTGTATATTTTTCTTTCTTTTCATATAAATCAATAATTAAGATTGGAGGTTTTTATATTTGGTTCTTTCTTGCAAGCATCTTTCTAATCTTTATTTTCTTTTGCTAAAATAATGAGAAGTTACCATGATATGTTAATTGGCTCACTCATTTGGTGTTTATTGAGTTCCCATGTGCCATTTACTGTTCATTCTGAACTCATTTTAGTCTATGTTCACTACTGGTTTATAATTCAGTTTTTATACGTACGATTCTAAAACTTCAACATCCTCTTTAAATTGTTTCTTCATTTTCTTCCAGAATACTCACTTTTGGCACTCTCTTACTTACCAAATAATTATCTGACTCTATGTCAATCTTCCTGTTTTCTGTTATATTGGTAAATGTAAACAATTCAATATACCTGAGAGTATTATACAATTTTTTTCACGCTATGTGTAAATATTTTTGAGTATTGACATTTTAGGACCATCACTAACAAGAAGGATTTTTTTCTTCAAACAACTGTTTTAGATTTGAAAGTGAGATTTAGAAAGTGAGGAAGAATACTATTTGTAAATGTTTATGGGTAAGTTAGTGATTTTTTTTTTTTTTTTTGAGAGAGAGTTTGCTTGCATGTGCACACATAAGCAGAGGAGGAGCAGAGGGAACGAGAGATAGAGAATCTTAAGCAGGCTCCATGCTCAGTGCAGTGCTAGATGTAGGGCTCAGTCTAACAACTGCGAGATCATGACCTGAGCTGAATTCAAGAGATGCTTAACTGATTGATTGAGCCACGCAGGCACCCCCAGGAATTATCATTTCAAGATAAATTCAAAATCCATTTTCTTGGTAAGTGTACTCAATGATATGGTTCCTTATTATCATAATTTAGACTGCATGGAAAGAAATTCGATATTATTTCTTTCTCAGGGGCTTTGGGTTATTAGTATATTATGCCTTAGGATTTGAGAGATTGGGAATCTAGAGAGGAATAAAGCCAAATCCAAGGTATTTATAACCAGTTTGTAAACTCTTCATTATTTTTATCTGCTAGTCGTAATATGTAAACAATATAAAAGGAAAACTAGTCTTGTATACTTTCACAGATATTCTATGTAGACTGCAAGGCAGACCTTCAACATAGTTTATCTATAAGTAATTTCAATAGCACCTAAGCTCATATATGAGCATACACACACACACATGTACACACACACACACACACACACACACACACACTTGCTTTCTGAATATAAAACAACACATAATTTTGCATGACTACAAAACATAAAAATTGGAATTCAGTCTTTGTAAACAGTGTTATCACACTATAGAAAATTAAACTAAATAGTTGAATTAAATTAAAACCCTTATGTATTCTGTTTTCAAGAACACAGTTATATTTGTCAACTCACATCTTTCTTTCCAGAATCCAAAATAATGTTTCAGTTTGCTATGACTAAACCCATATGATCTGATGTTAAGAAATATTTTACTGGGGCGCCTGGGTGGCTCAGTCGGTTAAGCATCCAAATTTGGTTCAGGTCATGATCTCACAGTTCATGAAGTCAAGCCCCACGCTGGGCTCTGTGCTGACAGCTCAAAGCCTGGAGCCTGCTTTGGATTCTATGTCTCCAGCTCTCTCTGCCCCTTCCCCGCTTGTGCTCTGTTTCTGTCTCTGTCTCTGTCTCAAAAATAAACATTAAAAAACTTAAAAAATGTATTTTACTAAGTAAAGAAAAAAATTAACTTAAAACATCTAAGTTAAAAAAAAATTAGGATAACATAATTGGAAATGATGGATACAAGGTTTCCTAATGTGTCTTCTAAGGGATACTGCTATAGAGATGTGCTCCTTACAAGTAAGATAGAGGGGAAAGGAAAGAGAAAGGAAATAAATTTGTTAAAATATCCTGGAAATAAATGCACATCATAGGTATAAGATAGTATACTCATACCCTTCTAAAATCTGGAAGTTTAAAAAAATATTGAATTGTATAAAATCCATTTTTTTCTCTTGTTGAATAAAGAAGCAATACTGAGGAATATACACATCTTCCCAGTGCATATGACTCTTCATATATATCATATTGCAACAGATTCCCTTAACTGTGTGCAAAGAATCAGAACAAAATTACTGTCTTTGTATGCCAGAGAATCATTTGAGTAACAGATGGAAAACATTGTCTAGTATTCAGTGGCAATGAAAAACATTGCTGTTAATTCTAAGAATTCTAATAGTTTGCCAATATACTCTGAAATGAGAAGTCCTAGCTTTCTATTTGTAAAATTGGAATATAGTAATATTTTTTTACTAAAATGTGCTTATGATTAGTTTAGCAAATGACACTCTGAATCATACAATCATACAATAATGTAATTGTATCTTATAGGAAATCTTAATTATAAGGCTGATCACCTTTGCTATGCAAATGATTCAGGTAATCTAGGAAATAAAAATAGGAATTTCAGAAAATGGGTTACATTGCCTCCCCCAAAATTGGTATGATATAACCCACATCTAGGGAGTATAAATAAATTTTATTTAAAAAAATTTTTAATGTTTATTTATTTTTGAGAGAGAAAGAGAGACAGAGGTCGAGAGGGGAAAGGCCAGAGAGAGAGGGAGAGACAGAATCTGAAGCAGGCTCCAGGCTCTGAGCTGACAGCACAGAGCCCGATGCAGGGCTCGAACTCACAAACTGTGAGATCGTGACCTGAGCCAAAGTCAGATGCTCAACTGACTGAGCCACCCAGGCGCCCCTAAATAAATTTTAATAAGGGGGCTATACTCACACTCTACTAATTACATTATTTGTATCAATAATTCCACTGTATGTTGAAAGATATTATGGAAAACAGATTTGATGGACATACAAGTTTGAAAATTTCTGTGTAAACTAATTTATATAGGTTTTAATATTTCAGGATTTCATACTACATTTCATATGCTAATAAAAAGTTTTAATTTCCATAAATAAATTTATGTATAGAATCTTTCTATTTTTCCTACGATCACGTCCTAACGCAAGTATTATGATTCACCATTGTTTATCAATTCTATAGATATCTTAGGTTAGACAATTATTCTTATATTTTAGAATCAAAAATTGAGAAACAATTACATTTTAGTACAGAATGAAACATGGGAAAAAGATTTTGGGCCGCAACTATTTTAAGAAATAGACCATATATATCTAATTCAGCTCTGTATAAGATTTTATTATACTTAAGAAACAATAAATGCAATGATTATAAGTTATTTTTACTGTTAAATCTTCCCCTACTCAAACATGAGAGATACTGAAATATCACCCCCTATGGGAAAACCATTTTGATTCTCATTGTACAATATGAATGAGTAATCTAATTATTACTCAGTGTTTGCTAACATGGCAGTTCACTCAAGAGTATTGAAATTTTATTATAAACATATCTGACCTATATCTATTTCTAGTAAGCATTTATCATGTAGTAAGTACAAAATCAAACCTCATGGGATCAAATATTCTTAACATAATAACCAGAGGAAAGAAATCACCTAAGCAGGCAAAAAATAAAATGGAGTCTATCTCTAGAAATTTCAGTTATTTTTCCTTGTTCATTAGAATTTCTGTAAATTTTCCTTTTTTGTTGTTGTTGTTATTGGGATAAGTGAGCATTACAGTGCAAATGGTATATTTATATTGAAATAAATTGACTACCCAAACTAAAAGAAGGTATTAACAATCTGGGATTGGCTATAAAATAGCTCTAATTTAAAGGTAAGGTAGTTAGTCATAGAATTTAGCAGTTCTCCTATTCCTTAACAAAATTAAATATAAAATTTCTCCCTTCCCTAAAGCCATGCCTTGAATTCTTCCTGGACTATTACAAATTTGGTAAGGATGATCAGTGTTTTTGTCTATACACTACTCATTTGGGGTTTGAAAATGTTGAGGCACAGTGAAGTTAGTTCTAGACTGCAATTTTTAGTTCTCAGTTCACTTTTTAATTTTTTTTCACACTATTCCATTTCATTATTGAAGTTGGATAAAATATTTTGTGTTCTTGTTTCCTGCACCTGTCTGATGACTTTTTCTCATTTCAGCTTGAGATTGTTTGCTCTCTGTGATTTCAAGAGATCACTCTGTCTGGTTTTTAATATCATCCAGACTAATTCTAAATGATCTTCAAAAGATTCTTTTACTTTCCCAAATATTAAATGTTGATCTTTTCCAGAGTTCCACCTTAATCTCATTGTTTCCTTATGTTACATGCCTTTCAATGGTTATTTCATTTACATACATGATTTTATTTAACCAGTATATGGGGTAAGATACTGATTTGGGGGCCAGAAAAAAGGTGAGTTTTAATTTTTAACTTCACTTTCTTTAGCTGACGGACTTTGGACAAGATGCATAATCACTTTCTACTGGATGCTCTCCTTCCTTGCACATCAAAAAAACCAAAAAACAAAAGTGGGTAATTTTTAACAAATTACTGTTGACTTATCTGCTCAGCAACTCCTCCTCTATATTCTGGAATTTCCCCATTTTCTGACTTCATCATCTCAGTATCTTGGTTGATGGTACTACCATCTTCCCCCTTAACAAAACGCACAAAAAAATCATAGGCATTTGCTGAGCCAGCCCTTCTCCACTGCTACTGTTCATTTTGATGCTCAACTCCTGGCAGTTGAACATCTGTGTGCTGCAATTCTCCACACCACTGAAATTCTCATTTCTGCAAAGTAAAATGTAGAGCAACTATGTCAAAATGGTTTATAAAAATTCAAGACATCCAGATATTATTAATCTCAGAGCGAGCAGACTTTATTCTCAAGCACAATAATAAATTTATCTGATGGCTCATATTCTTCAAGTTTAAATGCACATTTTTGAGATCTCTAGTAAGAAGAAAGTTGGCCACTTTGCCCATGGTGATTCAGAGAAATCAGTATGTGTAGCCACAAGTTAATGCTGCCTTGAACTAGCCAACTAGCCTTGAACCAGACCTGCCCAGCAGAGTTGCAAACTCAGGAGAATGATTTTTATCAAGTCACCAAGAGTGAATTTATTTTTCGCAAGCAGTCTGAAAAGTCAGAGTTATAGCTTTCTTTAAATAATTCAAAGCAACTTCTTGAAATCATGCCAGAAGTGCCAATATAAATATCTGTAATGAAATGCCATAAAACCTTTCATTTGCATTCTTGGTTTGGACAATTCATGAATGACTGGGAAAGTTTATGACATGGTAATTTGCAACTTCGCAGTGGAACAAATTCAAACATTCACATTTCGGAAGTCTTATATGTGGAAAGGAGGCATTTATCTGGGAATTGAGCCTAGCTCGCTACACAACATCAAAAATTCCATGCAGTTTCCCTCTTCTACACATGTGTCTGCTCCATCAATAAATAATCTTAATGTGGGGCTGAAGGGCGTCACCTACAGATTTCATTGATAGTTTTTATGTACAAAATTTGGAAATTTGACCCTGACAATGGGCTTACAAAGCTGTGTTTTTTAATAAAGATAAGAATTTTAAGAGCCCTTCTCTGAAAATAACACACACACACACACACACACACACACACACACACACACACAAAACATGTGTTGGGGAAATTGTAGTCTAATGGTCATTAAAGGGTAAATTCAAAGTTAAAGGGAAAGAGATTTTTTGAAAATTTTATAGAAGTAAAAGAATACAATGTTATCTTTTCTAACACCTTTCTAATGACATCTAAAGAGAATATTTTAAAATGATAATTTCTAATAGCACTGTAGTGTGGTAACTTCTTTCATTATAAGTCTATACATTTTTCTAAGATAGTACTAGTTATAAAATGTGTATAAAGAACAGAAAGAAGGATATCATAGCTATTGGAATTTTTATGCTGCAGCACCAACAGTGAAAATTAAATATTCTTTAGAAAATGGGTTTTGGTATCTCTCTGTACATATAAAAATTGAGATTTCTAAAATGATGGTCATCAAATGTAAATAAGAGTCACTTCTGGGTGGTGTGATTTGGATGACTTGAAATTTTTTCTCCATAATTTTCTGCTTTGCTTAATTTTTTAAAAAAATGGCAATGCAGTGTATTTACTTAAATAACAATGAAAAATAACATAAAACCCTTTTTAATAGCTTTACATATTAGAAAGGCAATTCCAAGGATGATTTGAATGCTTTTGTCATTCACTAAATACAGTAGAAGCCCAAGTTTCAAGTCAACTGAGTTCAATACACAATAGTTTTTAACTGAAATGGGGATAGGGAGAAAAAGTTCTTAATGAATTATCACTTTTGACATCTCTTCTCAAGATAAAGCTGGACTTAAAATGTAATCTCAAACCCTGTTTTACATTTAAGATATTTCTATTCAGCTTTCATTTGTTGAAGGACAAAATAAATTAATTGGTCTAACCAGAAGATATGTATTCAATTTAAATTTGTACTTGTGATAACAATTATTAATAACATTGACTTCAATATATTGATCACCTAACATGCCAGCCATGTGTTATCTCATAGGTGAGTGGGTCTACATCTTAGAGCTGAAGAAAGAAAATGTTAGAGGAATAAATAATTTAGCAAATGTCTAAAACTAGTAACTGATACAATAATCGGAATTTAAATCCATGCCCACCTGACTCTTGCATGTATTATTATTTTAATATTTTCTTCTGAAATTAAGACAAGAATGGCTAAACTATATTAAGTTGTTTCTGTGTATGTTTTCTTGAAATTATTTCCAAGAATCATTGTCTTTAATCCATGCAAGTATACAAAGTAGATATTATTATTATACCCTTTTTACAGATGAAAATAATTACATACAGCTAATATTCCCACCAATGCCTATTGATATTCAATAGCATGCCTGTCTTACTAAAAAGTCACCACAGGGGTACTAGGTGTCTCACACACTTTATTGTCAAAGAATTCTTATTAGAGAAGTTTGTATTTGATACAGAATCCAGAGGAGAAGTCATTATTTATGATGACAGCTATGGGCTGGTGTATCTATATCTTCAGAGAATACATGTGGGATTCTGCCTGCAGGGATCAGACATCTTACTGATTCAGAATTATAGACTTAACTCTAGATGTATATACACTAATAGCATTTCTACTCTAAAATATTGCTTACAGATTCAAAGGTTATGAATCAAAAGTTGTATATGAAAACTACTGTTCTGAGTGCCATTTGAGGTTATACCTTAAATATCAGTGTATTAGTTTTTTGTAGCTGCTGAAACAAAATATTACAGATTTAAACTTGGAGTATTAAAATGACACAAATGTATTATCTTACAGTTCTGGAGGTCAGAAGTCTGAAATGAGCCTTACTAGCTGAAATCAAGGTGTTGGCAGAGCTTTGCTCTTCCTGGAGGCTCCAGGTGAAAGTAAGTTTTCTTACGTTTATCATCTTCCAAAATTTTCATATATTTTTTGTCTTGAGCTCTCCTTCCATCTTCAAAGCCAAAAATGGCCAATCACATCATTGTAACAATGACTCTTTTCTGCCTCCCTCTTCCATTTATTTGAACCCATCTGATTATATCAGGATTACTCAGATAATCCAGGACAATCCTCCCATCTCAAGGTCGGTTGATTAGAAACTTTAATTTCTTCAGCAACCTTAATTATCCTTTGCTATGTAACTTAACATATTCATAGGTTTGGGTTTAGGACATGGACGTTTTGAGGGGGACATTCTTCTGTTTATCACAATTGAGTATTAAAATAGACCAAAGATTAAGGTTTGAAATCACCAATTTTAACTGGATAACTATCTAACTTTTGTGATCTTGTGTTTGGGAAAATATAGTAAGTTTTTCCGAAGAAATAATGTATTTGCTGTGGTAGATCTTGTGAACGTAACTGTGACAATGTTTTGTGGGGATTCCGCTATTATAAATATGGAATGTAGCGTGCAGTTTCCAAAGTTTTCATTTCATAACATAATTATTGGCAAGGCAAATTGTGTTCCTGTTAAGGAAAAGTCTATTTTAAAAGTTCACAATATTTGAAGAGATAAAACACATGTCTGAATCCCATTTTAAGCCAATTTACACCTATTAGGATGTGTTGAACTGAAAAAGGAAGCATCCATATTTTCACTGTGTCAAATGCAAATATTTCCTGTATTTCGATGTTTCAGGGGTGAGAATGCTCCTCAGGTCAGCTAAATTTTACCACACACATGACTAATTACAGGCAGAAACCCATCAATGCCAAGGTAAATAATACTGATATCTGTTTCTTTATGAGATAGCAACAGGGAAATGGAGTGCCCCAGGGATGCCCATGTAAAATTGTAACCATTTTGTGGAAAGGAACACTTTATTTTCCTGATTCATGCAAGTGCATATGAGGGCATCAACCAGAATATTTACTGGCCAAACAGCTGAGATCCTAATCTCTGTTCTGCCTCTTTCTCAGTATCTGATGCTAGCAGTCAGCTTCCTCATCTTAAAAACAGAGGTAAAAATACAAACTTCAAATATCATCAGGAACTCGAGTTAAATAAGATTTGTTAGTTCCTCGAGAAACATTTATTGAGTGTCTACTCACTGGCAGGCAATCTTCTAGGAGTTAGGGATAAGGCAATGAGCAAATAAGAAAGACCTGCTCTCAAAGAGCTCACATTCTGAGTTGAAGGAGGACAGTACACTGATACATAAATAACATATATAGTATGTTTTATGGTAATTAGCAGTAAAGATGCACTATGGAAGAGGGATAGGAGTGCGGGGATATGGTCAAGTACAAACTCACTGAGAAGCTGATGCTTGGCAAAGACCTGAAGGAAGTGAGGAAACTAGATGTGCTATTACCTGGAGAACAAGGTACGTCCAAAGGGAAGAGTATGTTCAAATGTCTCAAGTGGGAAGAAGCTTGGAATTCCTAGGAACACAAAGAAGGTGAGTATAATTGGAGCAAAAAGAGTGAAAGAGTGCTTGACTCAAGGAAAGTATGAAGAACTAAATTGATACCAAACCAGAAAGATCCCTGGGCTTATGTTAGGGCTTTATTTCTACCTTAAGAGTAAAGGGAACTTAATGATAGGTAAGCATGGTGGTGCTATAACTATATTTCTGTTTTTATTAAAAATCACTTTGAGGGGTGCCTGGATGGCTCAGTCAGTTGACCATCCCACTCTTGATTTCAGCTCAGTCATGATTTCATGGTTCATGAGCATGGAGCTGACAGCATGGAGCCTGCTTGGGATTCTCTCTGTCTCTCTGTTTCTCTGTCTCTGCCTCCCTCTCTCTCTGTCTCTCTCTCTCAAAGTTAATAAAATAAAAAAAAATCACTTTGACTTCCACAAAGAGAATAGACACAGAGAGGGCAGGAATTGAGGAAATTGAAGAAGGTGGAGTAGTTAGTGAGCTGTTGGGGTGTTCTGAATGAACCTTAACAATGGCCTGTACTATGACTGTAGCAGGAGAGATGAAGAGCAGGAGACGTTGTCAAGAAAGAGTTAGGAACTAGAATGAGTAGGATTTGTTGACACATTAGATCTGAGATATAAAAAGGAAGCCACTGTCAAAGATGACCCAAAATTTGGCATGATTACTGGATGAGTGGTGGGGTCATATTCTTAAATAAGAAGTAGATGAAGAGCTAGTTTGGCAATTAATGTGGAGTTGGGGAATTGTGCAAGGGGATTATGAGTTTACTTTTGAAAAGTTTGCATTCGAGATGTGTGTGAGATGTCCAGGTTGCTGCTGAAAAAGAGGGAGTTGAATACACAGATGTGTAGCCACTGGTAGGATCTGGCCTAGAGTTGGAGGTTGCTGGAGTTTGAAATAATAAACAGCCAGAGAAATGGTGTCATCAGGGATCAGCCAGGCTTCGACTCAGGTCAACAAAAGGTGTTGGGAGAATATGTGGAGGAGAACATGAAGATCTGGGCACCTGATGGATGACTGTGACGCTGGAATGTGTTAAGACTCAGAGAAGAATTAGGAGGTGAAGTGAAGATCTGTGAATATACTGAGCCTTTAGGGGATGTGGAATGTTTCTAAGTTTAATTTACAATATTCTCTGTAAGATACTGCATGTTAATTTTAGAGACAATTTTATTTTGATATTCTGAAGATTTGCTTTATTATAACTCTATATGTTGATAATAATATTAACATTTTAACTAAATATATCAGAGGTAATTTAAGAGTAAGAATATGGTAATTTAATCTTATTCTATTTCTAGAAAAGTATTTTTCCAAATAACTATCATATATTATGTGATTTTTTGCATATTATATTATATTTATGCATTTCAAGTATGAATTTCACAAAGATGAGCTATATTTTTTCAAACTTACTAATAAGAAATGAAATACTTGTTGATAATATGCAAGAAAAAGTCAGTGATAATGGAGAAAGTACAGTAATATGTGTTTTCTTTTCCAATTAACCTACTTTATTGCAGTCTCATTTTTAAAGTAAAATGTTAATAGTTACTACCTACTGTTAATATTCATATCTAAAGTAAACCAATGTACATATCCATAGTAATCAAAAAAGTTACATCAAAGAGCCTTAGAATATTTACTGAAGTGACATTAAAGAACATGGAATAGTATTAATATGTCATAGAAGGAAAAGCTTTACCAGGCATTTGGCAGGAATATAAATCAAGAATAAAATGTGAAAGCTTGAGTGATTAAGGAAATAATTATTTGACTGAAAGGCTGATAATTTCAGGTCCTACATGATATGCAAAGTTTAAAAAGGGTCAAAGCTGTATCCAGCCATTAGAGAATTTCCAGAATCACTGGAATACCTAAGAATATGACAAAAAACTATAAAAATAAACAAGAGGCTAAAGGAAAATAATTTCATTAAAGGACTCATTTCAAACAATTTTTCAAACTTTAAAGGACTTGGAATAGAACGGACAATTTCATTAAAAGAAAATAGAAGGAGAAAATATATTTAAATTTTGAGAGAGGGGCGCCTGGGTGGCGCAGTCGGTTAAGCGTCCGACTTCAGCCAGGTCACGATCTCGCGGTCCGTGAGTTCGAGCCCCGCGTCAGGCTCTGGGCTGATGGCTCGGAGCTTGGAGCCTGTTTCCGATGCTGTATCTCCCTCTCTCTCTGCCCCTCCCCCGTTCATGCTCTGTTTCTCTCTGTCCCAAAAATAAAAAAAAAAAAAAAAAAAAAAAACGTTGAAGAAAAAAATTTTGAGAGAAAACAAAAGATATATTTTAGAGGATATAAAAATAAAAGAAAACATATCAATAAGCAACTACAAACCATAGTATTCAGTAACCGTAAGATACTACATGTGCTCTCAAGAGAGATTACGAAAGGATTGATTGATTGATTAGCTCATCATGTCATTCAATCCCTGAAATTAAGAGTTGTAAATTGAAAAATAGAACATATATGGGCAAATAATATTAATAATTATTCAATTATAAATCTTAATCAGAATAATTTAATAATTAGTAATATTAATTTTGATACATGCATCCATGGGCTAAATGGGTGTTGGGTATTAAGGAGGGCACTTTGTGATGAGCATTGGGTGTTATACTTAAGCGACGAATCACTAAATTCTACACCTGAAACCAATTCTGTCATATATGCTAACTAAAATTTAAATAAAAGCTTGAAATTTAAAAATTTGAAATGACCCAAATATGCACCTTAATCTCCTCTGCAATTTGTCATCTGCTCAAAAGAGGAGTCTCAATACTTCCCACCTAGTTGAACCAAAAGAACTCTGAGGGAGAGTCCTCAGTGCAGTGTGCATCTGCCCTCACATCTTTGATGTAGATAAAAACATTAACTTCACATAGACTAAGTTAAACATATTTGTTCCCTGCAGAGAGTCTGACACCGATTAGTTTGCCCCTCCCTTATTCTTGGAAAACTCCTCATCTAGCATAACTATCTGAAATCTATGCAAGCAAATAAACTAAAACCATTTCTCTTGTTTTACTTAATTAAAAATCCCGTATATTTTTTTTCCTAATTGATCAACCTACCATATACTACTTCTATTGATGTGAAATGAAAATTTGCCATTTGAATGACATAGTAATCAGAGGAAAATACATTAGCTATGACTTAATTTCATGTTGTGTGTAAGAGAAAATCAGAGGGAAAAACTGTGCACAATATTTAAATAGCTCAGATTTAATTTCTACATTATTGTCTTGTTTACTTTTTGTCTGTGTCATTCTGATGTTTATACCCTCAAATTATTTAGGGAGATGATTGATTGATAAATAGAGTACAAAATAATTTGCTAATAATGGAATCTTGCTTTATATGTGTAATAATGTCCTATATAATTTCTCCTAATACAAATCCCAATAAAATTAATACTGAGAAGGCAATGAAGATTTTCAATGCCAGCAGTGAGGCCAACAACAGAAAGGAGAAGCTGAAGGAAACAATATAAAACTCACAGATCTGGTAGCTTACCAATTTGGCACTCCTCGATGGAGAGAGTATATTTCTTCACCTCCCTGAATTTGGTCTGTGACTGTTTTTACTATTCTATCACTTCTTGCCTCTTTGACCTCTGAGCTTTCAAATAAGAAATCCAAGCAACTCAACTATAAAGAGAGGCCATGAGGATGAACAATGAGACACCAAATATAAGTGAGGCTGTCATCTTGGATTTCTAGGCAATCAAGCCTTCAAAGGACTCAATCCCAACCTACATCTGATGCACTACATGACATATAATACAAACTCATAAAATCATGAAAGATACTAATTTTTTTTTAAATCACAAGTTGTTGGGGGTAATTTTTCACTTAGCAGTGAATGAACGGAACTTTAGCTGCACCATTTTTTTCTTTGGCATTGAACCCAAGAAACATAGAAAGAAGTTGGAACATAGAAGTCATGAGTAAGCAGAGGAAAATGAGAATTGGTAAGCTTAAGCAATACTATACAATGTGTTGGTAAAGAGTGTGGTATCTAGAGTCAGATGGATTTTATCTATAAAATTTTATCTATTTTATTAATAGATATATGACCTTGGGCAAGTTATTTAACTCTATTCCTTACTTTCCTCATTTATAAAATGAGGATGATGATATCACATACCTATTAAATGTTAATGGAGAAAAATCACACAAAGTAAATGTTTTAACAATTAATATAGTCCCTGATTATACATCTAGTATTATGCAATAGCAATGCAGAAACAAGAGTTCTGACCTCACAGCAAACGTCCTTAATTTACTAAGCCATAGCTTCTCCTTGGATTGCAGAAAATCTTTCAGAATAGGCTAACAATATTAGACTTTAATTCTGTTGCGGAAAAAATGGAAAACCTTCCAAGCATGCTGAGAAGGAAACAGTAATCATAAAAGTGAAGTTTGGGAACAATTTTTCTGAATTGGTGTCCGTGGTAGATTATAGGATGGAGAGATTGAAGGCAGACAGGCTAATACAGAAGTATTTTAATAATACAGACTTGAGATTATGAGGATCTTAATTAGATGATAGTGCAAAGAAAAGAAGGGACAAAATTGGCAAATATTGTGGGGCAAAAAAATAGACAAGGCTGGAAGGATGAGGTGGAAGAGATTGTAAACAATTAAAACATGATGTCAAGGTTTTCAAATATCTGAGTACAGAACTGTGACCCATTCTACAAAAGAAAGTTAGGAAGGGGAACTTTTGTGGACAAATGTGGGAATGTATGTACTCTGTGCCCTGTAAATATCTTTCTGATATTCATTTTGTGAGTTACATACGTTATGTGTTAAGATTTTAGTTGCCCAAGTTTAAGAACAAAGTACCTACCAGTCTGACCACTTGATTTAAAAGGTGATGGAGGTGGCAAGAGAGTATATAAAAAATTGTGCTTCTGTGTATATTTAATATCCACAGTGGTTTATGAAAGAAGATAATATACTGTTTGGAGGGTAAATGAGTAGTTAGTGCTGGGTATTTGAGAGTAATTTCACAAGTTATGCACTTTTTGATTTTTAAGCCATATGACTATATTACTATATAAAACTGCATTTTATACACACACACACATCCCAGGGGCAGGTTGAAACTTGAGTTTGAAACTGCGCAAACAAATGTGTGACAGACACAGACATGATAGTTGATCTCATTGATAGGATACTAAAACAAAAAGAGTGAATAAGATCAGGAGAGAGAATTATGAAAGAGGTCAGCAGAAGACTATTAAAATATCAACAAATTTGGAAAAATTAATTTATGAAAAGGAGCTCTGTCAGGATTTTATTGCATGTTTTATTGTATATATACCTATATTCTATGGTTATTGCTGTAAAATAATCCTCCTAGATATAAGAGTTCTGACTGTGTAGAATTATGGATCAAGCCTTTCTCACATAAGACCGAGACTTCTCCAAGGAATAAAATATAGGAACTAAATAAAAATCATCCAACATATTTCAAATTACCTTGTCTGTTAAGGCTTTCAATTTTTATTTTTTAATTATTTTAAGCTTTATTTATTCATTTTGAGAGAGTGAAAGCATGAGCAGGGGAGGGGCAGAGACAGGGAGAGAGAGAGTCCCAAGCAGGCTCCATGCTCTTAGCATGGAGCACGGTGCGGGGCTCGAACCCATGAACCATGAGATCACGACCTGAGCTGAAATCAATAGTCAGATGCTTAACTGAATGAGCCACTCAGGCACCCCAAGTCCTTCAATTTTAAAGTAAACTATTGGGGCGCCTGGGTGGCGCAGCCGGTTAAGCGTCCGACTTCAGCCAGGTCACGATCTCACGGTCCGTGAGTTCGAGCCCCGCGTCGGGCTCTGGGCTGATGGCTCAGAGCCTGGAGCCTGTTTCCGATTCTGTGTCTCCCTCTCTCTCTGCCCCTCCCCCGTTCATGCTCTGTCTCTCTCTGTCTCAAAAATAAATAAACGTTAAAAAAAAAAATTAAAAAAAAATAAACTATTGACATGTATATATAAAAGTACACACAAATGAAAAGTTGAGTGTACAACTAAATGAATTTCCACATAATTCACCTTTGGACCTAAAACCTGATCCAGAAAAAAGAACATTAGCAACACCCAGAAACCACATTTATGCCCCTCTGGTCACTACCACCACAAAGGTTACCACTCTAATGGCTTCTATCACTATCATTAGTTTTGCCTGGTTTTTGATCTTTACATACTTGGATTCATATTGTATATTTACTTTTATATATGGCTCCTTTAACTTTTATGATAAAATTTACCCTTTTAAGTATGCAGTTTGCAACTTTTGAGATATATATATATATATACCTCAATGTGACTGTCACCAAAATAAGGCTATAGAACAATTTCATTGTCCCCAAATAATTCTGTGTCTCTTTATAGTCAACCCCTTCTCCCACTGCATGCCCTCGACAACTCTCGTCTGTGCTTTGTCTCAGTTTTGCTTTTCCAGAATTTCAAATAATATGATTTTGTTCTAGTTCCTATACTTCGTATAATGCAGTAGAGTTTATTCCATGATTTTACAAGTCTTAGTCATTCATTTCTTTTTGCGGTATACATAATTTATTTATCCCCTGGTTGAACTATAATTGAGTGTTTCTCAGACTTTGGTAATTAGGAACAAAGCCACTGTAACATTTGCATATACGTTTTGTTTTTGGACACAAGTCTCAATTTGACTTGGGTAAATAGATAAGAGTAAGATTTCCAGATCACAGGAGATGTGAACATTTAACTTGTTAAGAACTCCACACCGCTCTCCACAGCGGCTATACCATTTTGTCTTCTCAACAGGCATGTTTAAGAGTTGCAGTTGTTCTTCATTCTTGCCTGCATTTGATATCATCCGTTTTAAATTTTATTTTAGTCATTTTAATAAGTGTGCTGTGGTATCTCATTGTGGTTTTAATTGCATTGCCCTAATGGCTAATGATATCGGGCATCTTTTCAGGTGCTTCTTTGTCATCTGTAGACACTCTTCGGTGAAACATTGATGAAGTGTTTTGCCCATTTTTTAATTGGCATGTTTATTTTATTATTATTATGTTTTTGGAGTACCTTATACATATTTGGATAAAAGTTCTTTACAGATATATAATTTCTAAATATTCTCTCTCAGTCTGTATCTTGTCTTTGCATTCTCTATACAGTACCTTGTACAGAGCAGAAGTTTTTATTTCTTCATAAAACAAATTTGTCAGGTTTTTTTTTTCTATGGTGTATTATGCTTTTGATGTCATATCAACAAATATTCAGCTAATACAAGGTGACAGAATTTTCTCCTGTGTTTTCTTTTAGACACTTTATAGGTTTTAGGTTTTATATGTAGGTGCATAAAACACTTTGAGTTAATTTTTAAATATGATCCAAGAGATACATTTTTCATATGTTTGGCAATTTTTCCAGAACAATTTGTTAAGAAGATTGTCATTTTTTTATGAACTGCTCTTTCACCTAAATAAAAAATCAATTGTCCACTTATTAGTGGGGCAATTTTTTTATTCTTCACTGGCTTTAATACTTCATATACCTTCATGCACATGTATGCACGCACTCACATAAGTCATAAAGACTTTCTCCAAAGATGTACAAATGGCCAATAATACATGAAAAGATGCTCAACATCATTTTTCATTTTAGATATAAATTAAAACCACAGTAAGATACTACTTCACATACCTTAGGATGACTATAATCAAAAAGACACACAATATCAAGTATTAGTGAGGATAGGAAGAAATTGAAACCCTCATGTACTGCTGGTAGGAATATAAAATGGTGCAACCGCTTTGGAAAAGCTTTGAAGTTTCTCAAAATGCTAAACATGAAATTACTGTATGACTTGGCACTTCCATTCCTAGGTGAATATCTAAAAGTATGAAAACATATGTCTTGTACAAAAATCTGTATGTCTTTATTATAGTAGCATTACTCATGATTATAATCTCCTATGTATACTGTAAGAAATACACAAATTTGGGACGGCTGGGTGGCTCAGTCAGTTAAGCACCTGACTCTTGATCTCGGCTCAGGTCATGATCTCACAGTTTGTGAGTTTGAGCCCCTCAACAAGCTTTGCTCTGACAACCCAGAGCCTGCTTGGGATTCTCTCTCTCCTCTCTGCCTCTCCCCTGCTCTCTCTCTCTGTCTCAAAATAAATAAATAAACTTTAATAGAAATACACAAATTTCATCTGAGAAAATAAGAGGTTTATTATGAATTGCTCTTTATTCTCTCCCCTAGGCAAAGCAAATAGTGGTTATTCAAGGACAGAATAGCTTGTGTGCTGATATATACATTTTTTTCCATCTGTTTCAGGTCCTGGAGACCCCTCAGCTTTTGCGGATATAGGAATCTGCTTTGTGTTTTTGCCTTCTCACCAATATGACTCCTTCCATTGGCTCTTGGTACTGAAGTCTCTACCTAGAAGTCTGGGATTGTATTTCCCTTCAATTGTGTCACTGGGCACAATGGGACTAAAAGAATCCTAGGAGTTCAAGCTGGATCTTTGCTTTGCAAATCTATAGCTTCCCATCCCTCATGTTGGACCCATGTTGAAAATCAGTTTCCTCCCAAAATTCCCAGTGGGTATGGAGTCAGAAATTTTTCATTCTTTTTTTCTCACCTCATAGAATAAATATCCTTTTCTCCACTCTGGGTTTTTATGATACTGAAGTCGGAAAAATGGTACAAGATTGCTCTTTTGATTTCTTTCTCAAACCTTTGTCTTTTTTGCTGGCAATTTTCTGGATCCAGAAAAAAGTAAGAACTCATATTTCATCCTCTATATTTTATTCTCTTCTGATTCTGGCCACAGGAAAAAAGCCTTAATAGATGATTTAGCTTCTCTACCACTAAACCATTAAGAGATTTAAAAAAAATTTAACTTCATTCTCTCTCTTTTTTTTTTTTTTGTATTTATTCAACATATTTATTAGCATCTACTACTGTGTATTGAGTCAGACAGAGGAAGATGAGAGGCAATCCCTATTCTTTGGCCTCAAAAGCCCACAATCTAGTTGAAAGATACAGTCAATTTCAATTTCAAGTTAATGTAATACAGTCAGTTCTATGGAAATATGGAGGAAGTTCTTTGCTTCAAGGAGTTAAAAAATCATGTCCATTGGGGTGCCTCGGTGGCTCAGTTAAGTGTCTGACTCTTGATCTTGGCTCAGATCGTGATCTCATGTTTCATGAGTTTGAGTCCCACATTGGGCTATGCACTATCAGTGTGGAGCCTAGTTGGGATTCTCTCTCTCCCTGTCTGTCCCTCCCCTGCTTGTGCTTTCTCTGTCTGTGTGTCTGTCTGTCTCTGTCAGAATAAATAAACTTAAAAAAAAAGGAAACCATGCCCATCAATTTGGCAGTGAAACTTAACTATAACATAATAATGGGAATTTGCTAAGAGAATAAGGCAAAAAGAAGCAGCATTCTAAGTAGTGAGGGAGGAAGAAAAACAATGAGTGTGAGAGATTAAGTTAAAATTAAATATCTTTATCTAAGATAAGGTATTTCTTGGGGTGCCTGGGTGGCTCAGTCAGTTGGGCATCCAACTTTGGCTCAGGTCATGATCTCATGGGTCATGGCTTCAAGCCCCTTGTTGGACCCTGTGCTGACAACTCGGAGGTTGGAGCCTGCTTCTGATTCTGCGTCTCCCTCTCTGCCCCTTCCCTGCTTGCACTCTGTGTCTCTCTCTCTCTTTCAAAAATAAAATAAACATTTAAAAAAAATAAAATAAGGTATTTCTTTCCAAAATATTTAATTTTGTCATGTTTGTTTGTAGAACTTTACGTTTTGGGTTTTTTTTTTTAAACTTTCAGTTAGGACCTTGTGTATAATGGTTAGAATTTAGATTTTATTTGAAGGGAATCACTGGATAAGTGTGCTCAATAAAATGAAATATTTGTAGTTTAGATTTTTTTTCTGTATTGTGTGTTAATTGGGAAAAATTGGAGGAGAGTGGAAGCAAGAAGAGATAAATATCAGATTATGTATCAGATTATGTATCAGATAATGTATCAGATTAGAAACGATGTGGACCTGAACAAAAATCTAGAGGGGAAATAATAGACTGGAGAGGGATTTGAAATATAAAATATAAGGCTTTTTAACATATGGGTCATTTTATTTTGGATTACTACAAAGTAAGTCTCCTTCATGTAATCATCACCAAATTAATCTTTTTAGCCGTTAAATCAGATTTGCAACATTGATTTTGTGAATCACTAGGGAAGATGGTGAATGCCATGTATTTTCTACTTTATAAGATAACTTGTGTGCTTTGAAACACAGCCATTAGTCACTACTTACGAACAATAAATGATGTTCACCAAGATTATGTAGCAGATACTAGCCACTACACGTGACACGACTAAATGTTGGAAGCCAAATTTAAACTCATCTGTTTGACTCTCAATTTTACGTTCATTGGGTAGCCAAATGGATAAGTCACATAAACTGGAGCTCATATGGATGAAATGAAAATGGGGTAGAAGATTCAGCTTGCTATATCTTTCTCTTTATCTATCCAGAGAAGGCTTTGCACAGATGTTATGCTCCTTAGGGGGGCTGCGTTTCTAAACAATTAGTCCGTACTATTCTGTATTTTGTATGCTATCTCACAGGCAAAAAGCAAGAAAAGTTATATTAAGTAGATAAAGCATCATAATTTGAACATATTATATATTCAGTGAAACAGTTTATTTTTTAGCATTTTAAAAAAATATTTTTATTTATTTTTGAGATTGAGAGAGAAAAGAGTACTAGTGAGGGAGGGGCAGAGAGAGAGAGGGAGACACAGAATCCTAAGCAGACTCCAGGCTCTAAGCTGTCAGCACAGAGTCCAATGTAGGGCTTGAACTTGTGAACCTCAAGATCATGACCTGAGCTGAAGTTGGATGCTTAACCATTTGAGCCACCGAGGCACCCCTCAGTGAAACAGTTTTTAATTGCATAATACCCATTTTGAATACTTTTTTTTTCAGTGTTGATAATATATGCTGGCTTTTAAGGAATAAGAAACTGATTGCCAGTACATGTTAAGTTCCTGTCTCCACCTGAAATTTGATTCCAAATGCCAACATGATGTCTTATATATCTTTATGTGTATTTGGTACTCAGTAAATACTTGCTAATTGATCCTTAGAGTGCTTATAATATTTTGTTGGGTAAACAGATACTTGTCTTTGGTGTATGGTTTTTAGAATCTTTGGTGAATCCTTATTTCTGTAAGTTTGATAGTATTCTGATTGGCATATGGATAAGTTAAAGAGTGTAGCAGGCAGAATTTAAGATGACTCCCATAAGCATCATCTCTTGGAATTCACACCTTTGTGTAATATTCTCCCCTTAAGGGTGGACAGGACCTATCAATAACTCTAAGTCAATGGAATATAGCAAGTTGATGAGATGTAATTCCCATGATTATGCTTTATTATACAAGACTCCACCTTATCAGCAGACTTGCTCCAGAGATTATTCTTGCTGCACTAAGTAAGTGGCAATGTTAAGGAAGCATATACATGGTAAGGAACTATGGGTGGCTACTAGGAGGTGAGGGTAGTATCAGGAAGCTGAGGGCAGCCTATAGCTGGCCACCACCCAGAAAGCAGGTTGTCAGTCCTACTGATGCAAGAAAATCAATTTGCCAAGAACCTAAGTGAGCTTGGAAGTAAATTCTTCCCCAATATAGCCTCAGGATGACAAAGAACATAACCAAGCCAACCTCTTGATTTCAGCCTGTGAGACTCTGAGGAGCCAGCCTAGCCATGAGCCACATCCTGACCATTGGAAACTGTGAAATAATAAAATTGGATTCTTTTAAACTGGTAGATTTGTGATAATTTGTTACAAAGCAATAGAAAACTAATGTGGGAAAAATTATTTTGACAGGCTGAAGTTCCCCAGAGTAAATCAGTTCTTCCTTGCCCAGACAAGAGGAAGTTAATGTCTGTGGAAGACATTATAAGGTGAAATGGCAGTGGTGCTGAACAGAGGCGTAGATGGCCTCAGGTTCCTTAGGAAAGACAAGTATAGGATTCTCATTTTTACGTGAACAGCTGCAAGTAACTTCTCATTCCCTCTTCAAATACGTATTGGAAGCCTTCACACAATCATATATGAAATATGACATTGAGAACTAAATACAATTTCTGGAGTAATAGTCACAACACAAGTTAACTTTATATTTAAAGCTAACATGTTTTCACTGATTTCATCATGGGAACCAAAATTTCTTCTTACCAAGTGACTTAAGATCTGTAAAGACTATTGTCATTAAAAGTTCTATTAGGACAGACACTATCTCCACTTCTTTGCTACCATGGTCAAAAGTGATGCCTTTAAATTGGCAATTATTTTTTTCTAGGAGATGGAAGGAATGGAATAAGACTACGGCTGCAATTGATAAAAAATAACAGATCACTCCTGTTAGTCCATAGAAGCAGATATTTGGTATTTTTGTGATTTGGAGAGTGTTTTTATTGTTTCCTGTCCTCAAAAATGATTCTGAGTAGTCTTGTTTTTGACTTGTTCCACTGTGGTTAGATGTCTGTGGGAGTATTTATTTTCAATAGAAAAACATCATGGCTTAATTCTTAGAGCCAAGCCAACTCCTAGCTGAGAGCAGTCCATGATTATTTTTTTCTTTTTCAGCAACAAACAGCAAATATGCTTGTATATTCCTCTTTGCACACCTCTATAAAAGCATCTCAAGAGTGGAACTCTGGGTCAAAGTGGATACACAAACTTAATTTTACTGAATACTGCATGATTGCCATTTAAAGATGGCTATGCTCATTTATAATCCCATCTGTAGTGATTGTGTATTCTTTGCCAGCACCTGATTTTATAATTTATAATCTATTTGTAAATTCTCCTTAACTTCTATAACGTTTCTTAGAAGTAAACTTATTTTTATTGTTGTTATCATTATTATTGCCATTATTGTCATTATTATTTTCCCCCAGTTCTTGTATTCTGAGGTATGAATGGTCTTAAATATTCCATTATAACAATACTCTAGCATTTTTTCCTTGCCTTCCCTTCCCTTTCCTCTTTCCTCTTTTCTGTTTTCTTTTCTTTTCTTTTACCTTTTGACCTTCTCTCATTTCTTTCATCTTCCCCTCTATCCCTCCCCCACCTCTGGCAACAATCTGTTCACTGTTATCTATGAACTCGTATTTCGTTTGTAATGTCTACATATAAGAGAAATTATATGGTATTTGTCTTTCTCTACATGACATATTTTACTTAGTATAATGTCCTCAAAGTCCAACCATGTTGGTTGCCACAAATCACAAACAAGATTTCATTCATTTTAATGGCTGAATAATATTCTGTTGTGTGTATATACCACAATTTCTTTACCCATTCATCTATCAATTGATGCTTAGATTGTTTCCATATCTTGGCTATTGTAAACAGTATTGCAATGAACATGGAGTGCATACATCTTGAGTTAATATTTTTGTGTTCTTCAAATAAATACCCAGAAGTAGAATTCCTGTATCTTGTGATAGTTCTGTTTTCAGTTTTTGCAGAAACTCTATACTGTTTTCCATAGTGACTACACCAATTACATTCCCACCAACAAAACACAAGTGTTCTCCTTTCTCCACATCCTCATCAACACTTGTTATTTATTGTCTTTTTGATAATAAAAATTATTATCCTTCTTATTGTTTCCCAAGTCCTTGTATTCTGAGTTATAAATTGTCTTAAATATTCTACTTTAATAATGTTTTAATTTTTAGTTAGAAAAGAATTGTATCAAGTTACAGATATTACTTGATTAAGTAAATTCAAAGAAACCCAAGTGTTAAAAAAATACCAATGAATACTATTTTAGACCATGATTTAGAGCCTTGCAAACCACATAAATGAGTTAGAATGGTTTATTCAACTAGCTAAATAGAAAAAAATTTAATATTTTTTTTTCTGTATAAAAAGCAAACCTGGAGTACCTCTCAGTCAGTTAAGCATCTGACTTCAGCTCAGGTCATGATCTCACAGTTCGTGAGTTCAAGCCCTGTGTTGGGCTCTGTGCTGGCAACTTAGAGCCTGGAGCCTGCTTCAGATTCTGTGTCTCCCTCTCTCTCTGCCCCTCCTCCGCTCACACTCTGTCTCAAAAATAAATAAACATTAAAAGAAAATTTTAAAGAAAAAACAAAGCTAAAACAGAAATTTGGGTTTCTGTTATAGACTGAATGGTTGTGTCCCTCCCAAATTCATTGGTTGAACCCCCAATCTCCAAAATGATGGTACTTGGAGGAGCACCTTTAAGAAGTACTTAGGCCATGAGGATGGAGCCCTCATGAATGGGGTTAATGCCTTCTAAAGAGACACCAGAGAGCTGGTGTCCTTTCTGCTCTTGGCCATGTGAGGATACAAGGAGAAGATGGCCATCTGCAAACCAGAAAGAGGGTCCTCACTGGACACCAAATCTTATGGCAACTTCATCAGACTTCTCAGCCACCAGCACAATGAGAAATAAATGTTTATTGCTCAAGCCACTCAGTCTATGATAATTTGTCACAGAAACCTAAACTAAAACAATTTTCTTTTGGAAAATAAAGAGAAATGTATATTTTTTATACCTATGTGCATTTTATTTTCTGTGTCCTAATTAAATGTACATACTAAGAAATAATTAAATATGATGACAACTGTTGTTACCTGACTTAAATTTACTAAACATTGGAGAAAATATTGTATACAATTACACAAAAATGTCATTTAAATAATCACTTATTTTAATTATATCTCAGTTATGCACATATGTATTTAGTAACTAGTTTATGGTTTTGGCTGATATTTAGCAAGGTAACTAGAATTACTTAAATCTTACTAAATATGTTAAAAAACTGGATTTAGAACACATTAATGTAATAAAATTAGTATTAATATCAATGTACCCTATGAAATAACTTTAGATAGACTTTATTAAAATCATATTTTATACAATATAAGAAACCAACAAAGAGAAAAACTGTAAGTACAGTGAATCTTAAATCCAGGTGTTAATTTCCTTTTGACAACTGGAATTGATGGTGATCTTCATGACCAGATGATTTCTATTGGTTCATCAAGAATAACATTATTTACTGTCAGATCAATATTTAATATCTAAAAAGAAAGTAAAATGATAATTATTATTTAATCAGAACAATGTTGGGTCCCTTTGTTTTTTTAACAAAGACTATTTCCATAAATAAATTTTCTGTAAGTAACATGATAGTCTTTGTTTCTTTTTTTTTTTTTGGATGAATTTTTATTCCAGAGAGCTCACAACTATTTCACTAATAATCTCACCCAACCCACTCATTATTCAAATAAAAATAAATCTCAGATAGGTGGAATGGTTGTTAAAAGATTGTGAAAAACTAAAACTTAACCAGTCATCTTGATTTCTATTACTTTACTCTTTCTCCATATTCTGAAACATGGTATTATTTATAATTGCATTAGATAAATCTCTGTGCTTCCTGCTCTCAAATATGAGCCAGTCATCTACACACACAAATTAGATTAGAAATATGTTTTCTTTTGCATCAATCCCTAAAGGTTTAGGATGCTGAATTTATCGCCAATAATTTCAATTCTGTTGTGTTACTTTCTTTCACTGGACAGAATCTCAATTAGACCACGTAGGGACTAATTATGGAGGTGTCTAAGCAGCTGTAGTCCATCACGTGTAATGTCTTTATGATATGATTTCATTAGACCTTACCATTGCTTTTTCTCCAATACACTCACATGACTTTCTGTGCCTTAACTCAGAAAGTTTAGATTCAATTATCAAATATGCAAAAGAAGAGGAAGAGAATCAACATTCCTTTACTGCCTACTGAATACCAGGCACTCTTATAGGGGCTTTATAAAATATATTCTTTTCTAAAGCACAACATTCTGGGCAGAAGAATTTAAAAGGTAAAAGTTAAATAATTTTTTAAAATATAAATTAGCCAGATTTGAAACTGAGCATCTTACACCAAAATCTAACTTAGTTCCTTTTTACCAAAACTGAAAAGCAACAAGTACGTCAGATAGCTTTTAATAGCTGTACAAAAGACAACAAAATGTAACTATTGCTAGGAAAATGTTTTTTAAATAATATGGATAAAGCAATTAAATCATGTTTTGCATATAATTCCCACACCCATGGAGAAGGGCAACCAGGATAAAGAAAGAAATTGACCACTCTCTAGTTTTCCCATATATGTAGAAAGGTTGGAAATAGTAGGTGCTCATTAATATTTGTTTTAATTAAATGAGTTTAGAAGGCACTGCTCAATTGTTAGTAGTTAAAATCTTTTGTAATCCCTGAGGTAATGAAATGTTGTAAAATTTCTTGTGAATGGATCTAGAAGTAGTGTAATGAATTTTTCTTTATAAATGATGTGTTTTTATGCCAAATATTCAGTCAAAATCAACTTGAAAAGATATTTGATATGTTAAAATATCTTATTTGACATTGTTCACCTGATTGTATTTAGTTTTTTTTTTTTATAGTAAAAGTTAGGAACTTTATTTTTACCAATGTAGTAGTAAATAAAGAGTAAGAAAGTATATATGGCAAATCGCCCTTTTTATTCTGATTGAATATTGGGCAGTTCAAAAACACAGATTGCTAATTATGATTGATAACTATTAACTATTTATTCTTGGAGAATTAATTTTCCTCTTGCAGAACTCAGTTTCTTGGTCTACCATATGATTAACACTGGACTAAATCAGTGATGGCTTTACCATACAATTTTATAAACCTGTAAAATTTTAAAAAGAAGAAAAATGGGAGTGGAGCACTGTGTTAATCAATTTTTTTATTACCAAGGAAGGACATTAAATATACAAAACTCTAACTTCCCAACATCGATATAATTTAAAGAAATAAACTTATTTTGATACAAAAATAGTAATTAAGACATAGTTCTGTATTAAAGGGGAAATGATACTTGGCTACAAAACAGTAGTAACAACAAGACAGGTATTAAGTTTCAACTGGATGAAACAATCTTTCCGGTGCTGTGCATCTCTCATGTTTATAAAATCTATGAGGACCTAGGACTGTGGTCCAAGATGTTTGTTATTTTTTTTTAAGTTGAAGTCAGTCAAGTAACTGGCTATTTTGTAAATTAGGTTCACCTGAAGCGACTGGTTGACTCACAGCTACTTATTTTTATACAGCTACAAAGACAAAAGGTATACACACACACACAATCACACAGTTTTAGCAGTGCAGACATAGCCTTATACTTGGATCATTTATGACAGTTAGCTGTTTTCTAGAATATATGCACTTTGGAATCTACCTTTTCAGAACAAAGATTCCAGAATTTAAATCGGAAGGAGCTTAAGAGATTGTTCACTTGCATATTCTTATTTAACTTGAAAGAAAAAAAAGACTTAAAATTATTTGTTCAATGTAAAAAACTAATTACTGGCAACAATGGACTATAACATAAAAATCCTGATACCTTATTTAATATATGAACCATATCCTCATACACCTGTGTGTCAAATTATTCATGAGTGCCAACAGACACATCTTGCAAGGATTTCCAAATATATTTTATCTAAGATGTATTAAATGTTTAAATGTAGACATTTTATATTAAAAAAAAATTAAATTTTAAGGCACTTTACCATATAGGGACAACTGATTTAGAGGCTTAATGGAAATTTATCTTGCTTAGATTATATCAGGAGAATTGTAACATACATTCCATTAGGTTGATTCATATGACATGTTACTAAGGATGATAATAATGGCGATAGTTCAGGAAGTTTAATGAATATGAATAAACAACAAAGGTCATAGGTATCCATAATTATGCTTCTTGACGGATAGGAAATATAAGATATCCCTATAGACATTTTGAAAAACTCTATTAAAAAGTGTGTTTTCCTTTGTCACTTACCTCGTTGTTTGCCTCTTGAGTAAATTTAACTGACACTTTATTTCCATTATATATGAGATTAACCTCATTAACAGAAGTCTTTCCTTTCCCCCATATGTTGATGAATCCAAGCCTCATTTCATTTTTGTTTATGTAACCATTTTTCAATATAGTGCTTGTCAAGGTATTCTATAAAGTCACAGAAAAAGAAGTAATATAAACCCTTCATTTTCAAAAGCAATTAAATCTTTTAAAATCTATGTCTGTTAACTACAGTGGATTTCATAGTATAGCAAATTATTTACTCACATATTTGAAATGAGATACATTATACAATAAATATGAAATATGAAAATATAAATAAGTATAAAATCTGGCATAAGATTTCAAATATTATTTAACACAATTGCATACAAATGATCTGGCATGAATACATACCTTGTTCAAATTAAACTGTACCAGGAAATATAAGTCTCTTTCATAGGTGTCTGTAGAGAGAAAAAAAGGCAATATATTTATATTTCCAAAGAAGAAAAATAGTAAAAACTAGTATATCTTGCTTCTCTTTCCCAGTATAAAGGGTATCAAATACCATCAACACATATCAAATTTTTCTCTAAGTTTACTGAACTTTTTCAAATATAGTCCAAGAAGGACTAAGATATGAAGGATGAGTCTCACCAGAGAGGGCTATAGAAGGCCAGGAGTGTGTGTATCTGTATGTAGGAGGGTAACACTAAAGGGTGACAGGTCTAAAATCACTTTAAACACCTCTGGGAGGGTGAAAGAAGTAAAAGAATTAACAGAATTGGGTGGTGATAGTGGTGGACACTTATGGGCCACTTCAATGACTGACAACATAATAATATGTATAAAGGCAAATGAATATGATGGTAACGTATTCTAGTGTCATTTGAGAAAAATATTCAGTTGTTAGAGACTATTATAGGTCTACTGAAATACAAATAATAAAACAGGGTTTATATCCATGTTCATCAAAATATAATCTTGCCATATTAAAATCAATTTTTAAAATAATTTCACAGCTTAAATTAAGTACTATTCGTCAAACTTTAAGTACTTTATCACATTGCTCTAAGATAAGTTATTTTATTATTCTTATGGTTGAAGAGGAATGTGAGTCCCAGAGAAGTTAAATAAATGGCTGAAAGTAAATGAACTAATTATTAACAAAAGCTGGAAACAAGTCTAGATTTCCCTGAATTCTAAGATTGTGTTTAGAGGTAAAACTAAACAAGCATGGGTAAGACAGAAAGGCGAAAGTGGAGACAAATACATGACTGAAACAAAATAACATTGAGGGGTGCCTGGGTGGCTCTGTAGGTTAAGCATCCGACTCTTGACCTGGGCTCAGGTCATGATCTCATATTTATGAGTCTGAGCTCCACTCTGGGTTCTGTAGTGACAGCATGGGAGCCTGCATGGGATCCTGTCTCTTCCTCTCTCTGCTCCTCCCCCCAGGTGCACATGTGAGTGCATGCACCTTCTCTCTCTCTCAAAATAAATAAATAAACTTAAAAAAAAAACATTGAAAAAGTAACAAATTTTAATTTCCTCTTCCAACTTATAAATGCCGGCATTAGATTAAATAATTCAATGAAAATTAGTTTGCAATTAATTTTTCCTACACTAAAATTAAATTATGTTCTGCCTAAAACATTTTTTCTATATGTACCAATGTATGCATGGCTTATTTGATATGTGTTCTGAGGCAAAAATTTTAGTCTTAACTTTTAACTATACAAATATAGCATAAGTTTTTAAGACCAATTGTTTATAGAACCATGAGGTAAAAGAACACAGAAGTGATAACTATTAGGAAGATATGGGCAGTTTTGTTGTTTTTCATAAATAAGAAAAAAATACCACATATGATGTTAGTCAAGAGTACACATACATCTATTTCATTAAGATAAGTAGGACAGGGGTGGCTGGGTGGCTCAGTCACTTAAGCATCCAACTCTTGAGTTCAGCTCAAGTCATGATCTCACAGTTCGTGAGATCGAGCCCCCTGTCCAGCTGTGCATTGACAGTGAAGAGCCTGCTTGGACTCTCTCCCCACTCCCTGTGCACCTTCCTCACGTGCACTCTATTAAAATAATAAATAAACATTTTTAAAAAAAGATAAGTAGGACAAAATAAGATTTTACTAATCTACAACTTTATTAGTTAGCATGGTCAAAATTTACTTAATATACATGAGTTTAAAGATAGGTTTACAAAAGTCCCCCTTTATGTGTAGGGGGTACATTCTAAGATGCCCCCCCAGTGGATGTCAGAAACCTCAGACAATACCAAACCCTGTATACACTCTGCCTTTTTTTTTTTTATAAAAGACTCACCTCTGATATAGCTTAATTTATAAATTAAGAACAGTAATAGATGAACAGTAACTAAAAATAGAACAATTATAACAATATGGTGTAATAATAAAAGTTATGTGAATGTGTTCTCTCACTCTCAAAATGCCTTATTGTGTTATATTCATCTTTGCTGTGACAATGTGAGATGAAAAATGCCTACATGATGAAATGATCATTTCAGAAGTAGGATCATTTGCTTCGGGACCACGGTTGACTGTGGGTAACCAAAATGGCAGAAAGCAAAACCATGGAAAAGGAGGAAATGCTGTATTTTATCTTTGATTTTCTTTGAGGTAAAAAATATATATCAGCAAAAAATAATACATTATAAAATGTGAATGTACTTAAAGGAGGAAAAAAATTAGTGTCTATCAACTAGATTGATGAGTTTGCTGTGAGAGAAAACTTCTTTGGAGATTCTGATCCACTAAATCCGAGCACTCTAAGCATCTGTTGTGTATTGTTGTTGCTGTTTACTCAAGAAATGTCAAGGGATTATCTGAAATCTTTGTACTTAAATACTGAGATTGTGCAATATAACCAAAAAACGCTAAATACAATTAGCCAAAATAATTTTGTATGTTTATATAGAGGGATCAAGAAATAAATATCTGAATTATGTTACTTTTCAGTAATTAAAAAAACCTGCCATGAAACTTTAATAGGATAAAGGTCATATCAACTTCTTTCATCTATATCTTAGTTTGGTAAGTAGAGCTACAGAAAAATTTCTAAGGGGCACGTTGTCTCCTTTGCTGTTCAAAGGAATTAACTTAATTTGTTAGATAGTTAAATTCAAAGATTCCAAGACAAGGTTTAAATTATGCACTACTCAACTTTACAACCCTGGGAAGCTGTAGGCAAATTCAAAGTACAACCTGCTGGACCCAGGTGAGAAAGGCTGCAAACTTAGTACAAACCCTCTTTTTGTGTTAATAAAGGTCAGGACTCTAAAAACAGGATTTTAACTAATAGTGGTCGATTCTTCACCTTAAATCACAAAATACTAGGAAAGGTTTTTTTTAAGAGTCTTGATTATTACAAAATGATTCTTATATTAATCTTCTGATGTACTTTATTTACTAATAAATAATTCTTGTTGTTAATATTGAAAAATATTAACTATGATTCACCTAAAAAGATACAAGGTAAATGTCTTTGCTAGTACTGAAAGATCTCTCTTCCACAGATAATTTAGATTGCAATGAACTGCTCCATGAGAACAATGACTCACCCAGATATTAGTTTTTATGTGGATTGTGTTAAGTGAATATTCAGATTTCCCATCTAGTAGAGTTGGCATTATTAATGACAGTCAATAAACCTAATCCACAATGAGTGTTTAATTAACAGCATAATCATCACCTGAAGGTGATACCTGGCCTCTCCCCAAATTAATGGAAATTAAGTGGTCCTCAGAATTTGCATTTTTAATAGCCTACTGCAAGTGCTTCAGAGGACAATGGTCAGCAAAACACACATTGCTGGAAGCTTGGCGGTTCAGTCTGGTTTTAAGAAATAGTCATAAACATAGATCTAAGTTTAAATCTTTAAAGTTTTCATGTAAAAATATTGAATACAAAAAAATAGCCATGAAATACAAAATCAAACTTGAGTTTTGTTTCTAGACTATGTCAGGTTTTAGTGGCATCCTTTATGCATCACCATGTACACATGGAACATGGCTTTTCAGCTGGGCAGACCTCATACATATGGAATGTCTATCATGAATGGCATGGGCTAACTTCCAGGAGTAAAAGATGATCCATATACAATCTCTGTGCACACACATCTCTTAGATATGCAGACATTTACCATAGGGATCAACTATATTTAGGATAAGAGAAAAGTCTTTAATGTTCGTAACACTAAGTTTTTAAGTTGGTTCAGCTAATTATTAAATGATTTCAGCTTTGTATAATATTATTAGCTTCCATTCAGCCTCCAAAGTACAGTAGTAGATACATAAAACTAATGTGACATATATGTATGTCAGCAATTACATTTTTCAACTAAATGGAACACTCACCTATACTCTCTCCATCATCCCAAAACAGAGATCCCTGTGCCATCTGATTAGCATCTGCGGCAACAATGAGCTTCATGTAGTTTTGTCGACTAAAAAAAAAAAGACATAATTTTAACCAATGTTTATACAGTAGCATATGTTTAGTTATGATATGGCACCCACATAAGTATCCAAACGAAAACAAAGATGATTATCAACTAAGGAGAATACAAACTGTTTTAGACCAATAAAATTAAAGGACTTTCCTTTTGTGATGAGTTACTGGGAACGATATAAACCATAAAATCCTTCACATTTAATAGAAAATATCATGCATGTCTTTTGATCTATTGTAACAAATTGAAAGGAGCCTCACTTATAATAATTATAACCGTGTTAAATTTATTGATATATTTATTTATTTTTCTCTCTGCTAATCCTGTCACTGACCATTAGACATGAAACTATATTAATAGCAATTTTTATTTATTATCGTTTAAACCTTCTTCACATTTCCATACATAAATCACTGAAATATCATTGGAAATTATTAACAAGAATGTGAAGAGTAGTATGAAAATTTTAAGTTCTATTCTTGAAATGGGCAATCCCTCCCAAGCTTGTGCCTGCATAGGCCCATTTATGAACTAAATATCTGCTTCCATGCTCACTGTACAAGTGATTTCATTTGATAGCTTCATATTGCTAAGGAAGGATTTCTCAGACAGTTACACTTAGGCATAATTACCTTTTCCAATCACAAATGTTGAAGGTTGTACTGCCATGGAAATTCCCTAAAATATCCAAAACATCTAGCGTTCAAATCTCTACAGCAACTTAATATTTTCCATGTAAAGATGTTAACATGTCTTAGCATGAATTTATATATATATATATATACATAATTTAAATTTTAGTTAGTTAACATATAGTACTATAGTTAATATTGTTAAGTTGTTTATATATAGTTATATTGTTATAACTATATATGGAGTTACATTGTTAACTATATATTTTATTGTATGTTAACTAAAATTTAAATTAAAAAAAAGGGAAAAATATTAAAAATGCATGTTTTTAAAGCAAACAGTATTGGAAGATAGGGCAGTGTTCTTTTTAAATTAATTAAAGAAATTTTACTGCCCAGGGCGCCTGCATGGCTCAGTTGGTTAAGTGTCCCACTCCTCATTTTGGCTCAGGTCAAGATCTCACCATTTGTGACATCAAGCCCTGTGTTGGGTTCTGGGCTGACAGCGCAGAACCTGCGTGGGTCCCTCTCTCTCTCTCTCTTTCTCTCTCTCTCTCTCTCTCACTCTCTCTGTCTCTTTCTCACACACACACGCGTGCGCGCGCGCACACACACACACACACACACACACACACAAAATAAATAAACTTAAAAAAATTTACTGGCCAGTATAATAACAAAGGTAAAGTCTCCCTTGGAAGCAAACAATGAACATGCTTGCTTGCAGCCCATTATAAAAGATTGCCTAGGTTTGGATTCCTTAGCTGTGGCACAAACCTCCTACATGTGTAGCACCTGCCTCAGCATAGGCCACTCCATGTCATCCCCATGGAACTCTGGGGGCAAAGAAAAAAGCAAACATGAAGTTTGTGTCTCTTGTTATGCCTTGAGTAAAACAGACCTTTGTGTCCTACCTAAAATTCATGACACCGTGGCAGACTAACTTACAAAGTAATTTGTAAGCTTTGAAGTAGGGTAAAATCTCAGACCCCTTCCCAGTTCTTGACAATTCTGACATGATGTATCCAAAATTTAATCTGAGCTCTGTAAACACTTCACTTACCTGTAAAATGTGTTTAAACCAGGCTCTTGACATGGTAGAATGTGACCACCACGGACATGTAGGTTTATTTTATATAAAGGAGCTTCAAATTCATTAAATTTTCCTCTGACACCAATATCTTGGCCCTGGAAATGAGACGGTTGGAAGGAAAAAGAACACAAGCAATAAGAAATAGAATCATCAGCAATATTGGTGCTTGAGAGGTTGCATTTTATAAATCAAATGATATACTTAATTTATAAATTAATAAAAACTCAAATACTTATTCAGGAAATCATATTGTTTAAAGCATGTACTTCTTAATTATTAATAGCTTTGAAAATAATTTACCACTATTTGTTTTTGTGATGCTCACATGAAGAAAATGTGTGGGTTTTGAAAAGTCACAAAAGTTATTCCTGACTTTTCACATACATTATTCTTGGAAGGACTACATCACCTTTAATTATAATTTCATATATTCAATAAAGGGCAATGAACTTTTTGTGTATAATGTGCACTCTCTATGCTTATTCAGTAAAATAAATCAATGTCTACACAACTAACAATGGGGCATAAATTAACTCTCTTTCACTGTGTGTTAATTTGATTCAGCTGTAATTAGCAAGAACTATCTTACTCTTTTTAAATGTAAAGTAGACCAAATATGTCCCTAAAGAAAAGGCTTGGATCAAATTGTTACTCATTTCCACTTTGGCAATGCCCTAGAATTCTTAACTACTTACCGTATGATAATCAAACCACCGAGCATCAGGGACGTAGCCTGCTACAGTGTCCCTATACTGGAATTTAAAGATATAATCATTGAAAACATATAAACCAAATACAAAACTATTTTGTGAACAAAAATGTATGATAGAACTTACAGGTTGCAGTACAGGGGTAACCATAAACGCTGGACCCCACAAGAACTGCTTGAATATATCCCAGGTTAGCTTGTCATTAAAGAACCTTGACAAAATATTCACAAATAAGTAAATCTGAATATCATAAAATAATTATTCAAATCACATTTTGCAGTATAGACTTATGTGGACTGAAATGAAAACCAAACTATAAACAAATCAAAAACAATTCTATCAGTTAGGATTTAATGTGCAGTAATTAACACACTATTTTATGAGTAAATCTAGATTATAACTAAATTAACTTCAAAATGCAGAGAATGTCTATAAGACCAGCTGAATGAGAAACCTCTGAAGAGAACTCATAGAGGTACAAATATTAACTGTGCCTCATAAAAGATCAACAAACTAGGAAGCAAAAGTTGTAAGTACTCTGGATGAGAATTGTTAAACAGGTGTGCTTTAAGAACCTTGATTTGGTAATTCAAAAAGATTTTGCTTACCCTACTTAAAGCTCACTGAATGGTGCATTTAACTTAATATATTTCTGAATTTCAGAAACAAATGGTTGGAAACACCAGAATCTGTTTTTCATAGTTTGAGAATAGTCACTATTAAATAACCACATTTTTTCTCTAATTGAAATGGAATTGCACATTTTTGTTTGTTCTTTTGTTTTTGTCTTGCTTTGTTGTACTATAAACTGAGATGAATGCCAAATGGGACTCTGAATTTACTCCTTCATGGACTTCCCATGGGAACAAAGGCCCAGATGTTCTCAACAGGACAAAAGTCTGCATAGTTAATAATAATGTTTCTGGTTGGGGACTCAGTCCAGAGCTGATAATTTGACTCTGCTGGGAAGTAAATAGGGAGAACACAAGAGGGGAAAGTCTGGAAATAAGAGAGGCAAGATATTAATAAAATTTTATCAAAAATAAAGAATGGATTATGGTAGATAAATTAATAAAGTAACTAGAGGCTGATATGAATCTAGGAATACCTATTATTTTTTAAAACCCTATTCTGAGAACAGAAGGCATACTGATCAACTTATTATTTTGTCATTTTGCCTTGTGTATTATTATTTATTTTAGTAAGCATGTGCCGTATATTTTTACTGATTTATCAGTTGTGCAGTCTAACAAATCACCTCACTCAATTACTCTGGTAATATAAGGTACATAAGAAGTTAAGTATGATTATTTCAAAGGTTTTTTGTACTACTTTTAATTGTGTTGTTTTTGTGACATCAGCAAACAGAATTGTCTTGTATTTGCCTTAAAAATAGAACAGGCTAAAATTTATGCAACTATGCTCCATAGAATAGAATTTCAAGATTTAATCATGTATCAGTTTGAGCTTTAAGAAGTGAATCCTAGGGCACCTGGGTGGCTTAGTCGGTTAAGCGTATGACTTTGGTTCAGGTCATGATCTCATGGTCCAGGAGTTCGAGCCCTACATCAGGCTCTGTGCTGACAGCTCAGAGCCTGGAGCCTGCTTTAGATTCTGTGTCTCCCTCTCTCTGCCCCTCCCCCTGTTCACCCTCTGTCTCTTTCTCTCTTCCTCAAAAATAAATAAACATTAAAAAATATAAGAAGAAGTGAATCCAAAACAATTTTCTAGGGAGAATGTTAGAACTGTTCTAGGGTATTCTATAATACACCTCCAAGATGAGGTGAGATGGTTTTCTTCAGTAAGGTATATATATGGTAGATTTAATTAATTGCTCTAAACTTCAGTTAATCAAAGCATAATATAAAGATAATATTACTTGCCTCCATTTTTAAAAGTCAATACAATAAGTATGTAAATCTAAATTAACTCTAGGTGTACAGTAGTTATTTCTAAGAATTATTACTTTTTAATAACTGATTAATGTTTCATTTTTAATAACATCCTGATTATCAATAGACTTATTTATGTAAATGTTTATTAACTGAAAATATATACTAAAATAACAATGAAAAAGTTTCCAGTTTCAAATATTCTATACTATGAGAGATTACTGAGTAAATTAAATGAAACCCATTTCTTTTTGGCAGGAAATAATATGTGCACTTACTCATGCAAAAGGGGTCGAATAACAGTGCCACCATGAGCATGAATTTCATGCATCTGTGTATAGAAATAGGGTAATAAAGTGTATCTAATATTTAGAATATTCTTTGACATTTCAGAAAAAGTTTCATTCCAGGAAGCAGGATCTTGTCTCTGAAACAAAGCAGAATGAAATAGTCATAAGCATTTGTCCTGGTTTAAATCATAATTTTCAGATACATATATAGAGAATGAAAACTAGAAAATAATATTCATTCATTGCCATGTGTTATATACTTTCTTACCAAAAACCTTATGCAATAATATTACTATCATATGATGGAGAAAGAACATAATATTACTATTTCAATATGAAAAATGCAAATTATACCCATAGCTTGATTTAGTTTAGGTGAACATATGTAAAGAACAGTTCAATTTGAATAGATGACAACATAATGATAATCAGGGTGAAAAGACTAGAAAATAAATGAAATGCTGTATAAAAGTGGGTTGAAACAGGGGTGCCTGACTGGTTCAGTGGGTTAAGCATCTGCATCTGCACAGAACCTGCTTAGGATCCTCTGTCTCCTCTCTCTGCCCCTCTCCGGTTTGTGCTATCTCTCTCTCTCTTAAAAATAAACATTAACAAATTTTTAAAAAGTGGATTGGAATAAACAGAGATACCCAGAACCTATCATGGTGACCCCCACATTATGTGTTCTCCTGAGAAATGGATAAGTTATGATATTAAAGAATTAAGATAGCAGAAAGAAAGGACCTAATTAATGCTGGATAAGGAAGAACAACATGCCCAGATACACTCTGGAATACACACTCCAGGTAAAAAGACTAAAGTTGATACTGGAAAGATTAAAAGCCTGTTAAGAAATGTTGTTGCACTTACTGGTCAAAAAATAATAGTGAAGGTGATTAGCATTTTATATTTTAATGTGTGCTGGGGAACAAACAAGGCTGCCATATAACTCTAGGGGGCAATATGTTTATGTTTTTCAACAGACAGAGAGGGTCCTTAAGAGCTGGCCATATCTATGAAGATTCCAACTTTTTTAGATTTCAGTAAGCTTGATGTAGATTAATGAGCTTTAGATTAGAAAGCTTGAATGATGACTGGGTGTTTGTATATGTAAAAATGTTAGAAGAGGCAAAACCTTGAAAGTAAAAAGGTCGAAGAATTAAGCTATAAGATTCTATCCTTACTAGTTCCAAAGTCAAGTAAGAAAGACGCAAAGATCCTATCTGTTGCTTGCTGACTTAACTGATGTTATTTTAGTTTTAACAAGCTGATATACAAGCATTTAAGTCTAAACTATACATTAAAAAAAAGTTAATGTTTATTTATTTTTGAAGGTGAGACAGAGCATTAGTGGGGGGGAGGGACAGAGAGTGAGTTAGAGACACGGAATCTGAAGCAGGCTCCAGGCTCCAGGCTCCAGGATGCGAGCGGTCAGCACAGAGCCCGACATGGGGCTCAAACTCGCAAGCGGTGAGATCATGACCTGAGCTGAAGTCGGGTTAACCGACTGAGCCACCCAGATGCCCCTAACCATGAATTCTAAATTTAATTGTACTACCTCAAAATTAAACTTAAGTTGAGCTTTCTGTTCTGCAGATTTTTATTGAGAAATACTTCTTCAGTCTTTTTCTCCTCCTCTATTTCATCTTCTCCAAAATTCCATCTTGGAGTCTTTCACTGACTCCGTCTGTCTGAAATTCTCCCTGCCCCCCATATCCTTATATTGCTTTTGGTTTTTGTGCCCCACTAAAGTCTCCACTCTAATGCTTAAGTCACTTTATCCAAGAGGGACCTTCATAGGTACCCCTTCTAAAACAGAATCCCCCAAATTGCTGTCACTTTAGCTTGCACTATCTTTTCTTTATATGCATTTATTTATACCTGATTATACATATATATACATACACACACACATAATTGCCTATTATCTCTATCCTGCCTACAATTTATGAATCTTAGAGCAGGGACATTGTAAATATTACATAGTGGCCTCCTAATAAATACTTATTGAATAAATCCCTGTCCAGGCTTTTGATTCATCCCACTCTTCCAATATTACAGCTTTCTAAATTGCATTACTGACAGTAAGTTTTCCTGTTAAAATATTCCTATTTCATCAAGTTATGTTGTTATTGCCCAACTTTCAAATTCTTCCAAAATGTGGTCCCATACTGCCTTCTATCCTTGTATAGATTTTTATTTACTAAAATAAATCTCCTCTATTCTAACTAAAATTTCCCAGGAGGGACACAAAGATTTCACAGCACCTGATGAGATTCACCATTCAGTTACTGCTGCTAGAACCCATCCTTCAAAGAGCAGCTCTGTCTACAACTCTTCCACGAGTTACTTTTGATAATTCATCTTTCCCCTGCACTTCTTCACTAAAGTCAATATCACAAAATTAAGCTCTTAGATATTGCCTTTAATTGTTCATACTTTTCCATAATTTGTAATACTGTCACCCCTCTTATTCAAACATTTCCTTCAGACAATTTAGTAAAGTGCAGAATTGTGCCACCACACAAGAATTAGCTCTTAATTCCCTCTTCCTTTTTTTCTCAAATTTTCAACTCATTGTCTTAACATTTGCCTTTTAAATCTGCTCATTTTCATGCACTGATACTAGTATTTCCAAGGAGTTTTCATTTGTAATTTACTTTGAAGCTGATTTTTTCTATTCTGTCTCAGTTTGGAAGAAGTTACATACAGAAGCAGTTTTTTTTTTTCCCCTCCCTGGCTATTCTAAAAGTATATGCAACAGCAGTAAGTATGCCAGCTAACCAAGTTCTAAACCCTAAAGTAGAAAGAAGAGTAACCCAAATCAGAAAATTCTCAAAGTGATGGGCTCCGATGTCCTCAGTAAATGTAAAGAAGTTCATTCAAAGCAAGCGCTAGAAATCAGCCAGGCAGGAGGAGTTCTATTCAAAACTTCTAAGGTTAGGAGGAAAGGAATGAAAGCACATGCAGTCATTACATACCCTAGTAAATGCAATGTTGTGATTTCTTGAGTATGGGTAAAATGCTCCAAGTTGCATCCAGCGGGCACAGAGCTCATACTCTGAGTTGTTGAAGAAACCACAGATATCTGCACCAGTCTAAAATATATTGTTACATTTAATATCAATGTTTTTTCTTAAAATTTATAAGTTATGAAGATAAAAGAAATACAGTTACTTACATATGAGATTCCAAAGAGACTAAATTCCATCATACCTAAAAAAAATCAGGAAAAATTTAGAAAGATACTACATCATGTATTTTGATATTTGATGATTTGATTTGTTAAGATGTTCCATTTCTAATAACCTCTAAACTAATGAGACATTTTTCAGATTTTTAATACACCTATCATTTCCTCTTAAAATACTCATGCTGTTATAATGTTAATGATGTAAAAATAAGACACTATGCTTCTTTGTCACTTTCAAGATGGTATATTTAGAGCACAAAATAGGTATAAATACATTATAGCATGAGAATAAAATGGCAGTGTTTCTGTCTCAGTTTGGAAGAAGTTACGGAAGCAGTTTCATTTTTAATATTAATTTTATTTTTTTAATTTTATTTGTTTGTTTATTTATTTATTTTGAGAGAGAGAGAGAGAGACCATGAGAAGGGGAGGGACAGAGAGAGAGAGGGAGGGAGGGAGAGAATCTCAAGCAGGCTCTGCACTGTCAGCGCAGAGCTCAACGTCAGACTCAAAGTTGGGACCTGTGAGATCACGACCTGAGCTGGAACCAAGAGTTGGCCATTTAATCAACTGAGCCACCCAGCCACCACCTTGGTTTCAGTTTTTAAAACTGGGGTGCCTGGGTGCCTCAGGCAGTGAAGCATCCAACTTCGGCTCAGGTCATGATCTCACTGTGAATTCAAGCCTCATGTTGGGCTCTGTGCTGACAGTTCAGAGCCTGGAGCCTGCTTAAGATTATGTGTCTTCCTCTCTCTCTGTCCCTTCCCCACTCATGCTCTTTCTCTAAAAAATAAACATAATACATTAAAAAATAAATAAAAAGCAGTAAGGCTAGTAATTTCGTTCAGAAAGGAGGAAAAGTAGAGCTATAAGCTAGAGGTACAGGAGTGATCTGTTTGGTTGCTATGTAGATGATGATTTAGAAAATAATATAACATAATATAATATAATATAATATAATATAATATAATATAATATAATATAATATAATATAAAAGGCTATCTATGTAATTATTTAACCATAGGCCTCATTATTTGGAAAAAAACAAACAAATAAGAATTATCCTCATTAAATACAATCCTCTGAGATCACTTCAATAAAACAGGATTCATGTGATATCCCAGTTCTTCTTTTAAAGTAGTAACATTATTTCCTTGAATCCTAATATAAACGTAAAGTAATTTTAAGACTAGATCTGAAATGAAAAGTATCAATTTCCCCTTTAAAACGATAATATCTTATTTACCTAACAATTGTCAAAACACTCTTTCAAAATTTGGTTAGAAATGTTTCATTCTTTAGCATCTATGAGTGATTCTTATTCCCTAGAATCTAGAATTTCGACCCATTTCTATTCTTAGCTCCACATGTTATTTTCCCAGCTCCTGCCTTTTTCCTGGGGAACTGAGACCAAAAGGGATGAAATTACTATCTCAAAATAAACTATTTGGATATTATTAGTTTCTAGAAAGCATCCCAGCTCCTACTTTCTGGCACACTACATTTTCATGATGCTATTTGCCATAAAATATGATGTGAAAAGCATGTTTCTGAGAAGGACTTATAAAGTATATAAACTATTACCAGAAAAAGTGAATACTTAACAGAAAACGCAAAGGAGTAATGATAAAGATGGTGACTCACATACCAATGATTGATTTGTCCAAATTGTCCCACTGTGCATAGTTGTCTCCAAGCCAGTGTCCTCCCCATTGTCCACCAGTAGGATATGTTGAACGAGAAATAACAATTCCTCTTTTGCCAGTTGTCTTCTGCAATGCACTAATATAGATGGAGAAGGATCTATGAGTTCTTACATGAGGTATTTTTCAGATATTTCTACTTATGAGCATTTCATTAAAAAGATGTGTTTTTTATGGTGTCTTTGTTATCTCTTATTACAACTAGCTTTATAAGTGAGTCTTCTTTCATTATACTATAAAATTCTCATAGACATAAAGGACATTTTTCTTCCCTTCCAACATTTATCAGACTGACATGCCTAAGTGGCCTTTATTTGTTCAATGAATACAAGTTAAGTCAACTATTGAAGTTATCAAATCAGGTAACTAATTATATCTTAAGTTTTCTGAATGAATTCATTTAATTCTACTTAAATATGTTCTCTTGAATACGCTCTAACTATTGATTGCTCTAACCCTTCTCAATTATAGCTTGTCAACACTTAATCTCCACATTACTCAACAGAGAATCTTTGCTATAGTATTCCCTGTTTTAGAGGGTATATTAAAGGGAGTGAAATTTTGGGTGGTGAAAATAAAAGTAGTTGTTTTATTTCAAGCACAGAATCTATCCAAGCCATATCTCAAGAGAATGAATTTTACAAATTACATTATATTTCTTTTTGTTCTCTCCCCTCCTCAGTCTTGGAACAGTGACTTTAAATGATTTACTATTCATTTTAAAACACATTCTAGTGCTAAAAATAATATAATAATGCATTATTTTACATTATCTGCATCTTTCTCTCTCTCTGTGTGTGATACTATAAGAGCATCTAAGGTAGAAAAAAATATTCTACTATTATTTTATTTGAGAGAGAGTGAGCAAGGAAGAGGCAGCAGAGGGAGAGAGCAAGAGAATCTTAAGCAGATTCCACGTTCAGCCTGCAGCCTGATGAGGAACTGGATCCTACAACCCTGGGATCATGACCTGAGCAAAAATCAAGAGTCTGATGCTCAACCAACTGAGTCACCCAGATGCCCCGAAAAATTTTCCACTATTAATTGGAAGTAAAATGTTTATTTTTATACTGTTTGAAATCAACTGCATATGAATAGAACTATTTCAGGAAAAAAATTCTTCAAATACCTAATTAGGCAGACTTTCCAATCATTTTCTTATTACAGCATGGATCACAGTGTTTGTACTGATGGCTTCATATATAAAGTTTCTTTAATGAGACCCTGAAATTCTTGATGTTAAAGATAATGTCTTAATCTTCTTTGTACTTTTTACACCTAATACAGTCTTAGCATATAATAGTAACTCAAGAAGTTTTTGGATTAATGAATTTCTCCAATCAAAGTTACAGAAAACTGAAAGTGTTTTCAATGGACATGTGATACATTGAACTATCTGTTAATAATAAACACCATATTGTATTTGCTAACTTAAAATTTCCTACTTGTATGTATGTCCATCTTTAAACAGATCAATAAGAAAATCATCTTCAGTGCTTAATATTCTATAATAAATATAAAGGATCAAGTCTATTTAGGTACATTAATATACTTAACATACATTACATATATTTGCTGACATTTCACAAGAAATGACTGATTACTGGGACACCTGGGTGGCTCAGTCAGTTAAGCAACTGACTCCTGATTTTGGCTCAGGTCATGATCTCATGGTTCTTGAGTTAAAAAAATTTTTTTTTTCAACATTTATTTATTTTTGGGACAGAGAGAGACAGAGCATGAACGGGGGAGGGGCAGAGAGAGAGGGAGACACAGAATTGGAAACAGGCTCCAGGCTCTGAGCCATCAGCCCAGAGCCTGACGCGGGGCTCAAACTCACGGACCACAACATCGTGACCTGGCTGAAGTCGGACGCTTAACCGACTGCGCCACCCAGGCACCCCTCATGGTTCTTGAGTTTAACCCTGTGTCAGGCTCTGTGCTGACAATGTGGAGACTGCCTGGGTTGGGATTCTCCATCTCTCTCTCTCTCTCTCTCTCTGTCTCTCTCTCTCGCTCTCTCTCTGCCCCTCCCCCGTGGGCTCTCTCTCAAAATACATAAACTTAAAAAAAAGAATGATTATTGATGTAGAGAATAAAATATCATATGATCAATCTAAAAATATATGTGAAACATAGATTCTAATTTTAATTAATTTGAAAACAAAATTGATTTCATTTAACTAATAAAAAAATTATCTAAAGGGATAGAACTGTCCCCAATTTTTAACATTCAAGAAATATATATTCTTTCTTTTTTTTTTTTTAATTTTTTTTTTCAACGTTTATTTATTTTTGGGACAGAGAGAGACAGAGCATGAACAGGGGAGGGGCAGAGAGAGAGGGAGACACAGAATCGGAAACAGGCTCCAGGCTCCGAGCCATCAGCCCAGAGCCTGACGCGGGGCTCGAACTCCCGGACCGCGAGATCGTGACCTGGCTGAAGTCGGACGCTTAACCGACTGTGCCACCCAGGCGCCCCAAGAAATATATATTCTTAAAGAATTTTTTTTCTGCTGTATGTCTTACTTTTGCAAAAATTATTTACTTAGGCTTTAAATCAATAACTGAACATATGCCTTATTAGATATCTGACTGAGAAAAATTCTGCATTAGGTATTTTTATAATAATTTTCTCCTAAGAAAGAGTTAACTTCTTACATTAGAAGAATCTTCTCTGTAACCCTTCAATGAATCAAGAACAAAACTTTGGGAAATACTTGCTGCCACTAAATATATAATTTAAAATCCCATCACTATAAATATTTTCCAAATATTTTTGACATGTTCTAACTTTAAAAATGGTTTAGTCATAATGAATTTAGCTCAATTTTAAGAAACACTTTTCACCTGTAGGACAGTTTGTCCTTTGTTACCACTTGATTCTGAAAAATTTAGCTAATACAAAGGATTGCAATGTTGTGTTATGGAAGTATTTTTATTGTATGTTTTTAGTCACCTACATGAGCACTTTTTTGAAAAGGATTTAAAAACTTCTAAATTTATCTTAAGTTACTGGGAAAAAATCTTTCTTAAAAAATGAGTATTAGTATTTATATTATATTATTACATTATATTACATTACATTATATTATATTGTATAGAATATATAACTAAGCCTTCTTAAAAATGATTTTTAATATATATTATATACAATATATGTATGGATATATACATATATTGTATATATGTATATATATATCTTAAATATTAAATATTTTAAATATCTTAAAAATGATTTTTAATATATATTATATACAATATATGTATGGATATATACATATCCATATATGTATATGTATATCCATACATATATTGTATATACATGTAATTTTAATTTTAAATATTTAATTTAATTTTAAATATCTTAAAAATGATTTTTAATATATATTATATACAATATATGTATGGATATATGTATATGTATATCCATACATATATTGTATATACATGTAATATATATGATATATATTACAAAAGTGGATAATGTGAAAGGAAAATATTAAATTGAAACTTTTAAATATATTTTAAATCTTCAAAATGAATATATTTATTTTCACCATGGGTACTAAAGATAATAATTTGAAATTATTCAATTGGCTATTGTTTTTAATTACTGATGAAATCAATTGATAACTATACTCCAGATACTTCTGTCTCTGGGTGGCATTAAATTATTTTAGAATATTGACCAGTGTTGCTTAGAGTAAATAAAGTTATTGCAGGAGTATTTTTCTCAATATTTATTTAAACAAATTCATTGAAAACTAAAGATATTTCATTGAATTACTTTTTAGAAAGCAAATAATTCAGTATTATATATTTAATATCCATTAGAAATAGTAATGTACCCATTTCTGAAATATTTCCATTGTTTTTGAGTGTATAATAAAATTTAAATTTGAAATTTCCGTAATTGAGAAGATAATGTGAAGGGCTAAACCATGGAAATAGCTTTATGGATTCAGATCTCAATTTTTTTTTAAAGTTTATTTATTTACTTTGAGAGGGAGAGAGCCTGCATGAGTTGGGGAGGGGCAGAGAGAGAGAATTCCAAGCAGGCTCCACACTGTCAGTGAGCCTTGGGGCTTGAACCATGAGATCTGGTATCGTGACCCAAGCTGAAATTAAGAGCTCAGACTACTGAGCCACCCAGGTGCCCCAGATCTCAATTTTTTAAATAAGCATTGATACCAGCTACATCAATGTTCAGCTCAGCCATCTTAATCAGAAATTAATGTCTAAGAGACATATGTCCAGTATCTATTCCAATGACTAATAGCTAATTAACAGAAACTTACAGTTGTAAACAAGAAAATGTCAAAATTATTGGAAGGGCGAGCTATATTGTGTTTGTTTTTATCTACCAACCTTATTTTTTGTTAAAAAAAAATTTACAAGAGGCCACTTCCTATAGTACATAATCCTCCCAAAAAAGCACCTTTATTTTTCCAGTTAGATACATTAAACATAGAAAGAAGTAGAATATGATGTTTTAATTTGCCATTTAACCCAGTCTATAGAAATACCTAAAAAAATAACTTGCAATTATTGATTTTTACTCCATTCTAAATTATGATTACAAAAATCTGTGGCATTTATTTAAAAATTGTATCTTTAACACCACCTGAATTTCCAAAAGGAGACAGAAGATTTTGATTTTTCTGTATCCTTTCTAATGAAAAAACAATGTAGTAATCTCTAAAATCATTCCAGGTATTTATTGAAGTTGAAAATATGAAATATATAGTCATATAATCATTGAATAATTCTCTCAAATTCGAACACACACTTTGAGGTAGTTTTTAAAGTGTATTTATTTATACATTTGAAGCACAGCCTTTGCTTGTTTCAGTGCAAGATTGAATTTTATTTTTTTTCAACGTTTATTTATTTTTTTTGGGACAGAGAGAGACAGAGCATGAACGGGGGAGGGGCAGAGAGAGAGGGAGACACAGAATGAGAAACAGGCTCCAGGCTCCAAGCCATCAGCCCAGAGCCTGACGCGGGGCTCGAACTCACGGACCGCGAGATCGTGACCTGGCTGAAGTCGGACGCTTAACCGACTGCGCCACCCAGGCGCCCCAACAAGATTGAATTTTAAATAATAAGAGAGATCTATTGAAGACTGAAAGTTTTTGTATGGCATTTACATATGAAACTTTTCATTTGCAACTGGTAGCCAAGGTCCTTCCTCTAAAACCATTTACAATTTCTCAAGCTGATTATTTATCTTCTGTTTCTGAATCCCCTCATTGTATTCTTTCCTTGCTTTGCTTGTTTGTGACATGTTTAGTGAAGAGCACAGTAGCAAGAACTAGTTGAATGTCAAATGTGTACCGTTTTTGAAAGACACAAAATGAATCAAAAAAGGAAACAATAAAATGCTACAGTCTGGATAACATAAAGAAACATATTATGTTTTTAATCCTTTCACTCTCCTCCAATGGTAAATAAAAAGTCTTTACTATCCGTCCTTTGCTTCAGTGTAAATATAATTTACTTATAGCATCCTTTTACATTTGTCAAGGTCTTTAAAAATTTGACTATATTTAATCTCTAAAATTTCTGAAGGAAAGTTCAATATTTTTTTCTAATATTACTGCAAAAAATAAATATTAAGAAAGTATCTAAAACATATGAAAAGACTATGGGTATGTGTAAACTGAGCTATTTAACTCAACATTTAAAATTCATTAATCTGCTTAATTTAAATAACAAATGAAACACTTACTGAAAATTTTATGAACTAACACTTTAAAGAAATGTATAATGTCTTTATTTTTTATTTTTTTTTTTTAACATTTATTTATTATTGAGAGACAGAGAGACACAGAGCATGAGCAGGGGAGGGGTAGAGAGAGGGGGAGACATAGAATCTGAAGTAGGCTCCAGGCTCTGAGCTGTCAGCACAGAGCCTGACGCAGGGCTCGAACTCACAAACTGCGAGATCATGGCCTGAGCCAAAGTCGGTCGGTCACTCAACCGACTGAGCCACCCAGGCGCCCCAAGAAATGTATAATGTCTTTAAATCACAAAATGTTCTTTGGAAGATTGTATTGATCGCTTCCTCATAATGTTTGCTATTTAAGAGTAAAATGTACTTTCAATATCCCTAATTACCTTTGAATATCAACTATTTAAAAATTTACCTGCATGTCTCTAAATTTACTAAGCATCTTCCAGTGTGTTAGGAACCATAAAAGGTGTTCCCAAGTTCAATTCACTACCTCAGTGAATAATTTTTTTTTCAATTTCCTTTAAACTACATAGTTTGATCTCAAAATGTGTAAGTTTTGCCAACAGGATTATCAGTGAATTCTCAATATTTTTGTTCTTTTTAATATCTTTATGATAAAATGAGGTCAGCTGAAGATTAAAAAGTGAGGATAAATGTGCTCCAAAATTATGTTCCAGTAAGGTTAATCTAAAGAAGCATTTGTTCCAATAAAAAAGCATCGTAGGGGCTCCTGGGTGGCTCAGTCAGTTAAGTGTCTGACTTTGGGTCAGGTCATGATTTCACAGCTCATAAGTTCGGGCCCCACATCAGGCTCTGTGCTGACAGCTCAGAGCCTGGAGTCTGCTTGGGACTCTGTGTCTCCCTCTCTCTCTGCCTCTCCTCCACTCACAGTCTGTCTCTCTCTCTGTCTCTCCAAAAATGAATAAAAACATTAAAAAAATTTTTAAAAAAGCATTGTAAAGACCAATTTGTTTACTCTTAAAAATGGCATTTCCTAGTCTTTCTACATGATTTTAGTGTCACTACATTGGAATTTGGTGAACAAATATGTGGTAATTCATTCATGTAATAATATCTTAAATAATTCACCTCTACCAGGTTGAAAAAGTTTGGTGCTACAAATAAGATAAGCATGTTTCACTAAGTGAAGAAATATTACTCATACTCTTTACTCCAAAATGCTTTTCAATGTGTTTTACCAACTACAGTTATATACTAGAGCTGTGTTTTTCAAATCTAGATGCACATTGGTACTACCTGGAAAAATTCTTTAAAATTCAGATCTTAAGGGACACCTGGGTGTCTCAGTCAGTGGAGTGTCTGACTTCAGCTCAGGTCATGGTTTGTGAGTTTGAGCCCCACATCCGGTTCTGTGTTGACAGCTCAGAGCCTGGAGCATGCTTCAGATTCTGTGTCTCCCTCTCTCTCTGCCCCTCCCCTGCTCATGCTCTGTCTATCTCACTCTCAAAAATAAATAAACATTATTTTTTTTTTTAATTCAGCTCTTAGGCTGTAGTACAAACCAATTAAATCAATACATTTATTAAAAATCTCCAGGTGATATACTGTGTAATTAAGAGCCAGTGACCTAAAACTGCACTGTGTAGTATGGTGCACATTAGCCACATGGGACTAATTTAAATTTAAATTATTAAAACTAAATAAAACTTAAAATTCCTTTCCTGAGTCACAGTAGCCATATTGTTCAACAGCCATATATGGCTAGCATATACCATTTTGGACAACTCAGAATTATAAAACATTTCTATCATTACAAAAAGTCTTATTGCACAGTGCTAATAAAGACTTGATATTCAAAGGATGGTTTGTGTTCCATTATCACCGGCCTCACATAAAAGTTGGTTTAATGTGGACATTAAATAAAGTTCACTTATACATATTCTAATTTGGTAATATTGGACTTAACTGATTTACCCTTATTTATTTATTTATTTATTTATTTATTTATTTATTTATTTTTAATGTTTATCTTTATTTTTGAGACAGAAAGGGACAGAGCATGAGCGGGGGAGAGGCAGAGAGAGAGGGAGACACAGACTCCGAAGCAGGCTCCAGGCTCTGAGCTGTCAGCGCAGAGCCCGACACCGGGCTCGAACTCGTCAACTGTGAGCTCCTGACCCGAGCAGAAGTCGGACGCTCAACCGACTGAGCCACCCAGGTGCCCCATGATTTACCCTATCTTTAATGCCTTAATTAATGACATCAAACTATACATTGTTTACTCATTTATACATTCACAACTATTTATTGCATACCAATTATTTGTTAGGCACTGCCACTATGAGCTAGGAAAGATAAAAATAACATTGTTCAGGATACCTTTTGGAATAGGATGAAAATTTAAAGCAATGATAAATGATACATTTGAAGAGAGAAAGAGAGAGACAGAGAGACAGAGAGAGACACACATAATAATTCTTTTTTTAAAATTTCTTTTAATGTTTATTTTTGAGAGAGAGAGAGAGAGAGAGGCCCCCTGAGCATGAGTCCGGGGGGGGTGGGCAGAGAGAGAGGAGACACAGAATCGGAAGCAGGCTCCAGGTTCTGAGCTGTCAGCACAGAGCCCAATGATGGGCTCAAACCCACATTGGGAGATCATGACCTGAGCCAAAGTCTGATGCCCAACCAACTGAGCCACCCAGGTGCCCTGAGACACATAATAATTCTAAGTGTCATAAAGGACCAAGTAAGTTACAGAGAACATTGGGTAAGAAATTGCTACCAGAAAAGGTCAGCAGGGAAGAACTCTGAAAGTAGGGAACATTAATCTAAAAGATAATAAAGAGTCAAAAAAGATAATTATGAACACCACTTACTCATAAGTAGGTTTCATTTGTGACCATCCATATAGATTGTGAACATCATAATGCAAAACGGATGATCCATCACTAAGAATCTGTTCAGTTTCCATACACATAGTTCTGAAATGTAATCCATTTGTTCTTTTTGTGATTTCTGGGGAGAACCAATGGGAAAATATTAATATATTATAAATTACCCTATATTTGAATGTCTAAATAATAACTATATATTCTTTTGGCAAAAATATTAACCATTGTTTTAAAATAATATTGTTTTCTAATCATTTGTACACTTTGTCTCTGCTAATTAAAGTGAAAAATAATCTGTGATTATAGCTGCACTTATACCTGTAACTGAAAAAATCTGTGAAAAAATTTACTGTATTCAGCAACACAAATATTAAGAATTAACATGAATTAATAAAACCCTGAAAGATAAGCATACTCCTAAATGCCTACAATATTTTATGCACTCAGATTATATTGATTAAATAGATTTTGATAAAAAATCCATTCAGTAACATGAAGCCCTGGGGTTAAGAACCAGGCAATGCAATAACAACATTATTCTTTGACACACTTTTTCTCAGCTAATGATGCATTTTTTCAGAGTTTTGCCATCACTTTAGATATCAAAAGTTTATGAGGTTTACTGACTACATAAGAGTATGAGGATGAATACTGAGCAACTGGATCCTTGTCTCCTGGGTCAGGGACAACCAAAGAAGTACTGTTAGTATTGTTTCATTTTTTCCTAATAAAGAAAAATTTAGAAATAAGTCTTTTAAAAGTGTTTTTTTTTTTTAATCTTGAGGAATACTGACAATTTTCAAATCTGGGAAGGTTCTTAAGAAAATCAAAGTAACAATTTCAAACATGCATAAGAATATGTACATATAAATAAAATATGTTCCTTGATTTTTCTTTTCAAAATAATGTTAAATAGTATTGGGAATGGGTTGAGGTGTGATGTGAGTCAATGTGTAGATGGGTAGTGTGAATTGGGAATGTGAATCCAGTTCCCTACATCATAAAGTATATAAACCCGATTAATAAATAGCAATAACATCAAAAGTGTAGCAACAAAATTGTACCTGGGACATAAGGTGGATAATTTAACTCTTTATTTCTGCATTGATTAGTAACTGTTCCGTGTACAAAACTGGATGGTTCATTCATATCCTAAAAAAAGAGATAAAAGTAAACAAAAAATAAAGTAGAGCATATATTCTTAAAGGAACTAATTCAGAAAACCAATAAATTAAAGCAGCATATTTGAGTAACGGCACATTTACCGTTCTAAAGCAAAAATATAAGACATCTCAATACTAAAGAGTTAGTTTAGCTCAGTGTTTCTTTTTTACATTTCATGACTCCTTTGTAAAACATAAAATGGCCTACTCTTCTCTGTACATATAATACACATAAAAAAGTGAATTGTTTTCTAGACATAAAATTATAGTAGTGTATATTCTCCCATGTCCTCTCCTCTCCTGCCCCAGTGCCTTCTATCGCTTTTGAAAAACAAAACAAAACAAAACAAAACAAAACAAAACAAAACAAAACAATGGTTTGTGGCTTTAAAACCACAGAGTATAGTTTATGCACACAGGAACGTTATTTGTTTGTTTGTTTGTTTGTTTATTTATTTATTTATGTTTCAAGTATAGAATTTAGTGATTCGTGACTTACATACGACACCCAGTGCTCATCACAAACAGTGCCCTTCCTATAACCCATCACCTATCACCTATCCCCTAGCCGGCCTCCTCTTCAACAACTCTCCATTTGTTCTCATAGTTAAGAGTATATTTCATTGTTTTCTTCTCTCTCAATCTTTTCCCCACTATGTTCAATTAGATGGAGTTTTATGTACAGTGATATAGGTGTTTTGCATATTATTTCTGCTCTAGTCTTTATTATTTTTCTTCTGGTGGCCTTCGGCTTCATTTGTTCTTCTTTTTCTAGTTCCTTCAGGTGTAAGGTTAGGCCATTTTTATGATTTTTCTTGCTTCTTGAGGTAGGCATTTATTGCTATATTCTTCCTTCTTATGACCATTTTTGCTGCACCCCAAAGGTTTTGGACTGTCATGTTTTCATTTTCATTTGTTTCCATGTTTTTTTTAAATTTCTTATTTAATTTCCTGGTTGGTCCATTCGTTATTTAGTTGGATGTTCTTTATCCTCCATGTACTTGTGGTCTTTCCAAATTTTTTCTTGTGGTTAACTTCAGGTTTCTTAGCGTTGTGGTCTAAAAATATGCAGGGTACAATCTCTATCTTTTTGTACTCGTTGAGGCCTGATTTGTAACCTACTATGTGATCTATTCTGGAGAATGTTCCATGGATACTCAAAAAGAATGTGTATTTTGCTGATTTAGGATGAAAAGTTCTGAATGTATCTGTTAAGTTCATCTGGTACAGTGTGTCATTAAAAGCCATTGTTCCCTTTTAGATTTGCTGCTTAGATGATCTGTCCATTGTTGTTAGTGGGGTATTAAAGTCCCCTACTATTACTGTATTGTTATCAATGAGTTTCCTCATGTTTGTTATTAATTGATTTACATATTAGGATACTTCAAGATGGGGGCATAAATATTTAAAATTGTTAGATTTTCTTGATGGATAGACCACTTTATTATGATATGGTGCCCTTCTTCATCTCTTTTTACAGTCTTTGTTTTAAAATCTAGTTTGTCTGATGTAAGTATGGTTACTCTGGCTTTCTTTTAACATCCATTAGTATGTTAGATGGTTCTCCATCCCTTCACTTTCAATCTTCAGGTGTTTTTAGGTCTAAACTTAATCTCTTGTAGGCAGCAATATAGATGGGTCTTGGTTTTGTGTCCATTCTGATACCCTATGTCTTTTCATTGGAATATTTAGTCCATTTATATTCAGAGTGATTATTGATAGACATGAATTTAGTGCCATTGCATTACCTGTAAAGTTGTTGTTTCTGGAGATTTCTCTGTTCCTCTTTAGTCTTTGTGCTTTTGGTCTTTCTTTCCCATTCAGTATCCTTTAATATTTCTTTAAGGGCTTGTTTAGTGGTCACCAACTCCTTTAGTTTTTGTTTTTTCCTGGGAAACTCTCTCTTTCCTCCTATTCTGAATGATAGCCTTGCTGGATAGAGTATTCTTGGTTGCATATTTTTTTTTCATTATGTATAGTAAATATATCATGCCAATCTCTTCTGGCCTGCCTATTTTCTGTGGAGATATCTGCTAACCTTATTTGTCTTCCCTTTAAGTTAGGGACTTCTTTTGTCTTGCTGCTTTTAGTATTTTTTTTTCTTATCTCTATATTTTGTAAATTTAACTACAATGTGTCTGAATCGAGTAATAATTTTGTTGAATCACTACACAATAAATTAAAACAATAACAACTTAAAATATAAATTGCTCAAAGTTTACTTACAATCCACAAGCCATCAAACTTCATCTGGTTATTGTAGAAATCTATAATTTCCTTTGCCCACCACTCTGCTGTGGAATTCCTGAAAAAATCTGGAAAAGCTACATGAGCTCTGGAAACCTGTAAAAACAAAATTCAGGCCTATATGTAGGAAGTCAAAAGAGAGACCATGAGTGTCTAAGTCCAACATTTATCTGTCTGATTCACAAGTTGTGCACAAATGATAATGAAGGCAACCTGATCCTAACTTTAATTACATTAACATATATTATTTCCCTCTACCACCCCAACAACAAAGAGTAAAAGAGAGAGAGAGAGATACATGGAGTGAGAAGGGAATAGCACTGGGGTCCTTATGGGGTCCTTTTTTTGAACTGTCAAAAAAAAAGTTCACAACATAGAAATATATTTTCAGTGTTTCTTACAGTTTTAGGAAATTTTTTCTTTGTGTCCTTAGAGACCTATACTGCATATTTACTTTTTTGGAGCATGATAGGTAAGAAAAAGGCTTTTGTTTAGCCCGTTTATCTGATAAAATTTTGTTTACCCAGATTTCTGTCCTTCTAGGACCAGTAATATATAGCTTCACTACCCCAACTGTTTGTCTTTCTCTCTCATATCTAATCGTTCCGACCTAACCAGAAAAGAGGTGATTTACTCCTTTCCCTACCAAGAACATTCCCTACTTGTCAGCCTACCCATATAAATTCCGAGGTCAAAGTCTGTGCTAGCTGAGGACTGACCTTCTGCAAGTAAACCAATTTCCTGAAAAACATGGCATCACCTGCATGCTTTCCTGCCACACTTTAATAGTATGTAGTAACTGCCAGGATAGTCTTCTCTATGAATAGGGTATGGGATGGCACTGTGCATAGAGAAAATGCAAAGGGTAGGGAATATAAGGATTTATAAAACACACATATATATCATAGATACTTTTAGGACTGAAGGGAAATTCATTATATCATTATGATCAATAATTACTTTTACTCATAAGGAAAGAAGGCTCAGTAGGTATAGTCAACAAATATTTTTTATGTTAGGTCCCTAGAGTATAATGAAAAATAAGTAAGAAATTAATGTCATGTTTTGTTTAAGATCTATTTTGCTCTTTCCACAATTTATTCATTTTTCTGTTTGCTTTATTCTTTTAGGTGGCTGCTTTCATTCTTTTAATGCAAATCATTAATTACATATAGAAATTTCATCGGTTATATGTGATCCAAGATTCTCTGTACTTTTTGTGTTAGATTATGCCAGTGATTATACATAAACCGTTGTAAATTGAAGGGATTCCTACCCCCCAAATCTATATATAGAAGCCATGCCTTCCTATCTACTGTTGCTAATATTACCCAAGGTAATACCTGCAATTGAGACTCTGATTTTTTTCCTAAAGAATATTGTTTAGTAATTCTTTGGCTCAACTCTAGAAATAATCTGGTAAGTTTTAATGTAAGAATCCTCCTCTAATTTTTCACACATGAACTTGTATGACTTAATGATTATAATTTAGCCTACCTAAAATATTGACTGCTCTTAGTGTCACTGATTTTTTCCTGTTGCCTTGATATGGTTTATTTCATTTATTTCTGCTCTAATTTGTTATTATTTACTTTCTTCTGCTAGTTTTAGGCTTAATTTGTTCTCTTCATAGTTCCTGGAGGTATAAAATTAGGTTATTTATTTGATATCCTTCTTCTTTTATAATGTTGGTGTTTATCATTATAAACATCTCTCTTAGTACTATTTTTGCTGCATCCCATAAGTTTTAGTGTGTTGGATATTCATTTTTGTTTGCCTCAAAATATTTTCTAATTTCTCTTTTGATTTCTTCTTTGACCCACTCATTATTCAAAAGTGTGTTGTTCAATTTGCACATATTTGTGAATTTTCTAATTTTCCTTTTGATATTGATTTTAGTTTCATTTCACCGTGGCCAAAAAACAAACTTGTTATGATTTCAACAGTTTTAAATTTGTTAAGATTTGTTTTGCAATTTAACATGGGATATATCCTGGCCAACATTCTATGTGCTACTGGATAGAATGTTCTGCTACAGTTGGGTAGAAGGTTCCGTAAGTGTCTGTTAAGTCCATATGGTCTATATATAGTGTTGTTTTTAAGCTCACTGTTTCTTTGTTGATTTTCTGTCTGCTTGTTCTATCCATTATTGAAGGAGAAGTATTAAAGTCTCCTACTGTTATTGTATTACTGTGTACTTTTCCCTCAGTTCTGTCAATGTTGGTTTACATAGTCATCTGCTCTGATGTTGGGTGCATATATATTTATAATTGTCATATCTTCTTGATGAATTGAACCTGTTATAACTAATACTGTCTTTTTGGTATCCCGTGACAGTTTTTGACTTAAAGTGTATTTTTTTCTGATATAAGTATAGCCACCCTTGCTCTCTTTTGGTTGCCATTTATATAGAGTATCTTTTTTCATATCCTTTCATATCCCTATGTGTGTCCTTAAATCTAAACTACGTTTTTTGTAGACAGCACATACAAAATTGACAAATTGTTATCTAGACTAAGAAAAAAAAAGAGAGAAAAGTCAAATAAGTAAAATCAGATATGGAAGATCAAACATTATAACTGATACTATAGAAACACAGCAACAAACAGGATAACATAGAAAAAATTGGATAAATTCCTAGAATCCTACAACCTAGTAAAACTGAATCATGATGAAACAGAAATCTGAAAAGACCAATTACCTATAAGGAGATTGAATCAGTAGTAAAAAAAAACCTCCTAAAAAAAGGAGTACAGGACCAAATGACTACACTAGAGAAGTGGATCAAACATTTCAGGAAGAATTAATGCCAATCCTTCCAAATTTATCCCCAAAAAACTGAAGTGGAGAGAATACTTCCAAATTCATTTTAAAAGGTCCACATAACCTCATAAAAAAGTCAAATATACCACAAGAAAAAGAAAAACTACACAATAATACCCCTCATGAATACAGATGCAAACATCCCCAATAAAATACTACAGAACTACATGCAGCAGTATATTTTAAAAAGTGATACACCATGAAAAAGTGGAATTTATCCCAGTTATATAAGGATAGTTCAATATATGAAAATCAATTAATGTGGTATACCACATTAACACAAAGAGGATAAAAAAATCACATGAACAAACAATGCAGAAAAAGTTGGCAAAAGTCAACACCCTTTCATGATAAAAACTCTAAAAAAACTAAGAATAGAATAAAATATCTCAACATAATAAAGATCATATATTAAACATACCCAGCTAATATCATGCTCATTCAAAAAGACCTGAGTTTTTCACACAGGTGTGCGCACACACACACATAACACACACACAGAACTAATAAACAAATAAAGTTGCCAGATGTAAAATCAACATGGAAAAATCAGTTGCATTGTATACACTAACAATTAACTATCAGAAAAGATAATTGGGAAAATAATCCAATTTACAACAGCAATAAAATGAATAAAACACTTAGGAATAAAATTAACTAAGGAGGTGGAACACTTGTGCATTGAAAACTACAACACATTGGTGAAAGATATTGAAGAAGACACAAACAAACAGAAATAAATCCCATGTTCATGGATTGGAAGAATTAATATTGTGAAAATGTCTGTACTACCCAAAGCAATCTATAGATTCAATGCAATCTATATCAAAATACCAATGACACCTTCCATAGAAATAGAAAAAAAAATTCTACAATTCATTTGGAAATACAAATACCCTGAATAGCCAAAATAATCTTGATAAAGTAGAACAAAACTGGAGGCATCACATTTCCTGAGTTCAAAATATACTCCAAACCCACAGTAATTAAAATAGAATGATACCAGCACAATAGACACACGGGCTAATGGCACAGAACAGAGAGTATAGAAATCAATCCATACATATATAGTAAACTGATCACTGACAAGAATGCCAAAAGTGTGAAGAAAGGACAGTCTCTTCAACAAATGGTGCTGGGAAAACTGGATATACACATATGCAAAAGAATGAAATTGGACCCTTATCTTATAAAATCAGCACAAAATGGAGTAAAGACTTAAATGTAACACATGAAACTGAGAAACTTCTAATAGAAAACAAAGGGAAAAAGTTTCATGACATTGGCCATAGCAAAGATATTATGGATATGATGTCAAAAATACAGGCAACAAAAGCAAAAGTAAACACATGAATACATCAAACCAAAAAGTTTTTGCACAGCAAAGGAACCACAAAGTGAAAAGGCAACGTTCAGAATGAGAGAAAATATTTAAATGCTATATATCAGATAAAGTGTGAATCTCCAAAGTATATAAGAAATCCTATGACTCAATAGGAAAAAAAAAAAAAGAAAAGAAAAAGGAAAAGAAAAAAAGTAACCCAAACAACTTCTTAAAAAATGGGCAAAGGCTTGAATACACATTTCTCTAAAGAACACATGCAAATGGCCAACAGGTAGATGGAAAGATACTCAAATTCACTTATCCTCAAGGAAATATAAAAGCTATAATGAGATATCACCTCACACATGTTAGAATGGCTATTATTCAAAAAACAAAGACAACAAGTTTGGGAAAGGATATGGAGAAACTGGAATCCTTGTGCACTACTGGTAGGAATGCAAAGTGGTACAGCCACTAAGGAAAACAGTATGGAGATTCCTCAAAAAATTAAAAATAGAACTACCATATGATTTAAATATGGTCTTGTACAGAGAATTTAAAAACAATCAATCTTCTTTTTTAAAGAAAATACTCAAATTGAATTATTGGTCAAATTGATCATTAAATCCAAGTGCTTTTACTTATGTACTCAACCATTGTAAAACTTACATTAACAGCTTCATCTTCAGTTAGATTTTCGTCTATTGTTACATTGGGCAAATCTGGCCAAACCTACAGAGAAGGAAGAAATGGGAAAATAGTTCAAAATAAATTCAGTATGGTATGACCATGCTGTAAATAAAGTATAATAGAGTTCTGGAGGCATATTGTATACTCAAGTTCCCCAATTCAGTAATTCCTTTAATTGTTTTTTTCAGTTTGTGTTTTGGAAATGTATTATTTGCAAACTATTCCTAACTGCTATATTAATTTCCTCTTTAATATGGCAAATAGGAAAAAGAATACCCACCTTTGTAAAAGGTAGTGGTTTTAAAAACAATGCATATGAAACATCAAAAAAAAATTTAAAAAAGGGGGACACCTGGGTGGCTCAGCAGGTTAAGCATCCGACTTTGGCTCAGGTCAGGATCTCACAGTTCATGGGTTTGAATCCCGCGTCAGACTCTGTGCTGACAGCTCAGAGCCTGGAGCCTGCTTCGGATTCTGTGTCTCCCCCTCACTCTTTGCCCCTCCCCCTTCACACTCTGTCTCTCTCATTCTCTCTCAAAAATAGATAAACATTAAACATTTTTTTAAATAAAAACAATGCATATAACCAAAGGTTCTAGTCAAGAAATAATATAAAGGCATATACTAAATTCAATTTAATGTATATTAAAACTGTTTCTACAATTATTCCAGTATTACATATAAATATATTTTTATTTAAAAGGAATTGAAGAACTAATGGATAATGCCATGTTGAGGCAAGTATCTTCTTAGTTTTCACAGTTAGTACTATATCCTCTTCTCTCTCTCCCCTTCCAAACCCTTACCCCCATCCCTGCTTCACCATCTACCAATGTTTTCCTCTACCCCAACCACAAACACACAAAACAGAGTCCAAATTTAATCATGCTGAAAGCTCTCTTTCTCTTTCAGAAAGTCTCATTTAAAAAAATATAGATAATCCCCAAGGACTAATTACCTACAAGGGATTAGTTACTGATAGTGAGTAGTTCTTTTAAGGAATGGAACAGAAGATAGAAATCTGAGAAAATGTATAGACATATAAACTGAGAAGAAGGTAGGAAGGAAAAAACCCGTTTCTATGGCTAATCTGCTATACTCTATACTTGTATGTTTCTTAAAATGTTATGACTTCTCATTAAGTTTATCGTAGGATTTTTCTATTTTATCTCATTATTTTGAAATATTTTCAGATTTACAGAAAAGCTGCAAAAATTATACCCAGAGTTTTTCTATATCCTCACTTTGTTTCTCCTAATGTTAACATATTTATAACCTCTGTACAATCATCAAAACCTAGAAATCTACAGGCCATGTTGGAATTTCAGCACTTCTTTCACTAATGTGATATTTTTGGTCCAAGAGAGAAAAGAATTCCATACTGCATTTCATTATGTCCCATATTATGGAATTTTGTTTGTATTTTTCCTTTTCATTTTAGTTATGATGAATGGATTTTTGTTTACTCTTTTATATATAAGTCAATCAGGATTTTTCTATAATATATTAATATACCCAGGTCTGAATATTATTGTTTAAGTGAAATACAGTAAATTATATTCCTTAGTCAAGTCAGGAATATAAGTATAGCTTTTAAAAACATTGCCTCTTTTATTAATGAAAGAAGTACAAACATTTAAATGACTTGCAGTGTAGAATAATGAACAACCATCTTCTTAATAATTTTATAATAAAACACAAGGCATTCTAAGAAATGCAATAAAAGACAATATAAAGATGAAACAAATAGTATTTAGATATATGAGCAATATAAATTCTTTCTGTTTCTAATAATTTGGGTCGAACTTAGAGTACATATTACTTTAATTATTAGCTACTAAATCATTACATTCTGTAGTATATATCTCTCCTTCTGAATAAGTCTTTAACAGTTTTCTCTACTCAATAGAAATTTTCAATGAAATAACAGTTTTATACTTATTTTATTTCAAGATATCAATTCCATACCTTTGCCCAACAAATATCATTGGTGTTAGGCCATTTGACAAAAACATCTTTCTCCTGTCCTCTGTCAAATGCAGGGTAAGGCTTTGTTTCATTTCCCGAAATGGCTGGATCCTAATATTAAAATGAAATACAAACCAGGTAACTCTGGAATAAAAGTACAGCCACTTGGGTCACTGTTATGAGACACAATTTTCCATGATTACATTATCATTTACTGTGCTCTCACATATACTGATTGACAGACTGACAGTATAAACTGCAGTGTTCCAGCTAGTTCTAAATTCCTTAGAAGGAAACTTTAAGGACTTTTGAAAATGTATTGGCTATGATTTCAAGAAATATTACTAGCATTTTTTGTTTTGTTTTTATTCCTCCCAGTGGGTTTACTGGCTGCCTAGCTTGCTTCCTGTAAGATATTGATAAAATATTCTCCCCACTGAATCACTAACTTGAAGCCAAATTTTTAAACATGACAAGCATAAGAAGCAATCCCAGAGAATGATTTTAGAATTGTATAGAAATAGAAAATCCATCACAACTTTGTGATAGCTTCTATAAATTGAGGCCAGTTTGTAGCTTCAATGATTATTAGAAGACAGCTTGCCTTTGACTTCCAGATTCAGTCTTAGATCTCTAAGGATATACCAAAATGTGAAGATAGCCTGGTAGCAGCCCATGTAAATAAAAGTGTTAAAGGAAGAAAATATTAGATGTGGGAGTAGAGTTTAAAGTAATTGTCTTTCTATTTTGAAACACCCCCCACAACATCATTCCAGAAGAGAAATCTTAATAATATCAAGATAATAAGACCCAGATAAAATATAAAACATAAACTAACCAGGATAATAATGTATCTCATTCCCTCCTGTCTTATTTTGTCAACAAACTCAGGAAGATCACGGAAGTTTTCATCAATTGTAAAGTCTAGTTGTCTTTCCATGTAATCAATGTCTGTGTATTGAACATCCTAAAACATATGAAGATAGTGGTAGTGCAGTAAGAATCACAGGAATCAATGCATCACTTTCTATCATAGTTATAAAACTAATACCAATATGAAAGTTTAAATGCCTTTTCATGTAATACTAAAGAGAATTAATCAAGTAACACAAATAAAACTACTGTATTAAAGGTGCAAAATATTCCATGAATAAGTTTATATAAATGTTCTGTTTTGTTAACAATTCATTTAACAACTTTGATTTCTAAAGAGTCTTTCACCTGAAAGACATATCCTTAGTTATGTAATTTTCAAAGAAAATAGAAAGACACAAGAGTAAAAGATTTATGAGGCTATGAAATTGTGTTAAGTGGCAGTTTGGAATTTTGTGCATTATATACAGAAAAAAGCATTGTTCCCTTTCTGGAAGCATAAAGCAAATAGGGGATAATTTCAAATAATTTTCATATTGCCAAAGGAGAAGAAATAATTATTTATTAAATCCGTCAATTATAGGATTCTTTTATTATCTATCAAAATAATTTTTAGAATTATAGCCCAATCATAAATAAACAAAACACTGCTTACAAATACATATGTACAAACATGTTTAAACTAATAAATGCTTGGATTCTATCATGATATCTTCACTTTAGACCTAAAATAACAAATTTGTCAATTATTTTCTGTTACTAGTCATTAATTCAATTTCTTCTTCTAGGTGTTATAAAAAGTATGGCTGATATAGTACACAAAATAATGGAAAACCTCCCTTTTTATAAAAAAATCTCCATGTGCATATTTTTATATCATCTACCTATACATTAAATTTCCTCGTAATAATGTATTCAGGAGCCATATACTTGATTCTACTGCATGTACCAATGTCTTATAATGAGACTTTTTCATTTTTCTTAGATTAAGTTCTTATATACCAAGTATTCTAGATGTCACTGTTGAAGTGCTCCCAGAAGGACCCCCTAGGATTCCTTAATCTTGCTAAAAAATAAAATCACAGGGAGTATTATTTCTAGATACTCAGTAATATTTAGTTTCCTGAATATTGAGGGAAGAGGATATTTTGCAAGTGTTCAAATTCTAAGTTCCAGCATCACAACTATCACCTATTGCAGGGCAAAAATCACTCAGTTTTATCTCCACTTTCTTCTCTGTAATTTGTCACATCAGTTGATGAAGTAAGTTTCTGTGAACTCTTATTCTCATATAAAGAAAATATGGGGAATACACCTGATTACTTATGGCACCCAAAGTTTATTGGAGAAAACCAAGTGCACAGTCACTTGTTTAGTACAACTCACAATCATGGAACTAGAAAGAAGGGGGGGGGAAAGGAATGTTATTATCCCTTTTCCTTCATCAATCTAATAAAACACATTTTGTAAAAATCTCATGACCAATTCATTAGGTACTATGAAAAACTAAGCATTTATTATTGAGAAATGCTTAAAATAATTTTATTTATTTATTTATTTATTTATTTATTTATTTATTTATTTTTAAAATAATTTTAAAGTATACATATTTATTTGTTTGCTTTTATAGATGACACACTTAACATTATTTTAAAAACTGATATACATACATAAGGGATCTGAGCGGCCACCATATCGTTATATACTTGCTGAACCTCTGAAGTATTTCTGTACCCATAACGACATAATTGAAATCCCAAAGCCCAGTAAGGTGGCATGACTGGTCGGCCAATTACCTTTGGGGAAAAAAACAACAACGTTATTTGTGAACTAAGAGGGTTACGATATATCACAGAGAAAACTTTGTGGTTTTTACAAAATGTACAATCATACTGGGGCGCCTGGGTGGCTCAGTTGGTTAAGCGTCCAACTTCGGCTCAGGTCATGATCTGACAGTTCGTGGGTTCAAACCCTGCACAGAGCTCTGTTCTGACAGCTCAGAGCCTGGAGCTTGCTTCAGATTTGGTGTCTCCCTCTCTCTCTGCCTCTCCCCACTCACACTCTGTCTCTCTCTCAAAAATAAATAAACATTAAAAAAAATGTACAATCATACTTCATGGTATTGTTTTGTTGCAACTTCCGGAGTTGGACCCAAAAACATATAGAAATCCAAGATTCCTCCAATTATGCGGTAAGTTAGAGCAGGAGTTGGCTGAAAAGTAACATCTGAAAATCAAAAAATATAATTACACACATATATATACATATATATATGTGTGGATATATATATATATATATATATATATATGTTAATTAGATTATTGGAGAATCACATAAAATGTAAGAAATTCAACAAATGATTGTTTTACCCATTCCATTGCTGTTAAGTAAGAGAACTCCATGAGCATAGCCTTCATCTTCCAGAGCCATGTAATATGGATGAAATCCATAGGAATTAAGTTTATACTAAAATAAGAAAAATAAACATAATATATAGTGCTTAAATAGCAATAGCATATGAATTTTGTCAAGGTAATATTTAAATTCATTATAAGATTGAGCCTATAAGAATTTAAAGGTTCCTTTTTGTACACAAAACTATACGTACTAAAATAAATACATCTCCTTTAGAAAATAATTGCTTTATTACTGAAACCTGTACTGCTTCAGAGCATGCAAATGAATATACAAATTTGTAACATGCACAAATACATTAATTGATATAAAAAAATTGGTATTGGTGTAGTTGGGTTTCTTTCCACAGATCATATGTCTTAATTTATTTATAAATTGGCACTTCTTTTTCAAAAATAAAATTTCTAAGAAATGATTACAAGATATCTAAGTTTATATAATATTATATGATAGTATTTTAAATGATAATATCTCATTTATGTAATAGTGTATGCAACATTTACTTTCATTTTTACCTAGGTCTTTCCTGAATAAAAAATCTATACTCAGGGTTATAAAATGACTTATCAAAACTCACAAAACTTTTAAGTTGATGATCCCTATTCAAACTGACATCTTTGACCCATATGTATCCCACTAATTAATTAGCATGTGAAAGTAAATTCATATATTGAGAATCAAGATTATATTAACTTATTAATGTCAATACTAATGTTGAATAGTTTTTAAAGAAATATATTTTGTAAAACATATTCTTTCAAATCGATATAAATTAAAAACAGCCTTCATAACTTAGGCATGAACTATTATGATACAAATAAAAATTGCTTGAGCACCTAACAATAAAAGTAGTTGCAATAGTATACACATTTATAATCTCATGTGGAATACATCCTTTAGATTCACATCATACGTGAAAAATAGAAATGAGCTAGTATTTTTATTAAAATTGTTTTTTATGATATGCTTAGAATAATTATAGTTAATATTAATTGTGCAATGCATGAAATATTCATGAAATGTATTCCATTAATAAGACAAAACGTAGTAAAAAGTGACATGAGCATAAAAAAGCATTTTCTAAAGATGTAACTAGCAGTATGGCCGCCTAACATACACAACTATAGCTGGGTATCATTAAGGAAAAAGTTACCATTAAATCAATATCTAAGCAGTAAAAAATAAATAAATAAATAAATTCTAGGAGAACCCTAGTCAGTTATTTCTAAAAGCTAGAGTAAAAGTAGACCTGGCAGGGGATTCTGAGTTTGAATATTCTTTCTATACAATTAAGAAGGTAAAGAATGGGGTCACAACCTCCCTTTTCACTGTAATCAATGATGGTATCTATCCAATCTTGTGCTTTCACCTGTACTTTATTGTGGCTTGTTTGTTTGTTTGTTTATTTTAAATCTCTATAGCAGGTCTAGAGATCTCCAGCCCCCTTGTTATTACTTTAATGCTGAGTCTAGGCCTACAGAGAAGTGGCTGTCCTAACCATGGTCTTAGTTGCTTCATGGAGTAGTCAAATACTGGTACCTACACCAGGGGGTTGGTCTCTTGTGAACATTCCCCAAGTATGCCAGTTCAGGTCTCTCTTAAATGCTCTGTGTTCCACTTCCCCAAAACCATATATATATTCTGATGGCAGGCGAGTAGATATTTGAATAAACTGGTTATTAAAAGCAAATCCAGGCAGGTGAGAATCCCAACTGAAAAGAAAACAATTCAAATCCAATAAATATATCGAAAGTAGTATCAAAAATAATAATGGTAACTCTTACGTGATATGAAAACAAATAATATTTTTCTCTATATGCCTTATTGTACTCAAATACTGTACTCAAATATGAAAATAATTATCGCAATACATTTATCTTTTGACTAGGTTAAAAAATATCTAACATAGGTTTCATTTTTTCAGCATTATTAATAAAATAAACTATATGAAAAATATGATTATACATTTATCTTTAGATATAAATTCTTTTAAAATAAAATTAATATAAAGTTATAAATAATATATGACCCAGAAGTAATATATGTCCTAGAAACTGAAAGTCCTCTGTAAACTTTTGCTACATATAGAATAAAATGAAATCAAAATCAAAATAAACTATTAAGGCATGATGGGTATTTTAATTCCAAGCTCTCTGTAATTTCTCCAAAATACAAATACAAAATACAAATACGATACAAAATTTCATTTTGTATTTATAAAAATTATTGTTTAAAAAGAAATGTATCAAAGAGAATGTATCATCTTTCTAGTCATTTGTAAAAGCATACAGGTGGAAGAAAAGAGATAAAAGTTGGCAGGAAAAAGAAACATAAAAATTATAAAGAATTTGAGACATATTTAAATTTCTATATTAATGATTTTGGAAAAGTATTTACTAAAAATAATGTTTCCTAAATAAAAATAAATAATGCCATTGTACAAGAACTTTTTTACAAAATGACTTCACTTATCCTTTGAAACAAAAATATTATCATACCAACAGAATTTTTAAAACAGTACAGACATACTTTTCTTCATTATCTGTATCCAGCCTGACAATTCTTGACAACATCTTCTAAAAAATGACAGGCAAGCTAAAATACATAAACTGTCTTTTAGTATACTATGGTTTGTCTACAAACCTCTTATTTTTACTAAAGTAAAATGTTTTTACATAAACTTGTTAATTCATATAATTATTCATTCATAAATAATTCATTCATAAAATATAGAGAGATGTATGTATCATAATTTCTTTTCATCAATACCTGGCAGAGATAGTATTAACTCTATCAGATTCCAGAACTAATAAACCTCAATTTCAATTAATTTCTAAATAAATATTTACAAAACACATTTCCACCTAACTTATTTTACAACATTCATACTTTTCAAGAGGAGCTTTGGTTTTGGTTTTCAACCTGATTAGTTGAATGAGTGTGATAATAATTAAATCAGTCATATGCAAAATGTAGATGAAATTTTCCAAATCTTAATGATAGTCCCACGAGTGTGATAATTATTTAGTTTTAAAATGTTAAAACAGGTGCCTGGGTGACTCAGTGGGTTATGCATCCAACTTTGACTTCAGCTCAAGTCATGATCTCATGGTTCACGAGTCTGAGCCCAGCATCAGGCTCCCTGCTGTCAGTGGCAGCCCGCTTCGGATCCTCTGTCTCCCTTTCTCTCTCTGCCCCTTCCCCAAATAAACATTAAAAAAAAGGTTTTTTAATATTGAAACAGGCCAAGTTACTTAATAGAACTGAAACTATTTTTTAATGTGATGATACTCTAGCACAGTGAAAATAATCTTACCCCCTCCATTCTACAATCAAAATATTCCTCATGTCAAATAATTCAATCACTTACATAACTCTTCCTGTGCTTCTCCTTCGAATCTGGATGCCAAAAGGATTTTCCTTGATTTCAACATCATAAAGTCTATTTTCATAAGTACTTGTTGGCATGGCTGGAATGTTTAAAGGTACTGGAACTTCATATCTCTTATTTTGGGGATCATAAATCTATTGCAGAGAAATAATGAAAATAAATGTTTTGCTCATATTGCTGAAATACCATGCAAATAATCATTATATGACTTAAATAATTGCTGAAACAAGATATTAGAATTCTTATTTATATAATTCTTAATTCTGCATCCATGGCCCATATATCTATACAGAAATCTACATACACACATATATATGTAATGGGATCAAATTATGAATTGCATTTTATCACTTTTTAATGTTTTATAATTCATTTTTCATACTATGAGAAATATTCAAAAACAAATGTTTAGAGTTAAATATTTTCTTATATGGTTACACAAAATTATTTACCACTTCATGGTTAGACACAGAATTTGTTTCAATGTTTTTGGTCACATGTTTGATTGGACAATGAATGGTAATGGTAATTTGTTTACTCATGTCTTTATTTCCTCAGTAGATTTCTTAGAAGTTATAATGTTAGGTCAGACAGACTATACTAAAATTTGTAAGGTCTTTGATATCTGTTTTCCAGAATTAGTGTACTAATTAATATTCTAACCAAAAATGTGTACTCTAATATTATTTTATGTTAAAGTAAAATCATTTATTTTTTATTTCATTCATTTATTTTTTTAAAGTTTGAAAGAAAAATAGAGAGCAAGCAGGGGTGGGGCAGAGAGAGAGGAAGACAGAATCCCAAGCAGGCTCCATGCTGTCAGCGCAGAGCCCAATATGGGGTTTGAAATCACAAACCATGAAATCATGACCTGAGATGAAATCAAGAGTCAGAAACTTAACCAACTGAGCCACCCAGGTACTCCGAATTCATACTGTTTTAATTCTGCAAATTCTACATCATCTCCTCTTTTTTTGAGTTTTAACCATTGCCATTATTATATGTTTATTTTTCCAGATGAACTTAAAGAAAATTAATTTAAAAAATAGTCTTAATTAGGATTTTTTATTTTTTAATGTATTTATTTAATCTCTCAATACTTTTTACATTTTTTTCTTATAAAGTCAATTTACTCCTATGATTTTTGATATATTCTTTGTGTTTTTTTTTTAATTGTTTTTCTCATTTGATTTTGCCATTGGGACTTGCCTTTATTTCAATTTCTAAATGGTGAATAACAGAATACACCAAAACATTTTTTGGAGATATTATTTTACATCTAGTCTTTTTGATTTTCTTGTCATTTTTAATAGTTTTCTTAATGGATTCCTGTGGAGCTCTTAAGCAAAAATTAATGAGAACAAACCGATAGTTGCCAGAGGGGAAGGGGTGGGGACATGGGCAAGTGGGTGAAGAGGAGTGGGAGATATAGGCTTCCAGTTACGGAATGAATACATCACAGGGATGAAAGGCGCAGCATAGGGAACATAGTCAATGGTACTGTAATAAAGTTCTATGGTGACAGATGGTAGCTATACTTATGGTGAACATAGCATAATGTATGCATTTGTCAAATCACTATCTTATACACCTCAAACAAATGTAACATTGTGTGTCAGCTGTACTTCAATTAAAAAAAAAAAAACTGCTAAGTGTACCTGTTGAAAGACTTTTTTTTAAATGTCTTACTGTATTGGTCAGAAAATTCAGGTCACTGTTTAAAAATAGTGGAAATAGTAAATATCCCATTTTGTTTCTTTTTTTCTGTTTTATTTATCCCAATGGGACTATCGTCATAATCTGATTCTAAGTAACATATGTATTTAGCAAGAATTTGAAATTTTTAAATCACCACTACTTGTTTAATTATTCACAAATTTGGAAAAATAAGAAGCTGTATTGGAAAAGAAATTGTTTTTTTAAAATCAAAACGTCTACAACTCAATTAATAGTCCTTAATATTACATTAAAAATGCAAGTATCTAATCTATTCAGAATATCTTGTCTTAAGAGATGAGTCTTGCATTGGGATAGTTTATATCAAACATACCTTAAATTGCAGCATATCATTTTTGTGATATTTCACTTCCACACGAAGTGTTGGGATGGGTTCAGAAGGTAGCTTTATTCGAGCACTTGCAGTATTCAGCTGGAGGTCAGCTGTTATACCCATTGATGAATATTGAGTTGTACTGACTAAATAAGGGTTGTGTTGTCTAGGAAAGTAACAGCTAGGTGCTTGGGATCTAAAGGTAGGCTAAAAACACAATACAGGTTAATTGCCAGAAATCATAAGCATTATAATATTAGACTCTTCAAAACAATAAGGTAGATATGTTTAATCACATGATGTATAATTTGTAAATTTTATTTTTTAATGCTAAAATTAAATTGTAATCACAGCAGAAAATAACTATTATGCGACCCAAATAAGTACTATATACTAAATGATAAATAGAATAATTTATATTTTGACTCTAAAGATAGACCCAGTAGAGGAAAAGGATCAAATGTCATAGCTTTTCAACAGAAAATAAAATGATTCTGTGATCTTTGCAAAAATTAAGTATATTACTCATAAATTTTTATTCCATGCTTGTTCTCAATCTTCATATTGACTATTGTCTTTTGTGTGTAAGATGGCTCTACAACAATCCTCAGAAAGGTCTGTTCTTAAAGGTTTTTTTCTTTTACTTATAATGAAACTGTATCATTCCATATTTCATGACTGGTCCTTGTACAGGTCAATTACATACTGACCAGTATTTGAATAGGGACTGTGGCCAAAGATCAAAGCTACTACTGTTATATAAGGGTGGAAGCTAGGACCTAAGAAAAACAATGGTAAATTGTGGCATGATGGGCTAGTTACCTTACAATAGTCCATTCTCCCATCTTTCTTATTAATTATATTATTATACATCTGGGAGAAGCAACATGCCCATCTGCATCTCTATCTCTTTTGAGGAAATTGTATATGACCCCCCAGATCCTCTTAAAAGAAAAGGGAATAAGCTGATTAAAATAAGATATCCTTAGCCCTCCCTCCTTTGGCCCTGGAATGCATACATGATGGCAGAAGACGTAATACAGTCTTGAGGATAAAAAAATAAATGATAAATATGAGACATTGATGACCTTGGGAGGCCAGTATATTAGGACTGGGACTCTTTTTTTGTAAAAGACAAATAAATCATGTCTTGTTTAACCAAATCATCATTCTGTTGAATGGATGACCAAAACAACTGGCTAGAAATTACCCCTAGTGGAACTGCTACAACCAACCCAATAATTTGAGAAGTTTTAATAACTTGAGACAATGCTTTTGAAAGCCTGTCTCCTACTGGCATAATATCTTAATCAATTAAGCTGGTCAGCCACAGCCAACACTTAAGAAGAGTTCAAGAAATAGAGTACTATTTTATTAAGTAAAATGGGCATACTTTATTAAGTAAAGCAAGGCACACTATCCAAAGTGCCTGGAAAGCAACTTACACATTCATTTAGTCTCGTATTTACTACAGTATGTCTTTGGAGAATTAAGATTAAAATAAATTGCCTATAAGAAGTCCTAATTTCAAATTCCAAATGCCTCTCTAGATGAATTTAGTTCATATGCTGTAGAATTAAGATTATAATACATAGTGTTTACATTGAGATGTTTATGTAAAAGTCATGTTATGAATCATAATTAAAATTCTTAGTACCGTTTCCCATAAACAGCCACGTTCTTCACACTTTTCTCTAGTTGCAATGTCTGCATCTGGATAACAAGTAAACCTTTCATTTTCTGAGAATTTTTGACTCCATTGAACGGTAAAGTTTCTTCCAAGGTTAAACTTGAGACTATAAATTAAGAGACTCTTTGAAGACAAAGAAACATTAAAGAATATTTGTGGGCACTGGACAATTTAAAAATACTTAACATTTATAAAATGTAGCAACCACAGCAATTCTTTAAATTAAATCATTCTTATTTTTAATAGAATCCTTAAGGAAAAGAAAAGAAGGAGAAAACATGTCGTGCTATTGAAAGGGCTAGAAAACTTAAAATAGGAACTATGAGGTAGAATACTAATGAAAAGCATTATTGCTAAATGAATTCAATTCTCAATTCTGCCATTTAATGCTTATGAGTCTTGGGGAAAATTGTCTATCCTGTATTATCCTCAATTTCCTCCCTTTGTAAAATGGGGATGATGGACCCTACTAAAGGGATTGCTATACAAACTGAATGGTAAATGTAATTTAAAGCATCTAATACAATTCCTGGGGATTACTAGGTATGAAATAAATGTTAGTTCCTTCAAGAAAGAAAAAGGGTGGGAAAAGTTAACCACTTAGGTTGATATGGAGGCTCCCAGAGTCAGAGGAGGGAAATACTTATTTCTTCAATTCTGTCTCTAATTTGAGTAACTGCTTACATATTTGATGGATGAGTTAGATGGGACATAAGACATGATGCAAAAAAGAAAAAAAAAGAGAATAATTACATACATACATATAATAATACATAATTGTTTCTATTGTTAGGATATTGCAAGTTATTTTTTTTTATTGTCTGTATACCTTGAGAATAATATTGGCAAAATTTATCCCAGACTTCCATCTGCATAGCTTACTTTATGATATCAACTTACCCTCATAACTCTACATGCATGAATGAAAATTCACATAAGGATCAATCTAAGTACAGCAGAATTAGGAAGGTGTATCTATTAAGTCCGTGCAAATCTTCCATAAGCATAAATATAGACACAGATATAAACTGAGATCGCAAAAAACAAATAAAATTATTAAAAAAAAATTTTTTTAAGTTTATTTATGTTTGAGAGACAGAGCATGAGCAGGGGAGGGGCAGAGAGAGAGGGAGACACAGAATCAGAAGCAGGCTCCAGGATATGAGCTGTCAGCACAGAGTCCGACGGGGACTTGAACCCACAAACCGCGAGATCATGACCTGAGCCAAAGTCCGACGCTTAACCAATTGAGCCACTCAGGTGCCCCCAAATAAAATGAGTTTTAATAATCTTTCTTAGAGTCTTAAAGTTCTCAATAGGCTTGTGTTATTTAATTTATATTAATTAATTTTTATGGTTTTAGGGATATATAAATTATAGTATATTTACTAAATAAAAATAATTAACAAGTACATATTTTTATGAAAATGGCCAAGTGAGAAACTCTGGGCCAGAGTAGGAAAGAAATTACTCTAAGAAAATGTTCTTTATCTCAAATAATTTAGAATTTATGCTGATATTACCAATAATTTAAGATTTATATGAATGGTGGAAAAACAAATACCAATAAAATCACTTTGATGTTTTAAGTTATTATGGCCTACATTTTAAATGCACTACTTGACTACCCAAAGCAACATTATGATTCAAATACTACATTTTACAGATGAGGAAGCTGTGATAAAAAGGGATTAATTTGATATGCTTAAATGCAAAGATTACAGGGCTAGAATTTTAGCCCCATCCTATGACTCCCTTTCTCTGTCTAGAATACATCTTAAGATGTACATCCAATGTGGGGCTCGAACTTACAACTCCAAAATCAAGAGTCACATGCTCCACTGACTGAGCCAGGCTAGTGTCCCTCTAGTATATATCTTAAGACAGACAAAAATTACAACTGCACCTAAAGGGGAGAGTGTAAACAAAAATTCGATGAAAAAGCTACAAGATATATCAAGGACAGTGAGGATTCATGAAAGAAGAAGCATAGAGAGTGATTTATTATAGATAAATCAATATCTTAAAGAGTATTAAATGCAAAGCTAAAACATTTAGAAACTTTACTGTATGCAACAGATTAGAAAGTTAGAGTTCAGGGTAGGAAAATGGCATGAAAAAATATTATGAAGGTATACGTAAGTGATATCCAAGATACAGTGAAATAAAGAGAAGTAGAGCAAAGAGTCCCTTTAATGTTGATATCTAAATATAAATTGAATGATCTAAAATGGAATATCGGTAGCAAAAGGGAAAGAGAGAAAGTAATGTTGTGAAGAAAAAAAAATCACAAAACCAAGAGACTGAATGGTTATCTTAAAGGTGAGAATATGTAATAGCTCAAATATTTTTAAACATTTAATTTACCTGGTTGGAAGCTGTATAAGTAAAATTGTAGTGAGCTTTCATTGGCTGATTATCTTCCACCACTGTGACTTGTATAACAGGATCTATCAACCCAAGGATTTTAATAGTCTCAAATGCTAATGTGTTTCCTTCCTGGTATGATGAATGTGTGCATATCATATCTAATTTGTTCTGAAAAGAAGTATATAATAGTGTAAATTAAGTAGAAGTTCACTGCATACAAACCTGAAATAACAAGTATACAAGTGTGAAACAGAAAAAGAACCAATCTTCTATCCCTCCATTCCCTTCAGTTCTCCACATCCACGTAGCATATATAAATACACTCATTAATAACTCTTTTCATTTTTTGTACACATGCCATAAAATTTATTTTCAGACATAACCTAAATTAGCCATGATGCAATTAATATATGTCTCTTCTCATTCTAGGTGTAATGTTGATGAAGAATAACAGTTTTGGCCACAAAGAATGTAAGAAGAAAACCAACATCTAAAACAGAATTGCTATTAAATATTCAAATTTTAGCTTTGTACATAGATTTTTCACCTTCACTCAAAATCCATGACAATTATTGCTGTGACTGGTATATTAAAACCTTTTCAAATATGTTGACATTATTTTTCTAGGTCATGTTGCTTAAACCAGACATAGAACTTTAAGATGTCTGAAGATTTCTTGTGCATCAATTCCATCATCACATTACATATAAATACTAAAATTTAAAGTAAAAATGTATTTATAGTTTAACAATTTAAATTTAAAAATTTAACAATGTATTTCATTTATTTCTATTGAAATTAGGAGGTAAATGTAAACATCTTTTCAAAAAAAATTCCATGATAAAGGCCTAACCCAGACATTAACAAGATACATGTTTAGCTGTGTATCCAAGGAAAATACTTACATTAGAAACTGAAAATGTATATAAAATGTATCTGCCATTTTGTATGGTATCTGAAATGGGAAAAAATACAGATATCAGATCAAAATGTAATTCTCTATTGTTAAATTATCTATTTTTACAGTATAACAATTAAGAAATTTGAAAAAAATATGGTTTATTAATGAAGCAAATTAAACAGATTATCTTTTCATATTAAGGTTTTTGATCACCTCTATACACAATAATCTTGGTAGTTTATTATCACAGTAAGTAAATGTAATGAATACATATGTGCCTCATTTAATTTTTCAGAGATGGCTAAGATATTTATGGAAATTAAGAGAAAGAAAAATTTACAGTAAAATGTACATAAAATAAATTCATTATTTTGAACGATACTTTATCTATTGCTAGTAAAATAAACCATGTAACATTCAGCTTATTTTGGAAGACGTGGCACACCATAATTTTATTCTGTATCTTAAATTTTTTTCTTTATTTGAGGAAATAAAGTGAATCTGCAGACATGTTAGAGACTGAACTAAACTTTAATGAGGAAAATGGAACAAGACAATGATTTTATTTAAAAAAAATTTTTTTTTGTTTCATTTATTTTTGAGGGAGAGAGTGAGAGACAGCGAGAGAGAGCACAAGCAGGGGAAAGGCCAGGGGTGGGGGTGGCGGACATAGGATCCAAAAAGGGCTCCATGCTGACAGCAGTGAGCCTGATGTGGGGCTTGAAGTCACAGACCCTGAGATCATGACCTGAGCCAGAGTCGGATGCTCAACCAACTGAGCCACCCAGGCACCCCAAGACAATGATTTTCTATACTATCTATATATGTGATACAACTTTTTATTAATATTTTTATTTAACAGAGAAACTGAACATTATGGCTAAAATAATTTGAAAGAAATAAAGTGAAAAAAGGTCAAAGGAATTCAAGAACATATAATATTTTTTCAATAACATTAATTTACTTAAAATTTATCATAGTTAATGAGATAAAAATCATAAACTGAAGGTCATTTCACAGTTTTCACGTTTATTTACGAGTTGATTATTTAGAAAATTCTGATTTTAACTTTTTTTTTTTTTTTAATTTTTTTTTTTCAACGTTTATTTATTTTTGGGACAGAGAGAGACAGAGCATGAACGGGGGAGGGGCAGAGAGAGAGGGAGACACAGAATCGGAAACAGGCTCCAGGCTCTGAGCCATCAGCCCAGAGCCCGACGCGGGGCTCGAACTCACGGACCGCGAGATCATGACCTGGCTGAAGTCGGACGCTTAACCGACTGCGCCACCCAGGCGCCCCTGATTTTAACTTTTCGAAGCACATACCTATGTAGATACCATATTAGATGACCAAATCACATATCCATATTTAACCATCTTCTTATATGAAAGTAAATTATCAACATACATTTTCATGAGTAGAAAGAAACATATTTGGGTATATTTATATAATTTGAGAAAAAAATAATAGCCTTAAAACCAAGCTCCACATCCTACCAATACAGATATGATCTCAACAACATTCTTTAATTGATGATCACAAATAATTTAGTTCAGCAGGAATCCAATCTCTTTTTTTTTATATGTTTATTTATTTTTGAGACAGAGAGAGACAGAGCACAAACAGGGGAGGGGCAGAGAGAGAGGGAGATACAGACTCCGAAGCAGGCTCCAGGCTCTGAGCTGTCAGCACAGAGCCCGACGCGGGGCTTGAACTCACAGACTGTTAGATCATGACCTGAGCTGAAGTCAGACGCTTAACCAACTGAGTCACCCAGGCGCCCCAGGAATCCAATCTTAAGTAACTTTTACGTAGTAAATGTTTGGAACCTATTATCATGACAGAGCTCACCCTAGTGTGCTTAGACCCTAAGGTATTTGAAACCGAGCAAGAAGGCTGGTGTGCTGAAGTAGAATGAGAAATAGAATGAGAAATAAAGAGCAGTAGGGGATAACTGTGTGTGTGTGTGTGAGCTTGTGTGTGTGCACACATGTGCGAAGGTACAGATCACCGTCAGTGGTCTAGGTCTTGGTAAAATCTATGGTTCCTAACTGAATCATCTTTTAAAAGATGATTTTAAAATCTACCTGCTGGATTGTAAATAAAATGTACATGGAGTTTGAGAAGAACTATGGACATAGACCAGTTAGGGAGGTATTACAGTAATTAAAATGAAAGACAGTAATGATAGTGGTGGAACTGATGAGAGAACTAGGTCAAGGGAGAACCAAGAGAGATTCCTAGGTTGTGAGAGAAAATGGTGAACTGAAGTTTTTTGGCATCTTGTAGAGATGAAATTACCATCAACTGACAGGTAAGACTGTAGGTGGAGCAGATATATTGCAGTAATCTATATGTTTATAGATAAGACTTAAAAATGAACATGAATTTTTTAATAGATTCCATATTTTCAAATTATAAGAGAGCACAACAATACATAGACTATTTCTTGAAGTTAGAGATATTTGGATGTTTCACACACATACAAAGACATATGGGATATTTAATACATCTGAGAAGTAGTGGGCTAAAATAGGAGCTAAACTATAATTCTTTGTACACATATATATAAAACAAATACCTAAGAGCCTTCTATTAAAAGAAAAGATAATATGAAAGTTAACACATTTATTAGGGTAATTATAATTGACTAAACCGATATTTTTACTATGGTGTAATTATATATTAGCAAAAAATGGCTCATTGTTTATTCATTTGGATTACTGAATTTTCAAGTTTGGGGCTCATGAAATAAAATTAAAGACAATAATTAAATTGTGAAACATTTATATGATAATATTCTTACCTTAAATAATTTAACATTAATTAACTAAACTTTTAAATGTTTGTTTTTTTACAGTAATAAAATTTTAGTTTTAACTATTACAACCATTTAAGAGAGTTGAAACTATGATACAATTTATATATCTGTGAATTTATTAACTATTTTAATTAAAATTAATAATCTAATAGAGAAAGATATCTATACTTGTCAAAAAACTTGACAATGAACTAATAGACAAAACTAAATATTGTAATTTAATATTGATAATTTAAAGAACAATGTTAAATTTCAGAAAGTAACCTCATAGACTAAAATAGATAAAAAACAAGAATTAAAAATAAAGCTTGTGACATTTTTAAACAGATGCATATATCAATAAAGGCAAATGTTCCCTCATCAGAATGAACATTTAAAAGCATATCACATTGAGACTTACTTTTAGTTTCACCATCATCCCAGAAAAAGTCTCCTTTTGCTGTGTTATCTTCATCTAATGCAACTATAAGTCCTAGAGGGTTCTTTCGGCTGTTAAGTAAGTTTGGGAGATTTGTTATTCAAAGTAAATTTATAATAGTGAAATATCCTATAAATAAGTCCATTTCAACCTAACGGATTTGTAGGAGTACTGCATTCATGTGAGAACATTGATATCAATAAAATTTATGTCTATACTTATTAATAATTTGTCCACAAGAAAATAATTTATAAATAAAAATAAATATAATAAATATAATATGGAATTGTTTGGAGGCTAAGTAGGACATAAGCAAAATTGAAACAGTATAATGATACTTCAATTCAAACAAGAAAAATTAAATATACTTTATGAATGCAGAATATATTTAACATGTATTTGCAACACCTCAATTAACTCTACCTTGCAATTTATCAGGGCTACATCTTATATACATAAAAATGAAAAGTACAATATAAAAAATTTAATGCAGAGCGCCTGGGTGGCTCAGTCGGTTGAGTGTCAGGCTTCAGCTCAGGTCATGATCTCATGGTTCGTGAGTTTGAGCCCAACGTCTGGCTCTGTGCTGACAGCTCAGAGCCTGGAGCCTGCTTCTGATTCCGTGTCTCCCTATCTCTCTGCTCCTCCCCTGTTCATGCTCTGTCTCTCTCTCAAAAATAAATAAACATTAAAAAATTAAAAAAAAAATTAATGCTCAGTGGAATATCTAATAACCTTAAAAATCAAGCTAATTCTATCCTGAGACATAATAAATAATTTTTTTTTCCTTAGTTATATATTACTGTAGGTTTTAAACCTAAAATAGTACCCCTGAGGCTATGCAGTCCAGGCAACTGCTCTGTATACAACATATTCCATCCTGCATACACTCACCAAAGCGTATGCTTCTCTTGTTCAATACAGCTCTAGAATATAACTAATTTGTTGGAGAACACATTCAAGAAACAGTTACAGTCTGAAAATAATCAATTGTAGAATGCCAAAATAATTACATTACTAGCACACATTCATTCACTCATATATGTGTTCTTTCAACAAATATTTAGCGAAAATAGGGAGCAGATTATGAGTCAGATGTTATTATTGGTTTGGGGACTAAAGCAGTGAAAAGTCAAGTCCCTGCCTTCATGGAGTTTACAGTCTAGGGGAGTGAACACACTACCTATACGACTCCAGATATTCTTAAGGTTATGGAGAAAACACAGGAGGATAAGGAATAGAGAGTGACTATCTCTTGGGATGTTGCAGAATGTGAGGAAATATGTGGATTCACTATAACAACTTATGTGCCCTTTTGAGCCAGAATTTTCAAGTTTCTTCTTTTTTTCCTAAATATTTCTGTAATTTATTCTTAATGAACAACTTAGGTTCTGTCTTGTTCTTTCCCTACACAGAATTTTTCACCTCATTTATCAATTTAAATGTAAAATATTTTAGCAGAAAGAAAAATGTGTGTCATTTACATATGGAAAATCTAAGTATGTAACTGATTTTTTAAGAATTATATAATTTACTTTAAGTTCTCATATTTTTATTAAGATAAGGACTTAACTTTAATTATACATATTCTATAGAGAATGTCAGCACATTTTTGGCACAAGAAATAAATTTATAATCTAATTATGTTCATTCTTTAAGTCAAGCAATTTGTAATAATGTATATAATTTGCATTTTTTTAATAAATGATGATTATATTTAAGAATTCCCTCTCTACATAAATATTCTGGTGAAAAAAATGAAACATTAATCTTTGATTCTTTTTTTTTTTTTAATTTTTTTTTCAAAGTTTTTTAAAATTATTTTTGGGCCAGAGAGAGACAGAGCATGAACGGGGGAGGGGCAGAGAGAGAGGGAGACACAGAATCGGAAACAGGCTCCAGGCTCTGAGCCATCAGCCCAGAGCCTGACGCGGGGTTCAAACTCACGGACCGCGAGATCGTGACCTGGCTGAAGTCGGACGCTTAACCGACTGCGCCACCCAGGCGCCCCTCTTTGATTCTTAATAAAATAGAAATATTAAAACTTTAATTATATTTCAGATTTAAGTTAATGATTTGTCATTTTACCTTGCATTTGTAGTTACAGCAGGTTGTTGAATGGGGATAACATAACCTCCTCTAAGATGTAATCCTATTTTGTCTCCTGGAAGGTACATATTAACACGTTGTTTTTTCCATGGCCTTTTTGCACCCTAATGGTTAGAAGTTAGGAAGATTTTTTTTAGTATTTGTAAAAATTTTAATCCCATTTCACAATAATTTGAATTTACACATTGAAATAATTTTTACTGTGAGCAATTCAGGTCATTTAAATGAATATTAATATACTGACTTTGAACTTTGAAAAAAAAATTTTTTCAGTTTACTGAACAAAGCAGGATAAAAATAAATCTACTTTCCCCCCCAAAACAAAAACCCAACTTAGAGAAATCCATTTCCCCTCTATGATAATTAGTACTCTTACTTAGCCCTATTTTTATTGTTTGTTCTTGTTTAAAAAGCTTTTAAAAATCATTGTTTCTATAAAATAAAGAGTCTGCTTAGCAAAAGTAAGTGATCTACAAAATGATGCCTTTTAAAATAAATACTTCTTAAAGGTCTTAGTCAATTACAAAAATAGGTTGAATATGAATGCTACCATGTTGCCTTTTCAAAGTTGAAATGAAAATCTTTCCCAAACTTTTGAATGTACCATTATAAAAACAAATGTTTAGGATTAGCTCAGTACTCAATTCCTCTGGCATTAAAAATAAATATATAAAATAGGAAAAGTATTAAAATGAATCCCCACTCCTTACTAAAATTACCCCTGACTTATTTCTGTAAACTAAAAATAAGTAAGACTCCAGGGGGAAGATGGCAAAATAGGAGGACACTGGGCTCACCTCATCCTGCTGACCACTTAGATTCCACCCACACCTGCCTAAATAACCCAGAAAACCACCAGAAGACTAGCAGAATGGACTCTCCAGAGCCAAGCGTAGACAAGAGACCCATGGAAGAGGGTAGGAAGGGCAGAGAGGCGGTGCGTGCTACACGGAATGGCCGGAGGGACTGGGTGGTGGAGGGGCACCCCGCCAGGCAAGGCAGAGCGCCCGAAGTCTGGCTTGCAAAAGCCGAGGGGTGGGACTCCGTGAGTTCTGACAGCCAGTGGGACTTAACATCTAGAATGTTAAAAGTCAACAGCTCTGCTCTCGGAGACTGGGGAGGGTGAGACGATGCAGGGAGGGAGAGTTGTTGAGCCCCGGAAGACAAAGCTCAGCTTGGCATGGGAACAAAGGTGCTGGCAAGTGCCATCTCCCCCTCACATCCCCCAGCCAAAATTCCAAAGGGAACCAGTTCCCGGCACCAAACTTGCCTGCACTGTGCAAACACCCAACTCTGTGCTTTTGTGGATCCATCCCTCCAATGGGTCTGCCTCCCTCCTGGTGCTGCAAGGCCCCTCCCACAGAGGACCTCCCACAGCAATTCAAGCTAGGCCTGCCCCTCCCGCCCCTGTGCACCTTGCGGATCCACCCGGGCTAATATGCCAGATCCCATGCAAGCCTGGCAGTGTGCAAATAGCCCAGACAGGGGCCACACCACTCCACGGTGAGTCCTGCCCTTGGGAGAGGGGAAGGTAAGGTACACACCAGTCTGACTGGAGCCCCAGCGGGGGACTGGGGGCAGACATCAGGTCTGACTGCGGCCCTGCCCACAACACAAGTTACCCTGGACAGCACAAGGGAAGTGCCCTGCAGTTCCATGCCATCCCAGGGACTACCCAAATGACAAAACAGAAGAATTCTCCTCAAAAGAAACTCCAGAAAGTAGCGACAGCTAACGAATTGATCAAAAACAATTTAAGCAATATAACAGAAAAAGAATTTAGAATAATAGTCATAAAATTAATTGTTGGGCTTGAAAAAACACATAGAGGACAGCAGAGAATCTATTGCTACAGAGATCAAGGGACTAAGAAACAGTCATGAGGAGCTAAAAAATGCTATAAATGAGGTGCAAAATAAAATGGAGGTGGCTATAGCACGGACTGAAGAGGCAGAGGAGAGAATAGGTGAATTAGAAGATAAAATTATGGAAAAAAAGGAAGCTGAGAAAAAGAGAGATAAAAAAAATCCAGGAGTATGAGGGAAGAATTAGAGAACTAAGTTATGCAATCAAATGGAATAATATCCATATCATAGGAATTCCAGAAGAAGAAGAGAGAGAAAGGGGCTGAAGGTGTACTTGAATAAATCATAGCTGAGAACTTCCCTGATCTGGGGAAGGAAAAAGGCACTGAAATCCAAGAGGCACAGAGAACTCCCTTCAGACGTAACATGAATTGATCTGCATGACATGTTGTAGTGAAACTGGCAAAATAAAGGATAAAGAAAAAATTCTGAAAGCAGCTAGAGATAAACATGCTATAACTTACAAGGGTAGACCCATAAGAGTAGTGGCAGACCTACCTACTGAAATTTGGCAGGCGAGAAAGGAATGGCAGGAAATCTTCAGTGCGATGAATAGAAAAAATAGACAACCAAAAATCCTTTATCTAGCAAGTCTGTCATTCAGAATAGAAAGAGAGATAAAGGATTCCCCAAACAAAAACTGAAGGAATTCATCACCACTAAACCAGCCCTACAAGAGATCCTAAGGGGGATTCTGCGAGTGAAATGTTGCAAGGACCACAAAGTACCAGAGACAGCACTACAAGCATGAAACCTACAGATATCACAATGACTCTAAACCCATATCTTGCTATAATAACACTGAATGTAAATGGACTAAATGCACCAACCAAAAGACACAGGGTATCAGAATGGATAAAAAAACAAGACCCATCTATTTGCTGTCTACAAGAGACTCATCTTCGACCTGAGGACACCTTCAGATTGAAAGTGAGGGGATGGAGAACTATCTATCATGCTACTGGAAGTCAAAAGAAAGCTGGAGTAGCCATACTTATGTCAGACCAACTACACTTTAAATTAAAGGCTGTAACAAGAGAAGAAGAAGGGCATTATATAATAATTACAGGGTCTATCCATCAGGAAGAGCTAACAATTATAAATGTCTATGCACTGAATACAGGAGCCCCCAAATACATAAAACAATCACAAACATAAGCAACCATATTGATAAGAATGTGGCAATTGCAGGGGACTTTAATACCCCACTGACAACAATGGATAGATCATCTAGACACAGGATCAATAAAGAAACAAGGGCCCTCAATGATACATTGGATCAGATGGACTTGTCAGATATATTTAGAACTCTGCATCCCAAAGGAACAGAATATACTTTCTTCTCAAGTGCACATGGAACATTCTCTGAGATAGATCACATACTGGGTCACAAAACAGCCCTTCATAAGTACAAAAGAATTGAGATCATACCATGCACAATTTCAGACCACAATGCTATGAAACTTAAAATCAACCACAGGAAAAAGTCTGGAAAACCTCCGAAAGCATGGAGGCTAAAGAACACCCTACTAAAGAATTAATGCATGAACCAGGAAATTAGAGAATAAATTAAAAAATATGTGGAAACAAATGAAAATGAAAATACAACAATCCAAATGCTTTGGGATGCAGCAAAGGCAGTCCTGAGAGGAAAATACATTGCAATCCAGGCTTATCTCAAGAAACAAGAAAAATCCCAAATACAAAATCTAACAGGACACCTAAAGGAAATAGAAGCAGAACAGCAAAAACACCCCAAACCCAGCAGAAGAAGAGAAATAATAAAGATCAGAGCAGAAATAAACAATATAGAATCTAAAAAACTGTAGAGCAGATCAATGAAACCAAGAGTTGGTTTTTTGAAAAAATAAACAAAATTGATAAGCCTTTAGCCAGGCTTCTCAAAAGGAAAAGGGAGAGGACCCAAATAGATAAAATCATGAATTAAAATGGAGTTATTACAACTAATGCCTCAGAAATACACAATTATAAGGGAATACTATGAAAAACTATATGCCAACAAACTGGACAACCTGGAAGAAATGGACAAATTCCTAAGCACCCACACACTCCCAAAACTCAAATAGGAAGAAATAGAAAACTTGAACAGACCCACAACCAGCAAAGAAATTGAATCAGATATCAAAAATCTCCCAACAAATAAGAGTCCAGGACCAGATGGATTCCCTGGGGAATTCTACCAGACATTTAAAGCAGAGATAATACCCATCCTTCTCAAGCTTCTCTATTTGGAAAATAGAAAGGGAAGGGAAACTTCCAGACTCATTGTATGAAGCCAGCATTACTCTGATTCCTAAACCATACAGAGACCCAGCAAAAAAAAGAGAACTACAGGCCAATATCCATGATGAATATAGATGCAAAAATTCTCAATAAGATACTAGCAAATCGAATTCAAGAGCATATAAAAAGAATTATTCACCATGATCACGTGGGATTCATCCCTGTAGGGCTGGTTCAACATTTGCAAATCAATCAATCCGATACATCACATTAATAAAAGAAAAGAACCATATGATCTTGTCAATCGATGCAGAAAAAGCATTTGACAAAATTCAGCATCTTTCTTAATAAAAACCCTCAAGAAGGTCGGGATAGAAGGAACATACTTAAACATCATAAAAGCCATTTATGAAAAGCCCACAGCTAATATCATTCTCAATGGGGAAAACCTGAGAGCTTTCCCCCTGAGATCAGGAACACAACAGGATGTCCACTCTTACCGCTGTTGTTTAACATACTGTTGGAAGTTCTAGCATCAGCAATCAGACAACAAAAGAAAATCAAAGGCATTGAAATTGGCAAAGATGAAGTCAAGCTTTCACTTTCTGCAGATGACATGATATTATACATGGAAAACCCGATAGACTCCTCCAAAAGTCTTCTAGAACTGATACATGAATTCAGCAAAGTCGCAGGACACAAAATCAATGTACAGAAATCAGTTGAATTCTACACACTAATAATGAAGCAACAGAAAGACAAAGAAACTTATCCCATTCACAATTGCACCAAATATCATAAAATACCTAGGAATAAACCTAACCAAAGATGTAAAAGATCTGTATGCTGAAAACTATAGAAAGCTTATGAAGGAAATTGAAGAAGATATAAAGAAATGGAAAAACATTCCATGCTTATAGATTGGAAGAATAAATACTGTGTAAATGTCAATACTACCAAAAGCTATCTACACATTCAATGCAATCCCAATCAAAATTGCACCAGCATTCTTCTTGAAGCTAGAAAAAGCAATCCTAAAATTTGTATGGAACCACAAAAGACCCTGAATAGCCAAAGTAATTTTGAAGAAGACCAAAACAGAAGGCATCAAAATCCCAGACTTTAGGCTCTACCACAAAGCTGTAATCATCAAGATAGCATGGTATTGGCACAAAAACAGACACACAGACCAGTGGAATAGAATAGAGACTCCAGAATTGGACCCACAAAAGTATGGCCAACTAATATTTGACAAAGCTGGAAAGAATATCCAATAAAAAAAAGTCTCTTTAACAAATGGTGCTGGGAGACATGCAACATGCAAAAGAATGACACTAGACCACTTTCTTACACCATTCACAAAAATAAACTCAAAATGGATAAAGGACCTGAATGTGAGACAGGAAACCGTCAAAACCCTAGAGGAGAAAGCAGGAAAAAAACCTCTCTGACCTCAGCTGCAGCAATTTCTTACTTGACCCATCTCCAAAGGCAAGGGAATTAAAAGCAAAGATGAACTATTAGGACCTCATGAAGATAAAAAGCTTCTGCACTGCAAAGGAAACAATCAACAAAACTAAAAGGCAACCGACGTAATGGGAAAAGATATTTGCAAATGACATATCAGACAAAGGGCTAGTATCCAAAATCTGTAAAGAACTCACCAAACTCCACACACGAAAAACAAATAACGCATTGAAGAAATGGGCAGAAAACGTGAGTAGACACTTCTCTAAAGAAGACATCTAGATGGCCAATAGGCACATGAAAAGATGCTCAATGTCACTCCTCATCAGGGAAATACAAATCAAAACCACACTGAGATACCACCTCATGCCAGTCAGAGTGGCTAAAATGAACAAAGCAGGAGACAATAGATGCTGGTGAGGATGTGGAGAAACGAGAACCCTTCTTGCACTGTTGGGAATGCAAACTGGTGCAGCCTCTCTGGAAAACAGTGTGGAGGTTCCTTAAAAAATTAAAAATAGATCTATCTTATGACCCAGCAATAGCACTGCTAGGAATTCACTCAAGGGATACAGGAGTGCTGATGGATCGGGGCACTTGTACCCTAATGTTTATAGCAGCACTTTCTATAATAGCTGAATTATGGAAAGAGCCTAAATGTCCATCAACTGATGAATGGATAAAGAAATTGTGGTTTATATGCACAATGGAATACTACTTGGCAATGAGAAAGAATGAAATATGGCCTTTTGTAGCAACATGGATGGAACTGGAGAGTGCTATGCTAAGTGAAATAAGTCATACAGAGAAAGACAGATACCATATGTTTTCACTCTTATGTGGATCCTGAGAAACTTAACAGAAGACCGTGGGGGAGGGGAAGGGAAAAAAAAGAGAAGGAGAGAGCCAAACCATAAAAGACTCTTAAAAACTGAGAATAAACTGAAGGTTGATGGGGAGTGGGAGGGAGGGGAGGGTGGGTGATGGGTATTGAGGAGGTCACCTGTTGGGATAAGCCCTGGGTGTTGTATGGAAACCAATTTGACAATAAATTTCATATTTAAAAAATAAAATAAAAATAAATAAGATTTTATACTAAAGAATATAACTTTATATTAGTCACATGCAACAAACATATACTTGCCCATGTGCAACAAAACATGTATACCGGCACAAATAGTACCATTATCCAAAATTATTCATTTTTTATAAGAATCACACAAATGCTGACAACAGATAGGCTATATGTTTGGAATTAAGTTTCCACATCAGATGTTTCACAGTATAATCCTTGTGAGTCTATTATTATATTAAAGTTACTTACAGTTTCATAATCATACCAAGTAGCATTAGGGATATATGCACTCACTGTATCTGCTCCCTAAAATAAAACAAGATAATTTATATGTTTTTCATTTGTTTACTTTTATCAGAAAAGTATTATACCCAATATTTCTATGTTTTTCATTTGTTTACTTTAATTTGTTTACTTTTATCAGAAAAGTATTATACCAAATATTAAGTTGGGTTTTATTTTTTTTTATTTAAAAAACAATTTTTTAAGGTGTATTTATTATTGAAAGACAGACACAGCTTGAGCAGGGGCGGGGTAGAGAGAAGGGGAGACACAGAATCAGACATAGGCCTAGGCTCTGAGCTGTCAGCACAGAGCCCAACGCGGGGCTCAAAGTCACAAACTGCGAAATCATGACATGGGCTGAAGTCGGTCGCTTAACCAACTGAGCCACCCAGGTGCCCCTAAGTTGGGTTTTAATAGTCAAGAAAAAAACTTCCTTTGTATTGTTACATTCCCATATTTGTTATAAATAATAATCAACAGACTCTTTTATTAGTTTTATATAATATAATAATTTAAAACACACCAAAAGCAAAGTTGAAATTAATTTAAGTAACAATTGAAAAAAACAATGCACACTTGCATTTGTACTGTCATAATCTATATGGTAATTGCAAATGTGTACACATTAATTTTTGTATATTTCCATGGGCATATAGACTTTTAAATGATAGATAAAACCAAATATCTCACTCCACTACATTTTCAATATGGTCATATGATCAGCTGACTTTCAAGAACCTCTTTATCTAAAAGTTAGCAAAATTTCAATGTCTATGTATAGTTAAATGAGAGTTCATTGTTATTGCTATGGATTTGATTTTGATTCCATAAATAAAGTTGTCTTCTTAAGAAGAATACTAATTTTATATAATTTTATTTCCACAGTTACACATTATATATTTGAAAAGCATAAATCTACTTATTTTTATTATCTTTAGCATTTCTTCTACATTTTAGAATTCAATTCAACATTTATCAGGTTGAATCAGTCTACTGAGTAACATTTATTACCAAGTTATGGTTTTTGTTTTTTATAATTTAGTGTGGATTTGGTTATAAAGTTTTCCTTTAAAAGCAATAAATGTATTAGAGTTGTAAAACTTACCTCTTTCAAGACTGGAGTAATAAGTAATGAGGGGCCCCATAAGAATTGAGTGTCCTCAGTCCAGGTATTCATATCTTCATAAAACCTAAGAATAATGACAATTTGCTACATAATGCCATGCTTACAATATAAAGGTAAAGAAATAAGTTTATCCATATTCCTTCTTGGGTTTATCATTTCAGTCTTTCCCCGGGAATTATTATTAGCTTTAATTTTTACTTGTTTGACCTGTCATTTTGAATCTATGGTTCTTATATCTTTATGGTTCATCTGACACTCAAGAAAGAAGGAAGGAAGGGAGGAAGGAAGGAAGGAAGGAAGGAAGGAAGGAAGGAAGGAAGGAAGGAAGGAAGGAAGGAAGGAAGGAAGGAAGGGAGAGGGGGAAGAAAGGAGGGAAGGTGGGAGGAAATTAGTTCATCTGGGCTCAAAAAAATCTATGATACATGATAAGGTTATCTGTTATCTGTAATAAACAACTATTCTGTTTAATTCATTTTCCCCTCTAAGATAGGTTTGTAAAGTACCAGAAATCTTTCATACACGACTTTCTTCCTTTAAAATTTTTCGTTAAAAAATTCCTGTTTTGATATGGATTCTAAAGTCATTTCTTGAGGAAAGGTCCTGCTTTGCTCAAAATATACAAAGGCAAACACAATTCATTGCTCTGTGACTATACTGTACTCTTGATCTATATACTCAGATGATTTTGACAATACATAATAAGTTTTCAATAACTGCATATTTAATATTACTAATATAATTTACCCAATATATTTTCTATATATTTTTTCTTTTAATATCTATTTAATTCCTACATTTCTAACTTAATCTTGTCCAATTCATTAAATTAACCATATTTATTTACTAATGTTATTCCACAGTTCATCAAATGATTTATATAAATATAAAAAAAAGCAGAAATCCATTTGACATCTTGATTAATCTCCATTAATTTTTCAATATATGTCTCATATAATTTGAAAAAATTAAAATTCTTGAACGTAGTACTCACTCATGAAGAACTGGCCGTGCTACTGTTTCTCCAAACTTATGGGCTTTGTAAAATAGAGTATATAGGAAAGGTAATAAGGTATAGCGAATATTCAAATAGTGCCTTGATGAATTAACCAAAAGAGAATTCTGTCCAAAAAATGCTGGATCCTGATGCTATGGAATAAAAAGGAAATTGACATTAAAAATGCTAAAATGTGAATGAAAATTAAAGAGAAGCATTTAAGCTATTTTTGAAATGCAAATTATATACATTTTAGTTTGTGTATGAAAATTTGAAATTGTTCCTCTTTCATCATCAAAGTATATAAGTATTTTTAGTTTTTATATTTTTATTTGGATATGTTTTAATTAAACTTTGTTTTAAACTGGGCATTTTTCATTTTTATATATTAGAGATGAAAAGATATTTTAACGAAGAATTTTCACCTATATTATTTGTGGTAGACTGCATTATTGGCTCCAATTTTCATGCTTCCTGTACCTCCAACCTTTGCTGTATAACTCTGAAATCCCTACCAATAAAATGGAGTGTATTTCCCATCAAGTGCACTTGACTTTGTGCTCAGCTAAGTGACATACTTTGGCCAATGGAGTTTTAGTAACATGCGACCCATTCATGTAAAGGCTTGAAATGTGCTTGCCTGCGGACTTACTGCCTTGTGCCTTGTCCTTGCCATTAGGAAAAAAAGCCCAGGTAGTCTACTGGCCCAGAGATACAGGGAACAGAGCAGCTTGGCCAGCTCTTGTAGCTGAAGGACAGCTTGTAACCTGAAGGACAGCTTTCCTGCTAAACCCACGCTAGATCAGTGGACTCTCTTAGTCTAGGTGCAGTGATATGAGCAAACCTGCTTAGATCTCCTGTTATGGGTAGCAAAATTATACTGAGGGCACCAGCTGCTGCCTCCCTTGATTCACCATCATGTTTACTCTGAAAACATTTCCCTTTGGCTGCTCCCAGCTAATCAATGAGCATGGTGGGAGTACTATTCAGGCCCATTCATAGAAAACACAGGACATTTCCAAGGTCATCTTTGCACTGAGGACTCACCACTGCGCTGAGTGGAAACTTCCTTAGAATTGGGCTGCAGTGTGTGACTCTCTTTAAAAACCCGCTTTCCTTGCCTTCATCGTCACCAGATTCAGACCCCAATTGTGATGTGAAGGCTCTCTCTCTTTATTTTCTCCTCTCCCTCCCCTTTATCCTTCACAAGTTTTTCACTAATAAATCTCTATCATGTCTGTCTCAGCATCTGCTTTTTGGGGTCAGAAATTAACACACAGTGTAATATAATTCATATCAGTATTCCCCATGAGCACAAATTTCTTGAAAGCATGTCTCAGAAGATTAGGTAATGACTAATCTCCAATTTATACCTCTTACTTTTGTTCTGTCATGCCTTCTTCCAGGCTGAGCTCTGAGTGGTTGTCCCTCTTCTCAAACAGAATTAAGGCCCTATGTGTAACTAGTGGGTAAACAATGAATCATTTCTTAACATGCACTTAACTGACTTAATGGTCTCACCTAATTTTCCCAGTTTCTCTGAGAAATATGTTTCTGAGAGCCCAGAGCATGCTGAATTCACAGGGCTGGTACTTCAGTATGTCCTTATATATCAACTCCCACCAGTTCAGATACATACGGTAAATGTTAGTTTTATTTTTTCCCAAGCTGTCATTCCAGTTTTACTTATTATGGAAAGACTCTGGACTCAAACTACTTTTACAGTGTCTTGAACTTTTTGTGTTTCTTTAATGAAACAAAAACTGTAAATCCTTAATATTACCTTGTATTTTTTATGAAAGAAAAATTACCTGGAATTTACATTGTTGGAATCCAAGAATCTAGACTCAAAACCCTTTGGCTTTAATTTTAAGTATTAAGTTATTTTAAGTTAAAGTGATCTAATTTCCTTGTATATGCTTTATGCTTAAATAAGGTATTTATGTTGTGACCCCATTACATTTCAAGATTCCTTTATTTGACCATTTTTTAAATATACAAAATATTTATAGGCCTTGAGAAGGGAACTTCTAACTCCTCTTTAAAAATTATGCTACAAACTTTCAGCCCCTTTCTTCTACAGATATAAATTTAAGTACATTGCTAAAACTAGAATAAGGTTTTATTTCAAAACATGGAGAAGAAAAGGAATTTACCTCATATATATCACCATTATGGTTCCTGGAAAATGGATAAAAGGCCCCAAGTTGCATCCACCTCCTGCAAAGCTCTTCTGTGGTATTAACCACAAATCCACAGATGTCCGCTCCAACCTAAATAACAAATATATCTATCATTCATAGTGTAAAGAGTCTCAAATTTGCCTAGGGCATCACATTTTATGCCCCAACAGATTAACCTGCATTACTTACAATCTTTATTTTACTGTCTTCATATATTCTTCCTTAACTTAGTTTTTTATTTTCCATTTTTGCTATTTATTTGCCTTTAATTGCATCATTTTACACTTTTTTTCACTCTTTATACACTATTAGTCTCATGTATTTATTTTCTCCTTTGATCTAATCATTGTTAATCTATAGTGTGAATTTATATTATTAAAATGTTTTGTTTCTTAATCCAAAACTCCCCTCCCATGATCTGATTTTTTCCATTTATAATATATTACTGTAATAGTAAAATAGTAAAAAAAATGGTGTCTAACATGTAGCCATTAAAATTTCATTTCTCTTCCTTTAAGGACCCTCCAGGAAAAACTCTTATCCTTAATTTAGTATGTTTACATTTATTTAAATGTTTACAGCCATTTCTTTATTTTTCTAAATAGTATGTAAATATCCATAAACAAAATATAGTATTTTTTGCATGTTTATTAACTTTATATAAATGGCAGACTGTACGAATGACATTGCATTTCATTTTTTTCTCAAGGTACTATTGTTGTGAGACTCACTTACGTTAATGTGGCTCTAGTTTTCTATCATATGGGATCTCATGACTATGAAAAATGTTCCTATCAAACTTATTTGTAGGCTTTTTTGTGAGTAATATTCTATGGAAATATATATATATATATATATATATATATATATATATATATATACACACACACACACACACACACACACACACACACACACATATTTACCTTTACTCTATGGTATTATATATACGTTTATATATACAAATATTTTCAAGATTATTTCTCTGGTTTATTGGAAATGCACATTGTTTAATCAAAACCAGCTGTAACCATTAGTAAGCACATTCACAGTACATGAAAATTTCCTTTGTTCCATTTCTTGTCAATTCCTGTTATATTTCGACTTTTAATTTTTGCCACCTATATATACGATATGTATACCTCACTAAAATTTTAACTTGTATTTCTCTGATTACTATGGAAGTTGGGAACTTTTTCATATTCTTACTGAGTCCATATTGGTTTCTCTTCCTACAGAATTACCTGTTTACAACCTTTGCTAATTTTTCCATTGTTTTACCTTCTACAAATTTACAGTAGGTAGTTTAAATTGAGTATTAGTCATTTATTGACTATATGAATTGAAAATGTCATTTTAACTTTTAAAATAGTCTTTTAGGGGCGCCTGGGTGGCGCAGTCGGTTAAGCGTCCGACTTCAGCCAGGTCACGATCTCGCGGTCCGTGAGTTCGAGCCCCGCGTCAGGCCCTGGGCTGATGGCTCAGAGCCTGGAGCCTGTTTCCGATTCTGTGTCTCCCTCTCTCTCTGCCCCTCCCCCGTTCATGCTCTGTCTCTCTCTGTCCCAAAAAAATAAATAAACGTTAAAATAGTCTTTTAATGAACAAAAGTTTTTATTTTGTTACAGTAAAATTTATATTTCTTTATTATTTGTGCCTTCTGTGATTTGTTTAGGAAATTATACCTCTAACCCAACATCACAGAGTTACTCATATGTTTTTCTAATATGTTTAAAGTTTACTTTTCTTTTTAAAAAAAAATTTTTTTAACATTTATTTATTTTTGAGACAGAGAGAGACAGAGCATGAACGGGGGAGGGTCAGAGAGAGAGGGAGGCACAGAATCGGAAGCAGGCTCCAGGCTCTGAGCCATCAGCCCAGAGCCCAACGCGGGGCTCGAACTCACGGACCGCGAGATCGTGACCTGAGCTGAAGTCGGACACTTAACCAACTGAGCCACCCAGGCGCCTCTAAAGTTTACTTTTCATACATAGCTCTTTAATCTATCTGGGATTGATTTTTGTGTGAAGTGTAAGTCATGGACCCATTTTATTTTATTATGAATAAATGATACTTCACATATGAATATTTGATACTTTCCTCACTGATTTATAGTGATAGTGCAATCAGTTAATGCATTTCATTAATGCATGAGCCTATTCCATATTATGCCATATTATTCTCTTTGAATATACAGAGTCAAGAATTGTGCTATATTACTGTTTTATTGGATAGGGTGAATCCTTGTGCTCTTTTCTACTTCTTTACATTGTATTGTCTCCCACATGAAGTTTAAATAATCTTTTATGTTCCCCAAACTCACTTTATAGTTTAAATTGGAATATCACTAATGATGGATAGTAGTTTGGGGAGAATGTATATTTCTAATATATTAAGCTTTATTATCTATGAACATGGCATGTATTTAATTTAGCTACTTAAAATTTTCTCAAAACTATCCTACATTTACTTTTAATATTTACTCCTGGTAACTGTGTATTAATTACTTGCTATAATAAATTAACACTTTATCTTAAAATACATTGTAACATTGCTTATTTCTTTCAACCTTTTTTAGACAAAATTTGCCAAAAATCTATTTTATTCAAATTTCCAAAGTCATCTTTGTAATTTCATTTTATTAATTTTTCTCTAGAAACTTTGCTTCCCTGCATTAATGTCTTCTCTTATTTTCATTCCTTACTTCTTTCTTTAAGTTTATTCTACTTTGTTTTTTCCATTTTCTTAATTAATGCACTTTACTCATTAATATTCAGCCTTTTTTGTTTTTAATCTAAGCAGTTAAGGCTGTAAGTTTTCCTCTAAAACAAATTTAGTTGACAACTTATAGTTTTGATATTAAGTATAATTGCTAGCACTCAGTTATAAGGATTTATTCCCCCCCTCTGTTTCCATTCAGTTTGTTTTTTCACTCATGAATCATTTTAAAATGCGTTTTTTAATTTCCCAAGTCAAGACTCTTGAGTGTGTGTGTGTGTGTGTGTGTGTGTGTGTGTGTGTACGCGCGCGCGCACGCACGTGTGTGATTTTTGTTGTTATTTGGTTGGGTTTTTTTTTAATATGAAATTTATTGTCAAATTGGTTTCCATACAACACCCAGTGCTCATCTCAACAGGTGCCCTCCTCAGTACCCATCACCCACCCACCCACCCCTCCCTACCACCGCCCATCAACCCTCAGATTGTTGTCAGTTTTTAAGAGTCTCTTATGGTTTGGCTCCCTCCCTCTCTAACTTTTTTTTTTTCCTTCCCCTCCCCCATGGTCTTCTGTCACGTTTCTCAGGTTTTCATTTTGTTTTGTGCATATGAAAGAAAGAACAAATGAACCACTATAATTTCCTAACACATTTTACATTATTTTTTTATGTAGTGGCTCTCTTTAATGTTCAATTATCAACACTGCATACATTTTTTATTTGATATAGAGACTGATTAGATTCTAAATATCCAGAGTTGCCTGGAACAAATTTTCTCTGCTTTTAAAATTTGAGACTTCTCTCTGTCTTTATTTTTTGTCTTTTATTTTTTTCTTTTAAATACAGGAAACAGCTTTATTGGTTTTTATCTTAAACTGACAATCTAGTATTTAAAGATATTTAGACTTTTGACATTTATCTTTATTACCACTATATTTGGATTTTTCCCAACCATCTTATCTGGGGCTTTATTTACTTTATAAAAGCTTTTCCTTTGCTTTGTTTATATTGGTATTTGTTTCATGTATTATTTTGAGTTCCTTGAATTTTATTTATTCCTATTTCTCATTCTAATGGCTAGAATGTTATAGATACCACCTATATTCTTTTTTTTCATAAATTCCCTAAGAATAAAGATTGGATTTTTCTGTAACATACATTTAATCATTTTATTGAAGATTATTAAGATCACATTACAAAATTAAAAGTCATGCACAGCTAATATAAATGACACTGTATGAAATTGCTTACCAATGGCATTCCAAATAAATTGAACTCTAGCATTCCTGTGATAGACCATTCCATTTGCTCCCATGAAGCAGTGTTGTCCCCTAACCAGTGTGCAGCATAGCTTCCAGACCCAGCAAAAGTTGAGCGGGTGAGAATGAAGCTTCTCTTATTAGGGAAAACTTTCTCTATGGCTCTAAAAGTAAAAGCAAATGAATAAATCAGATGTATTTCTAAATAACTTTTTATTGACCTTTTGTACCAATTTTGTATTTATCTACCAATGTTTACTTAAAAACATTCCAATCAGGGAAAGGAAATCAGACTTTGATTTCTTTTACCAAATTAAATAAACATACTTTTTGTATCCACTCAACACTTGTTTTTAAAATATATGGTTTAAACTCACTGAAATCCTTTTTTAACCTGAAATGTCGTAATCTGAACTTGAACTGTCTACAAAGTTTTGAGATGCAATGATGCTAATGATATATTAATGTCTGTATTTTCAAATATTAGCACGCAATGTTGGGATGAAAGTTACATATTTGAGAGGCATTTTATTTTGTTTGTATCTAAAAGTTTACTATCCACAACTACTAGCATTATTTATCTCACCTCTATTTGGTACCTGAGTATTATTGATAATTTTTTTCTATAAATAGGAAATATTCAGGAAAGATACAAAGTTTGATTTAGTATATAAAATTATCCAGACTACCTTAGTAAAAAGATATAATGGTATTCTCAGGTGGTTTTTCTATATTAATATCTTTATAACATTGAACTATAGTGTTGCTATTTCCTTCTAGAATTTATTTATTTATACACTTCAATATATAAATGTTCTACTGAGTTTAAAAAGTGAAGTAACCAAACTCTATGAAGATAATGTATAAGAGTTGAGATACCATGGTATGTTTTGGGACTAGACAAATGTAGGTGTGACTTTAAATTTAATCATATTTATTTAATTCTGAAAAAGATTAAAAAATTATTGAGGTCGGGATCTGGGTTTTATTGACTATTGCACTGTAGGTTCTTATATAATACTTGAGAAAGAATAGGCAATCAGGGTAAGATTATCCCCTTCCTTTGTTTTGTAACTTGTTATTTTTTTGCATCCAAGTACACACGGCATTAGAAAGTTACTTTGTGAGATACTACATAGAAAACTACATTTTAATTGAAACCCTTGATTTTAAAAAGACCTACTCTAGAAGCACCACTCTCTCAGGCCAATTGTGTAGTTCATGCTTAGAACATAATTATATTCAGAGATAGCAAAGTGAATCAAAATTTTGAAGCGTACTTTAAATCTATGAATTAAAAAAGGACCACAGTTAAATACATACACCACATAGTTCTTGATGAACTAAGTTCCAAATTCATGAAGATTAGTAGAAGTACTGACACCATGAAAATACTATCTTTCTTTGCTTTCTTACTCTTGCTCTTTTCCAACTATATTACTGTATTACAACATATTTCTAGACAATAAGTATGAAAGAGGTTTCTGAATGAAACTGCACTTACTTCTCTGTGGCTATAGCCATGCTGTATCCATAGAGGCTGTGAACATCATACTGTTTCCCCCAGTACTGCACAGCATCCATGCAAATTGTTTTGGAATACATGAGTTTGTCAAGAATATCTTAGAAAAAATATGTAAGAAATGTTTCTTAAGAGAGAGTTTCCATTTTAAGCTTCATAATCCTTATGTACACAATATATATGTACACATATATATACCTATTTGTATTATACGTCACACAAATATATATACCCTTTTAACGCTTTCTAGGTTAGTTTATTTAAATATAATTTAATTTTATATATGTACATCTGTTACACAATTACAAACCATCCAAATCCCTGCTTTTCAGGTTTTTTATTTTGCTTCAACTTACAGGCTTATGTGGTGTTGCAATAATTACTGTCATCTTCAGATGTACTTATTGCTGTCTATTCTCCCCTAAGAGCAAATCTTTCTTTGGTTGTATTTTTTACCCACTTTTAATGGTGAAAAACTTATTTTTTAGAATATGTGACATGTAACTATTCCCATTAGGTTCATTCTAAAAACTGCACAAATTACTGCATAAGGCTCGTGGAAAGAAGTTGATCATTTAAATTATAATTTCAAACAAATTGTGTTTCTTTTCATTAATTATTTGATCATGGGCAGTTTATCAGTAATAAAGAGAAATCAATAATCTTTCCCAAAATTTAAAATCATTCTTCTTTTCTTAAGCATAAAAATTTTAGCCCAAAAGTAACACAAAAACAGACAAAAACACATTGATTTCAGGGACTCAAAATTTTATCAAGGTTTGTGATATAGAAATATATGCTAGAATTTACCAGGAAAATTATTCTTAGTTAATGGTAAGTAAATAACCAAATAAAATTTACCAGGAGTAAAAGGTGGATAATTCAGTTTATTGTCATTGCATCCTTTTTTTGAACCTTGAACAAAACTGGAAACTTCATTCATGTCCTAAATGGATATAACATGAAGAACAGCAGATTTTAAGTGATAACAGAGGTAACTTGTATGGGATTCAGGGATTGTATATAACAAAAATGTATTTAACTTACCTAGTTTTAATTATACCTATAAAATATTAATAACATTATAAGTATTAAGCAACTGTCTTTTCCAAGTAGTTGTATCAATTTTCTCAAGGTGAGTCCACCATTGTGCCACACTTCTGGCACATTCATTTATGCACCATCGTTTGCTCATCTTACCTGACATTTATCTAGTTTCTGTGATGTGCACTGCCAGCCGCGAGGCACAGCATGTTTTGTATAGCCCTTCATTCCTACACTCTCATGAGAGAGTGAAAGTGAAAATAGGTAAATAGCATTTTAGCATTAAATGAAAATAGTTATGACCTTACTTAACCCCTTGAATAGTCTCAGGGAACCCTAGGGCAGCTGGACCACATTATAAGAACCAGTGACCTAAACATCTCTTGGAGGCAGAATTGTGGGGATGTGTTTATAGATTTTTTGCCGTGTAAACGTAAGCCGCGATAGTATCTTGCCACATACTAGTTTGTGACCATTACTTTAAAAAAAATAAAGGCTTTGAACTAAAAAGATAATATATATATAAAATTATATATCACACTACACATGCTCAAAAAATAATCTATTTCTTTTTCCTTCTCTGTTAATTGCATTGTAGGGCTTCCACACATTTTTGAAGCTTATTTCCCACATGTCTATAATATGCAGTCTCTGCTCTCACAAAGACTTCATACTCGGTCAAGTCCCTTGTTACTATTGTTTTTCTTCAGAAGGAATAAATTTTCTTTATGACTCTTTTTTTCTTCCATACACATCATGCCCAGATGGAATCAATGTGAAACATTAAAGTTGCAAAATAAATTTTTCATCATTAAAAGGTAAATGTTTTCATTTCCCAAATATTTTCTCTTTAAAAAAGTTTTTAATGTTTATTTTATTTCATGTTTTTTTGTTGAGAGAGAGAGAGACAGAGAGACAGAGCATGAGTGGGAGAGGGGCAGAGAGAGGGAGACACAGAATCTGAAGCAGGGTCCAGGCTCTGAGCTGTCAGCACAGAGTCTGATACAGGGCTTGAACTAACTAACGGAACTGAGTCATGACATCATGAGCCTAGATGAAGTTGGACACTTAATCGACTGAGCCACCCAGGCTCCAAATATTTTCTTAATAGCCACAAAGAAGAAAAATTATGTAGTTATTCTACAGTATTGGGGTTACTTTATTGAAATTACCTGGAATATTATATTCAATTTGATTTTCCTATGTCTAGTAAAATTAATACAAAGAGATACTATAGTTGGGCCGCCAATAATTTTAGATGAACCTAAGCACTTTTCTTCATGAATCCATGAACCAAATTAAATTTAAAAACAAATTCAACTGCTGACATTCATAATTGGGAATCAAGTTGCATTATTTTAAATTTTAACTTTTTCTAAACTATTTAGCATCTTATATGTATAATTATTCTTGAGAAAATACAAAGCAAAACATTTAACTATGAAATTTATGTTATTTTATTAGAATTATGTACTTGCAAATTGAAATAAAAATCACAAGTTCTTCCAGCATTTGCTCAAAATAGACATAATTTATGTAACTTAAGAATAAACAAATTTTTAAAGAAATTAATTTATTTCACATGAAAAAATTGATCCAAAATATTTGTTTAATCATTAATATTATACTGTATGTTAACTGGAATTTAAATAAAAATTAAGATAAAATTAATTATTTTATCATGCAACCATGTAAATAAGAGTAAATCGGGGCGCCTGGGTGGCGCAGTCGGTTGAGCGTCCGACTTCAGCCAGGTCACGATCTCGCGGTCCGTGAGTTCGAGTCCCGCGTCAGGCTCTGGGCTGATGGCTCGGAGCCTGGAGCCTGTTTCCGATTCTGTGTCTCCCTCTCTCTCTGACCCTCCCCCGTTCATGCTCTGTCTCTCTCTGTCCCAAAAATAAATAAACGTTGAAAAAAAAAAATTTAAAAGAGTAAATCAAATGTTTGATTTCACCAGTTCACAATATAAAGGAAAAGAGTCTCTGTACTCCAGAAGATAAATGTATTCATCTATTAGAGGGAAAAAAACCACTTTTACATGATTGTAACCATATTTTACAATAAACACAATATTTGCTATTTGATTATTTATTTTTAAAATATCCTACCTACTTGGAAAGATTTGTTATTAATTAAACATACTACACATAACGTAATAGAATTTATTTGTATCTCTTTTAATGTATTTTGTATATTTGCACTTTTGAAAATTCTGAAAGTATTTTTCTCTAATGTCTATAAATTATTTAAATGATGCTACATGTATTTAGTGTCATTTAAAAATCAACTCAATTAGTATTTTTAATATTACAACCAGCAGGTTGAAAGCAGTGGAAGTCACAAGGCAAAGGCCTCAGTGAATTGATAGTAATAAGTATACCTACAGATATTCAAGTATCATTCAAACCATCCCAAATTGAGTAATGATTATTCTTAGGAATTGTCAATGCCATTTTTAGGGATGTTTCTGAAAGTTCTTTTCTTTAAAATCCATTGAAAATTGTGTACAAAAGTTTGGCAACTTTTTAAAATAAAACATTTTAAAAAAATCTTGGTATTTCATAATTTCATCACTTCATATTTAAACTAAGTCTACATAAAAATAGCCCCATTTTTCAAAGAATTCTAAAAATAATTCACTGAATTTTAAGTCTGTCACTGAATTTTAAGTTTCCTAGAACTATGTATTAAATTGTTGAGCTTTTTTATGGAAAAATTCTGCTTATTAGATTTTTAAGAATGAAATCATAATAACAACACGATCACAACAATATATATATTTGTTCAGAGAAAGTGGAAGTGATCTTTGAATTTTAAAGATACTGACTGGGTACATTTATTTTGAAATTACTGCTTCAGTCTTTATTAAACCAAATGCATTAGTCTCTTATTTCTCAAGTATTAGGAAATTATCTCAAGAATGTTGCAAAAAAGATAATTCAAGTATATTATATGTCTATACACAAAAATCTATTTTTCAATGAAAATTATGCTCATATTGTTTTCCAAAGTGATTTTAATATTTAAAATTAAAATTCAAAAACATTAGCTTGGCATTTAAATTATAAATCTAGGAAATGATGACACTAATTTTAAATCTAACAAAAAAATAAAATGTTTTCAGTTAAATAAGAATACTTTGTTTTATTGTACATTCATTCTATCAGAATAATCTGAAGAAAATGAAAGAATTAAGGAAACAATTTTATCAGTAGGATTTGATAGTTATTCAAGTAAAAGCTGGAAGCAGAATAACCATTGCTTATACATCATATAAATTAATTCAGTGATGTTTAGTGAGCTTTGAAATCATACTGATTATATTGCATTTTGTTTTGTTTTTTAAGCTTAGTTAAATGCTTATGTATTAGGAGGAGAACAACTCCACCTTTCTCAGATGCTCCTCCCCTTCCCTGACCTCCCTCTCTTTGGAGTTGAATCAGGTACTGTATTTGTGTTCAATGGATATAGGAAATGAAGTATTCTCTTTCTACAGCACAGTCAGATTCTCTTTCACTATTCCTAAAGTATCAGTTATACTGTAACTGTGCTCCAATGGACTCAAATTATTTCATTAGCAGAAACAAAAACCCAAACATTTTAACTTAACTAATGCAACTGAAATTGGAGCTGGAATTAAAAACAAAACCAAGAATGGAGTGCAAAATTTTTTTGTTATTCCTATAGGCTGCTAGGTATTATTGTGACCTCACTAATTTTGTGTCCAATAACTAAAGCCTCTCCATTTTCATTCTATTCTTAAGAATCCTGAAGAGTATGCTAACCTCTAACTCAGTTCCATGTCGTCAGCTAAAAACATAATTTTCCACTTTGTATTCTCCACAACATACCTGATATACTGATGGTGCAAAATATACACTTAACTAAGTAATTGATTAAATAATCACTGAATAAATAATAAGCACTTCATGAAAGTAGAGCTATTGTGTAACTCAAGAGACAAAGACATGTATGTCCCTAAGACATCCATTATCTCCTTCTAAAATTCTGTGCAGTTGTAATAACTTTGAACAAAATCTCTGATGTTCCTCTGTATTCAAGTTTATTAGACTTCTTTTTTCCCCTGGACATAGAATTCTGGGGTCACCAAGTAGTTTCACTCACCAAATATGGTTGCAGTTTCCATAACAAAAGACACTAAATCATTCTATATGGTAAACCCAGAAATAAGTAATCAATAGCTACAGATACAAAACTTCATCCAAAGAAATTTTCAAACGTTAGCATTTCCCTTTAATAGCTTTACCAATAATCTAGGATTCTGGTTGTTGCTGTTGTTGTTTATCTTGAAATAAAACATTTAACCTATTTCAATTTTGATTTGTTTTATTCCATAATTTACTAAAAAGAAAGTTTCTAGGGGTGCCTGGGTGGCTCAGTTGATTGAGCGTCCAACTGTTGATTTCAACTCAGGTCATGATCTCACGGTTCCTGTGTTTGAGTCCCACGTAGGGCTGGCTCTGTGCTGATGGGGCAGAGCTTACTTGGATCCTCTCTCTCCCTCTCTCTTTGCCCCTCCACCACTCGCATGCACATGCACATGCATACATGCACTCTCACTCTGTCTCTAGCAAAATAAATAAATATGTTTTTTTTTTAAAAAAAAGCTTTTTTTGGGGGGCGCCCGGGTGGCTCAGTCGGTTGAGCGTCCGACTTCGGCTCAGGTCATGATCTCGCGGTCCGTGAGTTCGAGCCCCGCGTCGGGCTCTGTGCTGACAGCTCGGAGCCTGGAGCCTGTTTCAGATTCTGTGTCTCCTTCTCTCTCTGACCCTCCCCCATTCATGCTCTGTGTCTCTCTGTCCCAAAAATAAATAAGCTTAAAAAAATTAAAAAAAAAGCTTTTTTTTTAAAAAAGAAAGTTTCTAAGGGTTAGTGATATGTTATGTATCCATAGTGCTGCAATCGCTTGAATACTGTAGACTATAATAAATGTTTTTAAAATTGCACTACTTACCTCCAAATCTTGCTGTTTTCAAACATAAATTGTTAGTCATAAAAATATGGCATCTTACTGATAGAAATGGAATTTATTCTATAAAGTGTATCACTGAAGAAGAAAACTTGCAATTTGCAGTTTTTACTTAAGATTCTTTTCTAACCCAGGAACATGACAGGTATGAATTTATACATTCTAGAAAAATATTATAAAATTTTTAAATTTCATGTTCAAATGATTACAAAATTTACCTTGTCAACTTCATAATTATTTTATATATTTTATTTATTTATTTATTATAATAATAATTATTTATAGAAAAATAATTCTATGCTAATTGTCTAAAATTAGTGATTTAAAATAGCTACTTACAATCCAAAGTCCATCATATTTCACTTCTTGATGGAAAATGCTGCATTCATCTGCCCACCAATCTATGCAGTTTGGATTAGTAAAATCAGGGTATACTGCTAATCCTGGCCACACCTAAAAGAATAGATCATTCATATATATACATATATAAAAGGAAAAATAAATAAATAATAACTCAAGGTTATTGAGTAGATAAGAATAGTAAAAAAGCATTAAAGTTATAATATTGTACTTCTTAAGGTTTATGTGATCCATGCACCATTTATATGTATAATAATCTTAGACCTATTTTAAAATGCTTTAAAAAATAAAATAAAATGCATATAATGAGAGTAAAGTAGAGAGAGAGAGCATAAGGCATTTAGGAAGGCCAAAATATAAGAACATGGGATGAAACTGCTATTTTGCAACTAAATTTATTTCTTAGCATACTAATGGGTTAGGTTAAAAACAAATAAAAACTAGACAATGTATTCATTGTCTGAATAAAAAAAGGTACACGGTTTAATTTCCAAAAGCATTTGTTTCCAAGAAATTCAAGCAAAAAAACTCCTTGTGTATTTATTATTTATTTAACAAATGAGAATATGACATTTGTTTTGTGCTGGGTAATGTTCCGAGCATTTTTATAATTACTAGCTCATTTAATCTTCACTAGAACTACAGAAGATGGGTATTTTTTTAATCACTGCTTTACAGATGAGTTAGTCACTATAATTAAACCCACTTTACAGATGAAAGAAGTGATAAACAGAGAAACTAAATACATTTTTCAAGATCACACCGCTAATAAGTGGTACAGAAGGAATTCAAACACAGCAATCACATATCTGAGTCCAGGCTATTAGACACTACCCATACTATGCTGTCTTTTTATACTTCTTCAAATTATCTGCTCATTACTTAAAGTAATGACAGACTAGAGAAATTCAGTTTCAGATGAATGAAAAAAATAATACTGTTTTATATCCAAAAATATGACTATTGGCTATCCAATCTGTTCACAGCAAATGGAGTAGGTTTAACAGGGTATATTCTGTGAGATATTAATAGGAATTATGGGAAGAAATTCAGCTTTTGTTTCTGATGGAGCTCATAATTATTTGAATAAGACTTTCACCAGAAATTTTGATATTGATGAATTCAATAAAAAGTGATGGCTAGTATATCTTCATTACAGTAAATAATGCTATAATACATGTTTTTTATACACTGACATTATCTCTTACTTTATTTCCTTTGACTAAATTACAGAAGTGGAATTACCAAATTAGTGTATCTAGACTTTATAGTTTTTGATATGTCTTAGAAAGCTGTCTTCAAAAGAATATGTGTTCTGGTTAAGATTATGCATTTGGGAACTAGTCATTTTCATAACTCTGTTATTTATTAGCTCTGTGATATTAGGGAAGTTACTATACCTATCTCAAATTCACTTTTTTCACCTATAAAGTAAAAATTCTAATTATAGGTATGTATCTCATTATTTTACTGTGAGGATTAAATATAAATCATAAAATTTAGTATCCAGCACAAAAGTACTCAATTTATAGAAGTATTTATTTTACATCAAAATATCAGAATTTTTGTAATAATCTAATTATATTGTTAGTTTTGTTTTAATTGTGTATAGCATTGAAATCTATGTCTTCTTACTAAAACTGTTTTAGAGATAGAAATTTTGAAATATTTCCTCTCTAAAATTTCTTTACACAATTAAAATACCAAGTCCATATTTGAAAGCAAATACACACACACACACACACACACACACACACACACACACACACTTACGAAAACTGTCATTACACAACAGAAAATCTAAGCAACACAACTTTAATGAATATCAGAATTTACCTCGCCAATAATTGCTGTAGTCCCATCTGAATCATTTACCCACACATGTCTTGCATTTCCCCTCTCATAGGTGGCATATGCCGTTCCATTGCTTAGCTTATCTATGGAAATTGCGGGATCCTAATAATAGAAAGAAGAAACTATAGAAAATATATTAAGTTACAAATAAGTAAATACTAAAAACATATTAATACATAATGTCATTACCAAGATGATGACATATTTCTGTCCATGGTCGTGCAAATCTTGAACAAATTCAGGGAGGCCTTTAAATGCAACTTTATCATAAGTAAAGTCTTTCTTTGCTTCCATATAGTCAATATCAGTGACCTGTGTATCCTGAAAATTAGTAGAGTATATTTCAATAAATAGTACTGAAAGGACTCTAATCACTTCAACCTTTAAGCCCAATGCTTTATAAATATAATGATTAAAAGGTAAATGAACTTAGATCTCTTTTATTTTACTAAAAACCATGAAATAGTTTATAAACTAATTTTTCTAATTCTAAAATACAAAAACATTAAGTGATTATTCACATTTTTTTCAGTGATGATCACTGAATAAGTACTATATTTTATATACAGGAATCACTGTATAGAAAACAAAGCCTATATGCTACATAAAATATGTTAAAAAGTATATAGGCAGTAAAAATAATCTATTTTAAAAACTGAATATGATGTTCACAGTTAAACATGTATTCTAGTATAAATAATAATTAGTTCTTAAAATTTCAAGTATACCTGGCCTTGTGTATAGATTTAAAATATACTTTAACATTAAAACACATCTTAATAATCCACATTTATATTATATAGTATAATATCATGTGTAATGCTGACAATCACATTTATTATTATGTGACAATATTTAACTTGGTATGTAATCCCATAAACCCTTCATCCCACTTACAAATGGTATGCCAGCATCCCGATTTCTTTTTACCACTTCTTTCACTACATCAAGTGACTTATAATTCCAGCGACTCAGCTGGAATCCAAGACTCCAATATACTGGCATTGCGGGTCGTCCAACAAGCTTGAAGTAAATGGATATTTGATTAATTTCAATAAAGAACATTAAAATTATTATTAATATGCTTATTATTCTAACATCTCTGATATTTATTTAACTTAAATTACATATTTTGGACAAAAAATTAGTGTTACCTGCATTCTAAAATGCGTTCTGGATTTTATGTTAGAATTTTATTATAAATTAGTGTGTCGTCACAACAAGAGGACATGACTTTGGAAATACGTGGAAATCCAAGTGTAAGTAATAGTAAATAGTTTTAACTAAAACTGAGTATTAAGTTATAGTACAGTATAGTATAGTATAATAACCTTTTTGGCATAATGATTTTTTTTTTAATTTTGGCATACACATACACACACATTCCATGATTTCTCTATCATATATGCATAAAAAACTACAATGTAACAATTTTTAAGTTACTTATATTGGGTTATATATGTAACATAATTTTTCATAAAAGTATGTAAAATATTATTATATGTTATATTAGCTCACATACTATTTATATTACACTCTATACAGAAACATTGTTTTTTTTTTTTTTTTTTAATTTTTTTTTCAACGTTTATTTATTTTTGGGACAGAGAGAGACAGAGCATGAACGGGGGAGGGGCAGAGAGAGAGGGAGACACAGAATCGGAAACAGGCTCCAGGCTCTGAGCCATCAGCCCAGAGCCTGACGCAGGGCTCGAACTCACGGACCGCGAGATCGTGACCTGGCTGAAGTCGGACGCTTAACCGACTGCGCCACCCAGGCGCCCCAGAAACATTGTTTTTAAAACTATTCACCAGTCAAATGAATTGCTTTATATTTTAACATATTGAGACCGTAAAAAAAATTGTTTTTCTTCAAACAATAAAGTTTCTTTTGCCTACTCTCTACATAGCTTGTACCTCATTTAAATGCACTGATTAACTATATTACATTCTACACAACTATTGTATCTTATTGCTTAAATACACGCCTTTGGAAGACTGCCCATAAAATGATTTAAAGCAAGTGCACTACTATACTAAATGTATGCTGCATTCATACGCCATGCATAACTCAGACTCAATTCCTGCTGACCACAGACTGTACTCAGCATGTAACAGACAACAATCCTAGCTGGTATTTCACAAATCCCATGTCAAATTCTTTTTAAAAAATGTGCTATCCACAGTTTTGGTGGTGTGGTAACCATATGCAAAGTTGTATAAAGGCCAGCCTAACATTGTAATTATAATTTAGTATTATAAATTGTAACTTTTGTATCCTTTCTGAAGTTCATATTTATCAATAGCAATTTGGGAATTGTTAGACACTGTAAATTATTTAATTGTGTAAAACTCTACCTACTCTCATATCAGACATTTGGATCCTAATTAAAGAAAAGTTTTTGATAGTAATTACTTCTCCTTTAAGATCATTTTAGCAAATGGGAAATGTATATCAAAATACAAATCAAAATACAAAAAACAAAATTTTAAAAAGACATAATCTGTAAATCTTAGGCCAATACAAACAATTTATTTTTCCATACTAACACCAAGAATTATGTACCGACATTCACAGGAGAATAACTATATAAAAGAATTATATAAAAGAAATACAGAATTATATTTTAGAAGTAGACTCAGGGTACCCCTGGATTCCTTGTCTGTCTAAGACCCACCTTGGACTTAGGTACATGAAGACATTATTTAATAGGGAAGCAAGAGTTGCTTAGACAGATGACCTAAGACTTCACACTATGTTTCAAAATCTTCTGTTCTAAGCCTGAGCATCAGAGATAATTTTCCTGGAGTTTACCTACTATGCATTAACAGCAAGTTTTACTAGTCTTCCTTATAACTCATTTGCCTCTAGGATTTTTATCAAAGGGGTATATGACCTACACACCCTTGCATATCCTCAGCCTTGAATAGAAAATACTTCCCTCGGCTTTATCCTACCAAAGTAGGTCATGAATAAGTAAAGATTTAATATGCAACATTTCAAAAAAATCCTACTCCTGAACTCAGCTGCCTAGAACCAATAAATAATTTGATATAAGAAATATAGACATATAAATATACATAGTCATCATTGTATAGGAAAGACAAAAACAAAAACCACCTACTCATACCTGAAAATGGTAAGATTTAAAAATATATTTAGCTAAGAGGCCCCAGATATCTTAAATAAAATTAGACATGATGGTTGAAAGAAAAGTATAGTAGAAATTAATTTATTAAAATAGATGTAAAACATACCTCTTGATACTGTTGAACTACTTGTTCTGGTGTATCTCCTAGAAAGATGTAAAAGTCCAGAATTCCGCCAATAACTCTGTAAGTTACTATTGGAGTAGGCTGGATGAAAATTTCTACAAATTAAATTGGAGAAACATATATAACTAGTAAAAATATACACAGTGATAAAATAACTGCAGTGTCTATTTTAAGTACTTCATATTAACCATACATTTTTGCACTGTTTTTAAATAACTAAGGTAAAATAAGATACTAAAGATAGGAAGAATATACGAGAAAAGTAGAACGCCACCATCTATGAGGTTTATGATAGGAAATCACAGCTGTTTCCTTCTACAGATGTTGGCAGAATCTCTCCCTGGAAACTGCATAGCCAGGTAATCAGTGCTTTTATAACAAAATTTTGTTTTCTGAAATTGCATTTCAATTAGTTGTGTTAATTGAAGATTCTCTAAAAGATCATATTCTCACATTAATTTTTAAGAAAAAACTACAGAATTTTTTTTCTCTACATAGACAATAATTGCCTGGATAACCATTTTAATATACTGTTCTCGCTGGGACACTGTTGAATTTTGGAACTTTTTATTATCACTAATTCATATGTTACACATTGGTATTACACTCACAACATTTAAAAAAACATTCTACATTACTTGAATTATGATAAACTCAAAAATTAATCTTCTTTCTCTCCCTATATTATATAGACTTTCCTTTTTTTTTTTTTTTTTTTGGTTATAGTGGTATGTTAAATTATCTTAACAAGTGAGGCTGTGGGAATGGGAATATTCCTTTCCATGGATGTGTTTCACTATTGCTGTGAAAGCTCTGAAGAAAGTGCCTGACTATAATAACATAGTATAGTCTCCGTAAAATAGACACACTTATAAGTAAAATTCCATTGTCTTACTCACTACAAACTCTGCTTGTAATAATTTCATATACTAAATCATTACCAATAGAGTTTACTCTGACATATATTATCTATGATTGGAATAAAGAGAACAGTTCAAACATTTCAAGTTATATCTCATTTAAATATATTACCAGATAAATTACTCTTACCCATTGCATTGCTGTTCATTAAGAAAACACCAAATGACTTTCCAGAAGTATCTTCAATGCACATGAAGAATGTCTGATGACCATATAAATTATTATTATTCTGTAAGGCAAAAATTTGAACATTAATTTTAAAGTATATTTAAAGTAAAAAAGATTATATATTTAACATGGCCTTTATATATTCCAATTAGTTTCTGTAATTTACTCCTCATACTTCTATACTAATTACTATACATACCATATGAAACACTGTGGCAAAAAAATTAACCTATTTTGATTATTAATATGTTACTATATAAAATATGTAACATAATATATTCATTATACTATGACTAGATTACTTAACTTTCCTTTATGTTTTATCTGATTGAGTTTTAATTAGCCATTCATGTTAAGAAAATGGCACTTTTATTCATTATGGCCCATGTTATGTCCAAGGCAGGACAGGGAATTCCAAGATGACGTCCAACCTTATAGAACTTCCCCACTACATTTGCTATAAACCAAGGAGTACATGAAATAGCTGAGAACAATTGGGAATACACTTATAAGGCAAAAGAAGAAAGAATTCCTGGCTGATAGGATATGGAAGTTCCAAGAAAAGAATGAATGGAAAATAGCCTGGTGTTTATTAGGTGTTCATTACAGATAGTGATGCTATAAAAACAGACTGGTAGAATCTTTATTAGTAGTAGTTCTGTACCAAATGAGGCTCTTTTTTTAATAATTTTTTTTTCAACGTTTATTTATTTTTGGGACAGAGAGAGACAGAGCATGAACAGGCGAGGGGCAGAGAGAGAGGGAGACACAGAATCGGAAACAGGCTCCAGGCTCTGAGCCATCAGCCCAGAGCCCGACGCGGGGCTCGAACTCACGGACCGTGAGATCGTGACCTGGTTGAAGTCGGACGCTTAACCGACTGCGCCACCCAGGCGCCCCAAAATGAGGCTCTTTAAAGCAACCACCATTTATTCATTTTTGGGAATGAAATAGCACTGGCATTTTAAAAGTCACTAACAATTGACTCAAAGCAACCATGAATTAATTAAAAATATTAATTTTTTTATGTTTATTTAATTTTTGAGAGAGAGAGAGAGAGAGAGAGAGAGAGGTGGGAGTGAGGGGCAGAGAGAGAAGGAGACACAAAATCTGAAGCAGGCTCCAGGCTCTGAGCTATCAGCACAGAGCCTGATGAGGGGCTTGAACACACAAGCCATGAAATCACGACCTCAGCCGAAGTCAAATGCTTAAATGACTGAGTCACCCAGGCACCCCTAAAAAATAATTTTTTAATGATATGGTCTTTGCTCTAAAGAATCTAATTTTAGAATTATATACAAATATATACACAAAGACTAACCTGTAGTGACTGTCATACTAAAATATGAACAAAAGGTTAGAAATAAAGATTAATTCTGCACGGGGGAGTTTGGGAGAAGTTCTTATGAGATTAAAGTTCAAATTATCTCTCAGTGACTTATTGTACAAATGATAAGACCTCAAGTTGCAGTATTTAAAAAGGGAACCAACCCTCTGTGCAAATATATAAACTTATATAAGATTATCATATGTTATGGAAGGGGAAGATGCAGACATAGATGTACAATATGATGTCCAATAAATAGGCAGACACCATATCATACAAAGTGATAGAGAACACAGTAAGTGTTAGAATTATTCTAGCTCAGTGACTAGCCATGTATTGGTTTAAGCATAAGAATGACTGAAAAGGGAATGATAGAATACAAAAATCAAATCAAAAGAAAATATTCATAAAATAGATATACCTATTTGAACTAAAATCTGTTGGTTACTTTTTGAGTTAATTTGAGACTACTACAAATCATCACCCCTGAAGTAAACAAGCTCCTGTATTAGGTATCACTGACATACAATAAATGATGGCTTCAAATAGGGTAACATTATCACCTGCTCCAATATAATGATTTTATTTACATAAAAAAAAAAAAAAAAAAAAAAAAAAAGAGTTCCTTACGTCACCAGGAAGTTGATCCCGGGTAAAAATTGGCCATGTTTTCCAGTTTAAATCGTGACGAAATCTCTTATGAATATGTTCCCCAATGCCATAAATATATTCACTGGAAAGTCTGGTTGAAATCTGTAAATACTGGTCAGAGTACACCAAAGGACCAATGCTGGTGTCAAACCTGTACAATAAAATAAATAAATAAATGATCTAGAAACAAATAAAATGTTCTACCAAATAAGGATCTATGTTACCATGCTGAATATTTCACTTTAAATATGTCAATCTTTAGCTGTGATCACTTCTTAGGAATATATGAATTATACCATAAACAGAATTTGTTAATTCCATCAACACAATTTGCTTCATCACCACCAATATGATTCTCCATATACATCCTCTCCTTTAATCATCACAAACTTGAAGTGTAACTACCAGTATCAGTTTCATTCTACAAATAACACAAATTGGGAAAATTATGTCCTGTGTTCTAAGGTGACAAACTTGTAACTAGCAAAGCCAGATTTCAAACCCAGTTCTGCCTTGCTCCAGAGACACTATTTTAAAATATAGTACTAAACTAGCTTTCACACCTCTAACACATATATTAAAGTTAGGTTCAAAATAATTTTTCCAAAATTAAGAAGATTGTATGTTTGATTCATATCAAATATATCCTACAAGAAATGTTAAATGCATTTAATACTTTTGTGACAATTAACAATCATTGTGTCAATTGCAAATCATTAAAATATATTTAAGGAAAGTAACTGCTGAGATTTAATCTTGACAATTGCTCAGTTAACCTTTTTAATTTAATGTTTATTTTATTTTTGTGAGAGAGAGAGAGAGAGAGGGTGAGGGGCAGAGACAGAGAGGAAGACAGAGGATCCAAAGCAGGCTCTGCACTGACAGCAGAAAGCCCGATGTGGTGCTCGAACTCACGAACTGTGAGATGGTGACCTGAGGCAAAGTCAGAGCTTAACTGAGCCACCCAGGCACCCTGCTCAATTAACCTTCTTAGAGATGTGAGGTATCTCAAAAATTGCTAAATCCCTTGCTGCAAATATCCCCCCAAATTCATTCATAATGAAAGCATTCAGGCAATATTTAATTAAGTATATACATTTTCATACACATTATTTCACACATATGTATTTTTTCATATATATATATATGAAGTCCTTTAATATGACTATGGGAATTAGCCCCTTCTGAATAACTATTTGATTCTAAAAATTGGCAACAGAATATGATAAACAATGGGGAAAGGACAAAACAGGAGTTCTAGCTATGCAAAAATACAGGGAAAGCTAAAATGCTTTTCGGTGATGCTCTTTACCTTCATCTTTGATTGGCCCTAGTTTGTACATTTTCATTCACCTTTGTAACTTTCATCCACAGGAAATAAAACTGCTTTACATTATAGTCTTTACAAGGATGCACATCCACCCATTTGGGAGGAAATTTATTCTTTCTGAAAAAGCCTTAAAATTAAACTTTTCCTAATTCTATAACAGAATACAATTGACTGGTTATTTAACCTTAGAGAAATGTAAAATAAGATACTTACAAAATTCTATTATTGCTTTTTCTAATAACTTTGATGCTAAATGGATTTTCTACAACCTGCACGTCATACAATGTGTTAGAAGCTGTGGTACCAGTAAATTCTTTTACAAACTGATGAGGAACTTCATATCTTCTATTATTTGGATCAGTTATCTGCAAAGATTAAACAATTAGCATCATTTGATTCAAAACCATTATTTCATCTTCCAATTCAAAATTAAGTATCAAATGCAAGTTTTGAATAAAAAATACTAAATTTAGTAACTTAACAGAGGAACTATTAATCTGGCCATAAACTTAATTCTAACGTTGTTGTATGGTTATGCACAAATTGTATACATTGTTAAGGAATATAGAATTGGTCATAAAAGTACCGTATATAATAAAAATATTTTTGGCTGTTAAAAATATATATTAATTATATAATATAATATTAATATATTAATATATATTAATGATAGTATTACTAAATATTGATTCTTGAATACTGTATCTTTGTGAATTTAATTATTCTTATTGCTTTTTAGTATTCATCTCCTTAGAAATCCCATGAAGAATTTTATATTTGGTTAAAAAAAATACTTAATTCTTGTGAAATTGCTGAAAAAGTAGTGTACAAAGAATATGGTGTTGTTTTCATTTCCAAATCCAAAAGATCCAAAATTCAAGTAAACTACTCACTTACAAAATAATAGGAATTAGTTTCTTTAAAATCATGAATAATAGGGATACCTGTAAAAAGAACTAGTAAGTATAAGTCACATGTATACACCACAATTAACATGTTTCTCAAATTAAATTTTAAACTAATCCTTCATCATAGTCTATGGTTGAAGTAATAAAAACTGCTAAAGTTTATTGAGTGTTTACTCTTCTCAAGACACTGTATCCAATATTTTACATTGACTGTATTATGAAATTTTTCAAAAAGGACTGCCAGAGAAACTATTCTTATGATACATTTCAGTAAACAGGCTCAGAGAACTGAAATAACTAGTCCAATTAGTCCTTTGCTTTGGAATAAGTATTTCTTAAGAGAGAAAATGTCTTGGTAAGATGAAGAATGTGCTCATAACTTCCTTTTATGATTAATTCCTCTTTATAAATATCAAAAAACAAACCTTAAATCGGAAACGATTGGGTGTCTGATTTTGAGTTGTGATAAGAACACTAGTAATGTCATTTCCAAAGAGCGTAGGTGAAGGTTTCCTGTTTAATTTGGCTTCAAGCCCTTAAAGGAAGAAAAAAAGTTGGTGCGAGTGATTTTATTTATAAAGAGTAATAATTATTAAATATTTTTCATATTTTTATAATTATATTTCCTTTATTACAAATAATGACTTCTTTTATTATTTGGAAGATACAATCTTGCAAAAATAAAATCCTTGATCTAACATATTTTAACATTCTTGCATACAAATTTCCCACTTGATTCTATTTAAGATATTTTCCCAAAGAAAAATTTAAAATATATTTCTTGTTTTCCAATTAAAATATATTATATTGGATCACCATGATGGAACATTTCTCACCAATACTTGTTGTTATCATTCTCTCAACATTATAGCCATGATTATCTGCGAAGAAGCACCAAGGAATAAGAGAGTCATTCCATGGCTTCCAGCAGCAGCCTCTCTCTGAGCAAACTGCCTGTTAAAACATTTATAAAAGGAATCATATCATATGATTAGTACTGTTACCATGTGTTAATACCTAGTTTTTAAACATCCATTCCAATAAATGTTTGAATTAAATGCCTGGAAAACAAGCTTATTTCTTCAAGAATACCGTGTGTTAAAAGAGCATGTATTCTCAGGGCACCTGGGTGGCTCACTTGGTTAAGCATCAGATTTCAGCTCAGATCATGATCCCACAGTTCTAAGGTCAAGCCCCGCGTTGGGCTCTGTGCTGGCAGCTCAGAGCCTGAACCCTGTTTCAGATTCTGTGTCTCCCTCTCTCTCTGCCCCTTCCCTGCTCATCATGTTCTGTCTCTGTCTCTCTCTCTCAAAACTAAGTAAACATTAAAAAAATTAAACAAAATCATCTATTCTCTTGTTCCTTTCACTTAGCAGAAATATAAATATTTGATAATGTGAATTAATTACACCCTATCAGAAATTGATACTCTGAGTTGTGATTTATCAAATTTACATATCTGTGCACATTATTGTAAACTTATGTTTTTCTTTATGTCTTTGATTTTAATTTTTTTTTATTTGAATATACTGCTCAAAGCAATCTACAGTTTGAATATAATCTCTATCAAAATACCAACAACATCTTTCACAGAACCAGAACAAATAATACTAAAATTGGGATGGTACCACAAAAGACACCAAGTAGCCAAAGTAATCTTGAGAAAGAACAAAGCTGAAGGTATCACAATCCCAGATTCCAAGATCTACTACTACTAAGCCTATGTTTTTTTAAAAGTCTGCCCTATGAGTAATTATAATGTATTCTGTTGTCACATAGTCAATACAGAAGAACTGAAATATTTTTGACTATCAATTATGTATCAAGCTACAAGTGAGTGTATAAAGATGAAGACATGGCCCTGAATTCAAGCCTACATAACATGTTTAAGGCAGTTATTTACAGCCACTTGTTAGTTTAATATTTTAAGTAAATAATTAAACTAATTTATGTGCCAGGTTGTAACTAGTTGTAGCCATTATATCCAAAGAATAAAGCAAAACACTGAGCTCCTGAGTAGTTTTATGATCTGTATGGAAAGATTACATGAAGTGGAAAAAACTATATATGCTTATGTAAAAAGTTGAGGCACATGGCAATTCTGTGTGTTAACATTGGTATAATTAAAAATCTACTTAATATTTAAATTTAATAGTGTTACACACTTTCATAATTTGAGCATCTGTGTGTTTTTTTTCTTGTCTATTTGTCTTGAAAATAGTTTAAAGCTACTCTTTCAGAGGCTGACATATTAACTTATCTCCTACTTTAACATCAAATTAAACTGGCTTCAGATACACATACACATGCACACACACAAGTACAAACATACATACATGTACCTTGAAAATGGAAGTACAATTTGACCTGATATTTTAGGGGTTCATTACCTATCAGAATCTAAAGTATGTGTGACTTCTGATCAGGTAATTTTCCCTCTAGTTATAGAACTTACAGAAGTACTCCCAGCAATAGAAAGAGATAATTACACACACACAAAAATTGTCATTTATGGTAATCTTTACAAAAAGCTCTTTAAATGTTGGTACAAAACTGAGAGGTAGAACTAAACATAGAGAAATGGATTTGGGAAGGTGTAAAGCTGTTAAGAAAATATAAATAAGCAAACTATAATCACATTTTGCTAAAATAAAAAAATATATAGTAAAATGGAGTTACATGAAGTTCTTCCAAACATACTATATTTGGGTCCTAGGGCTGTTCTAATAGGATTGTCTGAATGAACAGAAATTTATTCTCTCACAGTTCTGGAATCTAGAAGTCCTACTTCAAGGTGCTAGCAGAACCATGCTCTGTCCAAGGCTCTAGGAAAGACTGCTTCCTTGTCTAGTCATAGCTTCTGATGGCTCCTGGAAAGTCGGCATTTTTTGATTTGAAGACACCATACTCAAATCTGTACTTCCATCTTCACACTGCCTTCTTCCCTGTGGTTCTCTGTATGTCATCCCCTTCTCTTGAAGGGACACCAGTCATTGGATTTAGGACCCACCCAAATCGCAAGATTTCATTCAGCATATAATTACATCTGCAAAGATCTTATTTCCAAGTAATGTTTATTTTGAGAAAGAGAGGGACAGAGACAGAGAGTGGCAGGAGGGGCAGAGAGAGAGAAGAGAGGGAATCCCAAGCAGGCTATGTGCTGTCCATGCAGAGCCTGATGCAGGGCTTGATCCCATGAATCACAAAATCATGAGCTGAGCCAAAATCAAGAGTTGGATGCTTAACTGACTGAGCCACTAGGCTCAAATAAAGTCATATTATAAGGCTCCAAGTAGACATGAATTTGTAGAGGGCATATCATTCATACCACTACATATACACAGCAAAATACTAGTTCAAAACTGTATATACTCATTGTTTTAAAAAAGCTTTTTTAATGTTTATTTATTTTTGAGAGAGACAGAGACAGAATGTGAGTGGGTTAGGGGCAGAGAGAGAGGGAGACACAGAATCCGAAGCAGGCTCCAGGCCCCGAGCTGTCAGCACAGAGCCCGACGCGGGGCTTGAACTCACGAGCTGTGATATCATGACCTGAGCTGAAGTCGGACACTCAACCGACTGAGCCACCCAGGCGCCCCAATCCTCATTGTTTTTAAAATATGGATAATTTTTGTTTATCTTTAGAGATTTTGATAATTATTATTTATGTTTAGTCATTCTGCCTATTTTTCAAGATTACAGGCATTTTCCCCTATTATTGTAATAGTGTTTAAAAAGCTACTTCTTGTTTTTATTTAAATTCCAGTTAGGCTTAATAATCTATACATAATTAATTTTATTATGTGAGCTCAGTCATTCTCAATTAGTCACTTCTGATATCTTTGTAAACTCTTGAGTTAAAAGAACCCCTTCCAGGTGCCTGGGTGGCTCACTTAAAGCGTCCGACTTCGGCTCAGGTCACGATCTCATGGTTCATGAGTTTGAGCCCCAAGTTGGGCTCTGTGCTGACAGCTCAGAGCCTGGAGCCTGCTTCAGATTCTGTGCCCCGTCCCCGCCCTCCCCTGCTTGCACGCTCTGTCTCTCTCAAAAATAAATAAACATTAAAAAATTTTTTTAAAGAACCCCTTCCAGAATTGTTAATGACATGAAAGTAACTGGATATTTGCAGTATCATTCTTTTTGCTCAGGAGAAACAGATGAGGCAAGAACACAATAGTGAATGATCCCATGAAGACTTGTTCCTGTTTAAGTGAGCTAGCTGCTTAGGACAGCCGCTGGGAAGGAACAGGTGCTCATAATAATGTCTAATATTTGAGTGCTTTCAGTGCATTACATGTTTAGTCCCTTCAAGAACTCTATGAGACAGGGGTGCTTGGGTGTCTCAGTCAGTTGAGTGTCCAACTCTCGATTTCAGCTCAGGTCATGATCTCCTGTTTCATAGGACTAAGCCACATGACTGGCTTTGCACTGACAGTGTGGAGCCTGTTTGGGATTCTCTCTCTCCCCTTCTCTGTTCCATCCCTGCTCATTCTCTCTCTCTCTCTCTCTCTCTCTCTCTCTCTCTCTCTCTCTCTTCTCAAAACAAATAAACTTGATAAAAAATAAATAAAATCCAGTTAGTTAACATAACGCAGAGTATTAGTTTCAGGTGTACAACATAGTCCACACTTCCATAAAATACCTGGGGCTTATCACAAGTACCCTCCTTAATCCCCATCACCTATTTAAGCCCCCCCCACACACACACACACCTCCCCTCTTGTAACCATCAGTTTGTTCTCTATAGTTAAGAATCTGTTTCTTGGTTTGCCTCTCTCTCTTTTTCCCCTTTGCTCATTTGTTTTGTTTCTCAAATTCCACATAGGAGTGAATTTCAATTTTCTTTTTTCTTAATTGGAAAAAGCAAAAAATTAAAACACATTAAATACCCATCAATAGTCATTAACTTTGGTGGATGAAAATACAATAAATTTGTTTTTTTCTTATTTTTATTATATGTGTGTTAGTATACATATAGAACTACATGTAATAATATTGTTATTATTATAGTTAAAGCAATTGATTGTTTTATGGACTGAACTGTGTCCCCCAACAATTCTTAGGTAGGAAGCCTTAATCCCTGACCCCTTATATGACTGTATTTGGAGATAGGGCCTTCAAGGAGGTAATTAAGGTTAAATGAAGACATAAAGCTGGGATGCAAATCTGAAAGGATTGGTGCTCTCATAAAAAGAGGAAGAGATGCCAGAGCATGGTCACATATATACTCTCTCTCTCCTTCTATGCATGCACAAAGGAAAGACCAAATGAAGATACAAGAATCCAGCTGTCTACAAAGCAGGATGAGATGTCTCGCTAGAAACCAACGCTGGTAGCATCATGACTTCTATTCTCCAGAACAGAAAGTAAATGTCTATTATTTAAGCCACTCAGCCTGGCATTTTATTATAGAAGCCCAGGCTGATTAATACATTCTGGGTAGAATTATAGCTGCTGTTAAAATAAGTTCACCTTCTTTTCTTAAATGACAAATACTTGTTAGCTGAAATTTGTTAAATTCGTAAGTTTAATTTGTTTCACATTGAAAACACTCTTTAGCAACCTTACAGGCTGACAGTAAAAACTAATAGTAGCCATCAAAACCTTAAACAATTAGCTTTTAAATATTGTCTCCCTGGAGCACTGGATGTTATATGTAAGTGATGAATCAGCAAAATCTACTCCGGAAACCAATATTACACTGTGTGTTAAGTAACTAGAATTTAACTAAAAATTTAACATATAATAATTAAATAATAAATTATAAGTAAATACAGCCTTGAAACTAAATAAATAAAATAAAATAATTAATGTCATTTCCCTTTAAGATCTTAGCAGCCCATATTGTCCCTAATAGAATTCCATGTTAAGCTTCAATTGTTCCCTAAGAAGAATACACCTAAAGAGAATATCTGGCCAATTATCTTAGTGTGTCACAGTAAACACTATTTATCCAGCTCTATTATCATTAGGTAAACTATAAAGACTAACTGTTCCTAATACTGTCCTAAGAAAAATCTCATCCATTTGCTACTTTTCATAGCAAATATTAAAAAATTATGTGGTAACTATGAGGTAGCTTAGGTTAAGGCTAATAGAAAAATTTATAGTTCATTTACTTAATCTGCTTGTGATGAAAAGAGTGAGAGAGGTGAGATTCAGATATGTCTATTACAGATAACATATATTATAGATCTGCATATCTGCATATTACATGCATATAATAGATAAATAATATACTATTGATATGCATATTACATTAACATATATAATATAATAATATATAATATATAATTAATATATATTTACATTATGTGGGTATTATAGATTACATAGATATTGCAAATTGTGAACACACACACATTCACACACAAACACACACCTTCACTGACCTTCATTCTCATAGGTTATGAAGACTAGGAAGAGTCAACTCAGGGTTACATGAATCCATTAAGTTACCCTTAATTTTCTCCATTTGGGCTTCTCCCAAACTACCAAATAATTAAAAAATAATAATTTTCCAAAATATCATATTACTTTATTTTCCACAGACAATTCTTGTTTTTAATTGTTTTTAATGTTTATTTATTTTTGAGAGCTAGCAAAAGAGAGAGAGAGAGAGAGAGAGAAAGAGAGAGAGAGAGAGAGAACGCGCAAATGGGGGAAGGGCAGAGACAGGAAAACACAGAATCAGAAGCAGGATCCAGGCTCCAAGCTGTCAGTACAGAGCCCGATGCCTGGCTCGAACTCACAAACTGTGAGATCATGATCCGAGCAGCAGTCAGATGCTTAATGGACTGAGCCACCCAGGCACCATTTCCACAGACAATTCTTAATGCCATCATTACAAATACTTTTATGGAGCATTCATTTTCTCTCATATTCTCTCTCTCTCTCTCTCTCATACTCTCAAAGGTTACAATTTTTTTAAGAAGTAGATTTGCAAGAATAGATTTCATAAAGGTTTTTAAAATTAACAATAGGTTGTTAAGCATGAAAAATATTAAGTTGTGAATTTAAATTGAATAGAAGTACAGGAAAGCAAGCTCAGTAATTTCTGTTATTTCTCATCTCTTTATACAGAGCTACAAGAAAAAGATAAATGTAGCCCAATTGATGGCTAGATCTTTAAAAATATGGTATTGATCCGATATTGAGCAATTATCTTAATATACTTACTATAATATATATCTATTTATAAAAAGCATTAAAGTCTTTTGTTGCAGACCTTTGTTGGTAATTGATCTGGAATGCAATTTATTCTCTCATTGATAGGATCATTTAGCTCACTTGGACACTTTCCTGAACCGGGAAACACAGTGGTTGTACGAGTGGTAGGTGGGCTTGAAGTAGAATTACTAATCGCTAGGAAATAGAGAGGTCAATAAAATAAAACACTGTGTTAAATTAATATTTTCATATTGTGGGAGTAATAAATACCTTACATTGTAAGAACAACTAAATTTATATATAATAAAAATAAAAATAAATTTTACATTAATAAAAAACTGACACTTTCAAGTCCTGGTTACCAAAGGAAGATATCCAAATGGTATTTAAAAATTGTGCAGAGCCCTAACTGAGTGTTTTTGTAGAAAACCAAAATATTTTCACAGAAGGTCTTGAGGTAGATTCAAAAGGAAACAAAATGTACATTCCACCATATTTACAAAAAAATGTGTTTTAGAGATGAAGAAAGAAGATGGAGAAATATGGATGGGAGAAGGAAATAGAGAAAGAGACAAGAATTACTGCAGAAGAGAGAAAGGTAAGAGGGAGAAAACACGTTGGAGTGGACAGAAGAGAAAGCAGGGCACAGCAAAGAAAAGTAAATCCCAATTCTATATAAGACCTTTCCAGTAATCAGATATGGGTAACAAAATTGGTTACTTCACAAAGTAGTGAGTTTGCAGTATACTAGAAAAAAGTAAAACAAATGACTAAGAGCAGTAGAAAATTAACTATGGTTAGACTAGAAGATACTTTGAAACATTATCATTTCCAGTCCTGATTTGGTCTAGAGAGAATGATGAAAAAGGGAAAGCAGGTGAGGTGGATAGGAGTAGTATGCATTTACTCTAAATGAGGATAGAAATATTCAGAAAAAAAAATAGATAAACTTTTCAAGCTTTGTTTCACCTTCCCTCTATCCTTTTTTTGTTATACATCCTCTCTCCTTTAAAAAAAAACAAAAACAAAAAACAAAAAACAAAACTGAGCCTAAAATAAAGAGGGAAGTCCCATAGATTTTCCACCCCCCCACCCCCACTTTTCCAAGTATCTGAAGGCCAGAGCAAAAACCTAGGTATTTCCATTAATTAGAAGAACCTCACTAAAAACAGTAGATGATTATTCCTCCTCCTTCCATTAACACCTTGATCCCTTTGCCTCTTCACTATTCCTCAAGCAACACAACGTGGGGAAGGTTATTAATGTCAAAGCAGATAGATTCCTTAATTACAACAGCTCTTAACTAAAATAACTGTAATAGATAGAAAAAACTGGAGTAATTATGTAACTTGCCAGAGATCTTTCTTAACATTTCATCTCATGTAGATAACTTTTAAAAACCTATAACTAATATGGAATAAAGTTTCTTTAACTTCACTATAATGTGTAAGTATTTTTTAACATTACTTACCTTCAACAGCAGGTGTCCTAGTTGCTAAAACAGCAATTAGGGCAATAGCTATTATAGTAACTATAGCAAAAAGGACAATCAGAGAGATTTCTAATCCAGAAAATTTCTTCCTTGCCATCTAAAGAAAGAAAAGAAATATATGTTTAAAATGTAAAATATGTACTTACAGTACACCACCATCATTATCATTAAAGTATATACATTCCTCTTTTTTTAGCTACAACACAAGCAGAGCTGCAGACGGCTCTGTTTATAATCTAAATAAATATTGGCAAAAATGTAAACAACACTTGCAATTTTTAATAAACTGAGTGGATTTGTGGTACACATTATTGTGGTAACTAAGATGAAACATAAGTAGTGGAAAAGCGAAGCAAAGATCTTTCAGCAGATGTGCCTTGCTCTCTCATTTTAGGGCCTTTCTCAAGTGAAAGAAACCTACCACTTGCACTGTGTTCCCTACTTCTCACAATTTTAGGAAGGAGATGATGTTATCCACATTTTGCTTCTTAGCAACTTCAAGCTTAGAGAAAATAAGTTATTGTCTCTCAAAGTCAAAATGATTTTTAACCATAGTTAATACAATTGGATCTCAATTTCAATACTGCTTTCTTATAACAATACTGTGGAAAAGAATATAAATATATTTGGAAAGAATATACATATGAATATAAATATAAAATATTGTGAAAAATTATATATGTATACAGTATATATTTGAGAGATGTCATTTAAAAAAAGGTTTGAACTGCATGATCTCCAAGTTCCTCCCTCAAAATGAAAATAAAATATACTAAACTCTTGTATCAAACACAAGAGGTGTTTGTGAAAAAAAGCACAAAAGGTGCTTATTTTCTGATAACATAATACATTTCAGTTTGTATACAGAGGATACTTAAATGTAGATTGGGAAGAGCTTTTTTTTCCAGCGATTATCTTAAATTTTATTTGTTTAGTTTAGTTTTGACCATACATCTCTCATCTCTCTTAGTCTTCAAGTTTCCCTGACTTTTCTGTATTCTACGATTTTTTATATAAATCTTATTCAATGGCATATACCCAGGTGGGAATTTAGAATTTCCATGGTAAATGCTTTAATAAATTGCAGATATTATTTTTCTTAGATTTTATTTAAATTTTAGTTACTTAACATACATTATAATATTAGTTTCAGTTGTGCAATATAATGATTATAAATTGCTGATTTTAAAATAAAACTTTTGGCCTCTCACCCTAGCCTCTTCTGTAATTATCTAGATCAGTTCATATCCAGTTGCCCCAACTTAAAAACTTCTTTCATTCATTCATTCAAAAGGCCTCTTGGTTCTACCTCCAAAATATTTTCAGAATTATACCTTCATCTTAACTCCAACACTGCAACATCTTTTTTGTATAACATATCTTCTTAGTACATGTTGTTTAGTCTTTCTTCAATCCTTCCATATCTGCTTTTCTAGGTCACTTCCAATTTATGCCAGTTCAAATGCCATGTCCTTTGTGAGTTCTTTCCTACTCTTAGAGGCAGAGTTAATCCATCCTTTTTTCCATTTTACCATATTACATAGCATATCTACTGCCCTTCTTTATACATATGTCAATTTCCTTAATTGTATTGCTCTATTCTTACTAGCAATAATCATGAAAGTAGTTCAGAGCCTGACATCAAGTAAGCACAATTCATTTTTTAAACTGCACCTTATGAATGAATGTTTAAAGATTAGCATTCAATTTTATTTTATTTTTTTTATATATGAAATTTATTGTCAAATTGGTTTCCATACAACACCCAGTGCTCATCCCAAAAGGTGCCCTCCTCAATACCCATCACCCACCCTCTCCTCCCTCCCACCCCCATCAACCCTCAGTTTGTTCTCAGGTTTTAACAGTCTCTTATGCTTTGGCTCTCTCCCACTCTAACCTCTTTTTTTTTCTTTTTTTTTTTTCTTTTTTCCTCCCCCTCCCCCATGGGTTCCTGTTAAGTTTCTCAGGATCCACATAAGAGTGAAACCATATGGTATCTGTCTTTCTCTGTATGGCTTATTTCACTTAGCATCACACTCTCCAGTTCCATCCACGTTGCTACAAAAGGCCGTATTTCATTTTTTCTCATTGCCACGTAGTATTAGCATTCAATTTTAACATATGATTTCCTATTACACATATGTAAGCTGTTTATTGTATCTGTAATCTTCAAAGAACCCAAATGTAAACTAGACTTAATCAAAGTGACAGAGGATATAGGAGGTTGTTGAGAAAATGAAACCCAACTGCTCAATGTTATGTGAGAAAGGACACAGTTGCATTTAATGTTTAACTTCAGATAAGTTTGTCTCACTCAAAGTAATATCTTACTTTGGTATCAAGAAGCCAATAAGGATTGTGCTTTTCTTTTTTAAGAAAAGTCTAAAAACAAAAATGCATATTGTTATGAAGCAGACCCTCTTTTATCTAGAAGAATAAGAACAAAATTAATGTATTAAAATTAAATTACTCATGTGAGTACTCATAAACAATCAGTACTAAAATTGTTCATGTGCTGTAGGTGGTAATTACATTGATCACATTTTGGATCACAGCAATTTTAAGCAAAACACTTTTCGGGAAATTATATATTGATGTCCTTTCTGTGTAAATTTATTTTAAAAATGAGTAATACTTTACTAGATGGTAGTTTAATGACTTTGTAAAAAATATTTGCTAGAAAAGATTAAATGTTTTTTAACTGTAGCATTCTACTCCACCTATACATATTTTCTTAAATAAAATACATTTAGTCATACTTAGAGTATTTCTACATATTTTAAGATATGTTTTGATTCTTACTTTTTTCTATATGAAGTAGTTAAACAAAACTTGCTTTGATTCACTTATAATGAAGAGCTGGGGAAAGAAAATATTCTCATATCTTAAAAAAATTTAAAAATGTTTTCTCCTGTTTTAGTACAAAGACTATATATTTAAAATGGCAAATGAAAATAAGCTGTCTTTTCTCTTTTAAAGAAGTACAAATAGACAGGAATATTTCTAACATGAATTAAAGGAATACATAATTACTTAGAAACATGAAAGTAATGAAGAAATATGATCCATAAACGTACCTTATTTCATAGCCTGTTCTGTTCACTATGCCGTACCAGAGCTGGGTAAGGCTGCAAAAGTTATGATCAAGGAAACTGCTCAGATATATATGGAGCTACTCATAAAGTTTTATTGCACCTTCACCAGCCTGTCAGCATTTAATAAACTTCAACACGCGTCGAAAAAAAACCTTAACCCTGAAAATAGTTGCATAAATAATTCTGTATAGGAATCTAAGTTAATTAATAATTGTGCCCTCAGATATTCTTTGATTCCTGAAGCTATGAACTAGCCCAAGAACATAAAAGTGTTTATTTATATTGTTTTTTTTTTTCATAATTTTATTTCTTTCACTATTTAGATATTGTTTGAATAACTGTCTTATCTAATTGTGTGAAATTTAAACTATTACTAAAACGTAGAAACATATTGGTAAGGTAGATCTGGAAAACATTTGCAGGAACTAACAATTAGAAGATAATATTTAATGGAAGATAAATAAAATAGATATAAAATAGAAGATAATATAAAAAGAAATGATTAAATAAAAGTTATTTCCTGTGTCTCATTATTAACTTTAAGGTTGAAAGACTGAGCCAATCCGTAAGACTAAAATGTAAAAGTAGAGATATATAAATAATTCAGAAATAAAATCAAAATTTTATCTATATTTTTATTTATAGCACAAATTTAATTATCAAAAATTATATTGTAAACAGCATTTCATACAGTAAAATTATAGTATCAATTACATTACTTGTTTAAGTTAGTATAGTGTTTAGGAGCAAAGGATTTAATATAAGAGACCTGGTTCCAAACGCCAGCTGTACTACATATTCCTAAGAAACTGTGGGCAAATCTGTTAATGTTTTTAAGCCTAAACCTCTTTACAATGAGGAAATAAAAATATCTACCCAAAGAGTCATTGTGAGATTTATATGCACTAACATAATCTATTAACATTATTGCAGCTCTGTCATCAGAGATTACAATTTGAAGTGCTTAGTGTCTGAGTTCTGCACACGATCTTGGCACTATCTTTTCAAAGGAATATATATTAAAATAATGTGGTCACACAAAGTACAGTTACTGGTTTTTTGAGACAATCTGAATAGGAGTAAAAGAAGTGAATACATGGATTACTGTCAAGACTCAGGGGGAATATAAAGGAGAACTTCCAATATATAAAGAGCAGTGATATGGAAATAACATTAGAATCATTCTAGATTATCTCAGTGGGCAGAAGTCCAATGTAATAGAAATTATGAGTGATTTACTCTCTACTCACATAGCACACAATTATGCATGTGGAAAAGTCATTCAAAATACTGAATTAGAGTCAGGATGTGAGTGTAGCAAGGTCACAGAATATAAAGTCAATGTACAAAAGTCAATCATGTTCTACATAACAGTAATTGCAAACTGAAACTTAATATATTACATATAAATATATTTTTTTATATTTTTAGATTTTTTTATCTAAAAAAATATATATAAAGAGAAATATATATAGAGAGAGATATATATCTAACATATATCTTTATAGATATAAATGGATAGATAGATAATTTATGATAGCATGAAAAATTAATATTTAGGTATAAATCTAACAAATATATGCAGACTATTCTGAAAACAACAAAATGTTGATAAAAGAAGTTTAAGATCTAAATAAATGGAGAAATAAACTGTATTCATGGATTAGAAAACTGAAAATTATTAAACTGTTTATTCTTCATAATTAGATCTACATATTCAATATAATATCAATAAAAATCTCAGGAAATAAATATAGATAAATTGATTATAAATTTTCTACATCAATGTTTATAGAAGCTTTATAATTTCCCCAACCTGGACACAACTAAGGTGCCCATCAATACCTGGCATACTACTCAGGAACAGAAGTTATGAATACTGATTCATGCAACTATATGGATCAATCCTAAAATTCAGGTTAGTTGTTTTCTCTGCAATTTAAATTTTCTTTTTTTTTTTTTTTAATTTTTTTTCAACGTTTATTTATTTTTTTTGGGACAGAGAGAGACAGAGCATGAACGGGGGAGGGGCAGAGAGAGAGGGAGACACAGAATCGGAAACAGGCTCCAGGCTCCGAGCCATCAGCCCAGAGCCTGACGCGGGGCTCGAACTCACGGACCGCGAGATCTTGACCTGGCTGAAGTCGGACGCTTAACCGACTGCGCCACCCAGGCGCCCCTGCAATTTAAATTTTCTGACTGGCTCAAAATAAAGTAATTAATTAGCAATTTGTCTACCCTTTGTTTTTTTTCTCTTCTAAGAGTAATACCAAACACTCCAGTGTTTCACATCTTTGAACTGAAACTAATTCTGTCAAGTTTTAATTAATATTTTGTAGATTTTCTTTTATGTGTAGATATATTTTAAGTAATACTGTTTGTTCTCTCGATTTAAAAAGTTTATGTGATTTGAAATTTTCATGCCTTCTCTTTCATATCCAGGTTTCCATGTCTGGTGCTGTGTGTGAGCTTGCCTTTGCCTTGAACAGTTTCTTTAAATGTTTATTTATTTATTTTTGAGAGAGAGAGAGTAAGCACGCGCGCATGCGAGAGCACATGCGTGAGTGGGGGAGGGGCAAAGAAAGAGGGAGACAGAGTCCTAAGCAGGCTCAACGTTGCCAGCACAGGGCTAGACAGAGACTCTGAATCTGGAACCAGGAGAGTTGTGGCTGCTTAGCCAACTGATCCACTCAGGCGCTTTCATCAGGGGAGTAATGTGTTCATGAATTGCTAGGAGGTAAATTCAAACAAAACTATAATATAAAGGTATTCAATTATAGACATGACAAAATTATATACAATAATGAAAAATGTGTTTTAACTTAAAACATAATTTTATCTAAAAGTAATTGTGAGTTTAATTTTTTTTATTTATTAATATATAAACTGTACAAAATTTTAAAACTGCATTAAGTAAATTAACAAAAATTGAGTTAGGGGTGCAATAGGCAAAAAAAGTTGTAAACACCAACAGTGAAATGGAACCATACTTGGTGATTGACACTTTTACTAAACAGAACAGATTAGTGTTCAACTACTCTCTTTATGGACTCTGTTCTGTTTAGACTTTCTAATGTGAATTTCAGAATTTCCAACATATGGTGGTTAAATCATGCATATCAAACATACACTTTGGGTTAAAACTAATATAATTTATAATCCCATTTACAATTGCACCAAAAACAATTAGATACCTAGGAATAAAACTAATCAAAAAGCTGAAAGACCTATACTCTGAAAACAATAAAACACTGATGAAAGAAATTAAAGATGACCCAAAGATATGGAAAGACATTCCAAGCTCATGGATTGAAAGAAAAAAAAAAAATATATATATATATATGTATGTATGTATTGTTTAGGTTTCTTTATTTTGAGGAACTGAGAAAGCACATGCATGCATGCATACAAGTGGGGGTGGGGCAGAGAGAGAGGGAGAGAGAAATCTAAGGCAGGCTCTACACTGTCATCACAGTGACCAACACAGGGCTCAATCTCATGAACCATAAGATAATGACCTGAGCCAAAATCAAGAGTCAGACACGTAACCAACTGAGCCACCCAGGTTCCCAGAAGAACAAATATTGTTAAAATGTCTACACTACCCAAATTACTCTTCACATTTAATTCGTCCCTGTCAAAACACCACCAGCATTTTTCAGAGGTAGAACAAGAAATCCTAAAATTTGTATGGAACCACGAAATACTTCAAATAACCAAAGCAATCTTGAAAAAGAAAGGCAAGGCTGGAGGCATTACAATTCCAGACTTCAAGTCATAACACAAAGCCATAGTACTCACAACAATATGATACTGGCACAAAAATAGACAAATAGATCAACAGAACAGAAGAGAAAATTCAGAAATGAGCCCACAATTACATGGTCAATTAAGCTCTGACAAAGCAGGAAAGAATAACCAATGGAAAGTCTCTTCAACAAATGGTGTTGGGAAAACTAGACAGTAACATGCAGAAGAATGAAACTGGATCACTTTCTTACACCATACACAAAAGTAAATTCAAAATGGATGAAAGACTTAAATATGAGACAGAAAACCAACAAAATCCCAGAGGAGAACATAGGCAGTAACCTCTTTAACGTTGGCCTTAGCAACTTCTAACTGACACGTCTCCAGAAACAAGGGAAACAAAAGCAAAAATGAACTATTGGGACTTCATCGAGATAAAAAGCTTCTGCACAGCAAAGGATACAATCAATAAAACTAAAAGGCAACTGATGGAAGGGAAAAAGATATTTGCAAATGGGTTTGAAATTTGATATTTGATAAAGGGTTAGTATCCATAATCTATGAAAAACTTCTCAAACTCAACACCCAGAAAACAAATAATCCAGTTAAGAAATGGGCAGAAGACATGAATAGACATTTTTTCCAAAGAAGACATCCAGATGGCTAAAAGACACATGAAAAGATGCCCAACATTACTTATCATCAAGGAAATACAAATCAAAACCACAAAAAGATAACCTCACACTTGTCAGAATGGTTAAAATTAACAACTCAGGAGACAACAGATGTTGGCGAAGATGTGGAGAAAGGGAACTCTCTTATACTGTTGGAGGAAATGCAAACTGGTCCAGGCACTCTGGAAAACAGTACAAAGGTTCCTCAAAAAGTTAAAAATAGAACTATCCTATGATCCAGCAACTGCACTACTAGGTATTTACCCAAAGGATACAAAAACACTTATTTGAGGGGACACATGTACCCTAATATTTATAGCAGCATTATCAATAATAGCAAATTATATTAAGAGCCCTAATGCCCACCTACTGATGAATAGATAAAGAAGATATGGCATATATACATACACACATATGTATACATATATATACATATATATACATACGTATACACATACACACATTCCACACAATGGAATTTACTCATCCATAAAAAAAAAAAAAAAAAAAAAAAAACAAAAAAAACCCAGAATCTTGCCGTTTGCAACAATGTGGAAGGAGCCAGAATATACTATATGGGGTGCCTGGGTGGCTCAGTTGGTTGAGCATCTAACGTCAGCTCAGGTCATGATGTCACTGTTAGTGAATTCAAGACCTGTATCAGGCTTGCTGCGGTCAGCACAGAGCTCACTTCAGATCCTCTGTCCCCGCCCCCCCCGCCCCTCCCTGTTCACACTCTCTCTCTCTCAAAAATAAATAAGCATTAAAAAATAATATATTATGCCAAGTGAAATAAGTCAGTCAGAGAAAGACAAACACCATATGATTCCACTCATGTGGAATTTAAGAAACAAAACAGGTGAACATAGGGGAAAAACAGAGAAACCATAAAACAGACTCTTAACTACAGAGAACAAACTGAAGGTTGCTGGAGGGAATATGAGTGGGGGGATCGTCTACATAGGTGATGTGTATTAAGGGAGGGCACTTGGTGTTATATGTAAGTGATGAATCACTAAATTCTACTGAAACTAATATTGCACTACTGTTAACTAACTAGAATTTAAATAAAAAACTTGAAGCAAACAAAAACTACCTGTTCACTCTAGATCATTAACCTTTCTCTGAGCTATACAATTAGAGACAAATAATCTACCTTCCTTGAGCCAGTGAATAATTTGACTCTCTTAATTAAAGCATTTTATACTCATCTAATACAGATTGTAAGAACAGACATTGCTTATTGATAATAAATTTTAATGATGAAATGTTAAATGTGTCTACTCTGGATCAAGAGGTTGGTAGTTGGAGTATGTGTATTTATTACCTTCTCTAGACTTCCATTATGTAGCTTGTCAAGTATTTTCATAAACCAGAAAACTACAGGTACACATATATGGCACAAGCCTCTGGGACTATTAAGATAATAAAAATCTTAAAAACCCTAATAGTATCACTATAAATGATTGTAAAATGGAAAGGAAAATGAAAAGGAGTCTCACTCATGCTTTGCTATTTTATAGGAAAAATTTATGGTTTTTTTCTATTCTGCATTCTTGAAGTGTGAATTGTGGACTTAAATATGGAAGGGGCTGTTTCATTTCAAATATAAGTTTTCAGAGAACTCCTAATAAGTTAATTTTTAAAACCTATCATTTAATCATCACTGAAACAAATGGACAGAATAGACTGTTACCTATTAAATTTCAATCATATTATATGTAAAAATATATTTTGCCTGTAATACTATCAGTGCTGTGAAGTTACATAAAATGTAACTAATTAAAATTAATTTCAGAATAATCTTTATAATTATCATTCTAAATATTGTAAATATCATTGAAATTATATTGCAAACGTCGATGAAAATACTATCTAGTTCCTGAAAACAGCCCTTGAAAAACAATTTTCAGCTTGTTAATGCTGTAATTTTATTTACTCTATTTCCATATTTTGATTCTAGGAGATTTATTGTGGGAAAAAAACTACATTTTTTAAAGTTTATTTTGAGAGAAAGAGAGTGGGGAAGGGACAGAGAGAGAGGGAGAGAGAGAAATTCCCAAGCAGGGTCCACGCCATCAGTACAGAGCCAGCGTGGGACTAGAACTCTCAAATCCTGAGATCATGACCTCAGCTGAAATTAAGAGAGTCTGATGCTTAACCAACTAAGCCACTCAAGTGCCCTGGAAAAAAACTAGTTTTAAAATATAGAAAAATCATTCACATATTGGAAATAGCCAATAAAAAAAGACTAATGATTTTAAACAGATCATGATTTCTCTGGAGTGGCTATTTAATGTATACATTCCTGAAAAAGAAGTTTTATAAATAATAGTAGAGAAAAATAAAAATAAAGTGACTAGAGGCTGGTCTAAAATTAATCTCATTCCTTTAGCACTTATGAGATTTACCTACTTCTAAATATTCACTAGAGATTTAAGGCCATATTTCTTTGGCAAATAAGCTGAGAACAGTGAAGCCAGCTTAGAAACCTACTATCTAAGTCTTTCTGAGGGAATTTCCACATTGTTAAGAATGAACAATCAGTAAAAATTGCACAGAACTCCATGTTTAAAATATATTATTTTATTATGTACATAATTTGCAAATATTTTTCCATGTTCTATGGCTTGGTTACTCATTCTCTTAACAATGTCTTTTGAAGAACAGTTGTTTTCAATTTTTTAAAGATCAATATTTATTTATTTGTTTATTTGTTTTTTAGTTCAGAGGTGCCTGAATGGCTCAGATGGTTAAGCATCTGACTCTTGATTTTGGTTCAGGTCATGATCTCACTGTTCATGAGATTGAATCCCTTGTCAGGGTCTGTGCTGACAGCATGGAAACTTCTTGGGTTTCTCTCTTCTTCTCTCTCTGCCCCTCCTCTGCTTGCACTCTCTCTTTCTCTCACTCTCTCTTGAAATAAAATAAATTAAAAAAATTAACTGGTTCATTCTTTTGGTATCCTATGTAGGAAATCCGTGCCTATCCAAGCTCATAGATATTTTCTCCTATTTTTTAGAAATTTTCTGGTTTTAAGTTTTATAATTTTAGTACTATATTATTTGTGGATTTAATTTTTATGCCTTGGAAGTTCCGGCAAAGTTTAATTTTTTTGCACGTAAATAACAAATTGTCCCAGCAATACTGCTAAAAAACAAACTATCCTTTATCCATTAAATATCTTTTCACCTTTGTTGAAATTTTGTTCATACATGTGTGGGTCCATTTTGGACTTTCTACTCTGTTCCAGTGATCTATATGTCTAGCTTTTCTTAAAGACCATACTGTCTATTGCTTCACAATTATTCATGTAATCCAGAAGGATGAGTCTTCTAGTTTTGTTCTTTTTCAGAATTGCTTTGTTAATTTTAATTCTCTTTTTCTCATGTATGTTTTAGAATAAGTTTCTTGACTTCCACCTAAAATTCCTGCTGGGATTTTACTTGGGATTGCATTGAATCTGTAACTCACTTTAAGGAAATTTTATATGTTATTAGTATTGAGTCTTTAAAACCATAAACATGGTATATATTCCCATTTACTTAGGCCTTGATTTCTTTCATCAGAATTTTTCAGTATGCAGATATTGTCCATATTTTAATATTTATACATAAGGGTTTCGTTTGGTGGTGCTAGTTTAAATGATATTTTCTTATTTCAAATTGAAATATTGTGTTAGAATATAGAAAAATGGTTGAATTTTGTATATCAACCCTGTATCCTATAATTTTGCTAAACTTATATAGTAAGTTCCCAAACCATTTTGTAGAATCATTGTGATTTTTACATAGATGACCATGTATATCATCTTTTATTGAGAAATTTATATTCTTTAATTTCAATCCATTTGTCTACTATTCCTTTTCCTTGACTGGTTGCACTTACTAGAACTTCCAGTAAAATGTTAAATGGAGCAATGTGAGCAGTCATCCTTGCATTGTTCTTGATCAGAGGGAAATATTTAATCTTTCACCAATAAGAATAATGTTTGTAGGGTTTTGTTTGTTTGTTTGTTGACAGATTCTCTTGATCACATTGAAGAAATTACTTTCTTCTCTTAGTTTGTTGAAATGGATATTGAAATTTCTTAAAAGTTTTTTCAGTATTCATTGAGATGGCCAAATTACTCTTCCTGTTTGGTTTGTCAAACTGGTGAATTTCCTCCACTGATTTATAAGTATAGAAAAAAGTCTTGTGCTTTCAGAATAAATCCTATATTGTCATAATATATTATCTTTTTCAATAATGTTGGTTGCATTTGCTTCTATTTTCTTAAGGATTTTGGGGTCTATTTTCATGAGGATACTGGCTGTTTTTTTTTTTAATTTCCTCTAATATATTTGCCTGATTTTTGTACCTGGATAAACTGGACTCATAAAATGAAATGGGAAGGGCTTCCTACTCTTACCTATTCTGGAAATTTTTATTTGGAACTGGTGTTACTTCTTCTGCAACTGTTTGGTAGAATTCACCAATGAATAATCTGCTCCTAGAGATTTTATAATAACAAGGTTTTTTTTTTTTTTTTTTTACATACAAGTACATTTTTTTTCAGAGATATTATAATCTATTAGCTATATGCTCCAATTTAGAAGACAAGGTCAGGGCGCCTGGGTGGCGCAGTCGGTTAAGCGTCCGACTTCAGCCAGGTCACGATCTCGCAGTCCGTGAGTTCGAGCCCCGCGTCGGGCTCTGGGCTGACAGCTCAGAGCCTGGAGCCTGTTTCCGATTCTGTGTCTCCCTCTCTCTCTGCCCCTCCCCCGTTCATGCTCTGTCTCTCTCTGTCCCAAAAATAAATAAAAACGTTGAAAAAAAAAATTTAAAAAAAAAAAAAAAAAAAGAAGACAAGGTCAAATGTCATCAACTAAAGAGATTTGAGTCCCCTAAATTCTGAGTGACTTTTTTATTCATCTAAATGGTTTACACTTAATAGAGAACACATAACCAAAGAATTAGAAAAACAGAAGTTCCAAAGAACTAGAAAAATAGAAGTTAAGTTAAACAAGTTTCATATTAAGTAATTATCACAATTTAAAATAAATTTGGATAATTAGATTATTCATGAAAAGATACTAAAAATTATTTATAAGAATATATGACAAACACCATCAACTCTAGTTTTCCTCATAAATGGAAGAGTTATTTAAAATCAAAGTCATTGCTTTGTTATTTTGTTTTATATTGTTTGATTTTTGTGGCTGCAAATTTACATAAGTTTTTTTTAAGTTCTTAGTTCATTAATCCTTTCATGAAAAATCTGCACAATGACTACAGATAAAAGAATCTTTACTCCTTCTTTTGTCCAATCACCAGCTCATATTTTGCCAGCACCAACACTAGTGTTTGCAGTCCCCCTGACTTTCTTCGCTCTGTTCTACTGTTCCTTTCACTGTTTTCTTGAGGTCTGTTTCTTCTCATACAGTCCAAGTCTTGCAAGTCTATGTTTGGGTTCATTTTTCTTTGCATAACCCAATAATCATAAATCATGCCAAACAAAGCTAGTTGTCTTGCCACTATCAAAATGAGTTCTGAATCTAAACACAAAGAAGACATCTGCTGCGGTTTTGTACATTTTGGCTACTTTTTTGAAACTTCTGTCTTGGGTTTTGTTGCTTTTCCAGGATGAAGAATATCAATGACCATTTGTTTTTGCTGAAGTAGTCGGATGGTCATGAACTTCATGGTCTGGATAGTTACTGTGTTGTTCATGGCGGTGGCCAAGCTTCAAGCAGCCAGGGAGAACTATATAGGTTTTTTAATAAAAAATGGAAGGTGCTCAAAAATGATACAGAAAGAAAACCTAAAATTAAACATTTTCTTCTTTCTTTTTTTTAAAATTTACATCCAAGTTAGTTAGCATATAGTGCAATAATGATTTCCAGAGTAGAATCCAGTGATTCATACCCTATGTATAACACACAGTGCCCATCCCAACAAGAATCTTCCTTAATGCCCCTTACCCATTTAACCCATCACCCACCCATAACCCTTCCGTCAACCCTCAGCTTGTTCTCTATATTTAAGAGTCTTCTATGTTTTGCCCCCTCCTTGTTTTTATATCATTTATGCTTTCCTTTCCTTATGTTCATCTGTTTTGTATCTTAAATTTCACATGAGTGAAATCATATGATATTTGTCTTTCTTTGATTAATTTCACTTAGCATAATACCCTCTAGTTCCATCCACACTGTTGCAAAAGGCAAGATTTTGTTCTTTGTGATTAACGAGTAATACTCCATTGTGTGTGTGTATATTAAATATGTGTGTGTGTGTGTGTGTGTGTGTGTGTGTGTATGCCACATCTTCTTTATCCACTCATATACTGATGGACATTTGGGCTCTCCATACTTTGGCTACTGTCGATAGTGTTGCCATCAACATTGGGGTGCATGTGCCCCTTCAAAACAGCTCACCTATATCCTTTGGATAAATACCTAGTAGTGCAATTGCTGGGTCATAGAGTAGTTCTATTTTTTTTTTTTTCAAAGTTTATTTATTTTTGGGACAGAGAGAGACAGAGCATGAACGGGGGAGGGGCAGAGAGAGAGGGAGACACAGAATCGGAAACAGGCTCCAGGCTCTGAGCCATCAGCCCAGAGCCTGACACGGGGCTCGAACTCACGGACCGCGAGATCGTGACCTGGTTGAAGTCGGACGCTTAACCGACTGCGCCAACCAGGCGCCCCGAGTAGTTCTATTTTTAATTTTTTGATGAACTTCCATACTGTTTTCCGGAGTGGCTGCACCAGTTTGCATTCCTATCAGCAATGCAAAAGACATTCTCTTTCTCTGAGTCCTCACCAACGTCTGTTGTTGCCTGAGTTGTTAATTTTAGCCATTCTGATTGTTGTGAGGTGGTATCTCATTGTGGTTTTGATTTGTATATCCCTGATGATGAGTGATATTAAGCAATTTTTCATATATTTGTTAGCCATCTGGATGTCTTCTTTTGAAAAGTGTCTATTCATGTCTTTTGTCCATTTCTTCACTGGATTATTTGTTTTTTGGGTGTTAAGTTTGAGAAGTTCTTTATAGATTTTGAATAGTAACCCTTTACCTGATATGTGATTTGTAAATATCTTCTCCCATTCTGTTGGTTGCCTTTTAGTTTTGCTGGTTGTTTATTTCATTGTGCAGAGCTTTTTAACTTGATGAGGTCCTGATAGTTCATTTTTGCTTTTGTTTCCCTTGTATCTGGAGACGTGTTGAGTAAGAAGTTGCTGCAGGCAAGATCAAAGAGGTTTTTGCCTGATTTCTCCTCTAGGATTTTGATGGATTCCTGTCTTACATTTAGCTCTTTCATCCATTTTGAGTTTATTTTTGTGTGTGGTGTAAGAAAGTGGTCCAGGTTCACTTTTCTGCATGTCACTATCCAGTTTTCTCAACACCAGTTGCTGAGGAGACTGTCTTTATTCCATTGGATATTCTTAACTGCTTTGTCAAAGATTAGTTGGCCATACATTTCTGAATCCATTTCTGTGGTCTCTATTCTGTTACATTGATCTAAGTGTCTGTTTCTGTAACAGTACCTTACTGTCTTGATGATTACAGCTTTGTAATATGTCTTGAAGTCTGGATTGTGATGCCTTCAGCTTTGGTTTTCCTTTTCAAGATTTCTCAGGTTATTCGGGTTTTTTTGTGGTTCCATACAAATTTTAGGATTGTTTGTTCTAGCTCTGTGAAGAATGCTGGTGGTATTTTGATAGGTATTGCATTGAATATATAGATTGCTTTGGGTGGTATTGACATTTTAACAATATTTGTTCTTCCAATCCATGAGTATGGAATATTTTTCCATTTGTTTCTGTCTTCTTCAATTTCTTTCATAAGCTTTCTATTGTTTTCAGTGTATAGATTTTTCACCTCTTTGGTGAATTCCTAGGTATTTTATGTTTTTTGGTGCAATTGTAAATGGGATCGATTCCTTGATTTCTCTTTCTCTTGCTTCATTATTGGTGTATAGAAATGAGACCGATTTCTGTGCACTGATTTTATATCCTGTGACTTTGCTGAAATCATGGATCAGTTCTAAAGTTTTTTGGTGAAATCTTTTAGGTTTTCCATATACAGTATCATGTCATCTGTGAGGAGTGAAAGTTTGACTTCCTCCTTGCCGATTTGGATGCCTTTTATTCCTTCATGTTGTCTGATTGCTGAGGCTAGGACTTACAATATTATGTGTTGAACATCCCTGTCATGTTCCTGACCTTAGGAGGAAAGCTCTCAGTTTTTCCTCACTGAGGATGATATTAGCAGTGGGTCTTTCATATACGGTTTTTATGATCTTGAGGTATGATCTTCCTACTTTCTTCTGGATTTTTATCCAAAAAGGATGCTGTATGTTTGTCAAATGCTTTCTCTGAATCTATTGAGAGTATCATGTGGTTCTTGTCCTTTATTAATGATGTATTACATTGACTGATTTGTGTATATTGAACCAGCCCTGTATCCCAGGTATAAATCCCACTTGGTCGTGGTGAATAATTCTTTTAATGTATTGTTGGATCCAATTGGCTAGTATCTTATTGAGGATTTTGCATCTACCATCTGTGCTCCCCTGTTTATAGAGTCCTAATGGTATTGGAATCTCTCCTTTCTCCCTTTCTTGGTCAGTCTCTTGATGTTTCCAATCTTTGTTTTTTCTCTCCAGCTGCTTTCAGAGGGAGTGCTTTTCCTATACTCTTCCCCCTGTCTCTGTCCTCCCTTCACAAGCAAACACAGCTCTCTACCCTCTGCAGCATCCCTCTCCCCCAGCTCACCTCTCAGAGCCTTGTACCTGCCGAGTTCTCCAGTTCAAGTTATGCATCTTGTTGTGTTAATCTTCAGACCAATTTTCTAGGTGTGCAAAATGGTGTGATGCTGATTTAGCTGCATTTCAGGGATGAAAGAAGCAGAAAACTTCCATGCTGCTCTGTCATCTTGGCCCTTCTTCCTCTAAATATCTTTTGTTTTTTAAAAAAGCCAAATACTAAAAACAGATAATTTAGTTCAGGTAAATAAGTTGGAGAAACTGTACATGACAGTCAGGGTAGTTAAAGTATTTTCTCAAATGAGTTTTTCCTCAAAATGGAATCATATTTATTTCAACCATGGAATCTGCTTATGAAGAGGCATATATTAGAGAAAGAAGTACTAGAAAATCTGTTTATATCACACTTTTCTTTCTTTACAATTTTCTCAGAACTTGTCTTTTTAATGACAGTTAAGCCCTACATATATTTTAAGTGTATTTAACTTTATTTTTTTATTCCTCTAACTTAGAAACAAATATTCAATAAATTTGTGATGCGATAGATAAAATGAATAAAATTAACTTGCCAGGTAAAATATTTTATGTATTAAGCATATTTTTATCATAAATACATTTGTAAAAATTTAATCTCTTAACTCCTTATATTTCTTAAAGACATTCTCTGTAAAATAATTATCATAAAATACATTTTGCATTTAAATTGTAAAAATTTATTTGGCAATTATTCAGTAATTTCTCTGTATCATGCACTATTCTAGGCACAAGGATTTTAACAATAAAAAGACAATGCATTGCCTTGCACAGCTGAGTGAGAGACAGAGACAACAAAATAATGTTTAACTCCAACATCCCAATGACTCAGGTGTAACCATTTTTTTCATACAGCTCACACTAATTTTTTTTTATTAATTTAGTTTTTGATTCAAGTATAATTAACATAGTGTTATATTAGTTTCAGGTGTACAATATTATGATTCAATAATTCTATACATCACTCCTTGCTCACGTGATAAGTGTATTCTTAAACCCCTTCACTTTTTTCACTTACTCCCTCACCAACCTCTCCTCTGGCAACCACTAGTTTGTTCTCTATAGTTGAGATTCTTCTTTTTTTTTAATTTGTCTCTTTCTTTTCTTTATTGTTTTGTTTCTTAAATTCCACATATTGGTGAAATCACATGGTATTTGTGTTTCTCTGACCAACTTCTTTCACTTAGCATTACCTTCTAGATTCATCCATGATGCTGCAAATGGTGAGTTCATTCTTTTTTATGGCTAAAGTAATAATCTGTGTGTGTGTGTGTGTGTGTGTGTGTGTGTGTGTGTGTAATATCATCTTCATCCATTTATCTATTGATGGACACGTGTTGTTTTCATATCTTAAGTATTGTATATAATGTTGCAATAAACATAGGATGCATATATCTTTTTGAATTAGTGTTTTTGTTTTCTTTGGGTAAATACCTAGTAGTAGAATACTGGACCTTATGGTAATCCTATTTTCAAATTTTAAGGAACCTCCACACTTTTTAAAAGTGTCTGTATCAGCTTGCAGTCTCAGCAACAGTGCATGAAGTTTCCTTTTTTTTTCTTCACATCCTTGCCAACACTTAACTTCTTGTGTATTTGATTATAGTGGTTCCAACAGGTGTGAGACTATATCTCATGATGGCATTTCTCTGATGATTGGTGGTGTTGAGCGTCTTTTCTTGTGTCTGTTGGCTGTCTATATGTCTTCTTTGGTGAAATGTCTATTCATATCTTCTGTCCATTTTTAATTGGATTATTTGTTTTTTAGTGTTGAGTTGTATAAGTTCTTTTTATATTTTGAATATTAACCCCTTATTGGATATATCATTTACATATATATGTTCTCATTTGGTAGATTGTTTTGTTTTCTTTTGTTGTTTTCCTTCACTGTGCAAAAGCTTTTTATTTTGGTGTAGTCCCAAGAGTTTAATTTTCCTTTAGTTTCCCTTGCCAAAGGAGACATAGTTAGAAATATGTTTCTATGGATAATGTTATATTACTGCCTATGCTTTCTCTTGGCAATTTTATGATTTTAGACCTCACATTTAGGTCTGTAAAACATTTTGAATTTGTGTATGCTGTAAAAAAGTGGTTTAGTTTCATTATTTGGCAAGTAGCTGTCCAGTTTTACCAACACCATTTGTTGAAGAGACTTTCTCCATTGTTTATCTTGTCCCATTTGTTGTAGATTCATTGACACATAATTGTGTTTTTTTTTTTTTTTTTCTGGGCTTTCTGTTATGTTCCATTGATCTGTGTGTCTATTTTTGTGCCAGTATCAAGTGTAATAATTTTAAAGGCAGTTGTCCTCTACCTCTTTCTATTTTGTTTGTTTGCTTATGATTTGTTTCTTTTTTAGAACAATCAATATGTGAAATGTAATTTGCTAAATGTTTTTAAACAGATAGTTCTCATTCTCATTTTAAATATTAAAAGTAAACCAAAATAAGAAATAAAACAGAGAGGGGGGCAAACTATAAGAGACTCTTAAACATAGAGAACAAACTGAAGGATGCTGTAGGTGAGGTGGGTAGGGGGATGGGTTCAATGGGTGATGGGCATTACAGAGGGAACTTTTTGGGATAAGCACTGAAGTGTCATATGTAAGAGATGAATCACTGGGTTCTACTCCAGATGCCAAAACTAAACTGTGAGTTAACTAGAATTTAAATTTTAAAAAATATATAAAGTAACCCAATATAAATAATTATTGTATGTGTATTGAAATTTCACCTATATGTAAATAGTTTTTGAGTAAACCACAAATGTAGTTCATCATACCCCAAGATTATGTTTCTTTGTCTTTTACCTCAAATATAAACAGTTATTTCCTTTTAGCATATTTTCTTTTTTTAATACTTTTTTAAGAGCAGTTTTAGGTTCACAGTAAAATTGCACAGAAGGTATAGAGATTTCCCGTATAACTCCACCACCCCCATTCATTGTTGCCCTCATTTTCACATGCCCCACCAGAATGGTACATTTGTTACAATTCATGAACCTAAATGACACATCATTTATACCCAGAGTCATGGTTTTATATTAGGGTTCCCATTTGGTGTTGTACATTCTATAGATTTGAATAAATGTTTACCACTATAGGAGTGGTAGCATACAGAGTAGTTCACAGACCTAAAAATCCTCTGTACTTTGCCTATTCCTCCCTCCTTTCTACCAAACCCTGGCAACCACTGATATCTTTACTGTCTCCATAGTTTTGCCTTTTCCAGAATATCATATAGTTGGAATGATACAGTAGGCAGCCTTTTTAAATGGCTTCTTTCAATTAGTAATATGCATTCAAGGCTCTTTCAAGTCTTTTCATGGAACCTTGATAGCTAATTTCTTTTTAGCCTTGCATAATATTCCATTGCCTGGATGTATCAAAGTGGTTTTTAATTTTTTTTAAGTTTATTTTATTTTTGAGTGACAGAGAGACTGAACATGAATGATAGAGGGGCAGAGAGAGAGAGGGAGACATAGAATCCCAAGGATCTGAGCTGTAAGTGCAGAGCCAGTTGCAGGGCTTAAACTCACAAACCGGGAGATCATGACCTTAGCCGAAGTCAGATGCTTATTTCTATATTTACTTTCATAAGAAGCTGCTAAACTCCCTCCTAAAGTAGCTGCAACATTTTGCATTCCCACCAACGATAAATGAGAGTTCATGTTGTTCTACATGAGTGTGTAGTGGTGTCTCATTGTTTTAATTTGCATTTCCCTCATGAGACATGTGGAGCCTCTTTCATATGGCCATTTTCTATCTGTATATCATCTTTGGTGAGGTGCATATTATGGTCTTTTGACTAATTTTTTAATCAGGTTGTTTGTTTTCTGATTGTTGAGTTTTAAGTGTTCTTTGTATATCTTAAACAAGAGTGATTTATCAGTGCATCTTTTGAAAATATTTTCTCCCAGTCTGTGAGTAGTCTTCTTATTCTCTTGACATTGTCTTTTGGAGAGTAAGTTTTCAATTTTATTTAAGCCTAGTTTGTCAATTTTTCTTTTATAAATTATGTCCTTGGTGTTGTATTTGAAAAGTCATTGCCATAATCAATTATCCAAAAGCCATCTATAATTTCTGATACGTTATCTTCTAAGAGTTTTATAGTCTTTCATTTTACATTTACATATTTTAAAATTACTTTTCAAAAAAACTTTATTTTGAGAGAAAGATAAAATAAGTGTGCTTATGGGAGAGGGGCAGAGGGAAAGGGAGTGAGAGAATCTGACGCAGGTTTTGCACTGTCAGTGTGGACCCTGATGTGGGGCTTGTTCTCATGAACCCTGAAATCATGACCTGAGACAAAATCAAGTCAGACACTTAACCGACTGAGCCAACCAGTCAGTTACAAAAGCATCTGCATGTTTTACATTTTTGTCAAGGGTGTAAGATTTATGTCTAGATTTATTTTTTGCATTTCAATGTCCAATTTTCCAGCATCATAAGGTGAAAGACTTTCCTTTCTCCACTGTATTGCCTTTTCTCCTTTTGAAAGACCAGTCTACTATATTTATGTGGGTCTATTTCTGGGTGATTCATCCATTCTTTCACCATTATCACATGACTGGGTTACTACTTCTTTATAGCAAGACTTGAAGACAGTAGTGTCAGTCTTCTTTGTTTTCCTCCTTCAATATACAGTTGGCCTTTCTGAGTCTTTTGTCTCACTAGATAAGCTTTAGATCAGTTTGTAGATACACACACACAAAGTTGGATTTTGGTTGGAATTGCATTAAACCTATACATCTTGTTGGGAAAAACTGAGATCTTGACCATATAGAGTTGTCTTATCCAAAATGTGGAATACTCCCGTTTATTTTTATTTCATTCATCAGAGTTTTATAGTTTTCCTCACATAGATCTTTACACATTTTGTTAGTTTTGTACCTAATATTTCATTTTGAAACTGCTAATGTAAATGGTATTCTGATTTTAATTTCAAGTTCCATGTTTTTATTTCTTGCATATAGGAAAGTGACTAACTTTTGTATACTGACTTCACTGACCTTGTGTTTTTCAGCCTTGTTATAATTTTTTATTAGTTCCAGGAGGCTTTTTTGGTTTGTTTGTTTGTTTTTCAGAGAGAGAGATAGAGCACACCCATGGTGCAGGGGAGGGGGGAGGGGGGGAGGGAGGGAGAGAGGGAGAGAGAGAGAGAGAGAGAGAGAGAGAGAGAGAGAGAGAGAGAAAGGATCTTAAGCAGGCTCCATGCTAGGCATGGAGCCTGACATGGGGTTTGATCCCACACCCTGGGATCATGACCTGAGCCAAAATCAAGAGTTGGATGTTCAACTGACTGAGTCACCCAAGCTTCCCTAGTTCCAGGAGTTTTTCTGTCAATTCTTTCAGATATTCTACATAGACATTTATGCCATCTATAAAAAAAAAGGCATTTTTTTTTCTTTTCAATGTATAATTTTTATCTCTTTTCCTTGATTTTTTGCATTATTTGGGGCTTCCAGTATAATGTTGAAAGGGAGTGGTGAGAGGGGACATGTTGCCTTCTTTTTTTAAAAAAAATTAATGTTTATTACTTATTCTTGAGAGACTTAGAGAGACAGAGCATGAATGGGGTAGTGGCAGAGAGAGGGAGACACGGAATCGGAAGCAGGCTCCAGTCTCTTTGCTGTCAGCACAGAGCCTGATATGGGGCTTGAACTCGTGAACCACCAGACATGACCTGAGCGGAAGTTGGTAGCTTAACTGACTGAGCCACCCAGGCACCCCATTTTATCTTGTTTCTGATCTTAGTGGGAAAGCTTTGAATTTCTCACCATTACATACAATTTTAGGTACAGGTTTTTTTGCAGATGCTCTTTATCAGGATGAAAAAGTTCTCTATTCCTAGTTTTCTGACAGTTATCATGGATGGGTATTGGATTTTGTCAAATGCTTTTTCTTTTTTTTTGTAATGTTTATTTATTTTTGAGAGAGGCAGAGACAGAATGTGAGTGGGTTAGGGGCAGAGAGAGAGGGAGACACAGAACCCGAATCAGGCTCCAGGCTCTGAGCGGTCAGCACAGAGCCCGATGTGGGGCACGAACTCACAGGACTGTGAGACCATGACCTGAGCTGAAGTCGGACGCTCAACCAACTGAGCCACACAGGAGCCCCTGTCAAATGCTTTTTCTGAATATATTGTTATGACTATGTGATTTTTCATCTTTCACCTGTGTGATATATTACATTGATTTTCAGATGTTGAACCAGCCTTGCATATCTGAAATAAATCAGACTTGGTCATAGTATATAGTTCTTTTTATGCATTTTTGGATTGAATTTGCTAATAATTTGGAGGATTTTTCATTTATGTTCATGAGAGAAATTGGTATGTAGCTTCTGTTTCTTGTAATATCTTTGTCTGGTTTTGGTTTTGGGTGATGCTGGCCTCATAGAATGAGTTAGGAAGTAATCTCTCTTCCTTTATCTTCTCAAAGAGATCGTAGAGATTTGATATAATTTCTTATTTAAAAGTTTAGCAGAATTCACAAAACTATCTAGGATTACTCCATTCTTTTCTGGAAGATGAGTGCTTAATTGATTTGATTCCTTTAATAGGTGTGTGCCTATTTAGACTGTCTTTTTCTTCTAGTGAATGTTTTGGCAGACCGTCTCTTTCAAAAACTAGTCTATTCAACTAGTTTATCAAATTTGTAAGTATACAATTGTTAATATTATCTTCCTCATAATGTTCATGTACTCTGTGGCTCTGCACCCTCTTTCATTTCTGTTATTAATAATTTGTTTCCTATTTCTTTTTGTCCTTAGTTAGCCTGGCTAAAAGTTTATCAATTGTATTGAAGTTTTCAAAGAACCATATTTCTGGCTTTTAATTTTCTCTACTCACTTGTTGCTTTCAATTTAATTGATTTTTGCTCTAATTTGTATCTCTTTTATTCTGCTTGCCTTGGATTCTGATTTTCTTATTTTTATACTTTCTTAAAATGTATGCTTAAATGATTTATTTTAGATATTTCTTCTTTCCTAATATATGCATTCAATGCTATACATTTTCCTTTAAGCAGTGCTTTTGCTACATCCAAAACATTTTTATAAGTTGTATTTTCATTTTCATTTAGTTCAAACTATTTTTGAACTTTCTCTTGCGATTTCTTCTTTGACCCACATGCTATTTAAAGTGTTGCTTAATCTCCATGTATTTTTGGACTTACCAACTCTTATTGATTTATAGTTTAATTCCATTGTGATCTGAGTTGTATGATATCTATTCTTTTAAATTTGATAAGGTGCATTTTATGGGTCTGACTGAGGTCTGTCTCAGTGAAGATGACCTGGGGACTTGAAAAGAATGTGCATTTAGCTGTTAGAGAAAGCATTCTATTGATATCCATTATAACAGTTGATAGGTGGTGGCATTAAGTTCAGCTGTATTCTTACTGATTTTCTGACTTCTGAATCTGTCCATTTCCAATAAATGGGTGTTGAAGTTTCCAACTGTAATAGTAGATTCATCTATTCCTCCTTGCAATTCTATCAGCTTTTGCCTCATATATTTTGATACTCTGTTGGTGGAACACACATATTAAGGATAGTTTTGTCTTGAAAAATTTACCATGTATCATTATGTTATGCCCCTCTTTATTCCTAATAATTTTCATTGACCTGAATTCATCTGTCTGAAATTAGTATAGCTACTCCTGCTTTCTTTTGATCACTGTTAGCATGGTACATTTTTCTCCATCCATTTACTTTAAAAAATTGTAATGCTTATTAAAACATTAATAATGTTTTTGAGAGAGAGAGCAGAGTTTGAGCAAGGGCAAGGGAGGAGCAGAAAGAGGAGACACAGAACTCGAAGCAGACTTCAGGCTCTGAGCTGTCAGCACAGAACCTGATGTGGGGCCCAAACTTACAAAATGTGAGATCATGACCTGAGCCAAAGTCATATGCTCACCCAACTGAGCCACCCAGGTCCTCCCCAAGTCCACTTTCAAATAACTCTCTACCACTTCACAGGTAGTATATTATTTAAAAAATTTATACTAATTCCTTCCTTCCATCTTTTGTTTCATGCTGTGATTCATTTCACCTATACATAAACATACACAACACATATAATACAGAAGCATACATGATCAACTACATTGGTGCTATTATTTTGAACACACTGTTATCGGTTGGACCAATTAAGAATGAGAAAAAAATAAGTTTTTATTTTACCTTCACCTATTGCTTATCCAATATTCTTCTTTTTTCTATGTAGATCTGAGTTTCTGACTTTTATCATTTCCTTTCTCTTTCAAGAGTTTCTTTTAACATTTCTTGCAAGGAATGTCTACTGGCAACATATTCCCTCAATTTGTGTTTGTCGGAGAAAGTATTTCTCCTTCACTTTTGTAAGGCAATTTTTGCTCAGAACAAAATTCTAGGTTGGCAATTTCTTTCCTCTCAAAATATTTACTCCACTCTCTTTTTGCTTACATTGTTTCCGGGTGTAATTCTTATTTTTGACTCTGAATAAGTAAATTGTTTTTAATCTATGGCTTCTTTCAACATATATATATTTTAAATCTTTGATTTTCGGTAGTTGGAAAATGATATGCATAGGTGTGGTTTTTTGAGGATTTATCCTACTAAGAGTTTTATGACCTTCCTCGATCTATGGTTCAGTATGTGACATTAATTTGGGAAAACTCTCGGGGTGCCTGGGTGGCTCATTCGGTTAGGTATCTGACTTTGGCTCAGGTCATGATCTTGTGGTTTGTGAGCTCCACATCAGGCTCTGTGCTGACAGCTCAGAGCCTGGAGCCTGCTTTGGATTCTGTGTCTTCCTTTCTCACTGCCCCTCCCCTGCTCACACTCTTTCTCTCTCAAAAATAAATAAACATTAATTGTTTTAAAAAAATTGGGGAAACAGTCATTATTGCTTCAAATATTTCTTGTATTCTTTCTTGTTAAGAAGAACAGAATGCTCTAGAATATTTCAAAATGGTTTCTTTTCTCTCCTCTTGCTGGAAGAAGATTTTTCTCAGATATTCATCTTGAGAAACTGGCTAAGCTCCTGGAGGTAAAACTCATAAAAGAGTGGGAGCCCTTGATGACTGTGGTCCCCTGGTTTTTTTCTCTCAGACTTATCCACATTGAGCTCCCATCTATTCATCAGTTGTAGTTCAGGTTTCCTTACCTTGGCATGGGTTCCCATCGAGCTTTGTGGACCTGGGTTTCTTCTCAAGAAGAAACGATTGTCTGTATTTGTTTGCTAGCCTCTAATTTGAGAGTAGTGGTTAGTCCTATGATCCTACCTGTCTGTCAGACATAATAAGAGTTTATGATTTTTCAGTTTGCTCAGCTTTTTATTTTCTTGTTAAGGTATATTAGCAATTCCTAGCTTCTTACATGTTGACTAGAAACTACATTTTCTCTCCAAATATTAATTTTCATCAGCCTCCATATTACTATAATAATAAAATAGACGACACAAATCAGCCCTCAACAAGTGCAAAAAATCAAGATCATACCGTGCATATTTTCAGACCACAATGCTATGAAGCTCTAAATCAACCACAAGAAAACATTTGGAAAGATAACAAATACTTGTAGACTAAAGAACACCCTACTAAAGAACGAATGGGCTAACCAAGAAATTAAAGAGGAAATTAAAAAGCAAGTGGAAACCAATGAAAATGATAATACCATAGCCCAAAACCTCTGGGATGCAGCAAAGGTGGTCATAAGAGGAAAGTATATAGCGATCCAGGCCTTCCTAAAGAAGGAAGAAAGGTCTCAGATACACAATCTAACCTTACACCTCAAAGAGCTAGAAAAAGAACAGCAAATAGACCCCAAACCAGCAGAAGACAGGAAATAAGAAAGATTAGAGCAGAAATCAATGCTATTGAAACCAAACCAAACCAAACCAAAACAAAACAAAACAAAACAAACAAAAAAACCCAGTAGAACAGATAAATGAAACCAGGAGGTGGTTCTTTGAAAGCATTAACAAAATTGATAAACCACTAGCCAGTTTGATCAAAAGAAAAAGGGAAGAACCCAAATAAATAAAATCAAGAATGAAAGAGAGAGATCACAACAAACCCTGCAGAAACACAAACAATAATAAGAGAATATTATGAGCAATTATACACCAATAAAATGGGCAATCTGGGAGAAATGGACAAATTCCTAGAAACATATACACTACCAAAACTGAAACAGGAAGAAATAGAAAATTTGAACAGACCCATAACCAGTAAAGAAATTGAATTAGTAATCAAATCTCCCAAAAAAACACGAGTCCAGGGCTGGATGGTTTTACAGGGGAATTCTACCAAACATTTAGAGAAGAGTTAACACCTATTCTCTTAAGTCTGTTCCAAAAAATAGAAATGGAAGGAAAACTTCCAAACTCTTTCTATGAAGCCAGCATTATCTTGATTCCAAAACCAGACAAAGACCCTACTAAAAAAGAGAATTATAGACCAATTTTCCTGATGAACATGGATGCAAAAATCCTCAACAAGTTACTAGCCAACCGATCCAACAATACATTAAAGAATTATTCACCACGACCAAGTGGAATTTATATCTGGGATGCAGGGTTGGTTCAATATCTGCAAAACAATCAATGTGATACATCACATTAATCCAATAAAGGATAAGAACCAAATGATCGTCTCAATAGATGCAGAGAAGCATTTGACAAAATACAGCATCCTTTCTTGATTAAAACCCTCAAGAAAGTAGGGATAGAAGGATCATACCTCAAGATCCTAAAAGCCACATATGAATGACCCAATGCTAATATCATCCTCAATGGGGAAAAATTAAGAGCCTTCCCCCTAAGGTCAGGAACATGACGGGGATGTCCACTCTCACCACTGTTATTCAACATAGTATTGGAAGTCTTAGCCCGAGCAATCAGACAACACAAATGAATAAAAGGCATCCAAATCGGTCAGGAGGAAGTCAAACTTTCACTCTTCTCAGATGACATGACACTCTATATGGAAAACATATATGGTGTTGGGAAAACTGGACAGCAACATGCAGAAAAATGAACCTGGACCTCTTTCTTATACCATACACAAAAATAAACTCAAAATAGATGAAAGACCTAAATGTAAGACAGGAATCCATCAAAATCCTAGAGAAGAAAACAGGCAAAAACCTCTTTGACCTTGGCCGCAGCAATTTCTTACTCAACACGTCTCTGGAGGCAAGGGAAACAAAAGCAACAATGAACTATTGGGACCTCATCAAAACAAAAGGTTTGTGCACAGTGAAGGAAATAATCACCAAAAGTAAAAAGCAACTGATGAAATGGGAGAAGATATTCACAAATGACATATCAGATAAAGAGTTAGTATCCAAAGTTTATAAAGAACTTTTCAAACTCAATACCCCCAAAACAAATAACCCAGCGAAGCACATGAATAGACACTTCTCCAAAGAAGATATCCAGATGGTGGACAGACACATGAAAAAATGCTTAACATCACTCATTATCAGAAAATTACAAATCAAAGCCACAGTGAGATACCACCTCACACCTGTCAGAATGGCTTACATTAACAACTCAGGCAACAACAGATGTTGGCGGGGACGCGGGGAAAGAGGAACTCTTTTGCATTGTTGGTTGGAATGCAAACTGTTGCAACCACTCTGGAAAACAGTATGGAGGTTCCTCAAAAAAGTAAAAATAGAACTATCTGATGGCCCAGAAATTGTACTACCAGGTATTTACCCAAGGGGTACAGGTGTGCTGTTTCGAACAGGCACATGCATCCCAATGTTTACAGCAGCGCTCTCGACAATAGCCGAAGTATGAAAAGAGCCCAAATGTCCATCAACAGATGAATGGATAAAGAAGATGTGGTATACATATGTAGTGGAGTATTACTCAGCATTCAAAAAGAATGAAATCTTGCCATTTGCAACTATGTGGATGGAACTAGAGGGTATTATGCTAAGCGAAGTTAGTCAGTCAGAGAAAGACAAATATCATATGACTTCACTCATGTGGAATTTAAGATACAAAAAAGATGAACATAAGGGAATGGAAGCAAAAATAATATAAAAAAAGGGACACAATGCTATAGATTTCAAGGGTGAGTCTTCATTTTTCAGATGGTTTTTGTTTGATTTTTGTTTTCTTGTTTTAATACTTCATCCTCTTAATTTCTGCTCTCTGATGTTCTAAATTAAAAAAAAAATTAGACATGGACGGACTCTTCTTATTTTCTGTTTATTTTGTAATTTTAGCCATAATGGAATGACATTAAGGAGTTTTGGTTTGGAGTTTTAGCCACTTGAATGTTTTGTCTATTAAGTTGTTTTGTTGTACTTATTTTTTAATGTTTATTTTTTGAGAGAGAAAGAGAGAGCAATCGGGAAAGGGCCAGAGAGAGAGGAAGATAGAGGTTATGAAGCAGCCTCTGTGCTTACAGCAGACAGCCCGATGTAGGGCTTGAACTCACAAATTGCAAGATCATGACCTGAGCCGAAATCAGATGGTCAACTGACAGAGCTACACAGCATCCCTTAAATTATTTTAATTAAAATATTTGAGCCAATGAACATTAAGTAGTATGTAACCTACCACTTGGTTATTTTTGTTTTTGCTTTTATTATATTTGTATCCTCCATACCATAGTATACCATGTCTATCACAGAGAAATAAATTTTAGATAAAGTCAATTACTAAGCTCTACCAAACATAATACAAAGCTTCAAAGAAAATAATACATTCTATCTGCTGTTATAAAGGTTATCCTGCCAAAATATGTCAGAAGAAATTTATTTCTCTCATTTAGCTTATTAAACTTGGACAGGCCGCTACCTATAAAAAATGTAAGTTAACATTTTTAGAAGCAAACTCACTACACTATATTTACAAGAATTTTATTCCATACAGCACAGTGCTGATATTTAAATCCTACCACTTTTTAGAGATCAAGACTTATGTTCTCACAATTATGGAGACCTTTTTTTTTAACTTCCCACACCTCTTTTCTTACCCTAGCTGTTAGCAATTTCTGTTATCTGTACAACCCCATATGGTATGTTATGTTCTCTCATGTATTTCTTTTGTAATTTGTTTTAAAAATATTTGTTTATATTTGCCAATGTCTAAGAATCCTTCAATATTCCAAACCACTTAGAATATGGCCTCATATTGTGGTCTATCAAATAGTAAATACTCAGTAAATATCACTGAGTGCATCAGCAAGTAGACCTATTTATTTGTTTACATACAACTCTCTTACAGATAACAAAAAGAACTTGAGAGCTTATATAAATGTATTAAACATCACAAAATATGAAATTTATAATTAGTTAGTGATAATAAATACAATTAGAAGAAATTAGGATAGATGATAATGCAAAAATTATGACACAATTCCTTGAATATTTGAGATCAATGACCATAAAATTTGTTCTATGCTCTCTGGTAGCCTATGCCAAGTGAAAGTCAGAATCATTTATGCAATTCCTAGTGTTCATTAGCTAAAATAAAACCATCTGTTCAGAAAGTTTACACCAATTCCTTGTACTTACAGCGTAAATGTATTTATTTCAGGTGCATTTTTGTACAAAACTCAGGTAATCAAAATTACATCATATTGTTCAGTTTCAAAGGCAATGAACTTCATTGGTTTGTTTTTTCTACTGGCTCCCAGTATAAGCCTAATGAAAAAATGCCAAAAGTATGTTTAGTATAATTAATATTAATTCATAAATAATTTAAAAAGAACATGGTATTTCAAGACTAAATTTTTGTTTATCTGGCTTAATCTAGCTATATATGTTAGAATGCCTAACTTTCCTGTTTTCAATTTTTGATTCAACTACACCTTTTGATATATACTGACACCCCAAACCACCTGTGTATTACAATCCACACCTCTGGACATCACTAGATGAAAAAATATTCTGAGCAATCATAAGCTGAGATACAAAATGTTACAGGACAGTAACTCATAATTTAGTTTAAGCAGGTTTGTTGTTTTTGTTGATAAAGCCATGTTTGTGCAATTATTACATTTGGGTATTATCATGAATTTTACCCACACTTTTAAATAAAAATAGTGGAAAATGGAAAAAAAAAAAAGAGAACAAGTTCTGTTATTAGTGACAACAAAGTACAAGTTTCCTATAATTAGGACATCCTTAGGTGTGATTATACTTGCAAAGATTTCCCTCAGTCTGATGTTCAATAAACATAAGCAAAAAAATTGTATTTTCAAATGTGAAGATGTGTAAAATCCCAGTAATAAGTATTACTGAGTCAAAAAAGCAAAATGTAATTTGGGTCCTTTGACATGTTTTAGCTGTCTGGAAACAGAAAACATTAAAACCAGAAAACTGGCTTTAGTACACATTATCAGGATTACAGTTTTATAAAATAGGATCACTGTCCCACTAAATTGACCACTTGGTAAGAGTTAATTGGCAGTGACTTTGGTTACACTCCCTAAGAGTCACCTCAAATGTTGTTCTCCGTTGAATGTACTTGAATGGTCAGCTGAAAGATGGTATTTTGACACCTTCCTGCCAAAGTAAAGGAGCTGGCAAGAACGCACCTGAATTTCACTCTCCTTTGTATTTCTTGCTCTTTCATCTCAGAAGCTAAGGATAGATAGAGTTGAGTGGCAGTAATTCAACCATACATAGCCCAAGAAGTTTCGTAAGTGTGTGTGTGTGTGTGTGTGTGTGTGTGTGTGTGTGTGTGTGTGCACGTTCAAAGATAAATACAAGTACTCAGGTTCTAAATCTAAATATTATCCATTATACTTTTCTTCTTATATAGCATTTTTTCTTCTCTTTTTGTAAGAATATGAGGAAAGGATGCTAGAAAACAAATTCATTAGAATATGGTTTACAAGATAAAAAAGATGCCTAAAATATTACATTGAGTCAATCAAGTATCTTCACTATGAGAAACAGTAATATGGATAATTTGAGTTAAACTAGAAAACAGTCAAAGCTATTAATAGATATAACTTTTTTAAAACATATGATTAGTTCCCTAATCTTTTTTTTAACAGCTAACCAACAGCTTTTTTTTTTTATTTTTTTTCTTTTGTGGTGATCATTTCGCCTTTTTATTTTTTTATTTTTATTTTTTTTTAATTTTTTTTCTTTTTTTTTTATTTATATATGAAATTTATTGTCAAATTGGTTTCCATACAACACCCAGTGCTCATCCCAAAAGGTGCCCTCCTCAGTACCCATCACCCACCCTCTCCTCCCTCCCACCCCCCATCAACCCTCAGTTTGCTCTCAGTTCTCAACAGTCTCTTATGCTTTGGCTCTCTCCCACTCTAACCTTTTTTTTTTTTTTTTTTTTCCTTTCCCCTCCCACATGGGTTCCTGTCAAGTTTCTCAGGATCCACATAAGAGTGAAACCATATGGTATCTGTCTTTCTCTGTATGGCTTATTTCACTTAGCATCACACTCTCCAGTTCCATCTACGTTGCTACAAAAGGCCATATTTCATTTTTTCTCATTGCCACGTAGTATTCCATAGTGTATATAAACCACAATTTCTTTATCCATTCATCAGTTGATGGACATTTAGGCTCTTTCCATAATTTGGCTATTGTTGAGAGGGCTGCTATGAACATTGGGGTACAAGTGCCCCTATGCATCAGTACTCCTGTGTCCCTTGGATAAATTCCTAGCAGTGCTATTGCTGGGTCATAGGGTAGGTCTATTTTTAATTTTCTGAGGAACCTCCACACTGCTTTCCAGAGCGGCTGCACCAATTTGCATTCCCACCAACAGTGCAAGAGGGTTCCCGTTTCTCCACATCCTCTCCAGCATCTATAGTCTCCTGATTTGTTCATTTTGGCCACTCTGACTGGCGTGAGGTGATACCTGAGTGTGGTTTTGATTTGTATTTCCCTGATAAGGAGCGACGCTGAACATCTTTTCATGTGCCTGTTGGCCATCCGGATGTCTTCCTTAGAGAAGTGTCTATTCATGTTTTCTGCCCATTTCTTCACTGGGTTATTTGCTTTTCGGGTGTGGAGTTTGGTGAGCTCTTTATAGATTTTGGATACTAGCCCTTTGTCCGATATGTCATTTGCAAATATCTTTTCCCATTCCGTTGGTTGCCTTTTAGTTTTGTTGGTTGTTTCCTTTGCTGTGCAGAAGCTTTTTATCTTCATAAGGTCCCAGTAATTCACTTTTGCTTTTAATTCCCTTGCCTTTGGGGATGTGTCGAGGAAGAGATTGCTACGGCTGAGGTCAGAGAGGTCTTTTCCTGCTTTCTCCTCTAAGGTTTGGATGGTTTCCTGTCTCACATTCAGGTCCTTTATCCATTTTGAGTTTATTTTTGTGAATGGTGTGAGAAGGTGGTCTAGTTTCAACCTTCTGCATGTTGCTGTCCAGTTCTCCCAGCACCATTTGTGAAAGAGACTGTCTTTTTTCCATTGGATGTTCTTTCCTGCTTTGTCAAAGATGAGTTGGCCATACGTTTGCGGGTCTAGTTCTGGGGTTTCTATTCTATTCCATTGGTCTATGTGTCTGTTTTTGTGCCAATACCATGCTGTCTTGATGATGACAGCTTTGTAGTAGAGGCTAAAGTCTGGGATTGTGATGCCTCCTGCTTTGGTCTTCTTCTTCAAAATTACTTTGGCTATTCGGGGCCTTTTGTGGTTCCATATGAATTTTAGGATTGCTTGTTCTAGTTTCGAGAAGAATGCTGGTGCAATTTTGATTGGGATTGCATTGAATGTGTAGATAGCTTTGGGTAGTATTGACATTTTGACAATATTTATTCTTCCAATCCATGAGCAGGGAATGTCTTTCCATTTCTTTAAATCTTCTTCAATTACCTTCATAAGCTTTCTATAGTTTTCAGCATACAGATCCTTTACATCTTTGGTTAGATTTATTCCTAGGTATATTATGCTTCTTGGTGCAATTGTGAATGGGATCAGTTTCTTTACTTGTCTTTCTGTTGCTTCATTGTTAGTGTATAAGAATGCAACTGATTTCTGTACATTGATTTTGTATCCTGCAACTTTGCTGAATTCATGTATCAGTTCTAGTAGACTTTTGGTGGAGTCTATCGGATTTTCCATGTATAATATCATGTCATCTGCAAAAAGCGAAAGCTTGACTTCATCTTTGCCAATTTTGATGCCTTTGATTTCCTTTTGTTGTCTGATTGCTGATGCTAGAACTTCCAGCAGTATGTTAAACAACAGCGGTGAGAGTGGGCATCCCTGTCGTGTTCCTGATCTCAGGGAGAAAGCTCTCAGTTTTTCCCCGTTGAGGATGATGTTAGCTGTGGGCTTTTCATAAATGGCTTTTATGATCTTTAAGTATGTTCCTTCTATCCCGACTTTCTCAAGGGTTTTTATTAAGAAAGGGTGCTGGATTTTGTCAAAGGCCTTTTCTGCATCGATTGACAGGATCATATGGTTTTTCTCTTTTTTTTTGTTAATGTGATGTATCACGTTGATTGATTTGCGAATGTTGAACCAGCCCTGCATCCCAGGAATGAATCCCACTTGATCATGGTGAATAATTCCTTTTATATGCCGTTGAATTCGATTTGCTAGTATCTTATTGAGAATTTTTGCATCCATATTCATCAGGGATATTGGCCTGTAGTTCTCTTTTTTTACTGGGTCTCTGTCTGGTTTAGGAATCAAAGTAATACTGGCTTCATAGAATGAGTCTGGAAGTTTTACTTCCCTTTCTATTTCTTGGAATAGCTTGAGAAGGATAGGTATTATCTCTGCTTTAAACGTCTGGTAGAACTCCCCTGGGAAGCCATCTGGTCCTGGACTCTTATTTGTTGGGAGATTTTTCATAACCGATTCAATTTCTTCGCTGGTGATGGGTCTGTTCAAGCTTTCTATTTCCTCCTGATTGAGTTTTGGAAGAGTGTGGGTGTTCAGGAATTTGTCCATTTCTTCCAGGTTGTCCAATTTGTTGGCATATAATTTTTCATAGTATTCCCTGATAATTGTTTGTATCTCTGAGGGATTGGTTGTAATAATTCCATTTTCATTCATGATTTTATCTATTTGGGTCATCTCCCTTTTCTTTTTGAGAAGCCTGGCTAGAGGTTTGTCAATTTTGTTTATTTTTTCAAAAAACCAACTCTTGGTTTCGTTGATCTGCTCTACAGTTTTTTTAGATTCTATATTGTTTATTTCTGCTCTGATCTTTATTATTTCTCTTCTTCTGCTGGGTTTAGGCTGCCTTTGCTGTTCTGCTTCTAGTTCCTTTCGGTGTGCTGTTAGAGTTTGTATTTGGGATTTTTCTTGTTTCTTGAGATAGGCCTGGATTGCAATGTATTTTCCTCTCAGGACTGCCTTCGCTGCGTCCCAAAGCATTTGGATTGTTGTATTTTCATTTTCGTTTGTTTCCATATATTTTTAAATTTCTTCTCTAATTGCCTGGTTGACCCACTCATTCGTTAGTAGGGTGTTCTTTAACCTCCATGCTTTTGGAGGTTTTCCAGACGTTTTTCTGTGGTTGATTTCAAGCTTCATAGCATTGTGGTCTGAAAGTATGCATGGTATGATTTCAATTCTTGTAAACTTATGAAGGGCTGTTTTGTGACCCAGTATATGATCTATCTTGGAGAATGTTCCATGTGCACTCGAGAAGAAAGTATATTCTGTTGCTTTGGGATGCAGAGTTCTAAATATATCTGTCAAGTCCATCTGATCCAATGTCTCATTCAGGGCCCTTGTTTCTTTATTGACCGTGTGTCTAGATGATCTACCCATTTCTGTAAGTGGGGTGTTAAAGTCCCCTGCAATTACCACATTCTTCTCAATAAGGTTGCTTATGTTTATGAGTAATTGTTTTATATATTTGGGCGCTCCGGTATTCGGCGCATAGACATTTATAATTGTTAGCTCTTCCTGATGGATAGACCCTGTCACTTTTATATAATGTCCTTCTTCATCTCTTGTTACAGCCTTTAATTTAAAGTCTAGTTTGTCTGATATAAGGATGGCTACTCCAGCTTTCTTTTGGCTTCCAGTAGCATGATAAATAGTTCTCCATCCCCTCACTCTCAATCTAAAGGTGTCCTCAGGTCTAAAATGAGTCTCTTGTAGACAGCAAATAGATGGGTCTTGTTTTTTTATCCATTCTGAACCCTATGTCTTTTGGTTGGCACATTTAGTCCATTTACATTCAGTGTTATTATAGAAAGATATGGGTTTAGAGTCATTGTGATGTCTGTATGTTTTATGCTTGTAGTGATGTCTCTGGTACTTTGTCTCACAGGGTCCCCCTTAGGATCTCTTGGAGGGCTGGTTTAGTGGTGACAAATTCCTTCAGTTTTTGTTTGTTTGGGAAGACCTTTATCTCTCCTTCTATTCTAAATGACAGACTTGCTGGATAAAGGATTCTCGGCTGCATATTTTTTCTGTTTAGCACACTGAAAATCTCGTGCCAATTCTTTCTGGCCTGCCAAGTTTCAAAAGAGAGATCAGTCACGAGTCTTATAGGTCTCCCTTTATATGTGAGGGCACGTTTACCCCTTGCTGCTTTCAGAATTTTCTCTTTATCCTTGTATTTTGCCAGTTTCACTATGATATGTCATGCAGAAGATCGATTCAAGTTACGTCTGAAGGGAGTTCTCTGTGCCTCTTGGATTTCAATGCCTTTTTCCTTCCCCAGTTCAGGGAAGTTCTCAGCTATTATTTCTTCAAGTACCCCTTCAGCACCTTTCCCTCTCTCTTCCTCCTCTGGGATACCTATTATGCGTATATTATTTCTTTTTAGTGTATCACTTAGTTCTCTAATTTTCCGCTCATACTCCTGGATTTTTTTATCTCTTTTTCTCAGCTTCCTCTTTTTCCATAACTGTATCTTCTAGTTCACCTATTCTCTCCTCTGCCTCTTCAATCCGAGCCGTGGTGGTTTCCATTTTGTTATGCATTTCGTTTAAAGCGTTTTTCAGCTCCTCGTGACTGTTCCTTAGTCCCTTGATCTCTGTAGCAAGAGATTCTCTGCTGTCAGCTATACTGTTTTCAAGCCCAGCGATTAGTTTTATGACTATTATTCTAAATTCACTTTCTGTTATATTATTTAAATCCTTTTTGATCAGCTCATTAGCTGTTGTTATTTCCTAGAGATTCTTCTGAGGGGAATTCTTCCGCTTGGTCATTTTGGATAGTCCCTGGCGTGGTGAGGACCTGCAGGGCACTTCCCCTGTGCTGTGGTGTATAACTGGAGTTGGTGGGCGGAGCCGCAGTCAGACCTGATGTCTGCCCCCAGCCCACCGCTGGGGCCACAGTCAGACTGGTGCGTGCCTTCTCTTCCCCTCTCCTAGGGGCGGGATTCACTGTGGGGTGGGGTGGCCTGTCTGGGCTACTTGCACACTGCCAGGCTTGTGATGCTGGGGATCTGGCGTCTTAGCTGAGGTGGGTAGGCAAGGTGCACAGGGGCAGGAGGGGCAGGCTTAGCTTGCTTCTCCTTAGGTGATCCACTTCAGGAGGGGCCCTGTGGCAGCAGGAGTGAGTCAGATCTGCTGCCGGTGGTTTGGCTCCGCAGAAGCGCAGAGTTGGGTGTTTCCGCGGAGCAAGTTCCCTGGCAGGAACTGGTTCTCTTTGGGATTTTGGCTGGGGGATGGGCGGGGGAGATGGCGCTGGCGAGCACCTTTGTTCCCCACCAAACTGAGCTCTGTCGTCCGGGGGCTCAGCAGCTCTCCTTCCCTTTGTCCTCCAGCCTTCCCGCTTTCTGAGCAGAGCTGTTAACTTACGACCTCCCAGACGCTAAGTCGCGCTTGCTGTCGGAACACAGTCCGTCAGGCCCCTCCGCTTTTTGCAAGCCAGACTCGGGGGCTCTGCTTGGCCGGCGAGCCGCCCCTCCGCCCCGGCTCCCTCCCGCCAGTCCGTGGAGCGCGCACCGCCTCGCCGCCCTTCCTACCCTCTTCCGTGGGCCTCTGGTCTGCGCTTGGCTCCGGCGACTCCGTTCTGCTAATCCTCTGGCGGTTTTCTGGGTTAGGCAGGTGTAGGTGGAATCTAAGTGATCAGCAGGACGCGCGGTGAGCCCAGCGTCCTCCTACGCCGCCATCTTCTCCAGCTTTTTTTTTTAATATTCATTTATTTTTGAGAAAGAGAGCAAGTGGGGGAAGGGCAGAGAGAGAGAGAGGGAGACACAGAAACTGAAGCAGGCTTCAGGCTCTGAGCTGTCAGCACAGAGCCCGACAAGGGGCTTGAAACCATGAACCTGGAGATCATGACCTGAGCTGAAGTTGGATGCTTAACCAATTGAGCCACGTAGGTGCCCCTGATTAGTTCCCTAATGTTGAAATTATTTCTGCAACTTAAAAATAATTAATCATGAATGAAACATTTGATTATATTTTCATGATATCCACATTTCAAAGACACAACTTATGAACAAGAACTGAATATAAATATGGTTATCTCTAATCACAATTAACTGCTAAATAAGAATCTATAGGAAAATGGAATTGTCTGTATTCAATATAACTTTTTATCAGATATTGGTATAGAAAACAGTAAATTTATTTTCAGTTATAATTCAGGGTCATGAAACCAATGCATTCTCTTTAGCTTAAAGTTTGCCTTGGACTTTTTTAAGAAAGTGAACATTACTAAAAATAAACATACTTTTCTGTTCCTCAAAGATTTCCTACACAGAAGAGATTCAGTATTGTGGAGGGAAATCACGTTAGAAAAATAAATGTACCTACCTGATCTATAAATGAAATATTTTTACCAGTATATTGGTTAAAATATAACTAGATTTACATCTTTGTTTTCCAAATAGAATTTTAAGGAGGCACAATATTCACTTTCTGAAAGTGGACTTTTCATATTTTTCATCATTGTCAAGGCAATATTGAGCTAGATCTTAAAAGATAGAACAGCAAAAAAAATAATATGTTTTATTGACTTTCAAAATTACTTTGGTGCTCTGTTCCTTCTCAACATCCTATCCCTTAGAGAACTCATCCTTCAATTGTCATCTCTATACTGAAAAGTGCTAAATTTGTTTTTCTAGCTTATCTTCTCACCAAAACTGTAGTATGACTAACATTCTACTGTATATTTTTTTCTTGTTTCATCTTCTCACCGAAACTGCAATATGCCTTACATTCTATGTACATTTTTACCTGAATGCACTTTCTTTTTTTTTAATTTTTTTTAAGTTTATTTATTTTGAGAGAGAGAGAGAGTGCGCACAAGCAGAGGAGGGGCAGAGAGAAGGGGAAACAGAAGAGCCCTATGTGGGGCTCAAACTCATGAGCTGTGAGATCATGCTCTGAGCCAAGATCAAGAGGTAGATGCTTAACCGACTGAGCCACCCAGGCACCCCTATTTGAATGAACTTTCATCCTTCAAAGTCAAAAGTTCTGAAATTAAATTCAGAATTTTTTCCTGTCAAATCTCTGCTAAAATGTTTCACGATATTTTAGTGTCACCATTTCTACAGTAACCATCCTCAAAATCTACCCATCATTTTTCATGCATCAGTTCTTGCACAAAGCCTTTTAAACATTTCAGCTCTTCAAGTTTTTCTCTTTTCAAAATTTTTATAACATTTAAAAAATACACTTAAGAGTAGGTACATCTTGCTTTACTTCCTACTGGTTTCAGGTGTGTACAACACAGCTATCAATAATATGTGCTAAAAGGCTTACCTACATAATCTTCAATCCTTACCAAATCCTGTTAATAGAATTTATAATTTCCATTTTACAGATGTTTCATTGAGACAGAGACTAATGTTTATGCCAAAGTCACAAAGCAAAATTTGGGTTTAATTCTATTCTGATTTATAATTTGAAAAGCTTCATATATAATATCTTTTCTCCCTATATATCAACAAACATCTTATTTTTCCTAAATGCTACTTCACTCTGAAAATAGAGCAGATACTTAATAAATGTGTGTTGACTTGTAAGCTAATAAATACGAGTCTTGCAAAACCAAAACTAATCTATTTGATGACAAGTAAAGGTATACCAGCTTTCAGGGATAATAAAATCATTGTACATATATAAGTATACTGAGTTATTTAAAGCTGCAGTTAAAACTTACTGAATCATAGATAATATGCACAGAGTAATAAAATCTAAAGCCAAAAGATAGGTTTCCAAATGTCAACACGTGAAAAGTATATAAAACAAAATATTGGAAAGGGTGTTTGAAAAGGATGTCATGATTAATTCTGAACTGTGTATTATGCCTATTTTATAGGTATTAGGTATTATAGGTATAGGTATAGGTATTAGGTGTTATTACCTAATGTTTTCATTTTAGCAGAAACTCAAGCATGGGAAACACTAAAAGTCCTTCAATATAGCCTCTTTTTACCATAAATAAATAGTGGCTAAAGAAATCATAGTAATAGTATCTCAAAACCCAAATCCTATTGAAGGGAAGACCCCAAGCCATGGAAAGTAAGGACTGTCCCTTGTGACAGAGGAGAACAGAGGGTCTCTTTCCCTGCTCTTAGCAGATACTTGAACTACCAGACATATTTCACTGGGAAGCAGTAGAATTGCGGGTCTAACAGTGTTGACAGCATCCTAAGCAGATCATTCTTAGGCTCTATTTTTGGCTGTCCCCAGCACTGCTTAACACCCTTTGATTTTCTACCCTTTTTCTTAACTTTTTACTGATACTAAGAGTCAGTATTTGCACTTGATTAAAGAGTTATACAAAAATTAGGTTAATAATCTTAGCAGACATTCATATAGCCTGAATGAAAAAATTAAGAAAATAGTAGAATATTTCCTCAAAATATTGGACAATGAAAAATCATTTAATCCATAGGATGATAACCAAGATGTGCTCCAGCTTCTCAAAGTGTCTTCAGGGAAACTAATAGAAAATGTTCCATGAAGATTAGCAATTATTATGTATTAATTTATATTGATAACATTTTAAATTGATAATGCACATAGGAAACCAATCCTCTACTCAACATTTCACTTAATTAAACAGGACAGTCTATTCTCAGGCCATTCCCAATGACTGTTTCCAGTTGCCCTAGCAACTTTAGTTACTAAAAGCTCACTTAGACACAATTAAGTCATAGTGGGAATAAGAGACCTTGGATGGTTTTGGCTTTTAACCTCCTAGGTCACCAGACACTTAGAGCAGCATCAATCGATACAAATATCCCTCTGTTGAGGAGGTGGCTTACAAATAATAAACACTATGCTTCAGTATCAAAGTTTCAGGAATTTGGAGGGATTAGCAGATCACATACAGCTCATTTCATACCCTTGCCATGTCCCTTCAGTTTGCTTCTCAATCCCCTGCCTCCATTTATTCTTTCCACATAAAAGTGCCACCCAAGGTGTATAATTTTTTCTTCAATCTTTAAAATAGAAATTTTGAAAGTTAGCCTCAGATTACAGACAGCGATTTACAAGATTGTCTCTCAAGCTAGATTACAACTTAATTTGAGAATGAGAACTACATACTAATGTGGGCTAATTTTGTGTTTCTAAAGTGTTTTATACATTACAAGCATTCAAAGGAAGTGTGTTGGAAATTAAACATCTTTAAATCTACTGATAAAAATGTTATTTATTAAAATTAATTTTAAATAGAAAAATACAATAACTGAAATATCAAGTGACTTTATTATAATACTAATGACGCTTCAGTATAATTACCAGTTTATTTGGTTGCATCTTCAATTGGAATCTAATTGTTCACTTATCTAATTTCTAATCAATTAGAATCTCTGTGTGAGCACAGGACACTATGTCTGGTTTATTCTTTGTGGTACTCCTCAATAACAGAGCACATTATATAAACATTTTTAAATTAATGATAAAATCACTTATTCAAAAAAGCAATATTTTTATTAAAGTACATTTGTGTGTGTGTGTGCGTGTGTGTGTTTGGATATTCATCTTTGGTTTTACATTTACAATCAAAACACTGTTTTCCAAAGTTACTTAGGTCAGTTCCTTTCTTTGTTTATTTTTGGAATTGAAGTACAAGTAACATACAGGGTTATATTAGTTTCAGGTGTAAAATATAATGATTCAATAGTTCTATACAGTACTCACTCAAGGTTCAATAAAACTGTTGTACTCCTAATCTCCTTTATCTATTTCACACATCACCTCACTCAACTCCCCTTTGGCAACCACCAGTGTGTTCTCTGTATTTGAGTTTCTTTTTCTTTGATTTGTCTTTTTTTCTTTTTGTTTGTTTGTTTTGTTTCTTTAATTCTACATATAAGTGCAATCATACTGTAGTTATCTTTAGAGAAAGATACTTACTTACTTAGCATTATATTCTTTACGTCCACCCATACTGTTGCAAATGGCTAGATCTCACTTTTTTTATGAATAATATTTCATGGTGTGTGTGTGTGTGTGTGTGTGTGTGTATTCTATATTCATTTATTCATTCATCTAGGGATAGACACTTGGGTTGCTTCCATATCTTGACTATTGCTAATAATATTGCAATAAACATAGGGGTGTATATATATATGTGTGTATATATGTATATATACATATATGTGTGTTCAGATTAGTGTTTCTATTTTGAGTAAATAGTAGTGTAATTACTGGATCTTATTCTATGCCACAATATTAATATTCTTACTATAAAGTTCAAATGAATGAGAAATAAGGAACCTGACATTTTAAAAAGGGAAAAGATAAATAAACAGTGTGGGTTTTGTATCAAGGGAAACACACACACACACACACACACACAAATCAAAACAAAATGTATAAAGTATAAGCCAAAAAGAAAGAAAAATATTAAAATAGAAAAATCCATTAATTTGTAATCTAGAATGAAGAAAACAGCATAAATAAAGTATGAATAAAGTGACAGAAATTCTAACATAATAGTGATTTACATATATGATATGAACTTATCAATTAAAAGCAGAGAATCTCAGAGGCAGTATGTTGTATTCAAAAGACACTTAAAATTTTTAAAAATACAGAGAGTATTATAAGAATAGGAGAATATACTTGATAAATATTAATCAAATAGAATTGACGTATCATACTAATTGAAAAATTAGCATGCAGTGCAAAAAAGTATCAAAAGAAGAAAAAAACATGTTATACAATAGAAAAATTAACAATAGAGCAAGAAGATATAACCATAACGAAATTGTATGTATCTAACAAAATGGTCAAGAATATATAAAGCAAAACTGTAAGTATAGTAAATACCGCAGACCCTTGAACAACATGGGTTTGAGTTTCATGAGTCTGCTTTTACACATATTTTTTACTGTACAATCCTGCAAATGTATTTTATCTTCTGATTTTCATAACATCTGTTCTCTAGTGTACTTTACTGTAATAATACAATATATAATACATATAACAAATTGTGTTAATTGACACAGTGTATGTTATCAGCAAGGCTTCCTAGTCAACAGTAGGTTGTTACTAGTGAAGTTGTGGGAAAGCCACACATTATAGTATGTGCATTTTTTATTATGAGGGTCAGCCCTTCTAACCCCATTTGGTTGAAGGGTCAACTACAGGTACAGGTAAAACATTCACCTTAGGGAATAGGAAGAAGTTGAGTATGGAAAAGTAATTTTATTTTAGATGTATGTATGTAAAGACCTTTTCCCTTAAGTTTTATTGCATTGTTTTGCCTTACTCTGTGCAATTCACTATAAAAGAGTTAAAGAAATATTGGAACAGTATCATGTGGTAATAACTAGGATGACAAATAGACTCAAAACAATGTAACAGTAATGATGATTAGTATTTATTTTAGCTCTTACTGTGTGCAAGGTACACAATTTGTATGCATTTTAGAAATGTGATTTTCACTTTTATATGACACTCTCAGGATCATACAGTTAAGATAACAACTTATAATTTTAACTATATTTTATACTTTTTTGTTACCAGCTTGATAAAAGTATCTAGAAGGATTAATGAGAGTTGGGAGATGGTTTCATAGTAAACATAATAGCTAAACCCAAATACGTGAGAAATCATTACATACAAATGACTGTTCATTTATATCATCAAGGGGCAAAATTAATATTAGTTGATATAAGTTCAGTGAGAACTATTCCAGTTTTATACAGGACAACTTCTCCATAGGCTGCTTTCAAAAAGAGTGAATTACTCACCTTTGATATTAGAAAAATTAAGAAAATATATGTTGTCAGAACTATTATAGAAGTAGCCAATCATAAATTAGACGGTTAGGATAGAAGATGAAATTTAAAGATTCTTTCAAAAACACAGATTTTATAGTGCTTCCACAGATCAAACTCTATTGTTTTGGATAAATGCTAGACTGTTAATGTTTCTTTTATGCCTGTAAATTACTAAAATCAACATACATAAGAACAAAATTTCATAGGTCAAATTACAATTCTAAATATGAAATATCAAACTGTGTTCTATGCCTGCCTTTAATTTACCATATATGATCTCTAAGCTTTCTTTTATTTATTTTTAATTTTTTTAATGTTATTTATTTTTGGATGGGGAGGTAGGGAGGGGTGGGGCAGAGACAGAGAGGGAGACACAGAATCCAAAGCAGACTCCAAGCTCCGAGCTGTCAGCACAGAGCCTGATGAGGGGCTTGAACTCACGAACTGTGAGATTATGACCTAAGCCGAAGTCGGATGTTTAACCAACTGAGCCACCCAAGCGCCCCACTAAGCTTTTTTTCAAATGTCCATAGGTTTAAGTAAAATGATATAGATATGATGGGAACAAGATACATGTTTATATGCCATAGCACTTTTGTTTTCACTAATAACTTTGGAATTACAAGTAAAAAGCAATTGATATTTTGGTTAATTATTGTCAGATAGTTTAATTTAACAGTTTTGCTGAGATGAAAATAATTACGTTTGACGTTTGACGTTCTGGATTCCAATGTCAATGTATTCAACTACTTCAGGGAATATTTTGCTGCTAATCCTTTTTTGCCAACCATAGATTAACTACAATTAATAATCAAATATCTTCAAGGAGTCATTTATATTTTAATTAAAGTAAATAAATAAAAGTTAATACAAATGTTTACGTCAAAATCACTTCTTTACTACTTTAAAATTCAGAATCCTAGATCATAGATAAGTAATAATTCCACTTCTTGATAAGCATTGTTGGAGTAACAAACTTAATGGGAAGAAACTACTGAAGTCCTCATCAAAGCAAAAATAGAATACTTCTCCATCTAGGAAGGGTATGTCAATTCCTTTATTATTAGGGTTGTTCCACTACCTTCACATATGGAATGTGTATATATTCCATATATATGTATATATATGTATATATGTATGTATATATTCACACATAACACAGACTATCGTCTTTTCACACAGTTATGTGAGAACTCAAATTATTGAATCCAGACTTTCTGAAGGTTCATTTGAGAATATTTATTAAACCTCTACCATGTATCACGCACTTTACTAGGGATTTACATGAATCACTTAATGTAAATAATACAACACCCTCTGAGTTAGGCTGTCTTATTATCTCCAAATAACATAAATCAAAATTTATGATTAAGTAATTTAGACCTATAATTTGTTACATATGCACTTTCTTAATCTGCTATGCTCTCTGTATTAGCTAGACCAGCGATTCTCTAATATTTTACTTTCAGGACCCCTTTACCCTCTTAAAAGACATTGAAGTTCCCAAAGAGCTTTTGATTATGTGGATTTTATATACAAATACTTATCACATCTGATACTAAAAATGAGAATTAAAAATATTCGGTCATCAAAACATGTTGTTAATAATCCATTGCATGTTAACATAAAAATATTTTTTGGAAAAATATACTGTCCAAAACAAAAAGTTATAAGGGAAGTGACATTGTTTTACATTTTTTTTTGCAAATCTCTTTAACGTTTAGCTTAATAAAAGATAGAGTCTCATTCCTGCCTTGGATTTCAACCTGTTATGATACTACTTTTTTCATACACTTGTGAGAAATTCAAAAGCCATATGATATATTTGTATTATTATAAAAAGGTTTTAATTTATGGAGCCCTTGATTGGTCACACTTGGAGAAGCACTACACTGATGCATCACTTGATACATCTACCTTTCACAGATAATTTTAACTTACTCCATAATTATAAAGAGATACTGAAAAATATACTTTAAAGAGTATATAAACAGAATTTTAGCTAAGCAAGTATGCAAAGTTTTCGCAATGCCTGACATTGTGATCTTTTAATAAAATCAGTTATAAATATTTAATATTTTATTATCACAATTAACATATTGTTTTTACATTATCCCTAGATGTTCTTATATTTCCCTTACACATCCTTAGTATGATCACAAGATATGGCTTTAGGAATAAAGGCAAAGGAAGCTATTTAGTGATGAATGTACATATTGTATTTTTTTTCATATGACAAACATTTATTACATAATAAGCCCTGTGTTAGGTGTTAGAGATAACAATAGATCCCAGTATGTTAAAAAATATTAGCAAATATTTCCCAGGAAGTTGGAGAGAAAAATATATCTGAGTAGCTAAAGCTGTCTGGTAGAAATTGGAAAGAAATTTCTATAGCACACCAACCTGTTAAAAAGTGAGATATTGTGCTAGTTAGTAAACTATTTTTTTCTGATAATGATCAATATTTTTTTTAATTTGAAAAAGATTTGACAAAACTTTTTACTACCTAGAGCGTAAATGACAAATGTGAAGCATGGTTTAGTTATGGAGGAAAAGAAAAAAATATTTTTTGTTGTTCTTTAATATTTAAGGAATGGAAACGCTAAAGACAGTTGTTGAAATAAGCCTAAAACCACTAACTAGACACCGATTTAATTTTAACTGGCAGCACATGGGTTATAGGAATGAAATATTTTGGAAAAGATAATGTGTTTTATCCTTTGTCTATTTGGTTTTATATGAAAAAAATTCAGCGTTTTCCATTTATAATTCAGAAAATTAAATGTCTCTAGGAGAAAAAATGTATAACTGTATAATTGTTGGTACACTAGAATACAATGAAATATTTTGAATTCATGCATTCTTGATAAAATACAGCACTGACATACTACAGTAATTTTTACAGTAACTAATTTCCTACTATGAAGGGTATAAACATAAAATACAGATTAACAACATAAAGTTCACTGTGATAAATCAAGAATACAAAGTTCACTACGATAAGAGATCAAAGTGCAACAAGTCTTTCTTTTCCACTAAATTATCTATTTTACAGCAATTATACTTCATGAAAACATTTGAGCAGAAAGTATCAGTTTTCACTGAACTATCATTATGCCCTTTGAATTAAAATGGAAATATTTAAACATACTTTTACTATGTTCTAAAATGCTTTATTCACCCAACTAATATTTATTGAGTATATATTATTGTAATGCACTCTTCAGGTATCGGACCTAAATCACTAGGAAAAAAAAAAAAGAAAGATAAATCCCTGTTATACATTGGAGCTTACATCCTAGTGGAAAAGTAACACAACAAACATGTCAAATAAGTATGTTTTTAAAGTATATTAAAACATGGTAAAAGCTATGTGGGTGAAAGGAGTGGAAGATGATTTTGTGTGCCAGAGGAAAATCTTGTTGAATATTTTTTTCTTTTTGTCTTTTTTTTAATAAACATAAAGTAAACCTGCCTTTTGATGGTGTACACTTTTATGAGTTTTTTTTTTTTAATTTTTTAACGTGTATTTTTGAGAGAGACAGAGACAGAGAGTGAACAGGGGAGGAGCACAGAGAAAGGGAGATACAGAATCGGAAGCAGGCTCCAGGCTCTGAGCTGTCAGCACAGAACCCCACACGGGGCTCGAACTCACAAAACGCGAGATCATGACCTGAGCCAAAGTCAGACGCTTTACTGACTGAGCCACCCAGGTGCCCCACTTTTATGAGTTTTAACATACGTGTTGATTCATATAGCCACAACCACAACCAGGGTAACGGACAATTAAAAAAATCACCAAAACTCCTTTTTGCTGCCCCTATGTAGTCGAACCTTCCCCCATTCCTAAACAATTCTACTCTTCCCCATTTCCATAGCTTGGAATTTTCATGAAAGTCTTATAAATAGAATCATACACTGTGTATCATTTTAATACTGTCTTCTTTCACTCAGCATAATGTCTTTGAGATTCATCCAAACTGTTTATATTAATGCTGTGTTCATTTTTATTAATGAGTAGTATTCCATTGTGTCAATGTATCATAGTTTGCTTACCCATATAGCTGATGAAGAACAAATTTATTGAGTAAATACAAATTTTAATTTGTTCAGGGTAAATATTCAGGAGTAGAATTACTGAGTTATGTAGCAAGTGTATGTATCAATTTATAAGAAATTGCCAAACTGTTTCAGTTGCTATACCATTTTGCACTCCCATGAGCAATTTTTCTTTGCCTATCCATATAAAATTTAAAATTAGCTTGTTTATATCAATAAAAATATTTCTGGAATATTAATTGGAATTGCATTGTATCCATATATTTGAGGAGATTTGAGATATTTATTATGGTGAGTCTCCCAATTCATGAAATGATAGGTCTCTCCAGATATTTAGGTCTTCTAAAAATTTGATTTCCTTCGTCACTACTGTGTATTTTCTGAATACAGATGCTTCACATGTTTTATTAAATTTGTACCTTAACATTTCATTTTTTGGAGTTGCTGTAAGTAGTACTGAATTAAAAATTTTTGTTTCCAAGTGTTCATTATTAGTACATAGAAATATGATTGATTCTTATGTGTTGACCTTGTACACTCTTTGTTGAATTCATTCATTCTAGTTTTTTTTTTTTTTAGATTCTGTATCATCAAGGTTTTCCAGATAAACAGAAAAAAATTACATATATATGTATATATGTTTGTGTGTGTTTATGTATATGTGTGTGCATGTATATATGTACATATGTATGGATGGATTTTGAGGAATTGACTTTTGCAATTTTTTAATTTGGCAAGTCCAACATTTGTACAGCAAGCCAGTAGGTTGGAAATTCTCAGGTGGGAGTTGAGGCAGAATTTCCTTGTCCTCAGGGAAACCTCAGTTTGGTTTTTAAGGGTTTCCAACTGATTGACTTAGGTCATCCACATTATAAAGAATAATCTCCTTTATAAAGTCAATTGATTGTAGATGTTATTCACATTTACTAAATATCTTCAGTGCAACACCTTAGTGTTGATTTAATGACTGTATATTATAGCCCAGCCAGGTTTACACATAAAACTGTCAAGATTCCTTGGGATTTTCTAGGTAGACAATATCATCTATGAATAGGGTAGTTATATTTCTTCCTTTCCAATGTGTGTGACTTTTATTTCTTTTTCTTATCTTATTATACTGGCTAAAACTTCCAGAACAATGTCTAATAGAAATGATGAGAGTGCATATCTTTGCTTTTTCCCTGTTATTAAAGGAAAAACATTCAATCTTTCAACATTAAGAATGATGATAGCTGCAGATTTTTAAATATATGTCCCTTATCAGATTGGGGAAGTTTCTTTTTATTCCAAGTTTGTTGAGCATTCCTGTCATGAATGCATGCTGAATGTTGTCAAAAAAAACATTAATATAATCATGTCATGAATTACTGATTTTTTAATATAGCATATTCTTACATACTGGGATAAACCCCACTTCAACTTAGTCTTTGAGTTTTGTTTTGTTTTTAATGTGTTGCTAAATTCAACTTGCCAACATTCTGTTGAGGATTTTTGCCTCTGTGCAGAACAGATACTACTCTGCAGTTTGTTTTTCTTATTTTTCTGGTTGTAGTATTAGAATTATGCTGGCTTCATAAAAAAATATTTGGTAAGTATACTATAGTGTATAGAATTAATGTTACTTATATTTTATTTAAAATTTTTTTTTAATAGGCCTACCCTATGACCCAGCAGTAGCACTGCTAGGAATTTACCCAAGGGATACAGGAGTACTGATGCATAGGGGCACTTGTACCCCAATGTTTATAGCAGCACTCTCAATAATAGCCAAATTGTGGAAAAAGCCTAAATGTCCATCAACTGAGGAATGGATAAAGAAATTGTGGTTTATATACACAATGGAGTACTACGTGGCAATGAGAAAGAATGAAATATGGCCCTTTGTAGCAATGTGGATGGAACTGGAGAGTGTGATGCTAAGTGAAATAAGCCATACAGAGAAAGACAGATACCATATGTTTTCCCTCTTATGTGGATCCTGAGAAACTTAACAGAAACCCATGGGGGAGGGGAAGGAAAAAAAAAGAAAAAAAAAAAAGAGGTTAGAGTGGGAGAGAGAGCCAAAGCATAAGAGACTCTTAAAAACTGAGAACAAACTGAGGGTTGATGGGGGTGGGAGGGAGGGGCGGGTAGGTGATGGGCATTGAAGAGGCATCTTTTGGGATGAGCACTGGGTGTTGTATGGAAACCAATTTGACAATAAATTTCATATGATAAAAAAAAACAGTAAGAACCAAAAAAAAATTTTTAATGTTTATTTATTTTTGAGAGAGTGAGAGAGAATATGATGGGGAGTGAGAGAGAGGGAGACACAGATTCTGAAGCAGGCTCCAGGCTCTGAGCTATCAGCATAGAGCCTGATGCGGGGCTCAAATCCACAAACTGCCAGATCATGACCTGAGCCAAAGTTGGACACTCAACAGACTGAGCCACCCAAGCGCCCCTATGTTACTTATTTTTAAATGGCTGAGAGAATTCACCAATTTAAATATATGGACATATAAACTTCTTTTTTGAGAAATGTTTTAATTACAATTTCAGTATCTTAAGTAGCTATAGAAATGCTTAGATTATGTATTTCATCCGGCTAAGTTTCAATAGTTTGAGGTTTGTGTCAAATTGGTGCATTTAATTTAAGCTGTCTAATTTATATACATATAGTTGCTCATAACATTCACTTAGCATTCTTTTAATGCGTCTGGTATACATAGCGATATCCTCTCTTCCATTCTTAATATTCTTATTCATATTCTCTCTCTCTTTCTTCTCATTTGCAGACTTATTAACCTTTTCACACAATAATATTTCAATTCACTGTTTTACCTTTTTTTGTTTGTTTTGTTTTACATGCAATGTAATATTGATTGGAGATATTAATACATAGTATTTTATTATTTGTTTTCTTTTTTACCTCAATGATTCATTTACTTATTTCCTCTTTTCTGCCATTTTTTGGACTATTTTACCAGTTTTTGCATTCTACTTTAATTGCCTATTGTGTTTTTGAGTATATCTCTCTGTTATTACTCAAGTGGGTTTATTCAAGTAGGTTTCCTTGGTATTAAAATACATGCACTGATTCAGTTTCTAGTCCAGCACATTAGGAGCTTGGAAGTCATCAATCCATCCTAACAACAAGTTAAAACAAAACAAAACAAAACAAAAAAGAAACTAAACAAACTAAAAAATCAACTGCTCTTCTTTGATTCATCAGAGAAGTGAGGTCACAGGACAAACTGCAATAGCCAAAACTAGAGACAAAGGCAGGCAAGTAGAGAGTCACAACCTGCCAGAGCAGAAACCTGCCTGGAAACCAGGACCGGATGGGAAAACCTAAATTGTATGTGCACAGTTGCTGGCGATTCACTGTGAGTCTGAGAGATAAAATTCCAGGGGAGCAGTCATAGGGGGCCCCCAATGTTTTGTGAGTTTTACTTTCAGAAGTTCAAACAGGTTCTCGCAGTGATAGACCACATTCTGGGCCATAAGACATACCTGTACAAATTTAAAGAATGTAAAAAATACAATTTATGCTCTCAAACCACATGGAATTAAACCTGAAATCAGTAACAGAAAAATGTAAATTACAAATATTTAGAGATTAAACAACATACTTCCTAATAACGAATAGGTCAATGAAGAAATCTCAGGAGAAATTTTAAAGTATTTCAACTAAATGAAAATGAAAATACACATCAAAATTTGTGGCATGGAGTGAAAGTATTGCTTAGAGGAAAATTTATGGCACTGAATGCATATATTAGAAAAGAGGAAAAATTAAATTTAACAATCTAAACTCCTACCATAGGAAACTAGAAAAAGAAGAGGAAATTAATTCTAAAGTAAACAGAAGAAGAGACAATAAAAATTAAAAAAGAATTCAAGGAAATTGATAATAGAAATCAATAAAGAAAATCAGCAGAACAAATACTATATTCAGTTCTTTAAATTGTCATGTTCTTGGTTTCAAGGTTAGCCTCACACAAAAGAATTCAAGAGAGGAAACAATAAAAAAATACATATGTAGCGGGGCACCTGGGTGGCTCGGTCGTTTAAGAACCTCATTCCTGATAGACTCCTGAAATCGGCTCAGGTCAAGATCTCGCAGTCATGAGATTAAGCCTCACTAAGCATGGAGACTGGTTGGGATTCTCTCTCTCCCTTTCTCTCTCTGACCCTCCCCAACTGGTGCTCTCTCTTGCTCTCTAAATAAACATTAAAAAAAGCATGTAAGGAGGTATAAATTTAAATTATACCCTTTTCTATTTGTGTTTTATTGTGGTAAGTAACATCTAAATGCATTTTCTGCATTAAGCAAAAAATATGTTTGCAATTACATCAGATTAAATACATTTTGAGAATTTTGTTGGTCACTTTGAGCAAAAAGTGAGGAATGCATGCTGTTTCTTTGGAGAAAATCTATTCTATTCTTACAACTTCAACATTCAAGTAAATGCCAACAAGCCTAAGTGAATTGTTTGAAATATCATGAGCCTATATTTTCTCTTTTAAGTCCACTAATAACAAAACAAATTTAAGAAAAACAGCCAAAACAATCTGTGAGGGCAAATGACTAAAAATCATCCAACATATGCATAATAGCCATCAAAACAAAAATAAAAATAATCAGAAATCAGTACAACCATTTAACCACTGAAGATGTGCAATATTACATAACTCTATGCTTTTTATTATAAAAAGTAATATATTGACTGAAATAAAATTAAGCACTTGAAATATTTTGGATATTTCAGGTCACATTATAAAGTTATCTTCCTGTTAAGGAAAAAAAATAAATTTACATTTAAAAACGATTTCCACAAAAATGACTTCAAGGAAGGGGCGCCTGGGTGGCTCAGTCGGTTGAGCAGCTGACTTCGGCTCAGGTCATGATCTCGCGGTCCGTGAGTTCGAGCCCCGCGTCAGGCTCTGTGCTGACAGCTCAGAGCCTGGAGCCTGTTTCAGATTCTGTGTCTCCCTCTCTCTGACCCTCCTCCATTCATGCTCTGCCTCTCTCTGTCTCAAAAATAAATAAACATTAAAAAAAAATTTTTAAAAAAGATAAAAAAATGACTTCAAGGAAAAAAATACTTTAAAATTATAACAATATATTTGGTGAGTTATTATATATAGCACATTGCTGAAGCAAGGTGAAACATGTAGTATTGTGAAATGAAAATAGTGTCCAGTGGGAGAGATAAAAGGAAAGAGAGTTCTAATTTACTAAGCTCTTACATAAAACATTGTGTTATTTTTTCTATTATTTTATTTTGGCCACACACACACACACACACACACACACACACACACACACACACAAAAGAAATGAACAGGTGTTCTAGAGAAACAGGCGAGGAAGGCAAGGTTCAATGTACACAATCAGTGAAAAGAGCCAAAGGTTTTTATCTCCAAAGGCCATGCTCATTGCATTAAAGCATAAATAACTCTGGAGCTTAGCCTATCTTATATTTTAAGCAGTACATAATGTGTTCATGCAAAACGCTGGCATGAATAAACTCCTTAGTACTGTCTGAATTATCTGGGTGAAGTCTCAGAGTTCATCAGGTCATTTGTATTTACAAAGATACTGCCTTGATTGTGAGAGTGTACACGCAGGAATCACATGCTATAATAGTGACCTGTTTCCAATGAGGTACTTTGCCAATTAAAGCATATTTCACCTCTTTCTCAATCATAGAGACGAGAAATATAGGAGGGATGTAATAGTTTTTGAATTAAGTAGATAATTAAGGATGCATGTAACAGATATTGTTTCATATCCAGTACAATTTAAGTCTTCCTACCCACTTCCACAAATTCCAAGGTAATCATTTACATCAGCCTGTGAATTTTCAAATACCAGCTATAATGTTTAAGGACTTATTCATCCTTAGAAGATGACTATAGGTGTACTTGTGGCATCTTTATTTTTCATGGACAGGTGTTCCCTCTTACTGACTATTTAAAAGAAAGGCAGATATGTAGTGACTAGTATGAAAGAACCTCCAATGGAAAAAAGCCAGGAGCAAAACAGTTTGCTTAATATGTATTATGTACCTGTGTTACCATTCCTAAATTTGGGGGAAAAAAAGCTAGATCTGCTGAAAGCCTCCTCCCCCCCCTCTCCCCTACACACACACCGGGTATTGTTTCCAGAGTCTTCTCCTTCTTATTACTACCAAACTTCATGAGCCATTCACTTTGGTAGGTTGCTTGGTGTAGAAAAAGGAACTAGAATCAGAATTAGAAGCTTTGTATCTTAGGTGGGTATCTTAACCTCTCTTTGTCTCAGTTTATCTCAAGTATAAAGCAAAGATAAATCTTATTTTCATGAAAGATAGTGTGTCATGGTAAATCAGATCACGGGCTTTGGGGCCACAGATCGAAGACTAAGTTTTTGTCTGTTATTTCTTGGCTTTGTGTCCTTGATACAAATGATTTGATCAGAGACATAGATTGTTACAGACAGAAAACACTGCATCTGTTGTCTAATTAATTTTAATAATCTATTCACAACCTCATACAATACATTGTCAAACAGAATTTCCTTGATAGCAATATAAAAAGATACGTACATATATACATTTTCTTAAATTGTCTTTGTTCAATATAAATTTTGTAGTTTTTATTATATAACTTAAAAAAGTCTTAACTACTTTGAGGCTTTACAGTATGTTGACTTTAGAGTTTCTTATAAACCTTCAATTGCCTTAAAGCAGTAAAAGTTGAAATACGGTATCATTCATTTTTATAATACATCTTTTCCTGCCCCTTTAAATAAAAGTATTATTTCAGGGCACATGAGTGGCTCAGTAGGTTAAGCATCTGACTCTTGATTTCGGCTCAGGTCACAATCTCATGCTTTGTGAATTCAATCCCAGAATTGGGCTCCATGCTGACATTGTGAAGCCTGCTTGGGATTCTCTCTCCCTCTCTCTCTGCTCCTTCCTGACTTGCACTATCTCTCTCAAAATAAATAAATAAACTTTTAAAAATAAATAAAAAGATAAATAAAAGTATTATTTAGCAAAATAATTTGAAAACAAAAATATATAGTATTTAACTTTGTCTTGGATTCTTGTGAGACGGGAAGGTCGGGATGTAAACTTTAGGACAATAAAAGATGAATGGCACAACATGCACTGGAAATTAGTAACTTGATTATATATATATGTGTTTTGTAATATATATGGGGATTTATATATTACTTTTGGTTAAGAGAATGTGTCCTTTTCTATGCATTTAATTTCAACATGTTTTTGGGATATTTGAAATAACTTGAATATTTATTTTCCTCAAATTAAATACATCAAAAAATGTATAATAAACATAATCTTTAGAAATGATTCTGGTTTGAGAACATTGGCAATTCACAGTCACTTTGGCTAAGAAACTGTATAATAATTCATACAAATGGTTTATTGAAGAACTCATATTTAGGGCATCAAATAATTTTGTGCTTAAATTTTCCCTTTGGTTATGACATTTGTTCCTACTTCCCTCACACCCAAAGTTTATCTTATCGGGGTGACCTTATACTTCATTCTTATTGTCCAAAAGATATGTTTTCACATACATAAACACTGGTCAGAAATCAAAGTTAGGTTTTGAGAAGTCATCTAAACAAAGAGAGGAAACTAAAGAGAAAATATGGCAGTGTCCTATAGCCATAATTACTAAGCCAACGAACAACAATAAAAAAATTTGAAGCCTCATTGATAAACAGGAAAACATAATACAATAGTATTACTGGAGATTAGAGTAGGAAAACAAGTCTTAGAAATTATATGTGCAATGAACTATAGAAGGAGTATCTTCCATTCAGATAAAATGGATTTCAGTAAGACTATGAAGTAAAATAAACAACATTCCATTATGGTCGATAGAAATTTATTTAAAATCAAAGTAAATTACTCAAATACATGCCTTACTTCCAAACTTTATCCAGAATTTAGAAACTTATATTTGAAAACCATTTCAAGATCCATGGAGCATTTATAGTCACTGAGTTAGATACATGTTCTTAAGTATTGAACTTATGCAATAATTGATGATAAAACATAGATCAAGAATATTTCTTGGATCAAAGAGATTTCATGCTTATGTTTATTTGTTAAGCAAATATAAATGAAATAAAGCCATATATTACAGTCCTGTTATAGCAGTGTGTTCTAATTTTTTTATAGGCTTGCTGGGCAAAGATCTGAATTTGATGATACCTGATAGTACTGTCAACCCTCTACTACCTATTTAGTTCACAGCACCTAGAATAAACATGTCCTGAGTACCCTAAATGCTTGTGGAATGCAGGAGTTACATAATTTTAAGAAATAACAGGGCAATATACATAGCATTCTGTAGTATTGACAAAACTCCTAAATTTCTACAAATGTAAGATGAAAGACATTCTGATTGAGAGTTATAAAAACATTCACTATAGCATTCTTTAGTTCTTTGCTAAAAGTGCTGGGACTATCCTATGTTTTCAATACTAGAATAACTTCAATAGTACACACAGTATAATGTCTTCAAAGGTGAAACTTCAACTCAGCACTGAAAGAAGGGTAGGAAAATAATTTGTTTACACCACGACTAAGTAATCAGATTTGAAGATAGTCATACTATCAAAATAATCAAACTACTAGAAGTTATCAACAGATATCCCAAGGCATTTCCTGAGGTTTTCTGTTATTGAGGTTTTTTTGAAAAAACCAAATGGAGAATTATTTTCAATTTTTAAAAAGTAACAAATACTTCCTCAAAACATTATTATGTACCAAGTATTTCATCACTATAACTGCATAGAGACAAAACAAAGGTAAACCTAAAATGAGTACATTTTATTGTAAATAAATTATACTCTCAATAATGTTTAATTTAAAAAGTTTATTGCAACTATAGAAGCACTGTGAATAAGAACCTATTACTCACCCATATCTGGTCACCCAGGTCATCAACTCCTCAGATTCAACTGAGATGACCTTTACCAACATGCCCTCACCAAGCTAATCCAAAACTATTTCTGTTTCAGGGTTTACCAGTTTTATAACTTTAGTTGTAATAAAATAGTCTGTGCAATTTTTAAACATATAGATTCCACGGCCCACCTAAGACCTCCTGAATCTGTATATTTGACAACTTTACCAGGTGATTCCTAAAATGAGCACATTTGAGCATCAGAGCTTTTGTTTCCCCAGTCCCTCTTAATAATCATTTTTTCTACTCAGCTTTCCAAGTGAGATTCTTCCAACCCAAATTTCTTTCTATTTATTTTTGAGAAAGAAAGGTGGGGGAGGGGGGCGTGGAGGGGCAAAGAGAGAGGAAGACAGAGGATCTGAAGTGGGCTCCGTGATGACAGCAGAGAGTCCAATGTGGGGCTTGAAGTCACAACCTGTGAGATCATGACCTGAGCCAAAGTTGGATGCTTAACTGACTGAGCCACCCAGATGCCCCTCAAATTTCTACTACTCTTTGAATTGTCCAAAGTTTTACGTACTTCTGTTTTCTAGAATTCCAAATATGTCGGCATGCCATTGACGAATCCTAATCCAGAATTCAAAAAAGAATAAATACAAGCAAAGACTAAAGATCTCCTACTTTGGTTCATTACAATCAGGCAATGGAGTAAAAGAAAATAAAAAATATGGCATGGGCACTTTCAATGTCACCTTCCTAGGGAGGCAAAACACCGCAATACTACTATTCCTAACTTCCAACTTAAGTACTTTGCTCAAAAACAAAGAAAAAGCTTTAAGGACTTTGAAAGTGATTTTATATCTTTGAAGAAAAACAAAACAAACAAACACCACTAGCAAACAAACAGCACTATATAATTTCACTACCTATTGGGAAAAGCAAATTTACTAATTTAAAAAAGGAATTCTAGTGTCCCAAGCAGTTACTGATTTCTGAATTCAAAGGAATGCATTACAATATCCACTTGTTTTGGTTATTAACACTTACTGAGGTTAAATATACAGTGAATATAGCTCTCACCGAATAAACTAACCTCAGCACTTTAATTAATTATTTTTGTTTTCTTCACAAATTCAAAATTATTGAATCATTTCAGTTATGGTTATAGAAAGTTGTCCAAAATGAGTACAGATGCTGACAATTACCTAAAATTTCTGATACCCAGAATAGATATTACCAGAGAAGCAGCCTTCTGGCTTGTTATAGCAAGGCTTACTTCAGTTTTACTAAAGTAGAGTTCCTTAAAGAACCACAAAGAATTATTTCGAATACTAATCAAAAACAGACTCTTGGACCCAACTCAGAAACAATGGATCCAAATCTTAAAAGCAGTGGCCCAAGAATCTGTATTTAACTAGATTCTTAGGCAATTCACATGCTGAAACCATTTGGGGAACCTTTATATTTTAATGACCCTAAACCTGATCCAGAGAGGATTCTTCCACTATCACTGAAGTCACAGAAACTGTATCATGCCCCAGAAACACAGATGCATCTGTATGACAGTGTTATGTCGACTATCTATAAAAGCATTTCTCCCAAAGTAAACAAATAATAAAAGAATTATTAGAAAACCTTCCTCAGAACCATTTGACATTGAGTTTTGATTACTCCTTTAAAGGAATTACTATGGCCACAATCTAAAAGAAGCAATAATTTTTCCTTAAATGCTACAATTCCTAAAGCATAATCACTTGATTTAGTCAATTGCAAGTGTGTGTGTGTGTGTGTGTGTGTGTGTGTGTGTGTGTACCTTACTCCATCCTCAGAAGGAGTTTTTCAAGAATATTTCTGGACTGGCAGAAATGAGTTGGTAGTAAAGTAGAGGTAAGGGAGGAAGAATATTACACATTACATATGTAAGAACAGTGATTTAATTTTTAAAATTCTAATATTGTAACAAATACTGTCACAAATACAGAACAAGCTAGGAAAGAGACTAGCTAATTAACAAGTAACAATACATTGTTTTGTTGAATTTTTTTAATTCTTTCAGTATATACATAATATTCTGTTTCCTGCCTACCATCCTTCTTTTTCTCTTTCTCCTGTCTTCTGGACTCCTGACTTGACTTTTTATCCCATCCTATACACTTTCCTCATTCTTGTACTTCCTAATCCGTATGTAATATGATCACTTTATTTTCAGGTGAACAGTTTATCAAGTTTTTACAGCATGTGCTTTAAATATTTTGGAGGACAAGGTCTGACATAAAAGTGATTCCATTTAATAACAAGCTACATTATAACAGCATGTTTTAAATTGATCTTTGCCCAGTACATAAATCCAATGATAATCAGTCATAAAAATGATTAGATAACACACACAATTATAAGTCAAGTTCTCCCCACATGGTGAGAAATGTACTTTTGCAGGGCACCTGCATTAATTAAACCAACAAGACCCAGAAAACAAAATACATTTGGTATATAAATCTACACATCAAACTTACCAAGGGAAAGATAAATATTTCATTCATTCCATTTATTCAATTTTTTCTGATCTTTTTTTGAGGAGAAAAATACTTTTGAGAATGGCTGATAAAGAAAAGCAATCAGCATTGGTTTCCATAAAAATTGATGCCCTATGAAGCCATTTACTAAAGAGCACCTTGACAGTCTTGAAAGAGTCAATGCATCTCACAAAGAGAGGTTTCCAGGAAGGAGAGAGAAGGTCTAGCAGAGTATTTATGCAGTGCCATCTTAAAATAGGCTAAATAATTTATTAATGTGGCTCCTTTTCTTTCACAACATTTTGAAAACAAAATGCTTTTAAAATTGAATAATCATTGTAGCAAGGTGAATCTTTCAGAGATAACATAAAAAAAAAAAAACCTTGCAGAAATGCAATTAAAATTATGACAAAGTACTAATTAAAAATTGAGCACATGTTCCAATATGAATGCTTCTACATACCTAAGATACAATTCTGGAGAAATCTGCATATTGAACCTGCTATGGCTTAGACAGTATCATTTGATAAAATCATATAGACCTTTCATTATCATGATTATTTTATTTATTTTTAAATCTTGGATAATGGCTTTTACCTCCATGTTTATTCATATGTTATTAAAATTATAAAATTACTTTCCCATTCATAATGGCTTGAGTCTTCAGTTTTAATTTCCATTATTTTAGGAGTTGCCCTTAAGTCTCAAAAATATATAAATATATATATTTTAGGTAGTAAGTATATATGTGTGTGTATGTAAAAGGCTCACAGGCATATGTAAGTAGATATAGTTATTATATAGGTACACGTATACATGTAGTATACACATAAATATGTACATAATATGTAGGAGGGATGTGGTTTGTGTGTGTGTGTTTGTGTGTGTGTGTATGTGTGTGTGTGTGTGTGTGTTGATAAGGATTTTGCTTTGATTCCATATCTTAGTATAATGTAGGCTCTCAGTAAGTAGGTAATGAGTGAACCACATTTCAAAATTTAGTATTAAATTTCAACTGGAAAATCTTTATATATTCTTGAAAATAAACTATTCAACTTCACTAAGTTGATATTTCAGTTATATTCAAATATAAACTTTTCCTTTGAATCGTATGCCCAAGTCTTTACCATTTTCTTGAGATGAATTTTTGCATTTTTTTACCCTATATTGAAAATTTACTAGTGCTTAACAGCCCCTAATGAATTTTACTCTCCATTAATTAAAACAGATATCTTCCTGTCGTATATTATTATCTGAATTTTGGATTCGATATATTTCCCTTTAGCTCTAATTTAAAATAATAGGAATGATGTTCTTCAAAGAAGTATATCCACTGAAATATAAAATAAAACCTAAATATATTTTCAATTCACTGCACAACAAGGACTATCTACTACCTATTATATAATCTAAGTTATAATACATCATAACAGGACGTTCCTTTCTTTTAACTTCAAGGCAATCTACCATGAACAACCATCCTTCAAACTGTCCTTCATATGTTCTTTTTCACAGGATGTTATAAATAGACCATAATATTGTGAAATTCTCACTCAGGTAAAATTTTTTTAAACTTTAGTGTGGCAAATGGCCACTAGTGTGGCAAAATGGAAAAATTGTATGAAACAAAAATTATATAAAATGACAAATGTTATTATTTATTCAAAAAAATAAATTAAAAAGCATGCTCCCAGATACTGCTCTAGGAACTCGGAATAACAAATAAGGCAGTTATGATCCATGTTCTAATGGAAATTAGTCTACTCTATTAATAGGAATGTGACATTATTTACAAAATGACACAACACTTTTATCCACATTCCATCTCTTAAAATAACTTTTTAACATTTATTTACTTTTGAGAAACAGAGACAGAGTGCAAGCGGCAGAGTAGCAGAGAGAGGAGACACAGAATCCAAAGCAGGCTCCAGACTCTGAGCAAGCTGTCAGCACAGAGCCCGCCCAATGTGGGGCTTGAACCCACAAAATGTGAGATCATGACCTGAGCCGAAGTCGGACACTGAACCGACTGAGCCACCCAGGTGCCCCTCTACATTCCATCTTGAAATACAGGTATTTTAAATTAGCAAAAACATTCACAGTTTACCTAGAATGAAATGGCTATAAATATACTACTAATTATATACTGAGTGTACTAACTACAAATTAAGATATAAATAAGGTATCTTCCAGCTTCATAATTTTATGTGTTAGTGATTCTACATGATCTCAAATTCTTGCCTCAGCACCTGGAGACCAGGGTACAGATCAATAGTGACCTCCCTGTCTACCCTTCTGCCATCAAAATCTGAGGATACTATCTTTGCTAAATACCAAGGAATCTTATAAATCCCTCTGAACAATTGCACACACACCACCTAGTTTCACTTCTCTCATTTTTAGTTTGTTTTTAATCCTCACAATGTCTTCCTTTAATGCTAATAAACTTGCAACTTCCTCAAAACTGTTCAACTACTGGAAAAACAAAAACCCTCAGAGAATCCCACTGACTGCCTTCTCTGTGTTTAAACATGAAAGACTGAAGGATGCCAGAGAAATTCACTTCCCCAGACTGGATCAGGCCTGACACACACAGTTGTGCGTGTTGCTTAAAATTCTAGAGTGCCACGGGTCACTACCATCACCACTCTCCAAAGCATTTTCACTGGAATGAAAATCCATCACCACTCTCCAAAGCATTTCCCCCACTGGAATGGGAATAATTCCATGATCTCCAAGCTTAATTGTGTCCTTAAGCATGCTCCACTGTCCTACTTCTCAAATGAGCTTTCTCACTCAACTTTATGCAAACCTAAGAGCAACGGGAAAACATTGCATGGTATCAGAAAGGGGAGTAATACAATCAAATTTCCATTTTAGAAAATTCTCTAAATAGATAAAACAGGCCACTAGAGAGACTCAAGACTGAAGGCTACTGCGGTAGTTCACGTGAAGGATGTTTGCTTGAATATAGACAGGAACAATGAGCATGAAGAAAAGGGCCAGATCTAAAGTAGGACACAAAGTCCTCTGCTGTGACCTAAGAGCTGAAGCTGATATGGCTAGAGAATTTTTTCCCTTGCCCCTTAGAAAGTTATCTTTTAGTAAAATGTCACAGAACATTTAAAAAAGTGAACGAATAAAAAATACAAAACAAAATAGCAAAACAAACAAAAAAAAACCCCCCAAAACAAAACCCAAACCCAAACCCTACCTCAGAAAGTGAATAGTGTTTTTAACACAGAAAAAGTAAGTTAAGGGACATGGATCGCAAGGTAGGGGATAGGAGTTATACAATGAAATATCCTTAACAGAGGAAGCCTTCTGGAGAACATACGATTTTAGCAAGGCCTTGACAACAGGGAGCGAATGAACCACATGCGTAGCGGGGACGGGACGAATACCCCAGTAGAGGGACAGGAGGAAACACAGAACCTAAGCAGGCACTTACCCTGAGTCTGGAGAAACAACCCGCACGACAGCAGTGTGGAGTAGATTGCCTGCGGGGCCCCAAGGCTGTGTTCTCAGTGCTGGGTGCCCACCGCCCCTGACCGCCTCTTACGCGTGGCGGACAATAGCCGGCAAGTGCCAGTTAGAAACGCACCCACCTTTGACCTCCATCCGGGTACCGGGGCCCTGAGATCCCGCCCCAGGGCCTGAGCCGCTTCCGCTGGCTGGCTTCGGGGCAACGTTCCTTTCAATCCTAGGATCTGTGAGGTGAATCTGTCCCGGGAAATGCTGAGGGAGGTGACTAGAGGAGTCGGAGGTGGGCCTGGGGTCCACGCCTGTCCCTGCATTACTGATGGAGCTGAGGTGGGGAAGAGAAGGCGCGCACATTGGGCTCCTCAGGACGTGGCCTCCCCTTAAGAAGGAAACAGGTGCGGCGTGAGCGGTGCAAACGAGATGAATTCAGAGGGGGAAATTGGGGGCCTGGTCTTGTGCTTTGTAGACTCTTAAAGGATTTTGGCTTTACGTAGAGAAAAATGGAACCTGCTGCATTTCTGAGCAGGGAAGTCACGCTATCAGTCTAGTTTCAGTTTAGTAAGGCTCTGGTTTTTGTGAGGAGACCAAGACGTAGGGTATCACTTATAAATAGGGACATGCAGGGGCACCTGGGTGGCTCAGTCGGTTAAGCACCAGGCTTCGGCTCAGGTCATGATCTCACAGTCCATGAGTTTGAGCCCCGCATCAGGCTCTGTGCTGACAGCGCAGAGCCTGGAGCCTGCTTCTGATTCTGTGTCTCCCTCTCTCTCTACCCCTCCCCTGCTCATGCTCTGCCTCTCTCTGTCTCAAAAATAAATAAAAACATTTAAAAGAAATTTTAAATAAATAAATAAATAAATAAATAAATAAAGACATGCATTGCAAGAATTAAGGGGCATGCTGGTGGCTTGACCCGGAATAGCAGTAATGAAGGTGGTAAGAAAGGGATTCTGGAACTAGATATTTATATTTATATATATTGTTGGGATGATACAAATAAAGCTTGTATAAATATTCGTATACATGTTTCTTCATGAACGATGAGTTTTCATTTCCCTGCTATGAATGACCAGGGGTGAAGTTTCTGAATAGTATGGTAGTTACATGTTTAGTTTTATGAAAACTGCACACCTTTTTGGGAGTGGCTGTCCCATTTTGCATTCCCATCAGCAGTGTATGAGTGATGGCAATATTTTTTTTTTAATTTTTTTTTTCAACGTTTATTTATTTTTGGGACAGAGAGAGACAAAGCATGAATGGGGGAGGGGCAGAGAGAGAGGGAGACACAGAATCGGAAACAGGCTCCAGGCTCTGAGCCATCAGCCCAGAGCCCGACGCAGGGCTCGAACTCACGGACCGTGAGATCGTGACCTGGCTGAAGTCGGAGGCTTAACCGACTGCGCCACCCAGGCGCCCCAATATTTTTTTTTATTTTAGGCATTCTCGTAAGTGATATCTCATCATTTGCACATCCCAAATGATGTTGAACATGCTTGTGCTTATTTGTCATCTGTATATCCTTATCAGTGAAAGGTCTCTTATTTCTTGGCCATTTTCTAATTTTATTTTTTTATTGTTGACTTTTGAGACTTCTTTACACATTCTGAATATTCATGTTTTGTTGGATGTGCCCTATGAAATTTTTTTTCTCCCACCTTGTAGCTTGTCTTTCCATCCTCAAAACAGGATCTTTCATAGAGCAAAAGTTTTTATTTTTCTTTTATGGATGGTGCTTTTAGTGTCGAATCTAAGACCAAATCGCCTAGCTTCACATCCTAAAGGTATTCTTCTATTTTTCTTTCCTTCAATACTTATGTTTAAGTCTATAATTCATTTTAAGTTAACCTTTGTATAAAGTATCAGAATCTTTTTTCTCTCTTCTATAAGTCCAGTTGGTCCAGGACCATTTGTGAGGAAGGCTGTGCTGTCTCCATTGGACTACTTTTCCACCTTTTCAAAACTCATTTGGGCATATTTATGTGGGTTTATATCTGGGTTCTTTATTCTAACCCATTGATCTATGTATTTATTCTTCCACCAATACCATACAGTCTTGATTACCATAACTGTATAACAATTCTTAAAAAATGTATTATATATATGTATATATATACACATACATGCGTATATACATATATGTCTTAAAATTGGTATAGACTGCTCTTACCTTATTGTTGTTTTTTAAAATTAATTTAGGGGCCCTCATTTCTTTTTATTTCCGTATAGATTTTAGAATAAGCTTGTGTATTTCTACAGAAAAATCTTACTGGGATTTTGATGGGAATTACATTAAAACTGTTGTTTATCAATTCAGGGAGATTTGACATCTTTACTAGGTTGAGTTTTCAAATATATGGACATATTATGTTTGTCTATTTATTTAGATCATCTTCAGTTTCTTTTATCAACTTTCTGTAGTTTTTGAGCATGCAAGTCCAAAACGTATTTTGTTAGATTTACATCTAAGCATTTCATTTTTTGTGCAGTTGTTATTTTATTTTTTTAAATTTTGGAGTCCATGTATTCATTACTAGTAAGGACCTTTGTGGGGTATGTATGTATGTATGTATGTATGTATTTATTTATTTATTTTTAAAAGTTTATTTATTTATTTTGAGAAAGTGAGAGAGTGAGTGAGTGCAAGCGGGGCGGGGGGCGGAGAGAGAGAGGGAGAGAGAAAGAATCCCAACCAGGCCTTGCCCTGTGAGCACATGTAAGTTTCGCATTGTGAGATCATGACCTGAGCTGAAATCAAAAGTCAGATGCTGGGGTGCCTGGTGGCTCAGTTGGTTAGGATTAAACCTCAGACTTTGGCTCAGGTCATGATATCCTGGTCTGAGTTTATGCTCCACGTTGGACTCTGTGCTGACAGAGCAGAGCCTGGAGCCTGCTTAGGATTCTGTGTCTCCCTCTCTCTCCCTCCGCTACCTTGCTGGCTTTCTGTCTCTGTCTATGTCTCTCTCTCAAAAATAAACATTAAAAATTTTTTTAGAAGAGCTGGATGCTTAATTGACTGAACCACCCAGGCACCCCTGACTTTTTTTATCTTGTATCTTTCAGCCTTACTGGTCTTGCTTATTAGTTCTATTCTTTTTTTTTTTTTTTTTTGTAGATTCTTTGAATTTTATATGTAGGCAGTGTGCAGATAGGGATAGTTCCGTTTCTTTCTTTCTGATCTGTGTAAGTTTTATTTCCGTTTTTTTTGCCTTATTACACTTCCAGTACTATGATGAACTTCCAGTACTATGTTGAATAAGAGTAGTGAGAGTAGTTGTTCTTGTCTTGTTCTCCATCTGTGGGGGGAATGCATTCAGTATTGCCTATTAAATATACCATTAGCTGTAGTGTTTTTTGTAGATGTTCTTCATCAAGTTTATTCTTATTTTTATCATATATGGGTGTTGAAATTGTCAAAAGATTTTTCTGTGTCAAATGATATGATCATGTGACTTTTCTTTAACCTGTTGATATGGTAAATTGCATTGATTGATGTTCAAATATTGAACCAGCTTGGTATCTCTGGAATGAACCCCAGTTGATTTATGATTTTGTCAAGGTGGCCTGTGACACCGGTGGCAAAGAATTGCACAATGAGTGGAGCAACAAGCAGGACAGAGTTTATTCACTCTTCCAAAGGAGGAGAGGGACCAGACATCCAGAGAAATGTCAGCGCTGAGTTTCTCTTAAGCTGGGCCTTTTAAGGGATTTTGAAGGAAGAGGGTTGCAGCCTTGCCCATGGTGGGGCGTATGGGGAAGAGGTCTACTTTTAGCCAAGTAAAGCAGGAAGTGGCAGGGGCTCTGTCTAGGGCTGCACCAGGATGTAGGTTGGGCTCAGGCTAGAGGAGAATATATTTTGTACTTGGGATCTATTTTCGGAGAATGTAGGGCGCTGTGGCCTAGAAAAACAAAGAGGGTCAAGTTCAGACACCTGTGATTTCTGTCTGTAAATGTGACTGGTGGTGGTGGCGGGGGTAGGGGTGGCTTTGAATAGATACCTTTCAGGTATATAACTTTTTAAATATATTATTGAATTCAACTTGACTAATATTTTGTTAAGGACCTTTGCATCTGTATTCATGAAGGATATACATTTGTGGGGCTTTTGTGTGTGTGTGTGTGTGTGTGTGTGTGTGTGTGTGTGTACTGGCCATTTTTGTCTGATTTTGGTATTTGAGTAATGTTAGTTTCATAAGTCGAATTGGAAAATTTCCCTTTGTCTTCTATTTTCCAAGAGAAATTGTTTTGAATTGGTGCTAATTCTTTAAATATTTTGTAGAGTTCTCCATTGAAACCATATGGACCTGGATATATCTCTTTTGGAGATTTTCAAAATTGTAAACACAATTTCTTTAATAATTATAGGGCTGTTCAAATGACCTGCTTCATATTGGACAAGTGATCATTTAATTTTTTTGAGGAATTGGTCCATTTCTTCCTTGTGTCAAATTTATGTGTGTAAAGTTGTTCACAATATTTTCTTGTTACTCTTTTGATATCTATAGGGTCTATAGTGGTATCTTCTGTTTCATTCCTGATATTGATAATTTGAATGTTTTCTGTTTTTTTTCTTTTTCAGTTTTGCTAGAGGTTTGTCAAATTTATTGATCTTTTAAATGAACTAGCTCTTCATTGAATTTTCTATACTGTTTTTCTCTTCTATATCTTTCTATATCTGCGTTTCTCTTTATTGTGTCCTCACTACTGCTTGCTTTGAGTTTATATTGATCTTCTTTTATAGAATCTTGAAATTAGACCTAGGTTATTGATTTGTGACTTTTCCTTTTTAACATATGCATTTAGTGCTGATAGTTTCCCACTCAACATTGCTTTAGGTGTGTCTCATAAAATTGATATGCTGTATTTTCATTCAGTACAATGTCTTTTTTAAAAATTTTTTGAGACTTTCTACTTAACTCATGGATTATTGACAATTAATGTTTAGTTCCCAAGGACATGGAGATTTTCCTATTATCTTTATGTTAATGATTTCTGGCTTTACTCCATTGTTATCAGAGAATACACTTTCTATGACTTGGGTTTTTTTTTTTTTTTTTATTTACATTTGTTTTATTGCCCAGAATATGGTCTATTGTTAGTTGCTGTGGGACATGAAAAGAATGTGTAGTCTGCTACTGTTGGGTGGAGTGTTCTATGTTTTAATTAGATCCTGTTGTTTGATGTTGTTGAAATCTTCTGTATCCTTGCTGATTTTCTGTCTAGTTGTTCTATCAACTGTTGAGAGAAGACTGTTGAAATCTCTAACTGGCTGTGGATTTGTCTATTTCTTCTTTAAGTTTTACCAATTTTTGCTTCACTTGTTTTGCACCTTTCACTGTGTCTTCTTGGTAGTTGATCATTTTATTATTATATAATGTCCTTCTCTTTCTCTGGTAACTTTCTTTTCTCTGAAGTCTGTTTTATTTGGCATTCACGTAGCCATTCTTGCTTTCCTTTGATTAATGTTTGTATGATATATATTTTCCACCCTTATTCTTCAAACTTGCCTGTATTATTATGCGTAAAATTAGTATCTTGTAGACAACATACAGTTGAGCTGTGGTTTTTAATCCAGTCTGCTGATCTCTGTCTTGTAATTGCTATATTTAGACCACTTATGCCATTTACATACAAAATAATGATATGTTAAGGCTTGAGTCTGCCTCCCTCCCCCCACTTATGTGCCTTTTTCTTTATTTATTTTTGAGTGTATATTTGTAGAGTTTTTTTCAATTGGATACTATAGGTATTACATTATATATGCATGATTATTACTACATTCAACTGGGGTCATCATTTTATCTGTGCCTGTGACATACAGAAAACTCATTTATTTTCATATCCATTTTATGTCACTTTTTTTATATTTTTCTTTTTATATCCCTTGTCTTCTCCCATTTATAATATAATTGTTTTAGATATTTCCTCTACAAACATTTGGAACCACAGCAGGCAGTGTTACAATTTTTGCTTTAATAATCAAATATAAATTAGAAAACTCAGGAGGAGAAGGAAAACTTGGTACCTTTATCCTGTAAGATATGATCCATAAGGCTACAAAGTTATCTATGTAGCCTTAACTTTGTTACTCACTAGCAGTGTGATCTCAGACAACTCACATTTTCTCCACTTCCCCAATTGTAAAATGATGGCAGTTTATAGGGCGCCTGGGTGGTTCAGTTGGTTAAGTGTCTGACTTCAGCTCAGGTAATGATCTCACAGTTTGTGAGTTCAAGCCCCAAGTCAGGCTCTGTGCTGACAGCTTGCTCAGAGCCTGCAGGCTGCTCCGGGTTCCATCTCCCTTTCTGTCTGCCCCTCCCCCGCTCATACTCTTTCTCTCTCAAAAATAAATAAACATTAAAAATTTTTAAAAAAATGATGGCAGTTTGGCAGGTCTATTTTAGATGTCCATTTCAGTTCTAGGGCTTTGTGATTTTATGATTCAGATAAACCAATTAGTGATATAATTGTTTGTGGTAAAACACCAAGGGTCAAACTCCATCACTAAAAGAATGGTTACTCTTTTTTATTACAACCGTACCCAGTTATATTTACCATACTGCTTTACCCTTTCTGACACCTTTGCTTTATGATTCCTGGAAGTCCTCTATTACAGACATTCACAGCTCACATTCACAGTTGCCTCTTTGACCTTATTTTCTCTTGGAACTGCTCTATTTCCATGATATTAAACTCAGAATAGTCACTGCTACTCCCTTATTCCTAACATTCCTTATATTGCCCAGTTCCACTAACTTCAAATTTTTTTTCTTCATGTTGTTAAGTCCCATGATTCTAAACACAACAGAAAAGTCATCTAATTACTAATTGAATCCCCTATAAAGTCAAATAAACAATTCAAGAGAAGCCCTCAATGGTACCAGTCAATTCTTTTATTTATTCACAAATAAATATCAGATCTGTAAACATGGTCACATTTTTAATGATTAATGAAGAAAATTCTTCTTTCCATTCAGTTCTCACTCCATACCATAAAACTTCTTAACTTGTTAGACTGTCATTCAGTGCTTCCATTTCTTATATGTTACTCTAAAGTTTTTGTTTCTGATATCTGCTCACATACCTTCCCTGAAATTGAAACTTCAAAGGTCAAATACTCAGTGCCTTTGAATATAAAATTGGATGACACTTTCTCTTTTATCACAAGACCTTTCAGAGATTTTGCCATTTTCAACCACTAGGTGCTTCTCAGTTCCAGGATTTTAATTTTCTACCAGCCATTACATTTCTCCTTCCAGAGTTTTCTATTTTCCTTTTTTTTTTTTTTTTTTCCTTATTGGACTTAATATCTCTGGGGGGATGTCATTAAATAATTACCTGTATACTGATCACTGTCAGATTCTTAACTCCAACCAGGTTTTTAGAACTATATATTTCAACTATATATTTGACCTTCCCACACAAATGTCCTACAGGCCTTTCAAACACAAGATGCCCAAAATGAACTTCTTTTCCCAAGTTAGCTGTTTCTCCTGTAATTACTTTTTTTCTGTAAATTTACACCCACCCAGTTATTCTTTAATTTCCCCATTCTTCACTAAAAAGTATTTCCAAAAAAAACTTTTAAATATACCGTCTTAATATTTCACGTCCCATACTATGTCTGTTGCCATTCCAGAAAAGCGAATCAGGCAAACAAAAAAGGAAAATGAAGAAGCAAACAAATAAGCACAAATGTCCTTAGAGATACAAAGACAGTCATGATTAATTGGCATTACAGAAGTTAGGGGAGAAGATTGGGGTTCAAAGAAATCTACTATTAAATTGTCCAGTGCTGTGGACAGAAAAATAAGTTAAGGACAGTATATTTTATATTGGTTTTGAGGACTAGGCTATTAGTCACATTTAGAAATGAATGGCAGATTAAGAAGTAAAGACAATGAGTGTTGACTATTCTATTTAAGGCATTTGGCCAATGATCACAGGGATGAGGGAGCAGGAGAACATGGCATTAAGAGCACACCTGGTAGATTCAGTGCCCAAGAGTAAGAGAAACCATCTCCCAAGATAGACAAAAGGGAGGTAGACATTTATATCAATAATAACTAGTAAATAATAGTAACTATTAGCTTCCAGTTTTAGTACTTGCTTTATGCCAAGCCCAGTGCTACGTGCTTTACATATACTTTGTCATTTAATAAGTTTTACACAAATTCAATGTGTAGACTTTTTTATTAGATTAAAACTTTGCCTAAAGCTTCCTAAGTGGTAAAATGGAAAATCACACTACGTTGCTTTTGGCTTCTATTATATACAGCTTCATGTTAGAGGTAATGTTTTGTCCATAATAACGTAACAAAAAGTTTTAAAAATCCTGACTTGAAAATTATGATACACATAGGAAATTCCAAATGGAAAATCATTATTTACAAAGAACACTTTCTAAATGTGAAATTAGAGGTTAGGTTTCAGGAATAGAATATCTTGAATGTGATAGCACATCTCACACAATATACTTTTAGGATGCTGCAAAAAATCAGGTTTAACATTTTGTCAGGGCCAGGACTTGGGTGAGGAAAACAAGAGACCTGGTGCAAAATTTAAGGAAGCCCTCACTCTTAAGGTCATGCAAGTGCAGGGTCACCATCCTCACTGGAGGGTGAGTGCTTCCTTACATTTTCTGCCTTAGGCACTTTGCTTGTCTCAACCTAGTCTTGGTCCTACCATTTGTCAAATTTAATAATATGCTTTAAAAATCTTATGAAAAATAATGCAGCATAGAAATTAGAAACAACAGTTAAGGCAGAAGAATATTTTATGTTCATAGACTCTAAGACTATATTGCTTCATCATCAAGTTGTGTATAGTATAAATTATTTAAAATATTAATTATTCAAGGTGAGAATGGTTAAATAAATCAGAACATATATAGTATATTATATAGCCATTAAAGGTGTATTTAAGTGATTTTAATGACATTACAAAAGTAGGGGGCGCCTGGGTGGCGCAGTCGGTTAAGCGTCTGACTTCAGCCAGGTCACGATCTCACGGTCTGTGAGTTCGAGCCCCGTGTCAGGCTCTGGGCTGATGGCTCAGAGCCTGGAGCCTGTTTCCGATTCTGTGTCTCCCTCTCTCTCTGCTCCTCCCCCGTTCATGCTCTGTCTCTCTCTGTCCCAAAAATAAATAAAAAAACGTTGAAAAAAAAATTAAAAAAAAAAAAAAGTAGCATGTATATTAGGCAAAAAATATGGAAGTTCTAAAGAGAGTTTATTATCTGATCCAATTTATGTAATACACATCCATATAAAAATGTATAGGTATGGGGGTGCCTGGGTGACTCAGCCGGTTAAGCATCTGATTTCAGCTCAGGTCATGATCTCGTGGTTCATGAGTTCAAGCCCCGCGTCAGGCTCTGTGCTGACAGCTCAGAGCCTGGAGCCTGCTTCTGATTCTGTGTCTCCCTCTCTCTCTGCCCCTCCCCTGCTCATGCTCTGTCTCTCTCTGTCTCAAACATAAATAAAACATTTAAAAAAATTTAAAAAAAGATGTATAGGTATGTACACATTTAAGAAAAAACAGAAGGAAATATATCAAAATATAAGTACTTAATTTTAGTTTGTAATCTTAGTAGTTATTTAAATATTTCACTTTATATTTTTCTATATTTCAAAATTTTTCTTTAATAATTCTAGATTCAGAAGAAAAATAACTTTAAAATCATGTGTTTATTAAACATCTGCTTTGTTCCAAATGTAAAATATCTGGGAATTAAAAGATAGATTTAAAAAATTGTCCTTGCCTTCTTCAAATCCCACTCTTTATTCAAGGACACAAATCTCACACACACACACACACACACACACACACACACACACACACACACAATTACTTGTGGTGTAATATAGTAGATTCTGTGCTATAGTGCAGAAAAACTGTCAGTGTGATAGCAAAATATGTTTGGTCCTTAACAAAATAGTTAATTTTGTGAGAAAATAAAATGAATTGTATGGAATTGCTAAACCCAAAGGATATTTCACTCTTTTTTCTTCTAAGTCATTTTCCATGAGAAACAGTATTCACCTCTAGAAAGTGATCAGTTGATGCCTAAACTTTATGTGTGGTTCTCCATGCAACAATGAAATGATTGATGAAAAAGAGGTACTAATGGATTGAACATTTAGTTAGTAATCATTGTAAAGTTATTGCTGCCTATTGAAAGGATATAACCTTTATTCTCTTTCATTTCTGTGCCTGTTTTAAGAGAAGTCGCAAATAAATTGTGACGTGTTTTGCTGAGCATGAATTCATGTTTATATATGAACATTATATCTTTTAGGCTTTGTATATTATATGCTTTGATAATAAACTCAAATCTAAGTGTATTTTCCGTGGTAATACTGCAAAATGCAGTAACAGATGTTTTCAGTTACTATGAAGCCATTAATGTATCTTACTTTGATAGGATGATTAATCTGCTTTATTTGACCTTAATAGTTTGACATGTTTTGTACCTAAGTTTTTACTATCTTTCAGCAATACCTATTATTTTACCTTACTCCATATGCAATGATAAGTGGAAGATCTCTTTGGTGTGACAGCTCTTTTTACTACTTAGTTTCCATGTTTAATTATTCCTAATACTTTCAACAAATACCAGGATGCCATATTTAAAAGCCAAGTACTTTTCTTCTCTGTCTCTTTCCTTCTGTAGTTGCCCATAATTATCTAACTAGCTACTTAAAAATTACATTTCACAGGCAAAATAATTGAGACATTAAAAATATCAGTGACTGCCAAGGACTGAGGGTGGGAGGATGAAGGATGAAAAAGTGAAGCACAGGGCAGTTTTAGGCAGTGAAACTATTCTGTATAATACAATGATGGTGGTTATATAAATTTCCTAGAGCTGCCATATAAATTACTAAAAACAGGGTGGCTTAGAACAATGTAAATTTATTTTCTCAGTTCTGGAGGCTAGACCTCTAAGATCTAAGTGTTGTCAGGGTTAGATCCTTTGGAGAGCATAAATATGAGAAATTTATGCCATGCCTCTCTCCTAGCTTCTGGTGGTTTGCTAGCAATCTTTGCATTCTTTGGCTTGTAGATGCATCACTTTGGTCTCTTCCTCATCTTGATGTGGTGTCTCCTATGTGTGTCTCTGTATCCAAACTTCTTTCTATGGCACTAGTCATATTGGACTAGGGGCCACCCAATGACCTTATTTTATTTAGTATTTCTGTAAGATTGTATCTCAAATAAGGTTACATTGTGAGGTTCAGGGGGTGGGTAGGACTCAAACATATATTTTGGGGGGTGGGACACAATTAAATCCATAACAGTGGATATGTTATGCATTTGTCAGAACCCATGGAACTTTACAGCACCAAGACTGAACTTAAGTATGCAAATTAAAAATATATATATTTAGGAAATCAGGAGGTCCTAGGAGGCCCCTTCAGCCTCCCACTGAAGGGGGTGGGGCAGAAGGTACTGACCTAGGTAACTTTGGAAATGAATGGAGTTTGTAAGACTCCATTGTGCAAAGACTACATTGCACATGTAAGACTCCATGTGCAAAAAGAACTGCACATAAACAGTGTACTGATTGATAAAGTTTTTTTTTCCACAGAGGTACAGGTTAGCAATCTGATATTGCTGTACATGTGTACTAGAATTCAATAAGTAAGTGTGTAGTGGATAGTGGGAACCAGGTTTATCACTGTTGGAGTGGGAATTTACAAATAGAAAAGGGAAAGACACTAGGGTTATTTATGGGGTAATGGATTAGAGTTGGAGGCATCGGTAACTGAGTTAACCAATGGATACATATAGAAATACTCATAGATACGTGTATGTACAGGGGTTAGTATACAAAGGTATATTTATTTGCTCTATCAATTAGGAGTGCCTAAAAGAAATGACATCCCAGGAGCAATGAACACAACTAGACCCCAGATACTGGTTTCTAATACCATTTACCATTAAAAGGAATGAGGGCTCCTTGCAGAAATGACTGATTCTCAGACTAGGACTGTGGCAGGAAATAAACAAGTTGAGCCTCTAGTAGTAGAATTCTTATAGTGTTAGAAAGTTAGGAAGTGCTAAAAAAAAAAGTCACCTTAATGAGGGCAAATCAAGGGGTACAGGAACCAAGTGAAAGATCTGAGCAAATAAAGTATAGTACCAGATTGTGACTGGATTGTGACTGGATTGTACGGGGGCGCTTGGGTGGCTCAGTCGGTTGGGTGTCTGACTTTAGTTCAGGTCATGATCTTGCAGTTACTGAGTTCAAGCCCCATGTCAGGCTCTGTGCTGACAGCTCAAAGCCTGGAGCCTGCTTCTGATTGTGTGTCTCCCTCTCTCTCTGCTCCTCACCCACTTTTATTCTGTCTCTTTCTCTCTCAAAAATAATTAAAAACATTTTTTAAAAAGTACAAAATAAATATCCATGATTCTATACTGATATAAACAAACATTGATTAAATTAATAAATGGGCAGGGGCAAATCTCCTGTGAAGAATAATTTCAAACAAATTTTGTAGAAACTTTGCCCTAAAGGAGTGGGAACATAACTCCCCACTCCTTAAGCATAAGCTACACGAAGCTTATGGTATAGAAAAGGGGAAATAAGGTTACAGTGGAGAAAACTGGCAGTACTTCAGCTAGGTGATCAAAAGCAATATCAACAACCATAAACAAAAACAAACTAAGAGAAATAAATAACTAACAAGAACTAAAATTAAAAAGCAACCATCATAAATCATGTTGATTGTATGTACCTTCGATATGGTGAGATGAACATAGCACTTTATCTCTGTGATCTTCTTCCCAAAAATCCATTAAAAAATTACATTTCAGTTTGCAAATGTAAGCAGATTCTACTCCATCTCTAATTAGTCAACGTATTAATAACAATTTTTGAAATATAAATAAGACTTAGAATATATTATAGACTAAATGTTTGTGCCTCCTCTCCAAATTCATATGTTGAAACCCTCATTCCTAATGTGATGTTATTTAGAGATGGAGGCTTTGGGATGTAATTAGTTTTAGATGAGGTCATAAGGGTAAGTTTTCACAATGGGATTGGTGTCTTTATAAGCAGAGGAAGAAACATATGAGCTCTTTATCTCTTCACTGTGTGAGAACACAGTGAGAAGGCAGCCAGACATCTGCAAGCCAAGAAGAGGGCTCTCACTAGGAAGTGAATCTGTCTGGCACCTTGATCTTGGACTTGCCAGCCTCCAGAACACTGAGAAATAAATGTTACTTAAGCCATTCAGTCCATATTACTTTGTTATAGCAGCCCAAGCTAACAAAGACAATGATTACAGTGCTTCAGGTACTGTTCTAAGCATTTGACATGTATTTTGTATTCCAATAAAATGATTCACTTATTATTTACAGAATTCTTGTGAGGTTGACTTTATTATGATTCTGTTATGATGCCCTGCCCATTATAGAAGTTGTAGATCTGTCTTTTGAACCCAGGCAGTCTGATCTCAGAGTTTGTGTGCTTAACAACTGTGCAGTGCTGTTTCTTGACTACTTGAGGTCTATAACACGTCAGAAAAAAATGATATTTATAAGTTTATGTATGTGTGTGATATTATATATATGTGTATATATATATATATATAAAACTATATATAACTATATATGTGTATATATATATATGTATATGTATATATATAGTTGGAGGAAAGTGAGAGTACTCTGAATCTGCTATATATTTAGGACAAAGGATAGAGTGCCCAAACAATCATCTTGATGAAACTTTTGCTGATTGGTGGAAAATGGAATTACCAGTTCTTACCAGTAAGAACAAAAATGTTTCAGTGGTCTTCCAAACTCTATAAATCCAGTCTTTGCTCTCTAAATCCAGTGATGGCCATCAAAGTGTTCTTTTCAGTGAATTTCTGCTATTTCCTTAGTAGGGAAAAGCTAATTATATTATACTTCTTTGGAAGATGGAGTTCAGTTCATTCATATATAATGGATCTTTGTTAGTCACAGATTCTGTATTTGTGAATTTACTCATTCACTAAAATCTGTAACCCCAAAATTCATGAGGCATCTTCTGGGGTAATTGCTGGACATGTGCAGTGGGGCTAAAAATGTACATATTCCCAATTGAATTCAAACACTGCAACACTGCCTAGATTCACTTCTCATTCAGCGATGACCAGAGGATGGAGATAGTAGGTGGCAGTGTATGTAATACAAGAAGCTCCAGCACTGGCGACAGTTGGATGGAATTTAGATCCCAACTCTGGCACCTGTTAATGGGGCAGCCTCAGACAAGTCACCTAACACATCTGAACCTCTTTTTCTCTTTTTTAAAATGAAGAAATTAGTCTATCAGAATTAGTTGCTTTTAGAATTTAAGATTATAATGTATATGAGAGATGTTTGTGCATAGTGTGCATGTATATATAATACATATACGTATATATGTATTTTCTCTAGGAGCAAAGTTCAATATTTACTAATTTATTATTCCCTACTTATTTATTATGGGAAGGAGTTGAGTACTCACAAGTTAAGTGGGAAAAGCTAATATTTTTAGTAGATTTTTTTTAACCCAAAGTCAAAGGAGATAGAACCCAGCCCTGTCTAGGACTTCTGAACCATAAGGACTGTTTTTCTTCTGATTCCTCTCACTGCTTCCCTACTAGGAAGTAAGATGTGGGGTGGAACAGGCATATCAATAATTCCAGTTTAATCACTCAACCTTTTTTTTACTATTCTCAATCCAGTTGTCAAAGAAAACCTTTGGAATGTGGCCCTCTTCTCTGTTATGGCTTCCAAAATTATCCACAGCCCATAGTTAGTGAAAGTGTGCCTTACACTTTTACTGGCCTCTGGCACTAACTAAAAGAACTTATTTTTATATGGCTAGCTGCCTATGATTTTTATATTAACCATCCCTCTTTCTTACTTAATACACTTGCACTTCTGTTGGGATATCAAATAACACAAACATCTAAGTTAATTTCCCTACTATTTTTCATCTTAGTAGATACTAATGAAATGTGAAGAGAGACACTACAGTCCTATTAGTGAGCTTAAATGGCTTTTAATTAGTTTAACTGCTAAATTTCTTTAACAAAATTGACACTTTATGACTACTCAACTCTTTAAAATATGTCAGTTTCTACTTTCTGAAACTGAAACAAGAGCATTAAATTCAGGTAACATAATTTTAAGTAAGGTGCTTATCCAGTTGCATTCCAGCACAGACTTAAGATATGATGCAGGTTTAATGGAATTTTAATCTATCGTGAGTACAGATAAAAAGAAATTTACAATTTGAGACAGAAAGTATAATACAGGTCAGCTCTATTCTTTCTCTTACTCACCCTAATTTCTAACATGGAAGCGTAGATTTATCAAAATAATTCACTAAAACAAACAAACAAAACAAAAAACTACTGAAATAAACTCCTGTTTCATTTCAGCATGTTTTCTTTGAAACTATTAGTTATGTCATTCCCTTAGGCCAAATTTTAAACACCTTCCCATATCACTTTAGTCTAATCTCAATAGTGTGATCTCTCTTGTACCATCTGAGGAAAGCTCTTCCCATCCCAACACTTTCCAAACCTTAATCTATATCTAAATCAGTGAAATCTTACCCATCTGAAACAAACCATGTTAGTATCTCCCATTAGTTTCATAAAATTTGCCACTATTTCCTCAGCCTTTGCCTCCCCTTCTTGCCCAGCACCATTTCTTAAGTCTTGTACAGTTAGTCAGATTCTTCCCAGATAGAGGTTCCTAAAATTGAGAATAGGCACTGGAGAGTGTGATGCTAAGTGAAATAAGCCATACAGAGAAAGACAGATACCATATGTTTTCACTCTTAAGTGGATCCTGAGAAACTTAACAGAAACCCATGGGGGAGGGGAAGAAAAAAAAAAAAAAAGAGGTTAGAGAGGGAGAGAGCCAAAGCATAAGAGACTCTTAAAAACTGAGAACAAACTGAGGGTTGATGAGGGGTGGGAGGGAGGGGAGGGTGGGTGATGGGTATTGAGGAGGGCACCTTTTGGGATGAGCACTGGGTGTTGTATGGAAACCAATTTGACAATAAGTTTCATATATTGAAAAAAAATAAAATTGAGAATAGGCAACTATTGGAATAAGGACCACTTATTGCAATATCACTATGAGAAGAAGGAAAAGGTAAAGGCCTTCAGGTTTCGATTACAGAACTCTTGTTCTCCATTGAGGGCCAAGGATGACTTGAGTAAACCGACAAAACACTGAAGACATTAAACTACTCCTGTGAGCATTAATTTCTCACAAGGTGTCTCTAGATTCCTGAAAGTTATACTCATGAAAGCTACTCACACCAAGTATTTATAGATGATCACGGGATTGCTCCTTTATTTTTAAAACTTTTTAAATTAAATTTTTAAAGTTTGTTTATTTATTTATTTATTTATTTATTTATTTATTTATTTATTTATTTATTTTGAGAGATACAGAGAGCGAGAGAGCATGTGAGCAGAGGAAGGGCAGAGAGAGAGGAAGAAAGAGAATCCCAAGCAGGTTCTGCACTCTCAGCGTAGAGTCCTATGTGGGACTTGATCCCATTAACCATGAGTTCATGACCTGAGCCAAAATCAAGAGTTAAGTTGGACCCAACTCTATGTGTATGTCCTTGTGCTCCATGTGTGTATCTTTTTATAGAACTTCTAATTAGGGCTCATTAAACACTAATGTTTCCTCAAAACTTCTTTATAGCTTTTTTTTAAATGTTTATTTTGAGAGGGGGAGGGACACAGAGAGAGGACAATAGAAGATCCAAAGTGGACTCTGCACTGACATCAGAAAGCCCAATGTGGGGCTTGAACTCAGGAATGGTGAGCTGAGCTGAAGTCGGATGCTGTAACCTACTGAGCCACACAGGCACCCCTCTTTATAGCTTTTCTTATGTCCTCATCCTCAATGTATACTTAAAGGAAACAGAATTTATGATAAAGTTCACATGTGTCCCACTTTCCATGTGCCCCTGAAAAACAAACTGATTTTATAATCATATACTCTCATATTCTTTGTGCTAGTAAAAGTGACATACATTTTACAGCCAATGGAGGTAAATTATCCCACCAAAATGTAAATTTCCCAGGATAATTATTCAAGTTATATAATCTTTTACTTTATCTGTAAGCATACACTGAAAGTTACAAGCATACACTGACAAAAAGTATGAAAGAGACAAACTGAGATAGACAAACTTCTTTCTTTTAGGAAAAGTTTTGGCCTATTAAGACTGACATATACTATCCTGAATAGCCTAATAATCTTTTTAAATCTCCTTTCCTGTACTTTCATATCATTCCTGAGGTCTGGCTCAAACAGGAATAATTAAGGTATTGTTTAATGGAATGATGCAAAATGTGCATATTCCCTGTCAACCCCTAGCCTTTTTGTTTTTTTAGTCCTTTTGGTTGCCATAAGAAAATACTATACCTTATAAACAAAAGAAAATTATTTCTTACAGTTCTAAAAGCTGGAAGTCCAAGATCAGGGCACCAGCAGATTTGGTGTTAGGTAAAATCCCACTTCCTGGTTTATCGACCACAGTCTTCTCACTGTCCTCTCATGGTGGAAGGGACAAGAAAGTTCACTGATGTCTGTTTTTTTTTTTTTTTTTTTTTTTAATTTTTTAATGTTTATTTTTGAGAGAGAGAGAGACAGAGACAGAGACAGTATGAGCGGGGTTGGGGCAGAAAGAGAGGAAGACACAGAATCTGAAGCAGGCTTCAGGCTCTGAACTGTCAGCACAGAGCCGGATGCAGGGCTCAAACTCATGAACTGTGAGATCATGAGCTGAGATGAAGTTGGACGCTTAAATGACGGAGCCATCTAGGTGCCCCAACTGCTGTCTGTTTTTGAGTGCACTGATTGCTTTCATGAATTCATGCTCCACCTTCATGGATTAACTTCCAAAGTCTCTACCTATTGATGCTATCACTTGGGCATTAGCATTTAACTTAGAGTTTTGGGGGGACACGAACATTCAGTGTGTAATGCATTCATAAAAATAAGGCCAGCCCACATAGTTGATGTATTTTCAGGGTTAAAATAGCAACCCCATCAATATGAACCTTTAAAACCTAACCTTCACAGTTTTAGTACACTCTTTTAGAGTACAAATACAGAGTGAATCACTTTTATAAATTTTTGGACTCTTCAGTTATGCTAGATAGCAGTGGTTATATTTTTCATTCAGATTTTTCTTAGAAATAAAAACATGTTGATTTGATTTCTTTTTTATACCCTGATGATTAATAAGCCATTGTTAGCAAGTTTCCTGAATAAATATTAAGCACTTATGTAAAAATGGAAGTTTCCCCTTTAAATGTATGGATAAAGTATTAGCGTGTTTATGATAAAATACATTTGACAAACAATTTCTCATTAACATTTCTTCTCCTTAGGAGAGCTATCATATAGTTGAAAAGAGTGACATCCATTACCTTATTGCTTTAAAATTGTATCTAAAATGTTCCCTTATGCATTTGTTTTGTGACCATCTCATATGTATTTCAATCTTAAAACAAGTAAAACACATGTTTTAAAACAATTCATTATTTCATCACACCTTTTCTAAACCATAACATAATATTTTATAAATGGCTAGTTTTTTAAGGCAGTAAAATACACTGCTTTAAGAAGCCACACCATTGAAGCTCCTCTCTGCTAAGGGTAAGCAATTAATATAAACTCCTTAAAAAACTTGATTTAAAAAATTTCTACTTGAAAGTTTGGGACATTTCATACCACAAGAGACTCTTAATGATAGAGAACAAACTATGGGTTGATGGAGGAAGGTGGGTAGGAGATGGGCTAGATGGATCATGGGTACTAAGGAGGGAAATTTTGATGAGCACTGGGTGCTGTATGTACGTGATGAATCACTGAATTCTACTCCCGAAACCAATACTGCATTGTATGTTAACTAAGTAAATTTTAAATTTAAAAAAGGAAAAAACATGCTTTATTGCTAAAAAATGCTAACCACCACCTGAGCTTTCAGCAAGTTGTAATCACTGAGTACAGACCAGTGATTCTATTATTATATAGTATTATAATAGAAAAGATATAATATTATAATTACATATAATTATAATATTTTAATTATAATATATCTTTATATCTTTAATTATTATTATAATATAAATATATATTATAACAAATTTAGTATGTGTTATATATTATTACAACAAACAGAATAATAATGAAAAAGTAAGAAATGTTCTAAGAATTACCAAAATGTGACGTGGAGACACAAAGTGAGCAAATGCTGTTGGAAAAATGGCACTGATAGACTTCCTTCATGCAAGGTGGCCACAAACTTTCAATTTGTAAAAACCAAACCAAAACAAAACAAAACACACTATCTGCAAAGTGCAGTAAAGCAAGGGATGCCTGTACTCAGTAATAAAAAGAATAAACTATTTTGATATGCAAGTACAAAAAAAATAAAAAATTTCTACTTGAAATTTTGGGACATTTCATATCATAAAAAATTAATAAAAATTATATGGAATTAATCTTTTGTATTGTATTCACTTAATTACATGTGCAATTAATATGTAAATAATTAATATGTAAATAATTAATGTAAAGGATTAATTATATAGGTAGATTTTGTCAGAACTACATTTGTCAGTTTTTTCCTGACAAATTTGTCAGTGTACATTTGTCACTGTAACGGAACACTGATGAACATACATCTTAAGATATCTCTTTTGCCTTCTCATTAACCTCAAACTCCATTTTGAATGGTAGGGGGAGGAATTCTGTGAAGCTGGATACTGACCAAGTACTTTTGAACATTGTATTAATTCGGGTTTTGGTTTGTTGGTTTTTTTTTTTTAAGGAAGGCAAGATCATTTCTTGTTGCTGTCTCACTGAAATGGGAAAAGGGCCTCTGTATTTTTTGATCTTTGTTTTTGTAGGTACATGCAGTATCTGTCTCTTCTCCAATGCCTAATTTTGCCATAAATTTTTCTATGAAGAGACAATTCGTTGCTACTTTGTTTGGGGTATATGGAATTGCCTTCCATCATTCATTTGAAATAAATTTTAGAGACAAACTACATTAAAAACGAACTAAATAAAATTTTGCAGAGGTTTCAGTGCAACCTGGAATATCAAACTAATAAATTGAAATTTTAAAATGTGATGATACAGTGTAGAAAAAGTTTTTAGAACGCATATGTCTACAGAAATCTTGGAAGGTATAACCTCAGATGATAAGATGTAACATGATGATCCACAAAAATAAAGTTTATTAGACAAAATAAATGCTTTTGACAGAAGGACAGATGTATTGATGCAAATATTTAGAAGAACTTAGGGCAAAATAGTTATTTGGAATTCAAAGTTAATAGTTTTAATTTGGTACTTGTATTCTCTTGTGCATACTCAAACACCCATCAGTCAAACACAGTTCATTATTACCGTTAACTACTGCTCAGAATTTGGATACAGCCTTGTGGCTTTAGGGAAGCAGAAGCCAGCCCTAGTTTCAGTTGTGGTGAGAGTGAACTGTTCCCAAGAATTTCCTTTCCGAAGGCCTTTGCATATAGGTTTAAGGATTATGCTTTGACCTCATGACATCTTGATCAAAACACTGTAATAACTGGCAACATTTAGACATGTTGATACTGGTTTGGCATTTCTTTAATCAGTAAATTTATCTCTAGATCTTTTTACTTTTGCTGAATTAAAATTAATTTTATTCCGATTCTTGGTAAATGAGATCCCTCCTGGTGCATTATTTACACCAGTTTCAGGAAGTAGGAAATTTTTATCACACTCCAAGGTCACTTTATGTGGTCAACTGAAGTTCCTTACATCATTTTTACATTTGCTATCATTGGTTTATTCTTATTAGTCAGTTGATTGTTTAGCCTTTTGTTTTCTTCCAAATATATTTATTTTACACATATATGCACACATGCACCTGCTAGATCTCCTGGCACACTCTCTTTTTTTAAATGTCTATTTGTTTTTGAGAGAAAAAGAGTGAGTGAGGGTCAGAGAGAGAAGGAGACAGAATCTCAAGCAGGCTCCACAATATCAGGGCAGAGCCTGATGTGGGGCTTGAACCCATGAACTGCGAGATCATGATCCAAGCTGAAACCAAGAGTCACACATTCAACTGACTGAGCCACCCAGGCACCCCTGGCACACTCTTTTATATTAGTTCCTTCATTTCAGTCCCATTTTAATTGGCTCATCTGTATAATTTTAATCAAAAACTCAAAACCAATGTTTGGCTTAGTTATGTAATAGCCTCTTACAGTGCTGACTTTAAATTTTTTCTATGCATATACTGGTAACGGTTGCTATTCCAACATGATTTAAACTGCTCAAGATGGCTTCCTGTTACCAAATCACTATTTTGTGCTTTAGTAGTAAAATATTGATTTGATAGCCTTGCTCTTATAATTTATTACTTCAATAGCTATTGTTTGTGACCACCCACCTGACTAGAATATATGTGTAAGAGTGTATGTACTAAACCACTCTTTTATTTCTATCACAATGTTCCTTCTGTTTCCTCTGATGCAGTTTTTGCTTTTAAAGTCTTAAATTTCTCCATTATATAAACACTCCATAAATATTGCCCAGAATCTTTCAAAGGAAGTGAGCGCATCATTCAGTTGCTGTTGTACAGTTGCACACAATAATAAGTCCAAAACCACAAATCACTTATTTGATGTGAGCTTTTGCATGAAGATTTCATTTTAATATGAAATAATATCTCTGTTTAAAGAGGAATGTTACTTTTCATGTCACTAAATCACTTTACTAATTGTCTTCTAATAAGTTTTATTAATTCCATTTGCCAAAATAAATTTTTAAAACGTTAAATAAATTACCATGTTCTACCAACTTGATCTCTGTACTTTATCTTTCTTCCTTCTGGTATAACTAAGCCTGTCTACCAAAAGAATGTGTCCTGTGCAAACAGTGACAGGATAGGCTCTTGATTTTTTTCAATCAGAAAATCTTCCTGGGGTGCCTGGGTGGCTCAGTGGGTTGTGTCCAACTCTTGATTTCTGTTCAGGTCATGATCTCAAGGTGGTGAAATAGCCCAGCATGGGGCTCCGTGATGGGTGGCATGGAGCCTGCTTAAGATTCTCTCTCTGCTCCTCCCCACTCACTCTTACTCTCTCTCTCTCTCAAAAAAAAAAAAAAAAAAAAAAAAGAAAGAAAGAAAGAAAGAAAATCTTCCTTATACCTATATGATAGGAATTCAAAGTCATTTATCTCCAAATTTCTCTTCCTTTACCACTGCCTTACCTCCTCCTATGAACGCTTATTACAATGATTTGATGATAGCAGTTTATTATATTTAGGGTGTTGTTATTATAGTTACAAAGCATTATTTTCTGCCAAAGAATTGTGCTAAACAGCAGTATATACATAAATTCCCATCTAATTTTCACAAATTGATACCATTATTACTATTCCTATTTTTCAGTAAGGGAAATTAGTGCTTAAAAAAAAGGTAAAATTATTTGCCCAAGATCACATAACTATTAGGGGGAGTGCTGGGATTCAATAATAGGCATTCTAACTCCAGAGCCCATCTCCTAACCAACAGACTATAACTCCACATTCTCCTGCCTCCCTTGGCCAGTTTCTAACAGGCATTACTTGCTGTGATGCTGTCTTTGTGTCCAGTCCTTAGTATCTCTGATGCACATTGTGCTTTAAGTGCAGCTGACCCAGGAGCAGCCCCAATGTACTACTTCTGGTGCTTAAGACTGTAAATAGTGCTTGTGGCAGGCAATTTTTTCAGACTGCTTTCCAGTTTTGCTCAATCTCTTCTCATTTCTGTTGCTTTGTCTATTGAATTCCTACCTCTGTCTGCCTCTGACATCAGTTTCTGTTCTATATACTTGAAATCTCTTTTTTAAACTTTTAATAGAATTTACTAGGATCTAAATTCCTACCTATGTTAGATTGTGCTCATGCCTTTGATTTCAGATACACTGTGTAGCCTTGAGTGGATTGCATTCTTCAAAATCCTGTCTTCTGACTTATTATCCATTCTTTCCACCAGGGAGAGATATTTAGATTTTGAGACTGACTCATATTAAATAAAATAACAAGAGATTGGTGTATAAACCAGAATGCCATTATTTAAAGTGAAAATTGTGTTATGGAGATCAGGATAGTTAATCTGTTTCCAGTGGCTTTTCTTTCTAAAAAAATAACAAGGAAAGAAAAAAAATTGAAAAGAGAATATTATTTTGGGAGTATAGAATCAAGGCAGGGGTAGAGTTGAATAATCTTAATTTATTCTGTTTCACGGCAGGACATTTAACCTTGATATTTTCTCATGGGACACCTATCTCCCTGAGAATGTTGGAGAAGTTGTGACAAGTTCTTGCTCACTGACTTCCTTTAGTTAGTTCTTGGTTTAATAGTTTTTCCTCCAACTTGATTATGTTTTAGTTTTTATTTATTCATTGATTAATTCATTAAAAATATTTGTTGAACACAGACCATGTGCTAAGCACTGACTAAGTCATGAAAACACATTAACAAAGCGGATATGATTTCTGTCCTCAGTGAACTTACAATTTAGTGATGGAGTCAATTATTAAAGAGGTAAACATACAGATACCTAATTACAACTGTCTTCATTACTTTGAAGAAAAAACTGAGTTGGTGTTATGAGACTGCAAAACAGAAGAGCTGGTTTTCTGTGGGAAATTCGAGAAGGTTTCCCTGTGGGAGTGATTTTTTTAAGTGAGGGCTTAAAGGGTTGATAGGATGGACCCAAAAAAGTAGAAGAGACTTTTAGTCAGTGGGGACATAAAAGAGGGTCCTAAGTGGAAAATAGTTTGGATATTTTTAAGTAATTAATAGAAAATGGATGTGTCTAGGGGCACCTGGGTTTCTCAGTTAAGCGTCCGACTTCAGCTCAGGTCATGATCTCACAGTCATAAGTTCGAGCCCTGCGTCAGGCTCTGTGCTGATGGCTCAGAGCCTGGAGCCTGTTTCCGATTCTGTGTCTCCCTCTCTCTCTGCCCCTCCCCTGATCATGCTCTGTCTCTCTCTGTTTCAAAAATAAATAAAAACATTAAAAAAAAAAAAGAAAATGGATGTATCTGGAGCTTAGTGCATGAGTAAAAGAGTTGGTATTAATAATGTGAGGATGCAGAGGTGAAGATTTGGGAGGTAGAGATCATGCAGGGTATATCTGAATTTTGGACTTTTTAAGAAAGACCATAGGGAACTATTGAAGGGTTTTTAAGCAGGGAAGAAACTGATTAGAATTGCTTTTAAAATTATTTTTCTGCTGTCGTAAAGGTGTTTAATTCATGTAGGATCAAGAATGAATATGGTTGGAATAATCAGCTATTGTAATTCAGGAATAAAATATGATGTTTTTTGGAGATGGAGAGAAATAATTCCAGAAATATTTGGGATATAAAATCAATAGACTCTCTTGTTCCTATCATGGATTCCTGAGACCAACCTAAATCATTCTGACCAATGTGATTATATAAGAAACTCCTTAACAGAAATAACTGTATGGGTTATTCTGCAGATGGCTAATATTTTCCATTATGAATTGATAGTATTATGCTTATGATTTTTACTTTCAGGGCCTCTTTCTAAGTTCTTAAGAGCAGAATACTGCTGACTCTTATTGATGGATTGCAGAGATCAATATTTTTTTTAATTGAAATTAGTAGAGTATTGCAGAGTGGTAAGAGCTGTGAGAACAACCTGGAAGATTCTGGAAAAACCTGATCCCCAACTGCACAACCACTATAATCTCAGCCATTCTCTCATAGCAGTGTAAGTAGGTCTTTCCTACTGTTCATAAAAGGCTACATGGAAACAGTGATTATTAATCAGTTCAGAGATAAAGATGGCAGTACACCCAAATTCAAGGAGCTGGAGTTTATTTTCATAAAATATGCTTAAATAAATATTTTAAACCATGATGATATGAATTTTTTTTTCTCCAGAAGGAGTGCTTAATGATTTCAGATGCAGTTGTTTGGACAGGTCAGCATTTCTCCAAATCGAGAATGCTTTTTTAAAAATTGCAATAGTTTGAATAATTATAACTGTGTGATTAAGTGATTCAACAGCCCAGGACTTTTAAGTGTAGAATTGTGGTTAATCTTTTCCTTCAGATAATTTGCAGACTTTGCTATTCTACAAACTTAAGAGTTGATTTAAACTCATACAGACTGAAACTGAAATGAGCTATGAACAGGGAGCTACAGCTATGCTCTTCAGCATTCCAAGAAGTTCTTGCTGGGGCTGACCTGGGTGTTGAGGACATCAGAGTAGATACCACTTGACTGTCTGTCAAATGGTAATTTAATTTCTTCTTAATTGCTATTGTGTATCCTGTCTATACCAATAGTATTAACACCTTAAACTAACCTCGCATGTTTAAGTCATATCTCCCAAAACTAGTTTGTCATTTCCTTGAGATCATATAGTTTTGTATTTACAATAGCTTGCCTTCAAGCAGGGATGTTCAATAACTCTATGCAAAATACAGTACCAAAAATTCTTGTTAATACCCCACCCGCTTTTTGACAAGTAACTTTGCATCATTCCTAGCACATACCTAAATAAGTCACATTTTATTTTATTTTATTATTTTTTAAAAAAAATTTTTAACGTTTATTCATTTTTGAGACAGAGAGAGACAGAGCATGAATGGGGGAAGGTCAGAGAGAGAGGGAGACACAGAATCTGAAACAAGCTCCAGGCTCTGAGCTGTCAGCACAGAGCCCGACGCGGGGCTCGAACTCACGGACCGCGAGATCATGACCTGAGCTGAAGACGGACGCCCAACCGACTGAGCCACCCACGTGCCCCTAAAAGTCACATTTTAAACATCATTTAAGAGGCATCATGTTATATCGTTTGCCTCATAAAATCCCTGCCCCTTTGTTGCCTTATAGCAGGCTTAAAATTTAAAGTAATAGAATTAAATTCTTCACTCAAAACAAAAAAAGATAAAAATGGGAGGAAATTACTAGTACAAAAAAAAGGACTACTATAACTGGGGAAAACCTAAGCAGTAGTGTTAACAGACAGCAATGTTAAAGTCATTTAAAAGTAAGCCTTGAAAAATTACATCTTTTACTTTAGGGAAGAAACCTATAGAAGCTTATGCAGAGAACTTACAAAGATATTTTTAAATGGCACATACATTATTGAAGGCTCTTCTCCTATTTCTATTCTAACAATATGTAAATTATGAAAATAGTAGATTCTCCATGCAGCACTGTGGTGGCTATGTCTGCATAGGAAAAGCCAAGCAGAGAGTTGAGACCATTACTTCAAATCACACCAGAAAGATTAATAACCCTGTGGATAAGGAGGAAATAGGAATGTTTTTAAACATCTACGTTCTTATCCATCACATACCTATGTGAAATCAATCTTTATTGACATTTCATCTATTCCCAAGGGCTGCAGTTAAAGGACAAAATCTGCTAATGGGAATCCTGACCTGGATTCTACCATGCTGGTTCTGAGTGAAAACATTAATTTTCTTAATAACATTCTTGTTTGTGAATGCTTTAAATATTATTTATTATTTTCCACTGCTTAGAATGCACATGCATTCAGAGAATAAAATGAAAGCATATATAATAAATAAAAGATATATGTGAGGGCCCAGAGAATAGAGTAAATAAATATAAGACAATAAACAAGTAAGGTCAGTTTCAGTTTTTTCCGTGCCATTTGCACTGAAGAATCTGAGTCTCAGGACCTATGGCAACACAATAAAATAACTATAGGTAATGTGTATAAAGCCCAACAATGCAAGCGCCAGGTAAATATATAGAGAAGTATGAAAGACTGCTCATAGTTAAGAAGGAACTTGCTCATTTTTTGGACTTCCTTCTATCAACTTACATACACCCACTTCCCATCAAATGAAAGGTAGAATAGCTCTAAATGTTTAATATTTTAGTATGCACACAGATCATTTCCTGTTGTCACATCCATCATCACATTCTAGCTGCCCTTTTGTCCCTCATTGATGTTCAAGGCATATGAAGAATGAACCCACCACGAGATTAAATATAAACTATAAAATTCCAGTCAGAGTGGCTTATCATTGACAGAGGCTAGACACATGTTGATTCTTATAAGATCAGGTAATTAGCAAAGTCTGAGCCATTTGGCTACGTACAGCACAAAGTATCCCATAGCACCATGAACAAATACTGCCCTTTCTCACCCTGCAGATGCCTTACTTTGTTTGGCTCAACCAGAATTAACTTCTGTAATTTTGCTTTAGATGAAACTTATGGTAGATCTAAAATATTTTACCACCCTGCATAGGAAATTAAGGGCAATTTCTCATTTTTAGTGTGTTAGTCTTATCAATCTCTCTGACTTGAAAGGAGTGATTTAAGATGGACAGAGGTAAGACACATCATAAGTGAACCTTTAGAACATCCTTGGACCTTTTCCAGCATAGCAATCTACTAAATATTTCTATCAAAAACAAAAGTGAGTCCTTTTGCTAAATTCACCAGTCTCACCCTTAAGATATCCATTCTTAGTACTTTGAAGAGAACTATGATTAGGAATGGACTGAACACAGGAAATCATGTTGTTTATAGGATTTTTGAAATTAGAATTCATTATTACACTGTTGTAGTTTTTCCACTGATAAGTATCTTGATATTACAAAATTATATAATATCCCCTCGATTGCAATATATTTCAAACTCCTAGTATACATTTAAGTCCTTCTCACTATAGCCCCAATTTTGCCTATTAATATTTTTAACAATTCCCTCCAACTCATCAAACCTTTTACATTTTAACATTCTGTCCACTTTTATACCCCTGTGCCTTTGCCCAAATTGTGTAGTACCCTATCAACTTGGCATCGTACAGTGGAGCCCTTTGCACTATAGAATATGTATTTAAGACCTAAATTGGGATAGAGAAGGATGGTAATGTTATCCACGCATCCTCTGTGGCCCCAGTCAAGGCTTGGCATTTATAACTTATACTCTTATTTGATAGGTCCCTGAAAAAACTCCACAGACAGAGTGTGGATCCAAACAGGAATGCCTCTCTCAACTGGCATCTTCATTAAAAGTTTCTTTGCAACCCGAAACAATATTGAAATTCCTTTCTGATAATAATGATTGTAGTGATGGTAGTAACCATGATGATGGTGATGATGATGAACATCACATAGTGGCCATCATTTATTGAATACTTCCTATGTGGCAACCATTGATCTAAATGTTCTACATACATTATTGCTAATACTTGCATCTTAACAAGTCTAAAATGAAACTCATGATTTTCCTTCCAAACATGCTCCCATTCCACCTTCTAGTCATCCTGTCTCAGTAAAAATCACCAACATCCACTCAGTTCTTGAAGCTAAAAACCACAAATCATTCTTGATTCTTTCCTTTTCTTCATGACTCATGTCCATTCTGTAGTTCCTAGCTCTAGCATGTTTCACATCTATTCCCCTCTATCTTCACTGCTACCAGCTAGTCCTGCTCATTAGTATCTTTAGGATGGAGCTTGGAAAAATAAAATAAAATAATAAAAGTGTCACTGTTAATTCAATGTGATATCCTGGGTTGGATCCTGGGGCAGAAAAGGGAGATTAGTGAAGAAAAAAAAAAAAAAAGCTGCTGAAATTAGATAAAGTCTGTAGTTTAGCTAATGGTATTGTGCCTATGTCAGTTTCCTAATTTTAACATACACCTTCATGTGTGAGATATTTAACATTAAGGGAGACTGACTGAAGGATGTACAGGGAACTCTTTTTTACTATTTATCTACATCACTCTTCTGTACAATCTAAAAGTGTTGGAAACAAAACAAAAAAAGTTTTCTTAGCTTCCATCGTAGTTCCCTTCAATCCATTCTTTACAGCTGCTGGAGTGATCTTTTAATAATATAAATCTGACCATTAAAAGAGTTTAAACATCTCAGAAAGATTAAAACAACCTGTCCAAGATTATGTAGGTATTAATAGCTGAACAGGGATTCTCACCGACATTTGACAAGATTCAACGTCTCTTAAACATTATACTACTGAGTTCTCTATGTGATGAATTCAGCACTTAACAAAAAGAAATCATCGTCTTCCAGCTTTGCACATATCCCATTCATGGTTTAAATTTGGTCTGATTCAAAATCCTAAGACATCCCTGTGAATACCAACTAAACTGATAGGCCAGAAGAGTGAAAAAGAGTCCTTTATGCTTTTCAACTATACTACATTTTAAAAGATTTGAGATAATGCAGGGTCTAAGGTGTTCTTAAGGAATGAGAAAAGGTCTTCCTTTGAAGTTTTTGCAGTAGTCACAGTTGCGTTCACCATGATGGCTTACAGGGATGGGTATTCAAAAGGATACACCAGCAGAGTGGGCACAAGCAGAGGGTCCAAATTCTGAATATAGAACTTCTTTCTTCCCTTTTTTATAATACAACAGCTGGATCATGAAGACATCCTTCTAAAGGTTAGCCTCTTCCCATATTCTAGAATATAGTGGAAACTGAAACTATTTAAAACCTTCAACTATTTTCAAGCTGTATTATTACAGCCTATTCATTTTAGGATTAGGACAAAAAGAAGGTCCAATATCTCAAATACTGTTTTCACAGGGAGAAATACATTTAACAGTGAAACCTATTATCTTTAGTTATCTATGGGATCCTCTTTAGACCTAGCTTTCTATTAAACCGTATTAGCTTTAGTGGACAAACTTGGACAAAAGGATAAGATTATAAGCTACAGTAAGTAGTCTTTTCTTACCCAGTCATTTCTTCACCTGATAATAGCAGAAGGCAGGGGAATCCTAAATCCCTATAGTACTCATTTGATAAAGATTAATAGTTGTTGGGTTTAGTTTTTTATATTTTTCACTTGTTTTTGAGACTTAAGTCTCTTAAAATGAGAACATAATCCATAATGAAGTAATATTGACTCAGAATAGAATCTGTATACCACAATAATAGGAGATCCTAAACTATTTAAACAAATCTGATCTCGCAATTTCGGAACTATAAACAATCAAAAAAATTACATTTTAATAGGCAGTGAAAAATGCTGTTTTATGTTTATTAGATATCTGCACTTTATAAAACCTCAATAAAACTTACAGTTTGTGAGCATTTTTAAGGCATGGAGAAGCTTTTCCTTAGAGTTATTAATTATTATGAAATGTCTCAGTACAAGATCATGTTTCTGCACAGCTGGTTATTCAGAAAAAAATTAAGTTGAAATGTTTACTAACTTTTACAATGGGTCAAGATATGAAAATCATTTCATATCTCATGTTAATGGGTTTTGTAAGTCATATATTAACTTCTTAAATATTGTTATAGCTTTTTTAGTAAGGAAAATAATGCAAGTATGTGGGATATTAGTACACATATGTACATAATATGAATATTTTACTTTAAAATCAGAATATATTTAATAGGCCTAAAATTAATATTTTTATATCTTAATTTTATATAAGTCTACTTTATGTTAAAAGAATTTATTATGTCTACATCCCTAACTCTATTGACTAGCAGGAAATTCTTATGTTACATCTTCTGAGACAAACTGAACTACATGCCATTTATTTGCTTTGACAGTGGTTTGAAGTTCTGCAATCCTTCTGCACAACAACTTCTAAAATACTTGAATTATACCTTCAATGCATTAAAAGATGTAAATGTACAGTTTGGGATCATTTTATCTCTAATGATTAGAGTCCAAACACAAGCATATTTCAAAGACAACGTAAAATGTCAATGAGAATATACAATCTTAACACGAAGTTAGACATCCAAGAGAGCTAAGATGTAGCACCACAATGGCAAGGTTCCAGACACCTAAAAAGGACTGATTTTTCATACAATATCCATAGCCTTAATGAAAATAAGTAAAATAGATGCTCACAGTGTATTAAAAAAAGTATGTGTCTGAATTTGCCTTAAATATTTCTTATTGGGCTAAATTTACCATCAATTAAATTCTCATCGATGACTTTATTATAAACAGAGAAGAGTATGATTATAGTAGCATTTCAAGATTCAAACTTTAAAAAGAACACAGATGATTTTTCTTCTCTTGTTAAAGTTTCACATCACCTAAGTGAAAATGTGCTCAGCTTTGCATTATAATTTGGATCTTTCAAAGTAGAAATATATTTTGTATATTCATTCATATGATCATCTTTGCAGTTCTTTTCTCATCATCTAATTTTACCTCACGTTTGTCCATCAGATCAGAGTCTAAAATATAGGAATGGAGCTAGTCATATCTTGTCACTCTGAGTGTGAAAATCTTGTACATTTGGCTGGCATAGAAGAGATAAAAATATTTTAAGTTGCTTATCTCTCTAAAGGAAAGTGGTACATGTAATACTTGTATGTATGCCCTATTTTATTTAATATTCTTAGCTGGATTAACATTCCAGTAGAATTTTCACTAAAGTGGTAGAACGTTCATTCAGTTAAGCAATTTTAACATAGAGAAATCAAATAAGCCTACTAAATTACTGCTCTTATTTGCAAATGTTTAAGTAACTGAGCACAGCTTTATTAATACTACATCTACACATACTACTGGGCATATGCTCCTTTTACTGCTTTGGCCACCAGTGAGGAAGATAAAACTAAGTTTTATAATTGCTCCTTTTCTGTTTCCTTCTTTCCTTCCTCCCTCTTTTCCTTCCTTCCTTCCTTCCTTCCTTCCTTCCTTCCTTCCTTCCTTCCTTCCTTCTTTCCTTCGTTCCTTCCCTCTCTCTCCCTCCCTTGCTCTGTCTCTCTCTCAGTCTCCTTTATTTTTCTTTCTTTCTATTAGTTTTTCCTCAGAGACCTACTCATACTACTCCTCTTCCTCAATCTTATTTCCTTAAGGTCAGTGTGTATCTTATCAATAGAAAACCCAAGGAAAGTAAACAGAAGTCACTACTGCTGTCATGCTCTCACATTTCTTGCTGCCTCTTGCTCTTCAGACTCCTCCATCTCTTTTCATCACTTCTCTCAACTTTTGCAAGAACTCATAGGCCATACATATTTTAACTCTGTTCATTCCATCAAAAAATAATTACCTACTACCTAGTGTTATTAAGGCTGTGTGTTAGAAATAATGGGAAGAAAGGTAGCAGTAATGAGGCTATTCCAAGATCCATGAAACTCAGTTTTGATCACAATATATTTTCCATAGCTGTGCAAAAAGATGGTCCTAGACACTGTGCTACAAAAGACCTTGAAGACAGTCTATGTTCTCAAGTGCTTACAATATAATTGAAAAGCCAGATTCTTGGCACAGACAGGCAAAGTGACTGAAGGACACTTAGGATAAAATATTCCAGCATACCCAAATCATCATAAAGTAAACAGTGTGCATAAGTAAGTGAGAGAATATTCAAAATTTAGTTACTGTATCAATAAAGGCCTACTGGATGAGGACATTTGAAACCTAATTTTGATGCCCATGAGAGATGTGTATTTTCAGCAAATAAAAGAATGACCACAGTAATTTGTGCAAATATGAGAATTGGCAAACTGCATGCTAAAAGATAGATTATTTGCTTGATTGTAACTAAAGTTACTTGCTGAGAACTTGCTAAGTTCTCAAAATGATGGTTGTTGAATGGGCATATCAGAATTACATCAGGCGCTTTTTTTGACTACACATTGTCTTCTGTCTCTCTTCATTTTGTTTTGCAACATTCCTTTCTACTAGTTTGTGATGTCCCTTGCAGGGCAAGTAAGAGCGGAACTGGGCTTGTGGCAGTTAAGATAGGTAGAGAAGAGTTTTTCAGAAAATTCTTCAGAATCAATATCTCTGCCCTCCTTTCTTTAAGACACAATGATTTATAGAAACGCTAACTTATTTTTTTGAAATGGAGTAACAGTGGTAAATGTAGTATCTCAGAACTGGATAGCCATTAACATGAGATGAGAGGTGATTTATTGTCGAACTCAAGCCTGGTTCCTTTAAGAATAAAACATTAGCAGCTAGAATCTATGTATTGTTCAGTATTTTACACTATCTTTTACTCCATTTTGAACCTTGAATTTTAATATTTTTAAAATTTAATCTGTGCAGTACTGCATTACGCAAACTGTCACTTGATAAAGATGTTAGTAAATAAATCCCTCTATCTATCTATCTATCTATCTATCTATCTATATCTATCTATCTATCTATCTATCTATCTATCTATCTATCTATCTTCAGAATTAACTTAAGCAGTGTTCAGCTATCACATGTCTACATTTATAAAGAGAGAAGGGTATACAATCCAAATTAAGGAGCAGTTTCAGTATCATTTATACTACTAACTGCAAAGCATAAGCACAAATAGAGAACAAACATTTCAAATTACTATGTTTGGTTCTGGATAGTTCAGGGATATGTTATACAATATACATATGTTATATGTATACATATATACATATATATGTTATATAATATACATATAATACATGTATATTATAAATTACATTCAATTTCTAATAAATAATTAAGTTTTCTTAAATATTAATAATTGGGCTGTGTTCCTTAAATGAATTCTGGTATGGGGCTCAGGAGAAAGTTATGCTACTGTGGCCCCCAAAATAACTAAGGGCTAGCGAAGACCTCTTATTTGTTTAGGAAAAACTACTAATTTAAAAAAGAAAACGACTTCATAATTCACTTTACACAGCCATACCATGAATTAAGCTAAATGTTTTAATATACGTTGTCACTTCAGTTTATCCTTGTGATTTCTTTTGCATTAGAATTACAGTTAATTATAGCTGATTGAGTTACTTTAATGTTAAGGTTTGATATCATGTTCAATGGTTATGTTAAAGATGACAGTTGAAGTGGCTTAGAATCATGTTGAAAGACATAGTGAATCTATTTGGAATATAAACCCTTCCAAATGTAGTACACCAAAAGTTAATGTGAATGTCTGATTTAAACTTCCTCCATTAACCCTTTATCAGATGGTCTTCAGAAAGGGAGAGCATTTTCATTTTTTTCCCCTTCTCTTTCATTGTTTTTCTTGTTGAGGAAGGTTTTCTGAAGGCAAAGTGAGTGATTCATGGATCCAGTTATTACACAGATTACTTACACCTGTTAACATTTTCTGTTCCCCCCCACCCCAACCCCTACCTCCCTTCAATTGCCCGCTAGAAAAGTAAAGCATCTAGTTAACTGTTCATTACAAAGAGGAACAGATTTCACTTTTGAATCCAAATCAGGTGAAGAAGAGCACAAGTAGGGAAAAAAATCCCAATTCAATTTAATACATATAAAATGTCCAATTTAGATAGACTTTGAGGGTTTCTTTTTTTTTTTCCAATTACAGTATATGGTTAATAGTTTACATATTGACAGACTTGTTTTTATTAAAAGTTAGTTACCACAGAACAAAAACAAAATAAATAAAAAATATAAAAAGACATTTTAAGATAAGCTTTTTACCAGAATTCGGGGGGGGGGGGGGAGGGGGAACAGCCTTAGAATTCCAAGCAACAGGTAGGTGAGTGGTCAGAAAGTTTATACTATAAATAAGGAAAAACTACTGAAAATATGTGGGTTCCAGAAACAGGTGGTCTTAATACAAATATTTTACATTTGTATCTTAATTTTAATTACTAAACTAATATTTTGGATGCAATGGCAAAGACAGAGGGCATTTTGAAGGAGGAAGATCAAGGTTTTGAGATTTTAAACATAGGTTCCATATTTTTAAAGCATTCGCTGATGCATTCTTGATTTCCAGTAGTAGTTCTAGTTTTACTGTTACAGGTTTTGACTTTTTTCACCAGACTTACAAATGATCTCACAATGAAGAGAGATATGTTGAATTACTTTCTCAGCCTAGGTACAAAGAGAAGTGAATTGGACATTCTGTCATTAGGTGCAAGGACTCTCATCCATCCCTGGTCTTCCCTTGGTGCCTAATTTGAGCTCAGCGAATGTGCCCTCAGTCACAAGAATATCTTGGTGCTGAGTCAGAAACAGACGTAGAAGCAGAGCTGTCAGGAATAGTGAAAGGAAAAGGGCCAGGGAGAAGAGAACTGCTTTTTGTCCCTGCACATACTCACATGACATCTTTGTTTCGGCATCGTTTTTCAAAAGAGCTAACTTGACCACCCCCAAGGTAGGGAAGTTACGCTCTTGTTTAAAATACTACAAAAGTCATTATATCGTGTTCCATCGTCCGAATAAACTACAAGCCTAAAAGTAGTAAACTGTGTAATAGCATAAAAGCCCTGTATTGACATATAATACAGTATTGGTAATGTGGTACTTGTCATCATCAAGGGAACAACCTGCTAATTGAAATAAATTATTCAGGGGCGCCTGGATGTCTCAAGTTAGTTAAGCCTCTGACTGTTCCCATTCAGGCCGTGATCCCACAGTTCAAGAGTTCGAGCCCTGCACTGGACTCCTCGCTGACTGCACAGAGCCTGCTTGGGGCTCTCTCTCTCCCTCCCTCTCTGCCTCTCACCTACTCATGTGCTCTCTCTCTCTCTCTCTGTTTCAAAATAAATAAATAAACTTAAAAAAATTATTCAGGTTTTTTTTACTTGCGGTTATATTTTTTGATGAAAATTGTTTGATTTTGATACAACTTAATACACTGCAAACTATCAATTCCCTACACTAATAAACAAGTGGATAGACTGAATATACTAAAGGAACAGTTAACTAGGTATGCTGGGCCTTTTTGTCACTGGGTGGTAATGAGGAAAGCGTCCTTTTTTCATCTGTGTTTTAATGTTAAAGATGTAGGGGTTGTGTCAACCTCAAATTTATTATAATGCCACCTTGGCTATATGTCTTTAATGTTTACCACAAGTATTATTTTCTATTAGAATTTTAAAGTTATGTGAAAAAATCATCTACATCAGTGCAAGGAGAAGAAATGATACATATTTTCAAAAATATGTATATTATATTCAGGAGTAAATATTATCAGAATTAAAAAGTCTACCCAAATTATTCCCTCTTCACAACCAGTAACCCCTGGTATACACCTTTCCTGGTAAGAGAAATCATCTCCTTCATTTTAGATTTCATAAAAGCATACTAGAAATGGTTATCTCTATTTATTATTATTGCTACTATTATACATTTTAAATAAAGGATAATATTTAAAAGAAGTAAATAGGAAAATGAATGTCTTAAACAGGAACTTTTCTTCTCTTGCTTTTGCTTTTAAGATTTCACTTTTTCAAGACAAAAGGTCTTGTCAAACTAATAATGCTCTGAAATTATTTTCACCTGTTAAATTTATTCTAGAAATAGAAAAGTGAAAAGGAGCACTTGTTTTTCATTTGACTTGTGTTGCATATTTATAAGATATTAGGATTTTTTACGGTTGAGGACTTAAAATAAATCACAGTTTGACTGAGATTTGTCCCCTATGACCTAAACAACAAAAGGAAACAAATTGAAAGATAAAAGAACTTTTAAATTCAGAAATATTAATTACAGTGTTACTTTTTACATGTGAACATTTCCAAAGTGAAGACTCATAATTTCATCCATCTTCACTTGGACATTAGCTAGACAGAAGCAAAGAAAAGAAATGCATAAAACTGAAATTGTTATACATGTGAGAAAAAGTGCATAATTTACATGTAAATATAATTCAGCATATATAAACTATATACATGTATATACAGTGTATATACATATATAATAGTTATACACACACATATATACGTCATTGCCCAATTACACATGTGTTATTGCTCCTATTTTAAAAGGCCTATAGTATATTATTAAACTGAATACTTATATGGTGAAATTAGTGGTATTATTTATAATCTGTTAACCTGAATTTTCAGTTGAGGATTTTTGAGCTAAGTATAAGTTATAAATGTTTAAATTCAAATTAAACTAAATTTAAGATGGAGTGTTTTTTTATTATCATTTCCTCTCATCTTGTTATAGTCATATGTCTCTCATTTTGTAAAGCATTACATTAATGTTTCCTTTGTTATAGCTATTTTACATTTATTGGCTCAGACAACATAATTCCAAACGGATAGGACTCTGTGAACAATGGATTTACACTAAGTGAATCAAAATAATATGTCACAATAGTTAAAGAAAATTCCTTATGTTATGCAATTGCATTATCAATTTTTATAGTGCTAAACCCAAATATTCTTCTCAGATATCAAGGGTTTAAAACTAACATTCCTAGTTAAGGGGGGGAGGGGACAAATTATCAAAGGCTTAGTCATTAAACTTTCCTTGTGATCTCTCTCTCTCTGTAAATTTTTATTTAAAATATGGTGTTTATCATCCATATATATATATATACATATATATGTGTATGTATGTATAGTTTTTAGTATTTTTCAATTGGAGGAAATAATGTAGCTTTTAAGATAAAAGCAAAAGCATCCATGTAAGTAATGCTGGTATATGATAATGTTGAAATTATTACTGAGTGATACTAATATTTCACTTTCAACTATTTTCCAGTAGCCACTTACAGTAAAAGAACATTACAATACATTTTATTAATTTCAAATATTATTACTATAATTTGTAATAAAGTAGCAATGAATCAATAGCAGATATCTGCCTGATCTGGGTCTGCTTCAGTCTAATTGACCACCACTATGAGGTAAACTAGGAATCATTGTCTCAAAAATAATGTTTTACTACAGCAAAAATATGGAACAAATCCTAATCATAGTACCTATATTAATACCCATGGTACTTTATGAAAACATACCTGGTATTATAAATTAAATCTAACTTTAATAATTCTAATAGACAGCTAAAGGAAGTAGCCTAGCGAAGGGGGTAGAAAACTCCATGGAAGCAAAAATTTATCTCCCTTGAATACAAAATTCCATTCTCATATAAATTTGTTTTCACTAAATAAAATTTATTCCTCATTCAAGAGTAAAATTACTATCTATATTTAAGGTAAGACATTCTTTCTGTATTTAATAAATAAAATATAAACATAATTATCAAGTTATATTGTAATTTGATACGGTTTATGGACACACATTTTTCAAATGTCAAAAGCACCAGGATCATTAGGGATTGTACTTTAACCTGATTTGTATAATATGCCATGTTATGAATGTGCGCATGGTTATTAAGGAAATGATGGTTACTGTCGGAAATATCTAGCTTTGCATTTTGAATGTTTATTATGCACATGCTTTCTACTATTCACCAAAGTATTTTATTAGGAGGAATGGAAACATGATAAATCACTAATTTAGAGGGACTCCATAGATAAGCTTTTAAAACACTTAAAGGTGTTTAAAACACTGACTTTCTGTGCTTAAAAAAAGGCTTCAAAGGAGGGAAAGATGATTAGAAAGAATAAGGAAAGTGAGATAACTATGAAAAAGCTAACTTAGGGGAAAGTAAAAAGACGCGGAACATAAACCAAAACGGGAGAATGACACCTAATTAATTGTGGATTTGATCCTCTTGCATAAGGAAAGCTACATTTCAATATTGTATGTAGAGAAATGGTGAATCATGTTTTCCTTCACTGCAGTAATTCCACTGTACCTCAAATAATGGAAGACAAAAGTTTTAGGTACAATGTGCCAAATGCAAGGCAGCCCTGAAAAGTTGCATTTTTGTATTGATATATGTGGGGTTTTTTTTAATTTTATTTTTAGGTATACCTGTGTTGATACCCATACATAACTAATCAAGAGATAGATACTTATAAACATGTTTTTCTAGACATTCATGGGGCTTTTTTAAGTGCAATGCCTTAGTTTTTATATCAGTCACACAGCTTTAGAAGCTGCTGGTCTTTTTAATGGAAAAAAACAAAGTGATGTAAGGCATTAGTGACTTGTGGTGAATTACATTCAACACATAATGATAATTTCTACTAAGAGCAGCTTGAGAAAACTAACAGAATACTGGCCCCTCTGCATAATTCTGCAGCAACAGGGTCTGTGAATCTCTGAAGCTCTGCTGCCCTCTACTGGCGTAATGAGATAAGTGCCTGCCTCAAAACTCAGGTTTCTTTTTATCAGTTTAGTTTCCTCCACAAACAAGACACTCGCACCTTAAAAATCCAATTTTCTTTGGTTTCGCTCACATGCAAATGGATAATAACTTGGGTTATTGTGAGATTAATTTTAAACATCATACAGTTGAATATCATACAGAAAGAAAACCTCATTCAGCATCTCCTGTCTTAGTTCAAGCAAGACTGGGGCCAGTTGCAGTAGTGGCTGAAAAAACCAAGTAACTAAATATAGCAGTGACCACTTGTACAGATAACAGCATTCTGACAGTCAAATTGGCTACAAGGCCTTAGATTTTGATTGTGTGTGCGTGTGTGTTTGTGTGTGTGTGTGTGTGTGTGTGTGTGATATTCTGGTTCATGTTTTTAAAAATAGCAATTTCACTTTCCTTTTTCTTTCTGTCATTTACTATTTTAAGGTGCATGGATCCTTGATTGCCTCCTCTATATAATCCTATACTTCTTAGCAATCTAGTTACTCTATTTTCCCCCAGTCACAGCCTGCCTAGGAAAACCGGTGCGTCACTGGGGTAGTGAGTTTGAGATTCATAATTCAAGACAAAAATAAAAGTGAACTATATAAATCAGATTTTTTTAAGTCCCGACTGTATCCTGGCATGTGATGGGGGTGGTGGGTTATAAGATTTATCAACATCACAGTGCATCAAACCTATTAATAAACCAGCTTTCTGTATAACAAGTAAAAGAAAGGTTCAAAAAATTGGGAGCACAAAAGGCACGGCATAGCTGTGGTTTCAGGTCCAAGCTTGGTGTCCTCTATATATAATGTATTATATTTTTCAAAAACTCTTTATTAGGAAAGCTATACCAGACGCATAATCACTATACAATGATTAAACATTACCTTTACAATTTATAATCACTGAAATTACAGAATAAATATATGCACATTTCTTTTGAATCTTTGTGTGTGAGAGAAAACATTAAAAGTGCTTCCTACAAAGCTGTTAGTGATATATACCCAGTTGCTTTTTTATTTTTTTAATATTATATATATATTTATATATATATAAGAAAGTGCAGATGGTCTCCAAAAACTCTTGGCATCAGGATGAAGTGTCACAAAGAGGATGCTCATCCCTAGGTATGTGCCTCTGGCTGTTAAACCAGGCCTCCACTTCATTAGGATCCAACCTAGAATATGACCTTTCCCAGGGTGGTAGGCGAGAGCTGTACACTAGGGGTGAAGGGAAGGTGAAGCTATGAAGAGGAGAGGAATGGATCAAACCCGAAATAATTAGATAGTGTTAAAAGGGAATGGGGTGTGATGTTTGTGTGTGTTTTGTGTGTGTGTGTGTGTGTGCGCGCGTGTGTATGCATGTGCAGGTTTATACGTCTGCATGTGTGTGTACCTGTACCAGAAGGAAGAGGCTGCAGGTTTAGGGACCTAATGGTGTGCAGCGATTGGTGATTTGCATGTGGGTATGTGTGTGACAGAAAAAAGAGTGGGTGAGAACATTCAAGCAAGACCCGCCCCCTCCCTCCCCGTCTTGCAGTTTCCAGGCATGCAGCAAACTGCATTGTTAATACATGTACAGAATCTGTGCCATGATGGGAAGAGGAAAGAAAGCCACAAATGTCAATTTGTTTTCCCCCCTCCCTGTCAAACGAAACTACAACTAAAAAAAATTACTGAAAATAAAAAGACGTTGAATTTTACTTAATTAGGATCAATACAACGATCCCCAATATACCTTATACATGGCACAGTCAAAGTCTCAAGTTTCAGTATAAAAAATAATGATAACATTTGCTGGCAAAAGTCTGCGAAGGCACTTCATTGATTAATGATCTGAGTATGGCCCTTCCTCCAAATCACATCTGAGAGGGGAGAGCATACATCTGTATTTTCTAGTTACATGCGGTTTCAGTCCTGTTCAGGGCAGGGAAGTTTGTGAGAATGGAGTTATTGGGACAAGTGTAAAGGGAGCAAGGGGTATTTCTTTTATTTTCCTTTTCTTTTGAAAAAAAAAAAGCACTAATTTATTTTTCTTTTTTCGTTAGAACCTGTATGTTGTCTTCTCCAGGACTTCGAGGTAATCCGGCTTGGTTTGAAGTTTGGCCCTTAACTCGAGGTAATCACTTTTTTGGGTTTGGTGGTCTGTGAAGCCCTTTCCAGCCGAGAAGAGAAGGGTTTCTTTGAGCCTGGCGTCCTGCTGTAAGTCTGGATATTGCATGCCAGGAGGGTGGACGTGCAGTTCCTTTAATTTGGGCACTGTGCCATAGAGACAATCCACGAATCCCACTGTGCAGGGGGCTGGCTGTGGCCTCTCTCGGTCTAGGAGCATACTTCCACCGCCACAGCCTCCCCCAGGAGGAAACAGCACCACCCCACCATTCTTCTCATGGTGGCGGAACCCAGCCAAGTCTCCCCCAGTTCCCGCAACTACCCCAGAAACCCCACCAACTGCTGGGTGGTGAGGGTGAGGGTGATGATGATTCACCGTCACTATGGTGTTGAGCTGGGAGCTGGACACTGCCAGGGCCCACTCCTTTTCTTTTTCCAGCAAGGTCCGGTAGTTGCTGTGGTTCTCCTTGGGTGTCTCCGCAAACTGCTCACTTCCTAGGAGAACCTCACCTACTCCTGGTGGCTGTGTCCCAGGACCCCCTCGTTCTGCACTCCCTGACTCCTGGACTGATGAAACAGCCACCTCCTCCTCCTCACGAGGCTTATAGATGGGGTTGTTGCACATTTGGGTCACTGGGTGGGGGATGTACTCATATACGTGGCCCACAGGAGGGGCCTTCTCTGGGGACGAAATAGTCGCTCGGCCCCCACCTCCACTTCCACCTCCACCACCCCCACCATCCTCAAACAGCCGGTGGCATTGCATCTGGATGCCGGTAAGGTCCACCCCTTCTTGTCGCTTGCTCCTAAAGGGCAGCTTCTTCCGGCGCCGTCGGAGCACGTAGGCAAAGAGGCCTGCAGCAACAAAGACTGCTGAAAAGAAAAGAACCAGCAGGCTGAGAATCAACACAGAAAGTGGCACAGGGCCCCCGGGGGCAGAGAACTCATAAGGTGATGCACTCGTTGGCCCCCCAGCAAGGTGAGACTCTCCAGGCTGGGCTGGGGATGCTCCAGCTGGTGGGACGTGCAGCATCTCTGGGCAGAGAACTTCCAGCTCAATGGTGCGCACATCACGGTGGGTGAGGTTCTCAGGGCTCCTGCAAAGCACATCACCCACCACGCTGACTGAGCTGATGGTTTCAATCCACTGTTTGAAGGGGACCAGGTCACAGGTACAGTCCCAAGGATTCTCATTGAGGTCTATCTGGACAATGGCATTCAAGTGTTCTAGGACGCCAGCCACAGGAAGATAGAGGAAGTAGTTCTTTCTCAGGTTGAGCCGGGCCAGGGATGTGCCTGCAAAGGCATCTGTCGGGAGGGTCCTCAGCAAGTTATTGTTGAGGAATAGCAGCTTCAAGTTGGGCATGAGGCTGAAGGCTGCAGGCTGGATTTCTCGGATGACATTGAACTCAAAGTACAAGTAGTGCAAACTCTGTAGTCCTCGGAACATGCCTGGTGTCAGCTTCTCAATATCGTTGCCATTGAGAAAGAGGCTCTTTAGGTTGGGCAGGTTGATGAAGGCCCCATCCTGGACATAAGAAATACGATTGTTCCCCAGATGCAAGAGATCCAAGGAGGAGAAATTCCAAAAATCAGAACGGTATATTTTCTGAATCAGATTGCTACTCAGGTAAAGTTTCTTGGCATTCAATGGCCTTGGAAGAAGTTCAGAAATGTTATTAAATCCTCGCTCTTTGCAGTTGACAGTCAAGCCAAGGTCGTTGATGTGCAAGTTACAGGTACACCCAGTAGGACATATAATGGGAATGGGTGGTCTGGTCTGGTAAGGAGCAATGGGAGGTTGGTTTGGACCAGGGTATAAAGCTTGGGATGTAGAGGGTGGCCTTGGTGTTCGGGGCTGTTTGGTGGGCTTGGGCTGTTTATTTGAGGACTTGTATTCAACAGAAGAAGCAGTGAAATGGACAGAGGACAACATTGAGGAAGGCTTAGTCGGCCATGCATTCTCCTTGCTTGATGACAAGTGGGGAATCCCCAAACTAGCCTCCACCTCAGAGTCAGACAACAAGGGGCAGAGTTCTGTCTTCCTGATTTCTCGCAGATCCTTTCCATGGAAATGGAAGGGGGTCTCACAGGTGATGTCTCCCACCAGGGCGGTGTAAGGAATGCGTTCCAGCCAACTCTTTAGCTGCACAATCTCACATGTACAGTTCCAGGGATTTTCTTCCAGCTGGAGCTCCATCAGGCTTCTGCCAATGTGGTCTAGCATTCCTCGGTAAAAAAGAACCTTTAACCTATTTCCACGTAGGTCCAGATGGGTTAAGGAGACAGCCTTAAATAAATTGGTTGGAAGCATGGGGATGAGATTATCATTTAAAATCAGAACTCTCAATTTACTTAGGTTCCGAAATGCCCCACTCTCAATACGTTTAATGACATTGTAATCTGCCTGCAGATATTCCAGACTTTCCAAGCCAAGGAAGGTGTCATTTCTGAAGATGTCTAGTTTGTTCTCATGTAGATATAACCTCTTTAAGATCTTAAGACCATTGAAAGCTCCTGATTGAATGTCCTGCAATGCATTGTTCCCAAGGTTAATGGACACAGCGTTATTCAAATGAAGAAAACTGTTGGTGTACAATTTCCTCATTGAATTCCTTTGCAGATACAGTTTAAAAGGTCTTGACCAGAACTCAGTAATCTGACTAATATTTGTAAATCCTTTACTGTCACAATGTATATGAAAGAGGCTTTCTTTAACTTCACAGTAGCATGGATCAAAACAGGGCTCATCTATTTCCTCTGAGTCCTCTATCAGGGGAATCGGGGTAGTCCATCCTAGAGCAATTGTGCTTAGAAGAATTATCCACAACATCCTCCCTCTGTGAAGCATCTCAGCTATGGAAGATTTCATCGTTCGTAGTTGATTACAAAACTGCAACAGAAATAAAGATGCAGATTTTAGCCTTTACTCACTCGTATGCACTATTCTAATTGACTCCTACATTTGGAGCTTTTTAAGAGTAATACAAAACTTTAGTAATTGTCGAACTGGCACTCGAAATGATCTATCAACCTGCTTAATATGTCCTGTATTTAAACTTGGGTGACTCTGAAATATTGTGCCATGCAATGCATTTTTCCTGAACCAAGCCATACTTGGTAAAGAGCATATCATACAAACAACAGCAGCCTTCATTGCCTCCTATAGCAATCAAGGGACTGGTATACAGGGATGTCGTTTAGATATAGGCAGATTCAGTAATAATGGCAGTAATTTGGCCATTACACCTGTTTGCCTGTTAAAATTCGCCTTGATTTCAGAGGTGCCCATCATAGAACTGATTGGGATTCTGACAGGAAATAAGTATTCTTTAAACTATAGGCTTCTACTCATAAAAAGCCATGGCATACCACAAATTTATTAGATTAGAGTGTGATGAAGTATGAGCTCATTGCCCAGTATCAGATGTTGAGATGTATACGATGTTGGGTATCTCTGGAAAACTTAAGATTTCTCTTCAGAGATGATCACAGTGTACTTAATTATAGTGTATGCTCAGTATCACATTATCCCCCCACCCTATTTTGCCCAAGCACAGATTTTTAACATCTCCTTTAATTAAATAATTTTTACACAAGTGTATCATTTGGCTATTTAAACCCTTTAGGAGTGATTAGCCTTTCTGAAGAAAGGCCCGTGCAGTCATCAGAGTTAGAGATAATGACAGCTAAAGGATGCTGAGCCTGGGAGTGTCTGTATTAAAACACTTGCAGAGCTTAGTTTGGAATGTGTATCTGTGCCTTCAATATCAGCTGAGGAGTCCTGTGAAAAGCTGGACGGGCAGGTGGCTGGTTAGAAGACAGTTGGGTAGTTAAAGGCAAGAAAGGGTGGAAACCTCAATTCTTACCTGCTGATAATTGATCTATCACATGAAATACATTTCAAAGAAAGACATCATTCTTTTCCAATCAGAAGAAACAAATACTGTGTACTATTCTAATAATACAGAGCCTTCCTCCATGGCTCTCTTTCCTTGCCTTATATCATCAATATATGGAAATGCGTACCTAAATAAATTATATTAATGCAGTTTTATTAGATTGCCCTTTCTGAGTCACTGAAATATCAAATTGGAATAATTATTTTTAATCAAAAATAAACCCGAATTTTTAGCATATATTTTCTCTCCACGCATAAGATACATACATTAAGGAAATATTTTGCCAACCCTTCGAAAACACAATGATATAATTTACAGGGAGAGTGAAAAGAATAAATCTTCACATTCAACTTGCATATAATGTACACAGCTGTAAGGAAAGGAAGACCCATGAGAAAGCAAAGAGAAATCTGCCTCAGGCATGCAATACTCAATTTTTAGAAACAATTATATGGAAAAAAAAGAGAGAGAGAGAGACAGAAAGCAGATGAGGCTACATTGCAGTATCAGTTAGTCTTCCCTGTCTCCCTTATAAAATATTAAAATCTACTTAAGTTATTTCTTCACCAATTTAAAATGTTTTTCTTGTTTCTGAGGTCCCTGAGATTTAGGTAGGAAAGGCTCCAGATGTCTTTGACTTACCTATTTTGCAGGAGGTTTTTTTTTTTTTTTTTTAAGTTTTTAACATTGGAAGGAAAAAAAAAAAAAAGCTTGAGTTTAAGGATTCTCTTTCTCCCTCCCTTCCTTTTGCTGAAGCTGAAGCAAAGGGGGATAGAGGGGGTGGGTGGGGGAGACGAAGAGAAAAAATACAAGCAGCAAGCTTGAGACGTGCTGGGAATGCAATGGGCCTTTCAATGGGCTTCTTTAGAATGCAGAACTGCCGCTTGGCACACTCAATAGAGGAGGGAGGAGAAGGGGCTGCTGCAGGCTTCCAGCTTCGCTGCCGCCGCCGCCGCCGCCGCCGCCGCTGCCGCCGTGGCTGCTCTCGCTGGGTACCGGCAGCACATCATTGGGCACTGGGAGGAAGGGCGGGAGGGAGGCAGGCAGGAAGGCAGGCTCAATCTCAGTGCAGAATCTCGGACTTCTCTTGTGCTGGCTTTTTTTTTTTTTTTTTTTTAATATGTGCTGTAACCCTGGATCCGGCTTTCCACGTCACGAATATGAGCTCCAAGAAGGGGAACGCGCTTAGCTTGGGTCGGGAGCGTGCACTACGAAGCCCTGACTAGAGAGTGTGTGTGTGTGTGTGTGTGTGTGTGTGTGCGCGCGCGCGCGCGCGCGCGCGCGCGTGTGTGTGTGTGTGTGTGTGTGTGTGTTTAAGGGGCAAGAAAAGAAGTGAAGGGATCGACTTAACAAATTGTCAAAATAAGAAACACGGAAGCAGAAGCCAACCTAAAGGAAACATTCCTTTGGTGGGGAAGGTGGAGGGGGAGGGGTGTAGGCATTTTTTCCCTTTAAAAAAAAAAAAATACTGTTTTTAACTCTCAAGGAAATCATCTGACTGGTTTGCTCTTCTGGTTTCCAAAGCTTGTCTCTCTGGTGTAGACTGGTTGAAAAGTAAGATTATCCTTTGGAATTATCCTTTTCATAGCACAGACATTCCCCTTCCAAAGGCGGGGATAAAGGGAAATTCAGGTCCCCAGAGAAGAGCTGGATCTAGCTGATTCTGCTTAGGTGTCCCGAATAAGAGCTCAGGCAGCCTGAGGGACTTGGACTGAGTGTCTCCTGCATTTTGCTTCGATCTCTTTGCACCAGGAATCCTTTTGTTGTGCTGCAGCTCAAAGCCTTCGATTTCCCCTGGATTCAACAGCCATGTGTTTGCTTCCACCTTTTTAAAAACAGAGACAAGCCAACGCAGACCACTTGGTAACAATGGCACATTTCACTTTCTTCCACTGGGAAAGACCTCGCGGGGACAGGGGGCAGCATTTCAGGATATATATTTCTGCCCCTCCTCGGCCCTCCTCATTCCTCACTCCTCCCTGCCTCCCCCCCCCCCCACATGCTGTTTTTGGTCCAAATGTTTCTCCATGATATTTTGGGGAAGAGGAAGGTAGGGAGTCGTGAGGGTGGGGGTGATTGAGCGAAGACGTTGCAGTGAAGAGGGGCCACCAGATCACACGAACCTTCTAAGAAGGCTCAACTGACGGTTCTACAGTCCTACCTGCTGGGAGGAAATTCAGCTTAGTGGGGAAACTGGAGAGAGGGAAGTGTGCAGCAAGCGTGTCTAGTTAGCGGGAACTGTAATGGCATCGATTGCCCTGTGTCCCCCCCCCCCCCCCAGCTCCTGGGGAAGGGAGGGACTTTCTGGCCGCTAAAGAATTGGATTGAACCTCAACTGCCCAAGGACTCAAAGTTAGCGGGTAGAGATGGCTTTCTCTTAAAGCGCTTTTTACAAAACCAAACTTTAAGGAAAAACCACACAACTCATGTTATCAGTTGTCCCCATTTTAAATATATGTCAGTCACTTAATGCAAGAAAACATTCCTTAAGAGTCAGTCATTAGGAGATTCCCATGATATTTTGCATTTAAAATGACCGCACAAGTGTCCACCGCTCCAGAGTAGCTAAGATTGGAAACCACGATCACAGACTTAGTAAGCAGGCAGGCAAGATTCTCTAACACTATATGTACACGCTTAATATTCCAGACCCACCCTATTTCTCATGTCCCCGCCGAACAGACCATCACCGACAGCCTGAGCTCAGAACCAGAGCGATCCCATCTCCTTCACCAGCTGCCAACCTACCCCCTCCTCCGCCGCACACACCACCTTTGGTACCCAACGTGCAGAGGCGGTGACTGTTTCACGGATCATATCGGAACCCATGATGCGATGAAATCGATGGGTAACAACAGGGAGGCTTCCCTGAGCCTCTCGATGATGGTAAATGACCATCTCTGCAATCGTCCTCCGTGCTCTCCTTAACTACATCCCCTCAAGTTCTTGGTCTGGTCCATGTCCTAAAGGCTATTTCACCCCTTCCCTTTCCTTTATCTCCGTATAGCGTGTCTGAGTGATAGGAAGAGCCCCAAAAGTTAGAGGATGAAGGGCCCTGAAGCCCGTTGTCGCCCGCTTCCTGCTGGGAGCGCCGGGCATCATTTGTCCACGGGGAGGACAAGAAGCCCTTTCTCCCCACTGTGTCCCCTTCCTCTCTCCCCCTCCCCTTTGCCCGATCTCCGAGCCCACTAATCTCTCCATATCTAAGATTAAATATTCCAATATGGAAGCAAAACGATCTCTCCTAGAACAAATAATTAAAATGCTGCATCATTCATTTTCTGAAGAGGTCTGAGCCTTCTACAGATCCTTTTCTAATCTGCTGTCTCCAGGCAAAACGCACAATGGGTATGTTTAGAAATGGAAAATGATTAAAACCCCAAGCCGTTTTCCTTCTTTTACCGCACGAGCGAGCGACCCACTGGGGGAGGGGCCCTTCGCTCCGCCACTTGGCCTATTTGTTGGAGTTACTTACAATTTCCTCCCCCAGGAAAGGGTCTGGGGGTATGTGAGTCTCCAGCACCTTCCCTTCTATCTTTGTCCTTACAACTAAATGATCCAGTTCAAAAATGCAACAAACCCCTAGCACCTGTGAACGAACAGCAGCCACCGAGGTCAAACTCTGTTCTACAATGCACATCCTGCAAGCGAGAAATCCTGGTCTCAATTAGGCAAAGTAGGAAAGGATGGCGGCGAATACCTATCCGCGCCGAGCGCTCTAGATCTCCGAGATGAGCTCCGAGGGGCTTCCCAGCGGGAGGTGCAAACTCTCTGGGCGGCTGAATTGTATCCATTATGCCGTAGGCTTGCAGTTCCTCTCCCTCCGTCCACCAACTTTCAGAAAGGCCACCAAATCACGCTTGTAATCCTTTTAAATGTTTCCACCTTTGAGACTCGAAGGGAAATGGTCGCTGCATACCAATGGGAGAGCCGGGCGCTCACCTAGCGCGACGAGACCAGTGACAGGGAGCTCACGATCACAGTTCTGTGTACCCTCGATGGGAGGCAGGCAGCGCGAGTGTCCTAGGACTCGGTTCTCTCACTTAAAATCTCGGTACTCTCGGTTCAGCGTCGAGCTTCGTGGTCCCCGAGAGTCCTGGCTAGGTCTCTGGGTTTTATTTATTTATTTTTCTTTCTTTCTCTTTCTGGCTTCCTGAAAGGTTGTCACTCAGTGCAATCCCTGCCCAAGGCCTCCTTGAATCTGGGGAGATGGGACTAGCCCTTGCCTTCTCCCGGTGTCTTTGCTCTTGACCCTTTGGGTAGGTGGGAGTGGGGGTGGGTGGTGTGTAGATGAGAGAAGGGGTTGGGGAGGGGAGGGAAGGAGGCAGGAAGGGGGCGACTAGATCCCAGATCCCAGCATTGGCCAGACGGCGAAGCGGGGGGGGGGGGGGGGGGGGGGCGGGGGTAGAGAGAAAAAGAGGATACAAATACAACGGTATGGCTGTACACACCAAATTCGACTTCGACTGGGGCGGGGGGAAATCTCCGGCAAAGCACGAAGGTGAAGCGATCCAGCGGGCAGAGAGTGAGCCCCCCTGACAGCTCACCATTCAAGCACCCTCACATCTCGAGCGGGAGAGGGTGGGAGGCGGGGAAGGGGACCGCGGAACGTTTCAGGCCAAGGAGACGCTCGCGGCAGCGGCATCTTTTAAGACTGACCTGCTTTAAAAGTGCCACTTTAATGGCTTAGGAAATAACTAAAATCGGATCACACGTTACTCACCAACGTCTGCACCTAAACTGGGAGCTCCAGGTCGGGTTTTAGGAGGCAATATAGGAAACGCCAAGCTGGAACCCGAATGCAAATCCATCAGCTGCTGCCCCCAAATCGCGCACAGAGGGAGAGGCGCTCGGGAGCCCCCAGATCAGCCCATCGCGGGAGCCTCCGCCAGCTTGTCCCCCCTCCCCCCCCGCACCCCCGGCCCCTCCTCCGCGCCAACTGTGTAAATCAGCCGCCGCAGTCCTCTCGCCGCGCATCGCAGGCAAATCCCTGCTTAGGAAGCAAGGAAGCAAGTGATCTCTCTTCTCTCTCTCTCTCCTCTCTCTCTGTCTCATGCTCTCTCTCATTCTCTCTCTCCTCTCATCCCCCCCCCCCCTTTATCGGTCACAATCTGGCAGCTCTACAAAGAGAAACCTTGTAAAATTGAGTGGCAGGAAGTCAGCATTCTGTGTCTGTGGATTGATTTTAACTTTTATTTGCAAATGAGGGGTGGCTGTTTGGAAAATTACAGCCCAGGCCCGAAGGGGTTCGGGCGGGGTCATCAAATTAAGAGCGTCTGAGCTGTGTTGATGGGCGGTATCGCTAAACGCCTCGTAGAAGCTGTTTCCAAGTGATTTGCAGTGCCTCCCCCCCTCCCCGCTTCATGATACATAGGTGACATTTTGGAAGTACACATATTTTTCTCATCTGTTTACACTTGCTAAGAGGGAGGAAATAAAACTAGGGTGAGGGGCGGTGTGGGGGGCATCTGCTGGGGAGATGCTGGGTACCATTTCGTGACCAAGTAAATGAGGACACTTGAGCAATTATCGCACCTATGTGAGAGTATTATTACAACATTATATACTCACTGGAGGCGACCATTACCCCCACTGCAGTCATACTAATGCAGTCATTTAATGCTCCATTCAGTCTGCAGTGTAAACCAACGCAGATCTGTTTAATAGATTCTTCTCATCAGCGACTGTGTTGGAGAGAGGGCAATCTTCCACTAACTTCATACTGAATAGAAAGTAGTCCCAGGAATCATCTTCGTATCTCTTGTCATCCCTAACTGAAGTGAATGGAACAAAATTATCCAAGACAAGCCAAGTTGTGTAGCTAGTTTATAATTGTAGACATAAACTACCTCGACCCTGTTTTTAAAAGCTCTCAAAGGAGCTAACTCAACCCTGGCAAAGAGTACTCTCTTTCATATGTGGAAATCTTTGAGAAACAGGCCTGGAGGTATGATTTTAGCCTTGATTTAATGGATTCACTATACACTATATTATGCCATTGTTACTCTATCTTATATGTGTATTATACCACAAGTCTAGTGTCTGTATTACCTCCATTAAAAGAGAGAAGATGATGGAACTGGTCAGAGTGGAAACCAGGGGCCTGTGGAATTTCTTTGGATTTTACACATATATTAGCCAAAGTCAGTATGGCAACTGTGTTTGTTGGTTGTGCATAGAGTGAATTTAGATGTCCTTTTTAACATAGTGTTTCAATTTGTTCTCCACAATAGTGTTAAGACTTTTTAGATTAGTAGGGTATCTCCTAGGGACCTAGAAAGTGGCAAAAACAACATGATATCAAAACCTATACTTTTAAATATAGTTTTTCAGATCTGCTGGCCCAGAGTTGAATCCCTCCTCAGTACTTTCTTGGATAGTAAGTGCATCTGTGTGGATTTTATATATGTGGAGACATGGATAAGAGAAGAACACTTGTTTGGGGTTTTTCACTTACTAGTTCTGTAAAATTGAGTTTTAACAAGATATATCCAGGAAAGGTTGTGAAAAAGGTCATCCCTATAAGAAATCAGTCTGATTTAGGAGAAATGAGCTACATCAGTAGGCTGATGAGTCATAAAGATGTTTCTGGCCATTTCAGGTGGTTGCTCAATTTGAGGAGAATCACTCCTGAGTACACCATATTCTATGTGGGCAAGTGTGAAATCACACACATGCCCCTGAGCCTCAAGGCTGGAGGCTATTAGAGTAACCCTGAAAGAAGTCATTCCTGAAATAGCTAAATCTCTTTAACTTTTTGGAGCTTTTTTTAAATTTCATTTGATTTTCAATGTTATTTGTTGATCAAAGAACGTTGAATGTGTTAATAGATTAACTCTGAGCAGATGTTGGTTATGATCTGTTGGTACTGGGGAGCTACAGAAGATTGAATAGCTAGAACGGTTCAGAGTTAAAAGTGAGTGCTTCCAACACAAATATTTCAGGTCACAAAAAAATGTTGTGGGCTAAATGATTGTGACGGGCCTTTGAGTGATTCTTTGTTGTGATTTTTTAGTGCATTTTGCAAAGGTATTTATTTACATGTCCATAGTTATATTTTAATCAATTTATATTGTGAAAAGGAAGAACTGTTATGAAAATACTGTGTTCTTTATATGTGATGCATAAAGGATGAAAGGAAAATGTAGAAATAACATTCAGAATGTAATTAAATATGGTTATATTGCTGATTTGACATACGTATTTTTAGTTCCAAGGACAACAGTATTTCTCAATTTCCTTTGAACTGTTCTGTCATTTTCCAGAGAGAGACAGTGGTATTAAAATGAATAAAGTAGGGGTACCTGGGTGGCTCAGTCAGTTAAGCATCTGACTCTTGATTTCATCTCATGGTTTGTGGGTTCAAGCCTCACAACGGGCTCTGGGTTAGCAGTGCAGAGCCTGCTTGGGATTCTTTCCCTCTCTTTCTCTACCCTCCCCTCCTCTCTCTCTCTCTCTTTCAAAAATAAATAAATAAACTTTTAAAAAATAGAAAAATAAAATGAATACAATAGTTACATTTTTTCTTATCTAGTATATATTTTACTCCCTCTGATTTAAATAAAATAAATACATTTTGAAAGATTTAATACTAATTTAAGTAATAGTAGAGAGCTCCTTTTATCATGGAACATTCACCCAAGAAAGTTCTAAACTCTGCAGTAATTTATGATTATGTATGGCATACCTAAATCATCTATATATCGTATTCATCTGTGTTTGCACCAGCATTCATGAAGCCTGTCTCTCTCCCTCTCTCTCCCTCCCTCTCTCTCTCTCTCTTTTTGTTTGTTCCAAATAGTTTTCAGGCCAACAAACTACATGCTTGATAATTATCAAAAAGCCAGTTGTTTCTTCATTTGAGCAACTTTTGATACCAGTTTTGAAACAATTGAAAACACAATTACTCACACAATACAATTTTGCAAATGAAAATTTAGCCTATAAAAATTAAGCAGATAAAAATATGATAAAACAGAAATTAAATGTTAGTGTTTATTGCAAGAATTCAAAGGATTAAACAATAGAGACTGAAGGTTATATACTTACATAAATGTTTCCTTTTGTAAATCTTCCTCTAGCTCCACAGTAGAAACATGTTTGAAAGATTTTATATTTTGCATAAGTTCCAAAGCTATCGATAACTTTGTTTTCTTGAAAACATCTTGTAAAATTTAGTGAATCAACATATTTGTGATACCTGCATTATCATTATAATTGACAAGCTATAAATATAGAGAAGTAGTTACAAGGTATTCAATTAGACATTGATCTTTTCTATTTTGTTTCACTAAAACATTTAGAAGCACTTTGTAAACTCCCAACCTAATGAAAATTTAGGTTATCTTTGAAGTAAACGTGTGTTTTAATCTCAATGATTAAGTGGACTATTTTAGAATTCCCAGAGTTTATCTAATATGAACAAAGCCTCCAAATTTTTTGTAGTCTGGATTAAGCATGGAAAGTTATTGTTCCCTTCATAAGTGATTTTCTAAAATTATTTGGAATTAATTGATTGTAGATGTTAAGATTAAAACTACTGAGAAAAAAATCTTGAAAGATCAAGATAAGAGGAAATTAATCAAATATATTTGTTGAAATGAATTAAACTATTGAATAATACATCAGGAAATAATGAATAGATATTATATGTAGTGGAAAGAGGTAAATCACATAAGTTTTAGTAGTGAAAGGAGTTTTTCTTTTTTTAATATATGATGAGAAAAGGGAATGAAAATAATTTTATAACATTATAGAATCTCAGAATTAAGAGGGACTTGAAAGGTTATCTAGTCTGACCAATTATGTGATATTCAAATCCCAATTTCACTGTTCTTTGCCAAATTGCTATTCAGACTATGATTTAATATTGCCTGTGATGTGGAGCTTGGTACATTTCAGGGCAGCTGATTTTGTTTTGGGACAAATCTAATTGGTAGAACAAATTTGAGACAAACTTAAAAAAATATATTTTCTTTTACTTCCCATTAAGTAGTCTTATTTGCTTACAAATCTAAGGTAATGAACTTCCTACTTATTCAAATTAGGTTTATTTTCATGCAAACGGAGAAACTTACCTGCCAGGTAGAAATGTAGAAACAGTCTTCAAGAGATGAGCCAGGGCTTGGGTGCCTGGGTAGCTCAGTCAGTTAAGCAACTGACTCTTGAGTTTGGCTTAGGTCATGATCTCATAGGTCATGAGATGGAGTCCCCTGCCTCATTAGGCTCCACTCTGGGTGTGGAGCCTGCTTGATATTCTCTCTCTCTCTCTCTCTCTCTCTCTCTCTCTCTCTCTCTCTCTCTCCTTCTGCCTCTTCTCTGCTCTCTCTCTCTCTCTCTCTCTCTCTCTGTCTCTCTCTCTCAAACAAAAAGAAATGAGTGAGAGCTAGAAAAGGACTCATTTAAATTGAGAAGATAATTGAAACTATAGAATTTGTGGTAACTACCCTAAAGTGAAAAAAATGTTAATATTATAGTGCTTGAAAGTTACTTATGAAATATTTAAAATAATTTAGCTAGTTTTCATGTAAATCCCTTTGGAACCACATTTGAAGTTGTATATGTGTCCTCTTAATCTACTAATTTAAAGTTAACTACAACATCGTAAGAGGAATAGTTTTGGCATCAGCTAAAGAGGCCAGAAAGCCTAAACAATACCCATAGATATTTATAAGTCAAATCAAATTTCCCCTGGTCTTTGAATTTTTGAAAGCTATTTGAGAACATGAATATGAAATGAATATTTTTAAATGAGGCTGATTTCAATATAAAACCTTATGAAAAATTCTTTCTTACCAAGTATGGGACAAGATAAAAGGCTTAATATGATTGTATGCTGGAATTCACAGATAATGGAAATATTATGTACAACTTTGCATTTTAAGAATAGAACAAAAATGTTATGAAACACTGAATATATATCTGAATGTTAACAATTCTTAAGGTGACTTAAATCCAAAGAAGTAAAGTTTCTTTGAATTTGGCTGTCTCATCTGTATCACTCTGCTGAATTACTTAGGATATAGCTTCTTTTAGTTTTAATGTTCTATCTAAATCTCCTTGCACATTTCTGTGTTGTTAATTACTGTTTAGTGATTCTAATATCTGTAACTCTGTCTTTTGAGTATTGAAATTGATGTTGTCTATGTATTTTCACATAGGAAAATATCTGATTCTATGGGTGCCAATCCTTTCCCTTTCATATCCAACAAAATACTCTTTTTTCATAGGTGAATGGTCTGAATTTTATTTTCTCTAATAGTACTGTTTTTTAAGAATTTGGTGAGTGGGGAAATATTTATTACAAATGTTACATTTAACAAATATTTTAAATAAGAAGAATAATGTGATTTAATAAACATATGTGGAACAGCTAAGATGCCATTCACTGCTTTTTAATGACAGCAAAAATTATCAAATAATGTGGAACCTATAATGCTATTAATTTACCCTCATCCAAAAGATATAAAATACTTTCTAGAGAGTGTCACCAAAAATATAAATAAAAGATAAAGAATATTTGCATATTTGGGCATGTATTTTAACGTACCCTTGTTATTTTTAAAGGATAGTCTGACCTAAAACTTTTTTAAAATTTCTTGTATTAGTTACATATGTTCATTGACAGTGGCGTGGTGAAATGTTTCATGTGATTAAGACAGTGACAGTGTGTTTGCTAACTTCCCTCACCTGCCCATTAAAACACTCTATGGTTTATTTTGTGACATTTCATTAGAAATGCCATAAAAAAGTAGCCAAAATATGTTTACACATCTAAAAAATGTTACATATATGAGTGTGTGTGTGTGTATGGGTGTGGGTTGGGAGGATATAACATTTAAAAATAATGGGTTCTTTACAAAATCTTTGTTTTGTTTCTAAAATTGTTTTGTCTCTAATAAGGGAAGCAACAGAGTTTCAAAGACTCAAAATGTAACAAAATAGTCATCCATAAGATATAAAAGTTTCATCATATTTATTTTATTGATATTGGATGAGAATATTCATTGAGTTAGAAACTCTTGAAACATTTATGTCACAAAAGATCAGATGGATTATCTTTGGGAGCTGACCTTTTTTTCTATGGGTTTAAGCCAACACCCTGGAAAAATAATTATGTTCAACAATTTAGTAGTCTGACATCAACTCCCCAATGTGCAAGCACTTTCTATCATTTATAAAAAAGTAACATGTGTTTTTAAAATTCTACTACCGTTTAGCTCTTATGCCAAAATACATAAAAAGCCAAAATACCCAAGTCTTGAATATGTTTAACGTTCATTAGAGTCTTTGGCAATCCGGTTTAAGAAAAGGGGGATATTTTTTTTAAAAGGCTGTGCAGTGTTATCTCACAGAAATTCAAGTACTGAAACAAGTACAGCCAGACCTCATGGGGAACATAATTGGAAATTAGGCCACACTTTGTATCTCTCAGGGTCCACATGGTCTCCCTGTTCCCTCCCTCACTTCCCATCTGTTCTCCACAGCAGCAAGAATGATTCTTAAAAACGTAAGGCTGCTCTTATCTTTTCGTAACCCTCTAGTGGCTTCCCATCTCTCTGGGCCAAAGCTAGCATTCTGACCCAGGTTGACAAGCCCAGTGGGATCTTTTTGCTCACTCCATTTCTGACCTCATACCCCATCATTTGGTTTGTTGCTCCCACTCCACCAGGCATACTCCCCCTGCCCGTTGCTATTCCTTTGATTCACCAAGCACATACCTATTATCAGAGTCTTTGCATCCGCTGTGCACTCTGTCCGGCAAACCCCTTCCACAGTTATCAGCACGGCTGGCTGGCAACTGCAGTGCATTCAGGTTTCTGTTCCAAGAACACACCATCAAACATGCACTGCTGACCATGGCTGCCCCAAGTAGCAGTTCCCCCATTGCTTTTAAACTTCATGGCATGCTTTATTTTTTTATTCCCACAGTTTTCTGTCCTCATGAAATATAATTTATATGCTCATGCATTTTTACCGTCTATCTCCCACTACCAGAATAAGTTTCATGAGAACAGGCGCTTTGTTTTATTCATTGCAGTATTGCTGGCACCTAGAACAGTACCCTGTGCATAATAGGAACTCTATACAAATGTATTAGAGGAATTAAATGAGTGAATGTTCTCTCTAAGCTCTACTTCTTTTTGAGTCTGCACCGTTTTTTGTTTTTTTTTTTTTCCTTCTGCTAAGCTGCTTTCTCTGCATCAGCTAGCATACAGCTCATAATTGCTACATGGCCTTTCAGCTGCAGGATTCTCCACCAACTGGCAACTTCTGTCTTTTACTTTAGTTCAAATTCCTGAACATTTAATTGAACAGGCTTATTTTTTTTTTTTCCAGTAAGGCCACATAGACCATAAGTTTCTGGTCAGTCTCTGAATGTATTCTTTTTGCTCAAATGTATTCCTGGTCCAGTAAGGCTGAGCCAGTTCAGAGCATGGATGATTCAGTGTGAGGGGCTGTGGACAGGCTTCCAGGTGACACAAACCTGTCTAGTCCACAAAGCCATTGCAGCCATGCTGGCATCTATGCTCTTCATTGTCCCAATTCCTGCCTGACCAAGAGCCTGACATCACTCTTTAATTCATTGCACCAACCTTCTGCTTCCGTGTCCTTCCTGATGAAATGACTTGTCTATATTTTCCTCATTATATTTCTTTGTTAGGTATAACTATACAGCTGTAAAACTCCTATAATAAATATATCCATGTCTCTGCCTTGATCCCAAAGGGGACAAAATGTCCTTGCACTTCCATTCTCCCCAAGCTGTTCCACTTAAGCTTTTGCATGGTAAGCAAAAAATCTCTTGTGTCTTTATAGAGATCCCATCGTGGACACAACCTAAGGTGATCCCCAATGTGTCACATCCTTGCATAATCTCATCTTCATAGTTTAGTGTGGGTGGAGCCTGTAACTTTTTTTACCCAATAGAAAATGGCAAAGGTTAAGGGATTTTGCAGATGTAGAATCCCAAATTGGTGATTTTGAGTTAGCTGGAAGGGAGATTGTTCTGGGTCAGCCTGACTTAATTAGGTGCATGTCCTTAAAAGACAGACTAGTGTCCTCCCTAAAATGAAGACACTTTCTCCTGGTGAACTTGAAGAATCCAAGGCAATGAATTCTTCCAACAGCCTAGTTGAATTTAGAAACACATTCTTCCCCAACCAAGTCTCCAGATAAGAATACAGCCCAGTGTGTCTGGGATGGGCACGCTGCTGGTTGGGCTGAACCTTCTTGGTAGCTGAGCAGGCTTGGTTCTTGTCTGGGCAGCTGCCATTATCTGCAGCATGGGTGGGAGTGGGAGCAGGAGGGGGCCAGCAATGAGTCAGGGAGTAGATGCTTGGCAGGGCCTATGGTTTCAGCAGCACCAATTCAGCCATGGCCCCAGTCGAGGTGGGAGATTCCATCCCTTCAGTGGTGGTTTTAGGAGGGGAGGCTAGGAACAAACTGAACCTGGCAGAGCTGTTCAGGGGCATGAAGGGGGTGCTGTTTGGAATCCCTGAGGCCTTTACCCTCGAATGTTCCAAGACCCACCTGCTAGGGTTTGTGGAGCCGGCTGAGGCTTTGAAGGCCAAGGGGTCCAGGTAGTAGCATGTCAAGTTTTAATGATGTCTTTGTGACTGAAAAGTGGGGATGAGCTCACAACTTTGGAGACAAGGTTAGGCTCTTGTCTGACCCCACAGGGGCCTTTGGAAAGGAGATGGATTTGCTACTAGATAATTCATTGGTGTCTGTCTTTGGAAAACACCAGCTTAAGAGGTTTTCCATGGTAGAAGAGGATGACATAGTGAAGTCCCTGCATGTGGAGCCAGATGGTATAGGCTGCACTTGCAGCCTGGCCCCTAACATCATCTTGCAGCTCTGAAGCCCTGGCCTCAGTCATGCTCCTTGTAACCTTTTCTATTTTACCTACCCAGGCCTGGATGGAGGGCCCCAGTCTAACTGCAACAGGGGCCACCCAGTAGGAATCTTGGCCAAATTTCTGCAATAAACATTTCTGGTTCACATTAAAACAAACAAACAGCCCAATTGATACCAAGATTGTCACTTTGTGAGACTGAGCAGAGGACTCATCTAAGTCATGCCTGGATTACTGACCTATAGGAATTGTGAGACAATAAGTGTGCTTTGTTTTAAGCTACAAAGATTGTGGTAATTTGCTGTATAGCAGTAGAACACATACATAGATTCTTCATCCTAGTTCACAGTAAAAGACAAATATTTAGAGTCCCCATGTTATTTTAGTTCTTTAGTCCTATGTGGGTCTTTGACTTGGACTATTTTTGCTTTCTTTGAGTTTTACATGCTAAATTGTGAAAATAGAAATAATTTGCTTCTTTGTTATACTCTTATTTGGGGATTTATACTTTTATTTTTTTTTAATTTTTTTCATGTTTTATTTATTTTTGAGACAGAGAGAGACAGAGCATGAGCAGGGGAGGGGCAGAGAGAGAGAGGGAGACACAGAATCCAAAGCAGGCTCCAGGCTCTGAGCTGTTAGCACAGAGCCCGACGCGGGGCTCGAACTCACAAACCACGAGATCATGACCTGAGCCGAAGTCGGACGCTTAACCAACTGAGCCACCCAGGCGCCCCAGATTTACACTTTTAAAAAATATTTTTTCTTGTTTCAATGTCTTTTTAAAAAAAATTTTTTTTCAACGTTTATTTATTTTTGGGACAGAGAGAGACAGAGCATGAACAGGGGAGGGGCAGAGAGAGAGGAAGACACAGAATCGGAAACAGGCTCCAGGCTCTGAGCCATCAGCCCAGAGCCTGACGCGGGGCTCGAACTCACGGACCGCGAGATCATGACCTGGCTGAAGTCGGACGCTTAACCGACTGCGCCACCCAGGCGCCCCTCTTGTTTCAATGTCTTAAGGCTAATTTTAGACCCTCTTTCATGGGACAACACATGGCCATGATGCTTCTTCTCCTTGCCCTAGCCACCTAATCATCTCTTTTGCATGTAGCATCAACTCCTATGATTTTCAGCCTTTGATTCTGATCAGCATAGAAACAGTATCTTTGGCTATAAAGTTTACATGTCTACCCTTCTCATTAATGTCTCACTTTTTTTTCATGTTTATACATGTGAATATTTTTCATTCAAATCATTCTATAAATTCTGGTGAGTTTTTATGTAAAGAATGATTTTGTAAGGTCAAAACATTTGTGGTGGGGAGCTTTATCCCCTAATTTATCTGTTTGTTACATCTAAATGTTCACGTATCACATTTTACTTTGTAAAAGTTGGACATATCTGTGTTTGGTCAGTGTTTAATTTGTTATTATATGTAAGTTTCCAAATGTTATTTATTCTGCTTGTAATCTTAAACTGTGTATTTGAGCATGTTGCCTTTCTAAGAAGTTCAATATAACCCTAACCATAGTGCAACATATAAGTCATATAATTTAGGAATCAGTTAGTTGACACTTATGTTTTCATATTCCATAGTGCTAGGAGTTGAGGGTATAGAGACATAAAGAGTTACCATTCTTTTTAATCCTTTCAGCACATTTTCACACATTTTACAAACTCACAAAAAATATAGTTTGAGTATTTGATACATACTGTCTCTATTTAAAAAAAAATCTTACTTTTCTTTAGAATATAATGGTATATGTTGAAAAGCTGATATATTTGTGTATCAAACACATAGAAATAAACATTTGAGATGAAATATTCATGAAATAATTTTTCTATGTTTATCCTGTCAGAATTTCCCAAACACTGATTTGAAATTGAAGTGATTAAGAATTTTTGTTTCCCAAAAGGGCCCCACATAATATCATCAAGCTCTGGTCCATATTTGTCTGGAAAAATGTACGATCGCAATAAATGGATCCCTTATTAAATAGTTTCAAAGTCAAATTTTAATTTTAAAGACAAGATGACATCCCAAATCTTGATGCATGATGGACATAGGAGTGAGGTAGAGTGGGGGATGGGAATAGCAATCATGTTCAATTTGATCTGTCGGGAATAACGAAACACTCAATAATCACATTTCTAAATGCATATCACAATAGATAAGCCTTTAAGTGCTCTAGTCAACTAATTAATTAAGCTTATATCTCATTCAGGTATACAAATTATCCTCTTTAAGGGAAAGAAGCTTAGGGAGGTATTTAGTGGGAAATTAATTTGAGGAGCTTTTGTTGAAATGTTTAAGTCCTATGAACACTTTATCAAATGAACTATAATCGAAACTGTTTTTTCTTGTTATCATACTCAAGTCAGTGTAATGCACTGATAAGGAACACACTAAACATTTCCAGAGGTAATGTGTGTAATTTTTAAAAAAGCAGAGCATGTTTAACACACTGGCATTGTATTAGTTCAAAGGCATAGATTTCTCTTTTGGAAAGCTGTGTTTTTGTTAAATATTGAAATCATAGAAACTTCTGATAGTAGCCAGTGTTAATTATTTTAATTTTAGTTGAGTCAAAAAGAAATAAGATTAATTTGTCAACTCGTTATTTGTACATAAATGAGATCACAGTTTTTACCGTATTGTGAAGAATGAAAGAAATAGAACGTTTATGAGGATTTCTTGCATTTTTGTCTTATATATGTGTGTATATATATATGAAATATATATGTATGTATATATATATATATATATATATGAAAGTGTAAATAAACAGTATGCTTATTTTAACAAAGAATTTGCTGACATTCTTGTTCCACCCAGTTGTTCTAAGTTTGCTGCGGCTGCCTCCAGGCGCCTCCAGATGGCGCCCTGGTGCCCGTTCTCTCCGCCCAGCGGCCGACCAGTTGCCTGCTGGTGGGGAGAAAGAGCTTGGAGCGGCGGGGCTTAACCCAGCGCGGCTCAGAGGTGGGTTGCTGAAGGACTCGGGAAACAGCTGCAACAGGGCATCACTCACTGTCCAAGTATTTCCATTTCTGAGCGCAAAAGGAAGAACTTAAGCAGGCGGCAGTTGGAGTGTAAATTGCTTTGTAGTATTTAAAAGCAGCAAGGATCGTGGGCAGCTGAGCTGGTATGTGCAAGAGAAACTACTGAATTTGAATTGTGCTGGGTAGGAACCCGTCTGATCATTCTTTGTGTACCAAACGTTCTGTGTCCTGAATTGTGCCTATGTGTATACACTCATTTCATTTTTGCCTGGATCATGGGGATTTGAGGTCACAATCTTTCATTTTTCAACATGATATAATAAAACCATTGCAGAACATTGTCTATTGATAGAAATATGATCTGACTAATGGTCTAAAGAAACACATGATAACGGCACCAAAATACTTTTGTTTCTTTGTTAGAGAAAAAAAAAAAAAAGAAGAAAGTAAACCTAAACCATATTAGCATGTGATTTTACCAGATACGACTTTCAAGAGGCAATAGAAAAAAAATATATATTTAACTGTTTAACTACTTTGGATTAGATATTAAGTTACTTTTACTGTAGGTGTAGACATAAACAGACCTATAAAATATGAATGATTTTTATATCTGTGGGCCAGAAAAAAATATTGTGCAGTTATGAAAACACTAGTGATGAAAAACACATATCTTGTGTATGTACGTTTTGTATGGTCTCATATGCCATGTGAATGGGTGTTGTGTATGTGTAGACAATAACATATATGTGTCACCTACATGCAGAATTGTTTATGTTATAAAAATGCATGTGTTGGATGTGGATAGATTTTCGCACCTTCACACAATATTTCTATCTAGATAACTTAGTATGACGATCATCTCTTGCCAAAAATAAATCTGAATTTAAAGAACGTTTAAGTCTTTGAATAGTTTCAGTGTTAAACGTGTTAAATTTCCCAAGTTTCATTCAGTTGTGCACTTAGTTGTACTTTTAAATCCTGAGGAATAGTTTGGTTCTTATATTTTGAACATAAAATATTGGCTGAAGTGATTATATAGAAATAGAATGCATAGGTATATAAATATAGATTCCCCAGACTTGAGGTTACTATAGCTGGAATGCACAAAAGTCTGAAAACTTGAGAGTTCTGACTGGGAGTTTATATTTGAAACTACTCAGCAAACTGAAAGATCCAAAAGTTCAGAACTACATTGGAAATAACGCAGGCCACGGCTTTACTCTTTGTATTATTGTTCTAAAACTAATGTTAGGCTACTTGTAAACTTGTATGTGTTCCCTTGTAACAGATTTGTACATGAATCAGGTACTGAATGTTATGTCCTGCCATTGAACACAGCAAATACAACACAATTCAACATAAGAAGTGAATTGAGACCTAATGGTTTAAGACAGTATACCAAATAGCCTGAGACATCAAGACAAGTTAGAAATAGTCCCTGCCCTCAAAAAGTTGCCAGTCAAATAAATGACTAGGATGGGCATTTTTATGAACATGAGTATATAGTAAAATATAAATCAAAATAAATGCTATTAGAGAGGGGCATGCCCAAGATGTATAGCATTTAAGTGGAGGGAGAAATCTGACTTGGGGACTTGACATTATAAGGCAGTCTTCTCAAGGGATGGATGGAAAGATTGATTTTGGTGAGTAAAGATAATGTGCAGTCAAGCATTTAGTTTGTATTGGCTACTGCTTTCTTCATTGATCTCAGGAGTGAGCAGTAAGAGATAATATTATACAGGGGGAGGCAGGGGCAGTATTAGAGATGGCCTTGAACATCAGACTGAACATTTTGGATTTTCATCATTAGTTCACTCCCACTGCCATTAAAAATATCGGTATTAAGTACTCTTTTAGAAATATTGAGTGTTGTGTATAATAGCAAGAGCCAGTGTGAGGCTTCACAATAACTTTATGATTTACTTACTGTATATTTTCCATATTAAAATATAAGTTCCAAGACAGGGAGGTCTTTCTCAATAGTATATCCACAGAACCTAGACATTTCTTGAAAAAAGTATCTACTATATAAATGAATGAATGAATGAATGAATGGGGATACGGCTAGGATTCTATATTATTTACATTTAGTTTTCCTACTACTCATCAATGATTAACATCCTCAAAATTTACCAAGTCTTTGGAACTCTTGTTCCAGCGGATCCCCCATATGGCTCAGGTAATGAAAAGCAAGTTCCCTAGAATAGCCACTATTGATGTTTCATCTTCCTCTATTTTTAATCTTTTACATGAACAGTCTTCCCTTCGCATTTTTAAAGGAGTTACTAGGATAATTACAAATAGGCAGAATTCACCAGCTCATTTTCATATCTCTATGGTAGACATATAAGAGGATATTAACACGTTAAACAATTCAGGAAAACGGTTGTAGAGTTTGAGGGATGTCTTTGCACACTGAAATATATATTTACCTCCTTACATGAATGCTTCTAATATCTGGTCATCTGCAACTTAGTACAGGAAAACTCTCTAGAGCCTCTTTCTATTTCTGGGAGTGCCCAGTTATCACTTCAGAGGTCATTAACTCTTTGTTTCCATAGTTTTAGGGGGTACTGAGGTAGCATGCTTGGGGTCCCAGCCCCCATACACGGAGGTAGTCCTTTTCTCTGTCCCTGTGTAATGACATTGATAGCTTTTATGGGCAATGACAGATACATGTAAATAAATTAGTGAAGAATTGTGTTGTTATTGTTGTTTGAAAGGATGATACTAAATGAAAATAAATAGACATTTTACAGGAAATTATAAATGTAGTTCACTTGATTAAATTATAAATAAATGTATAAAGTGTCTTACAAATAAAAAAGCCAAATAAACAGGGTCATTGAACCAACAACATTAAAAGATAAAACAAACACCTGGAGTTTCCCCTTTTGCCCAAGAGAGACCTTTCTTCTGTGATGATAATTTATACATCTTAATTTACTTTCATAGAATTCATTTAAAAATATGTAAGGGAGGAATTTCTCAGTTTGAAAATATATGTTGATGGGGTTTGTATATGTTAGTTAAACTAAGGATGCAGGATTTCATTCACTTCGACCTAATCTGCACAGAGTCAGGCTTTTTCTCTCATCCGTGTCAGTATGACAAATTTTCACACCAGTTCTGGTTTCTATCCTGCTGGACATGCTGTTAATGCTTTATTTTTAACCCATGGGAAAGGAGATGGGAAGAAACAGTGACCCAGGATTTTTACCTTATTGTAAGCCCTGGGGCATGGTTTGGCCTGGAGACCGATGGATTAGGGGAAGCATATCTTGTCCAAATAAAGCTGGAGGTTCCGTTTCGGAGAAATATACTGCACTGTGTACTGCAGATTTTTCCCCCTAGTGGTTGACTTAAAACTGTTGTGTTTCTTATAACAATTGAAATAGATTTTTCTTCGTATATTGGAACTAGTTTGTCAAGATTCTTTAAATTAAGGTTAAAAAAAAAAACTTGTTTGAGAGCGCAGAAGTTTCTTTCAATGATCATTTTGAAAGTACAAAAAGTACAATGCCTTGGAAAATATATCGGAGGCTTTTTCTTTATTCTTTGGAAAGCTAGGCATTGAAAAATACACAAATACGAAATATACACAGATAATAAAAATATTCTGCTACTGGATTCCTCTTTCTTAGCATGGAGAAAAGTTTTCTTCTTCCTCTGGTGTCCTGATGTCGCTATTTCCTTTGGTCAGTCCACTGAATTGGTTTAACATTTTTTCTTTTGCCTTTCCAACCAAACTGTAAACTCCCTAAAGGAAAGCAACCATTTCCATGAGGCTTAAAACATACTTCCAGCCACAAACAGCACTGAAGTTTGGTTCCTGACAATTATATAAAGATTAAATTCTTTTTCCCCCTCACAAATTCGAATAGATTTAGAAATGTAGCAGTGACTTCTAAGGGGCAAATGGAAATTTTTCCAGAAGCTCTGTAAACTGAGAGTGACACACTACAACAGAAAGGGAAAGTTATTTCTCCTCAAATCGAGTGTTTGAAATGAGATTTTTAAAAAGAAATATTTGATATACAGAGATATCTATAAAGGCACAAACCTTGCCTTCACTTGGTAAAGCTATTTACATCTGGAAGAGATACCTCTGGCATACCTGTGTCTCTGGGGTGTTGTGTAACTGCAGGTAGAATATTCCAAAGTCAGAACTGCTGGAAGTGAGGGCAGATCGGAAGTGTTCCTGGCAGCAAGAATTAACCTTAAGCAACCTTAGAGCATTGACATGCTTTAAAGTTGTTCCTGGGGGGACAAAAAATCATGTATTTTTTGTAATGAGGACTTTATGAGCATACAACAGGCTGCCACCAAGATGAATACAAATGAGAGTAGCAGCAAACGTCTATTTTAGCAAGTGCTAGAGGAAAATAATAAAGGTCGTGTAGCTGTATTGTTAATAGGAGTGAAGAACGTTTCTTGTATCTCTGCACTAAAGGCTAACGGAAGAGCTCTTGGTTACTAAGATGTATTCTTTTCTGGTCTCAGGATCATTAACGATGGAAGTAGGAGGGAGAGGGTATAAAATGGCAGCTGCGGCTGTGGGCACTCAGATCATTTGTCACCTGGCATGAGGCTAGTGTTGGCAGCTCCAGAGTTCCAGCACAGAACTCCAGAGAGCAAATGCCAGCTGATTGTTGTTCCTTACCAGCTTCCCGGCTAACTCTGACTCATTCTTCAGATCTCTGCTCAAGTGTTGCTTCTTCTAGGTAGCTTTCCCGGACCTCTCTAGCTACACTTAGCACCTTTCTCTCTGCCATTACAGCCTCATATTCTCATCCCTGCCATCATACTTACCGCTTGAAGACCTGCCTGCTCCCTTCAGTAGCCTGAAAGCAACAGCTGAGTCTTATCCCATATTGCTCGGTTTCTGTGTCTAGCTTATAATAGGTTTGTGACTCTTTATGAATATTGTCTGTTGCATGATAGTTTAAAGGATGCGAATGGGCTGTGGGGTCAGCAAAAGTTGCGTTTGACCCTTGGCACACATAAGGTGAGAAGTAACTTAAACTCTCAATCCCAGTGTCCTTATCAACTGTCTGAGGCAATTATATACCTGCTCCTTAAACATGGCTGTTAAGGTTAAAAATAATACTTATTATCGTTACTATTATCATCATCATTATTATTATACTATGATTATTTTCTTGTGGGATTTCTAAATATCAACTGAGTTAATCTTCAAATTAAAAATGCTTAATCAAGTTGTTACTACTGTCATTCTACTTTATATGGGAAATAGGAACACAGAAAGGTTAAGTTCCTTGCTCAAGGCCACAGAGGGAAGAATAATGAAAACAGAAGAACTAGAATAGTGCCCAGGATAGAGTAGACTTGTATTAAATGCTAGAATGGGGGTACCGCAGTTTTATTTGGGGAAGACTGATTTCTGTGTAAGTGAGAAACTACCCCACACAGTTAAAAACAGTTTGTTCCCTTATTTTAGAGCCTTCTGTTGCAGATATTGTATTTGTAGAATTTTCACGGAAGCCAGATATGGTCGGAGAGAAACTTATAATGAGTGTAATCTGAGAGGATCTTTATCTCTCTTTGAGCATTTTATAATGTTGGGTATAAAAGAAATTAAAGAAACCCTTATAAGAAATATATTCTTGTTACAACCTCAGGGGTAAAAAGAAGCAAATGATAGCATTGCCTCATTTTGCTTGCTTTACAGCACTTTTTTATTTTGTTTTACTTATACATTTCATTTATATGATGTTTACTTTTTCTCTTTGTAAAAAGTACATATAATTTTGTAGCAAATGTGTAAAATCCAAACAAACTACAAAGAAGAAAATAAAAGTAATCTATAATTATTCAACCCACAAATAACTACTATTAATACTTTGGTATATTTCCTTTCTCTCTTTTGACACAATTGCATGTATATATGTTCATGCACATGCATTTGTACACATATATTTGATCATGGAATTATGTAATAAATATAACTTCATGTCCTATTGTGTCTACTATTTTATTGTTACTGGCAATTCTTCAAAAATTACAACTTTCAATGATTGCATAGTATTATTCTGTGTGGCTGTATCATAATTTTATTTAATAATTTTTAGTTGTTTAATATTCTCCTAATTTTGGAAATTCTCCAATTGTTTCTATTTTAAACAGGTTTGAAATGAATGGTGCTTTAAATTACAGGTGGACCTCCTAAATAATTGTATTTAGATAACTGATTATCATCTAATAATAAGGTTGTTAAAAGGTAGGACTGTGTTTCTCCTCAGAAATAAACAGGCCAAAAGAAGCATTTTAAAATAAGTTTAGGCCTAAGGAAATTCTAAGGAAAAAAAATTGCAGATGAAATGGATTAATATCTCTTGAGTGAACGATGATATGCTATGACCTACAAAGGTCAGCATTAGAGTCACCATTTTACTGTGATTAATTGGGGGTTGAAAGGGGTTGAATGGAAATATCGGTTTGCATTAGTGGCCCTCCCGGTATTCAAATAGAAGTTTCACTTCTGAGTCCTTTGTCTTTTTCATCCCACCATACAGTCTACACAGTATGTTGGCCATGCTCATAGTTTTACCCAATACTTAATTTCTTTTTCTTTTTTAATGTTTTATTTATTTATTTTTTTTTGAGAGAGTGCAAGTGGGAAAGGGGCAGAGAGAGGGGGACAGAGGATCTGAAGTGTGCTCTGCGCTGACAGCAGTGAGCCTAATGTGGGGCTTGAACTGCTGAATGCTGAGATCATGACCTGAGCTGGTCGGATGGTCAACCGAGGGAGCCACCCAGGTGCCCTTTAATTTCTTTGAACCCTGCTATCCTGTGTAAAATATAAATAGTATTTCTCACTGCTTAGAGTTTTTGTGACAATTAATTTAAATACTATATGGAGATTGAGATCCTAAGGAATATATCCTAGGACTCAATTTTAGCATTGATAGATATGCTTTAGCGTTGATAGATATGTCATGAAGTACTGTCTCAAACTGATAAAGCTTAAGAATCCCTTAGGAGTTTACGTACTGGCAGAAGGCTTGTTAGTCCAAAGTCCCAGACACAAATCTAGGAGATTCAGATTCAAAATCTAAGGAGGGTCACTGTCTTTGCTTTAACAAGTTCCCTTGGTGATTTTGTTGATATAGTAAATGGCAGCCAAAGATACAGGTGACTAGCAAAAATAGGCTGGAGGGAGCATGAAAAGTTTAAGATGAGACAGAAATTTGTCAGTCATCAGGTATTGGTTGAGAGTAGACGGAGCCCTCCCCAGGGAGATACCATGCCTGGAAACTGTCTGGATATAAAAACAACTTGGGGCTTGAAGGCTTCATTTCTTTAGATCATTTGAAATATGAGATACATTATGGGCACTTGAAATCAAAAGCAAAAATAATACCGGGTTGACTTAACAGAAATGGCAGACAGTCAAGATTTACTGACGTAGGTAGGATGTGCTTTGAAATATGTTGATTATGAAAGTAAATGCTTTGGGTCCTTGATGCCTATGGATCATAATCATAAATACACCACCGAAGCTAAGAAATCTGATTTGAATTTTTGATTTAACTTTTTTAAGTGTGATATATTAGTATTAGTTCCTACTAATAGAAATGCTCTACATTTCTATTGGATTTTTCCAACCTTTCATACCAGATAACAGTTGATTAAATTGGTTTTGGCTACTAGTTAAGACTCTCATTGAAAGAGGATTCTTAAGAAATAGTTTTTGAGTGAATTACGTTTCAACTCATGTATTCATTATTTTTAATACTTGACAGAAACATTTCATAACTTTAAAAAAGTTCTCTATGGGAAACATTTTTTACTACTAACTCTTTAAAATGACACCAAGGATTTTAGGACATGTGTTCTTTTGTTGTTGTTGTTGTTTGTTTTTTGTATTGTAGAGTATTTGATGTGATTTTCTAAAGAAAATATTTTTTTATATTTAACACCAATGTTCTCTAAAACTTTTTTATGTGTTTTTTCCTTCTTCTTCAGGAATTAGTAAAGTGCTTGACATTAGTTTCTTTGAAATTGTTATTGAAGGTATTAAATCCCTTGCTGTACCTTCAGTTCCAGAAAACTTTTCAGTTGGGCCAAATAATTTTATCAATTTGTTACTGAGTATTAAACTTAAGGGAGGTTAGACATTTGACTGATAGGAAAAGTGGCATTCCCAGTTTATTATTTTCTGGTTAAGTATAACCTAGAAATTCTCTACAACTCTAATTTTAATTGGCCCTTAGCACACAATCTTAAAATCTTAGAGGGCTAAAAAGAGCTTTAAAAGTAATTTTTCAGGATGAGATGAGAATCTTTAAGATTTCAAGGGACTTTCTTTTTTTTATGTTTACTTATTTATTTTTGAGAGAGAGAGAGCATAAGTATTGAGGGGCAGAGAGAGAGAGACAGAGACAGAATCTGAAGCAGGCTCCATGCTCTGAGTGGTCAGCTCAGAGCCCAATATGGGGCTCAAACCCATGAACCATGAGATCATGGTCTGAGAGGATGTTGACTGACCAACCCAGGTGCCCCTCAAAGTACTTCTGTAGAAGGTATGTCATACTTTCCCTTGCTAATCCCTTGCCATTGGCAGTTACCTGCATTGTTAAGAAATTCTTGGTTAAACCCATTCCCAAATCTCTCCTGCTGTATAAACACACATCTTCTTGCTTGCTCTTAGTGAAGACTGAGAAAAGCTAGTCACTGTCCTTTTAATACATGTCATTTAGATATCAGAAGGTTATTATCAAAATCTTCCTCACAAATATTGTAGGCAAGCTACCTGTGTAGTCGGCGCTTTCCTGATTTCCTTCTGCAGAGGTTCTGGATCAGGATATTGCATGCTTTACATTCAGGTAGATACAAGAAGGCTTTTTCCAGGCCTCCTTGCCTTCTTATTTCTAGTTTATAAAATCATTCTCCCTGGTTTTGGTTTTATAAAAATTATTTTGTAGCTGTCATTTCTTGAGCTTCTCTACTTGCCTTCTTACCCTGCACTCTTGACTAGCAACACCAAGAAACCAATGGTAGCTGAATCCTAAAAAGAGCACATAATTATGACTTTGTATGTAAATTTCAGAGGCACTTATCATCAGTGTCCTTTAGGCATGTAGTATTCATATGCAGAACTTTGTGCCAAACGTTAAATGCGTTTATAAATAGTGCAAAGAGTAAACCCTGCCTTTGGGGCACATATGTAACAGTAATAATGACATTGCTACCTACTGGCTGTTTATTGAATCCTGATAACAGCCTGATGGTAGGTAATATTATGAATATACAGGGAGAGAAAAACAGGATTGTCTGACTAAATGATTGTTGGGCAGAAAACTTTTTCTTCTACACTTCTAGGTTCTTTGTCTGGTCTAATAATTAAATTGACAAAAGACAGATTGACAGGAGAAAAACAAATTTAATTTTGTACCTGTGGAAGCCCCATAAAAATATGAGACCTAAAGCTATCAGGCAATTGAGTCTTATAGGTCATTCTGAGCTAATGAATGGGATAGCAACTTAGGGCATCAAAAAGGAGGCAAATTCATGGGAAGATAAGAAGAGCAGGTGTTTGCCCTGGCATGCAGCAAAGTCTTTCAGATAAAAGAGTGATCTCTGGCAATAGCTCTCTTTCTGGGCCAAGCCCCCATCTAAATTATTTTAGGTAGTTAAGGGACAGGTAAAAAGTTTTTGAGTTTGCTGGGACTTGATTGCCTTCAGCTCAAAATCATCCACATGCCAAAGTGGATTATTTTGGGGTGGTATATTCTGTTCCCCTTCATAATCACACTGATCATTTCACTTGGCTCCTAAGTAATGACTTTTTGTCAAAGTAAAGACCTCTTCTGTCCTTTAGCTTAAAGACTGAATCTGATACTTCCATTCCTGTAATATGTCTTCAGTCATTTCACCATATTGTTGCACTACCTAGTTCTAGTTACCAAAATTCTCATGTTTTTTTTTTTTTTTTCCTCATTCTTCTCATTTTGTAAGGTACATTCTATCCTGGAATGTGTCTGGATTTTTCAGTTTGGTAAGGTTGCTAGGATCTTATTGATCGCCACTTTTTACACAGAATCTTTTAATGTCAACCTTCACTGGCAAATGGAGCTTATTATATGGACATCTCACATAAAGGAAATTAGATTCAGTATAGACTGACTTTGTCAAATTTGAATCCATTTATTAAAATTGAATACAATTTATCGCAATGAATTATTCTGACATATGCTTATGATTTTCATAAGTCGATTTCAGAGACACTTGTAATATCTATCATTACATTTTTTTAGAATACATCTTTTTTGGCTTTGCATATGTATGTTCAAATTGTTTCACCATTCCATGTTGAAATGTTTCTGGAAAATTAAAGTGGAGAGTCACCGTAGCCTTTGTCAGTACTACAAGATTAGGCAAATTACAGTGGCCAAAGATGTACTGAGTTTGAGAGACATGAAAAACTTTATCAACAAAAAGAGGATACTGTTTTTCTGCTTTGATGATCCACACAGCATTGAGAAGAACATGAAAAATCTAGGTTTGTATAATTATTAAGCTAGACATCAGAAAATGATGCTTTACGGATTACTCTGCTCTATTTTTAGTTTTCATTTACTGCTGATAAGCAAACTACAGAGCTTGAGAAATTGGTCTCTTTAATTTTGTCTAAAACTCTACTTACATCAATTACTGGTTTGCATTTTATTATAAAAAATATTGTTGAAGAGGAAATTTCCTGTATTACAGGTAGGGGATGAAATGTTACATAATTGTTCTTGTGCTGTGGTCTTTTAGGATCTGATAACAAACTATATCAAAACTAGTTTATTACAAAAATAAATGTGAAATGCAGCAGACTAACAGAAATAAAAGAATTTCAGCCAATAAAATTGCAGGAAATATGTTTTCTTTAAAAAAAATCAGTGATGACACAGATGTCTTAATTGATGTCTGAAGCTTCAATTTGACAGAGTCGTCTATTTACTTACTACCCAAAATGTCAGCAATGTATGCATGAAGGTTGATTGTATTAAATTTGAATAGAATACATCAGATTATATTGCTAAAAGCAAGAATAAGGCTTGGGAAATAGAAAGGCCTTTAATACCCTGTCCCATTTTCTTTTCTTTTCCTTTCTTTTTATTTCTATACTACACCCTTCCGTGTCTTCTCTGCTTTCCTCCTCCATCCCACACCTGGAACATTTTGGAGTAACAAATTCCTGAAGTGAAAACTCCAGTATGATCAGAGCACTGTAAAAATAAGGTGGTGCTGGTGGGGTAGGGACGCAGCTGAAAGGCTTTGCTTGTCTTCCAAAATACACGCATCTGCACCTGCAAGAAGGCTTTTGCCACCACAGTCAACTCTTTATTATCTGGAGAACTCTGCTTTGTGGAGACTTGGCTGTCACCCCAGACTTGCTTGCCTGGAACACCTAACTTTGTTCTTGGCTGCCAGCAGCATTGTCGTCTTAGGAAGGATTCAACTGCAACACAGAGGAGGAGACTGTTTGAGTACATGTGTTGAGAGTATGAAGGACCCCAAATTCCAAAGGCAAATATAAAGGGTTTGGGTGCATCCAAAAACATGCCTCTTTTTTTACCTTATTAATAAAGGGATTTGGAGATTTGTGTACCTTTATTGTATTTCAATGCAGTACATACTCAAATATATTTCACGAGGTCTCCCTTAGCTACATATTTCACATCTGTATGACCAGTTGTTTCATCCTGGCTACATGCATTAAGTGGTCAAATAAGTGTTTTCCTTTCAGTACAGCCTCAAAGAACTGTTAAGTTTTTAGCCTTCCCTGAAGTTCTACTACTTAATAAAAAGAAAGTACAACACACATAATGATCCTCTCACTCATCCAGTGAGAGAATGTAACATGTTCTGGCATTTTGGACTTCTCATCTTTGGAAGTATTTACTCATAAAATCTAAATATTAAAAAAAAAAAATCAAAAAGCAAACTGTAAATAGCTGCAAATGTCTTTATTTTGACTACCAAACATATAAAACATATAAAATCACTATGGTTGGGAAGAGATTATTTTACATTTCCTGTTCTTGATATATTCTCTCTAGGAATTTCAACTCAGATTAAAGCCTCATCAGAAACAAGATAATGGATGTTCATGTAAAGATAACAATGTAATGGGACATATTGAATGAGAACACTGCTATCTCTTTTCTCTGTAAATGAAAAGCAGTAGCGATATGGAATCTAAATATTTAAAAGGACATTAAAAATATTACAACCCAGTAGCCAAGGAGAGGAGGTAGTGAATGGGATGAAACTCTTGAGCGAATTTGGGGCCAGATTGTTTAGCATCTTCCATATCAATGCAGAGTTTGAACTTTTATTTGTTAGACACTGGTGGCTTAACTGTGGTTTTGCATGGGATAATAGGACTATTGCTTCTGTGTTTTAGGATTATAATCCTGGCAGCAAGGCAAAAGATGAATTAGTGGGGAAAAAAATCTTGTGGGGGGAAAATGTGGGTGAGACTGAACTAAATCAGTGGCAGGAGTGGTGGAAAGGAGGGGGAAATTTTAGAAAGGCATTTTAGAAGTAGATTAATAGGGAAGGGAAAGTGAGGAGTTAAGGATGACTCCAGGATTTCTAGCTCATGTGATTGGGTAGCTAATGATGCCATTAATCATAATAGGGAATAGCAACTAAGCTTTATTGAGAGGAGACTTTGGATTTTACAGGGAAAGCAGAATAGTGGAGTGGAGATAAAGAGGTTGGAGTTGGCAATGCTGAGTTTGCTACCTGTTGGATATACATCTGGAGCAGTGTTTGTTAACCTTGGTACTGTTGATATTTTGGGCTGCATAATTTGTAGTGGTGAGAATGTTTAGCAATATCCTTGGCCTCTACCCACTGGCACCCATCTCAGTTGTGCCAACCAAAAATGTTTCCAGACTTTTCCAAATATTTTCTGAGGCAGGGGCAAAATTGTCCCCAGTTGAGAAACCATTGATACAGACACAACAAGGAGGGTGGTAAAGTTGTGTGTCTAGAATTTAAAATATAGATGAGACTTGAAATCAATATTTAAAATCAGCAGTGGTGGGGGGCACCTGGGTAGCTCAGTTGGTTAAGTGTCCATCTCTTGATTTTGGCTCAGTTCATGATCTCATGGTTTGTGAGTTTGAGCCCCACGTCTGGCTCTGAGCTCACAGTGTGGAGCCTGCTTGGGGTTCTCTCTCTCCCTCTCTCTCTGTCCCTTTCTCACTCTCTTTCTCTCTCTCTTTCTCTCAAAATAAATAAACATTAAAAAAGTTAATGGTGGCGATTTAAGCAATGTGCAAAGATGAGATTGTGCAAAAGAGTGTAGACAAGTATATACTTATCTCATTTTTCCTTGAATAGTTCCAAACACTGAATATTCCTAAACTCATGAGATAGATTGAGGCAATTTATTCTACTTTTTAAAAAGTTTATTTATTTATTTTGAGAGAGCAAGAGCAAGAGAGAGAGCATGAACAGGGGAGGGGCAGAGAGAGAGGGAGAGAGAGAATCCCAAGCAGGCTCCATGCTGTCAGCACTTGGAGCCATCATGAAGCTTGATTTCATGAACCTTTCACGAACCTTTCACGATCATGAACTGAGCCAAAATCAAGAGTCAGCCTAACTGACTGAGCCACCCAGGTGCCCCAATTTATTCTATTTTTGAATACTTTCAAATGTTTTATGTTTTTATTATTGTTGTATGTTGTCACATATTGAGCCAAATTCCTTGTAGTGGGACAGAATTAATCTTTGTGTAACTAATCTTTGGTTCTTGTGATATTGTGATTTATAAGATTTCTCATATTAGTCATCAACTACTATTCCTGGGTCACAGTTCCCGAAACCCTTAGAATTTCCTCAACATAAGAGCAGTGAGGCATCTTTTGTTATAATGTTTGGTTTCTTGTCCTTAGTTGCTGAGAAACACTTTAGAGCCATAAGGTGAAATGGGTCTTGTTGTTCATAGCAAGCCTTTCCCACCATAACTGGGTTTATGTTAATGCAGGTGACTTTTGGACAGTGCTGAAGAATGAGTGCTGGCTGCCAGGAAAACCATTCATGACTAGAATGTTGGAATTTTGAATCCTGCCCCCTAATTTCCTGGGAGAGGAGAGGGGCTAGAGGTTGAATCAATTACCAGTGGCCAATAAGTTCATCAATAAGCCTATGTTATGGAGATACCATAAAGCTCCAAAAGGAGGAGGTCTGGAGAGCTACTAGGTTGGGGAACCAGAACACTTTCACATACCACCATGCCAGTCCCCAGGCTCCACAAAGACAGAAGCTCCTTTGCTCAGGACCTTACCTTATGTATCTCCTTATCTGGCCATTGATTAATATTCTTTAATATTATTTGTAGTAAATCAGTGATCTAGTGAGTTCTATGAGCTGTTCTAGTAAATTAGTGGAACCCAAGGTAGGGGGGTGGGACCCTCTCATTTATGGCCAGTCTGTCAGAAGTACAGGTAACAACCTGGACTTGTGATTGGGATCTGGAATTGGAGGGAGGTTTTGGAACCTCTAGTTTGTAACTGGTTGGGTCAGAAGCACAAGTAACCTGGTCTTGTGATTGGCATCTGAAGTGATGGGTAGTCTTGTGGGACTGAGCCCTTAAACTGTGAAATAAGAAGCTATCACCAGGTAAATAGTGTCAGAATTGAGTTGAATTGTAGAACACTAGCTATTGTCTCCACAGGGGCTTGTTGGTGTGGGAGACTCCTCCACACATTGGAATCAGTATCAGAACCTGTTAGGTCTTAAGTTTGTTTTCATGGGACACAAAATAAGTCTATTAGGACAAATTATTTTTCCTAAATCCCTCTACATATTTTAATATAGCTATCAGATTTGTAGAATTTAACATTATTATCTCCTGACTACATAGCCTTAATATTTCATCTTTCTTTTATATGTTGTATTTTGAGACGTTTTGCAACATGAGCACTCTCTATTGAATAGCAACTGATTTTTTTAATGTTTATTTTGAGAGAGAGAGAGAGAGAGAGAGAGAGAGAGAACATGAACACACATGCAAGCAGGGGAGGGTCAGAAAGACAGGTAGAGAGAATTCTAAGCAGGCTCCGTGCTCAGCGTGGATCCCAACACTGGACTTAACATGGGGCTCTCTGTGGAGTTCAGTCTCATGACTATAAGGTCATGACCTGACCGAAATCAAGAGTCAGACACTTAACCAGTTGAGCCACCCAGGCACTTCAAATGGCAACCATTTGAATATCCTCCTTAAGCTATAGCTGTAGAGCAGAGAATTGAACAAACTCCATGTTTGACCCATCCAATTCAGCGAAAAACAAACTATCAATTTCTTGGTTTTTGTCATAGTATTTTTATTAAAATATCTCAGAATTACATTAGCTCTTTTTTGTCAGCCACTCTATGCCATCTTTTCTTTTGTTATTTTTATTTTGCATGAACTTTCTGTTAAATCACATTCCATATCATATACTACTGATGTTTTTTTGTTTCTAACCCAAGCATGAAAATTCATATCCATCCTTTTAAAAATATACTCTTCTTTCATGGATTATGAATTTCATCATCTAACATGTTTATTATTTCTCCCAGTTTTATGCCATCTGCACAGTTTATCAGCATACCTTGAAGACACATTGATCCAAGTCATTAATAAAAATGTGAGCAGGTTAAGTCTAGAGTTAATGGGATACATAGTGCTATGGATTTTCTCTTCAGTGCTTGTACAGCTATTTTTTACTTAAAGGCCTTTTACTTTCAGGGACTACTATATAAATGAGACTCATGCAGATAAACATTATGTTCAATCTTACCCAGATAAAACTACCAAACATAATATTCTTGCAAGAAATAGTAAACTATGTTCCATACAGATTGAAGTGGAAAATTTTCATGGGACCAGATGGTTTTATTAGGTGATAAAATAGTGTTAAGTAATATAGGCAGGATACAAATTTAAATACAAAATATGACACCACTATTTATAGATAGTAATAGATATAGAAATAAACCCAGTTCTAGACGTAGATATAGAGAACACCAGAATCTTAATGATAGTTGCCTCTAAAGTGGTAATGATCGATGTCTTTATTACTATGTTATAGTCTCAAATGTTATGTGATAAATTGTCACCTTTATATGCAGAAAATAAATATTAAAATATACTTGTATATTGTATAACTTTGTATCAGCAAAAGTAGAAACAGAATCTGAGAGAAAATACATGTATCTCTGATGACCAGGGTTTGAGGGAAAGACCTGACCTTAAGTGATAGGAGAAACCCTTCTACGGAAGCCACAGGTTTTCAGTATTCCCTAAGGGGAACAGGAGTTGGAGTTGCACCAGATTTCCCATCACCAACACTCTGTCCTGCTGACAGATCCCTTAAGAGATGACAGATATGGCTGGATAAGTCGGAAGAATTTGTCATCTGCAGAAACATACCTGCTTGTCTTTCTTTTTTTCCAACGTTTTTTTTTTTTTTTTTTTTTTTTTTATTTATTTATTTATTTTTGGGACAGAGAGAGACAGAGCATGAACGGGGGAGGGGCAGAGAGAGAGGGAGACACAGAATCGGAAACAGGCTCCAGGCTCCGAGCCATCAGCCCAGGGCCTGACGCGGGGCTCGAACTCACGGACCGCGAGATCGTGACCTGGCTGAAGTCGGACGCTTAACCGACTGCGCCACCCAGGCGCCCCCTGCTTGTCTTTCTTAACAGAGTTACTATAAAGATCAAATGAGATGATAAATGAGAAAATTTGTACATAAAAAGATTGTAAGTCCTCCTATTCAAGGGTAAATTATTGGTGAAAAGGAGTTTTAGTTGTAGTTACTTTAATTGGAGTGAGTATAGTCATTATACATTATACATTATAGGTATGTAGTGGGAATGTTTGGTCACCCTTCAGGATAAAATCCTTGAAAACAGGGACCATGTCATATTCACCTACGTATGTTCCAACACCTAACACATTACTTACACCTTAAGCATGGATATGGAATGGATTGCATTGCTGAATATTTGCAATATTTGCAAAATGGTAATGATTTTTTTAATTAAAATAAGAGAAATGAAATAATAGTGTTATAAATTATCAATTACTAAAATAACACTGTTACTCTGCCATCTTGGTGAAGCAGATGATTCATTAATATAATTTACCAAATGATAAACAGCATTTGACTTCCTCCTCTTTCTGATCCCTAATTTTAGGCATTCACTGAGATTTTATGCTTGGTCCCATTTTCTCTTTATATCTTTATCATTTTTATTATATCAATTAATGTGTTCTAAAAAATCTTCTGTATGCTGATGACTCTTCAACCGTGGCTTTTTCCAGTTCTGTATTTCTGACTTTTTGCTCAACTCTTCTGGTTAGCTTCTTACCTACTCAAGTGTGTATATATATATATATATATATATATATATATATATATATTCAAAATCTTTTAATGACTTATTTTTAATGACTTACGAATTTAAAAATTTTTTGGTGTTTATTTTTGAGAGAGAGAGAGAGAGAGAGAGACAAAGAATCAGAAGCAGGCTCCAGGATCTGAGCTGTCAGCACAGAGCCCAACACAGGGCTCAAACTCACAAGCCGTGAGATCATGACCTGAGCAGAAGCTGGACACTTAACCGACTGAGCCACCCAGGTGCCCCCTAACTTTATATTATTAAGGTCCCATGAATATCATTTGAGAGGAATAGGCTTGGGGGAAATATTAACTTAATTCTTTAAGATAGTCTAGTCTTCTAACCTTGTGTAATGTGTTTCATATCATTATTATGTGATTCCACCCAAAACTATTGTTTTACTTCCTTGTCCTTATAATACCCCTTGAGTAATATAAATAAATATACTGAAAGAAGGAAATGGATGTTCACATGAGGGAACTTGGATTGAGTGATTTCAGTCGTGGACACAGAATGAAAGACCCACATCCACCATGTAGAATAAAGAAATGAGTTGGATTCAACATTCAGGTAGTATCAGGTAATCTTTTGAATGTTGTAAAATGACTGCAAGCCTTGACTTGTTTGTCTGTGGTTCTGCTCAGGGCTAAAGAAAGTCAGTTGAGTCTGCCTTATATTCATTTTACCTTCTTACTGTCCTTTCTTAACTTTCATTAAAAAGAAAAGTGGGGTAAAGTGGGTTGAGATAATAAATCTTAACGTAATAAGGAAGTCTTAAAGATAGTCTAGGAAGAAGGAACAGATGCTCTTTTTTAGAGAAGAGTTGCTAGAAACTTCTATTCAGAGAGAGCAGTGTGTTGGGTGGCTCAGTAGGCAGAAATAGTGACTCAAAGGCAGGTTCATTACAGAAGAAGACTTAAGCTGGTCAAAATGGGATGAAAAGACTTAATTCCAAGTTATAAAGAAGGTTCAGATACAGCAGATTAGCAGAAAAAAGTTTTGTAGTTGATACAAAGACACTAATTTCATGCCACATGTACATATAAAGGAGAAAAAGCAAATTGTGGCTATGAAAACAGTTTTTCCACTGTTTCCACTGTTTTTCCACTGTTAAGTGTCCCCTCAAAAATGCTGACAAAAGAAACAAAAACAGGGGCACCTGAGTGGCTCAGTCAGTTAAGCATCCGACTTCGACTCAGGTCATGATCTCACAGTTTGTGAGTTCGAGCCCCACGTTGGGCTCTGTGCTGACAGCTCAGAGCCTGGAGCCTGCTTCGGATTCTGTGTCTCCTTCTATCTCTGCCCCTCTCTCATTTGTGCTCTGTCTCTCTCTGTCTCTCAAAAATAAATAAATGTAAAAAAATTTTTTTTAAAAGAGAAAAACAAAACATTGTTTTTCTTTTTTTTGTAAAAAAAAAAGCCTGCAGACCTTCACATAGAATTCAGTGATAAATATTTGAATCCAATTACTGTCTTTAAAAGCCCAAAATGCTAATACTATTAAATAACTTATGCAAGAATTTATAATTATTTTAAAGAAAAAGTAGGCTGAATAACATTAAGTGTAAAAGCATATTTTCTTCTTAATAAATGGAAAATTACCAGACATTTATTTCCTTTATAGTTTGGGATATGAGGGAGATAGATGTTGCTAACCATTAGGTATATTATTGTTGCAAATGAAAAGCTCTATGATATATGTTATCGAAAGCAGATGTTACTCTGGTAGATGATTTTAAGCATTCCACTTAAGAGTTGTCTTGGGATTTTTCTAGCCTTTTTCTCCATTTAGTGTAAATCTCAGATTCTGGAAATCAGAGATCTTGGCTGTACAATATTCTAACCATCCAGTTTCAATTTTCTCATTGGACTCCAATCTTACCAATTCTTTTTTAGATTCTTCCCTTTGCTTAAAACCTATTGTCTCCCAGCTACGGCATGGTGTCTATGTGCATCCTCATTTTTAAGCTGTTACCTCCTTTTTCCCTCATTTGACTCATTCTCTAGTTTCTTTTCTTATCTTATGCCTCAGTAATTATAGCATCCTTAGTTCTGCCAAAATGGGCAAGTGTATCATTATGTTTAAAGTGCAGAGCAGTACAGAAAACTAGAAGATCATGGGCTGTTTTTACTTTGTCTGATAAAAAGTCTTCTGGTTGGATTATGGTTCTATGAAAAAAGGAAATGGCATTGAAGATGCGTTAAATTCCACTGCTAGTTTTAAGTTAACTTTCTTAGGTTGGCAACAAAATTCACAGCTTGTTGATTGGGCTTTCTGAAATGATGAAACAAAGTGAAAAAAAAGTCTGAAAAGAGTGACTAATAGAGACAGTAACAAAAACTTTTAGTTAATGAAATGATAAAAAAAAGTTATTAGACTCGCTTTGAAAAATTAATAGATATGAAAGGTATGCATTTTAACCTTTTTGAATATTTGATATCTTCCTTTGTCTTTAGCCACAGATAAGTATCTTTGACTTTATTATTATTATTATTATTTTTTTTTAATTTGACTTGCTATCTCATTCTGTTAAGTCTTTATAGCTCATTGCTTTATGGTCAGGTTGTTTGATTCTTTCTACTTCTCCTTTCCATCTTCCCTTTTCTTAATTTCATGCATTCTCATTTCCTCTCTGTAGACCACTGTTTTCATGAAAGGTCAGCACCTTGCATAGGTAGGACTGATCTTCATACATCTGTTGTCCTTAGCACAGCACAATGGGTTATAAACAGTATGAGAAGGGACCACAGAGACCATTTAGTGGAATCATTTATTTTACAGATGAGGAACCCAAAACCCAGAGTGGCTAGGTCACCTAATCAAGGTCTCTTAACAAGTTAGTGACTGTGGCAAAGTAGAACTCTTGTGCCCTGATTCCTAATTCAGAGTAGTCATATGATTAAGGACTAACTTTCTGGTTCTAGAGGTAGAAATAAAATAGGATTTTTTTTTCCTGTACAGGAATGGGTCTTTGCTAATGTTGGTGACAAGTGACATTTCAATGCTTATTGTATACCAAATGCTTACTGAATGTTAACTGTCCTTCATAGTTGACCTCATTTAATCCTCACAATAATCCAACAAGGTCAGGAATGTTATTATTCCCATTTTACAGATGGAGATATTTGACTAATATCAGGCACAGCCATAGACTCAAAGAGACTGTATAAATGGTAATAAGAAAAAAAAATACATCTAGTCCCCTTAAATAAAGTCTGCCTGTGGAAGGCCCAGACACTGAGTTCTTCCTTATCTGCTCAGGCATAAGAAGGAACAGCAATGGGAAAAAGAGCACTAACTTGATTGAATCCCAGTGGGTGCCTCAGTCCTGCCAAGGATCAGATGTATGTCCTGTAGCCTTATGATGTTTCTGTTCTGCCATACTGCCTATTATCTTAACAGTACCTAACTCATGCCTTTTGTACAGGGCATGTAAATTTTCATTTAAAACAAATATTAAGTGCCACTGTATGCTAAGTCTATTATACAATGGCAAACAAAACACGTTAATTACCCAAATTCTAAGAGCAAGGGGAAAAGTTCAACCACTGCTGTCCCACAAAGAAACCTATATTTTTTTTTCCCCATTACCACCTGAGTCCCCATAATCTAGTACTGTTAATTCAACCTCTGTCCCTGTGTTCTCCATCCATTACTTTTCAACATACTCTTACTGAATTACATCCTGGCAAATCCACCTAATATACCAAAACAGAATCATTTCAGATTTTGTGCCATTCATTTATTGGCCTACTAATTCTTCAAACATTCACTGAATACTTATTATAACTGAGAGACCTACCTGAACCAAGGACATAAAACGAGAAAGGCACAATTCTTGTCTTTAATTCTATTAATAAAGGACAATAAATAAATACATTAATTAAGGCCAATAAGGAAGATAGAGGTCCAAAAGATGACATTATTATGATATTATTATTGTAAAATAGTACTACTATTCACCTATTATATCCTAAACATTTTATATGTAATTATATAATAATATGTTATTGCATATTTTATCATGTACCAGCAACTGTGTTTTACATATGTTAGGCAAGCCCTGTGAGATAGGAGTACTAGTTTTATTTTACACAAGAAGAAGCTGAGGCTCATGTGGTAAGTGATTGTGTAAGGTTGTATAGCAAGTAAGTGGTAGAGATGAGAATTGACAAACACCAAAGCCTTTGTTTTTCCTATTTCATCATGGCAACTCTCCGGTGTTGTTTAAGCAAAGCTCAGATTTTAATTAATTCTGTTTAGAGTATTTGGGGATGATTTCAGTAGAGGTCATATGTAAACTAAGTCTGAAAGCTGGATAAGAATTCTGGAAGTAAGAATGTGTATTTCAAACCTACAAAGATATAAAGAGTATGGTGTAAAAGTTTATTGGTCAGTAACTTTAGGGAATTGTGTAGTATATCCTACCCAAGGATTTGGACCTTACTTTGCTGTAGTCAATGGAAGTAGATCAATAGACTTGGAATTGACATAGTTACAAAAAAAAAAAAAAATCACCATTCTTTTTTAAAAATTAATTTATTCTTTTACATTCTAGTGTAATAACATGCGGTGCTATATTTAGTTTCAGGTGTGCAATATAATGATTGCACAGTTCTATACATTACCCACTGATCATCACAGTAAGTGTGCTCTTAATCCCCTTTACCTATTTCACCCATACTTCCTCTGGTAACTGCCAGTTTGTTCTCTATATTTAAAAGGGTTTTTGTTGTTGTTGTTTGTTTTCTTTTTTTTATTTGGTGTGTGTGTGTGTGTGTCTCTTTTTTATTTTGTTCATTCGTTTTGTTTCTTAAATTCCACTTATGAGTGAAATCATATGGTATTGTCTTTGTAGGACTGACTTATTTCACTTAGCATTATACCCTCTAGATCCATCCATGTTTTAGCTAAAGGCAAGATATCATTCTTTTTTGCAGATGGGTAATATTCTATTGTATGTATACCACATCTTTTTTATACTTTAATCTGTCAATGGGCACTTGGGTTGTTTCTGTATCTTGGTTATTATAAATAATACTGAAATAAACACAGAGATATATCTGTCTTTTCAAATTAATGTTTTCATTTTCACTGGGTAAAATAAAATAAAATAAAATAAAATAAAATAAAATAAAATTCCAGTAGTGGAATTCCTGGATCATATGGCAACTCTATTTTTAATTTTTTGAGGACCCTTCCTACTGTTTTCCACAGTGACTGCATAAACTTGCATTCTCACCAGTAGTTCATGAGGGTTCCTTTTTCTCCACATCCTTGCCAAGACTTGTTCTTTCTTATGTTTTTGACTTTAGTCATTCTGAGCGGTGACAATTTCATTGTAGCTTTGATTTGCATTTTCCTGATGATTATGTTGAACATCTTTTCACGTGTCTGTTGGCCATCTATATGTCTTCTTTGGAGAAATGTCTATTCATGTCCTCTGCCAATTTTTAATTGGGTTATTTGAGTTTTTGGTCTTGAGTTGTATAAGTTCTTTATATATTTTGGACATTAACTCTTTTCAGGGGTTAATGGATTGTCTTTCAGTGGATTGTCTTTTTGTTTTATTGGTGGTTTTCTTTACTGTGCAAAAGCTTTCTATTTTGGTGTAGTCCCAATAGTTTAATTTTGCTTTTGTGTCCCTTGCCAGAGGAGACAAATCTAGAAAAATGTTTTTATAGCTGATGTCAAAGAGATTACTGCCTGTTGTTTTCTTCTAGGAATTTTATGGTTTCATGTCTCACATTTAGGTCTTTAAAACATTTTGAGTTTATTTTTTCTGTGTAAGAAAGGGTTTAGTTTCATTCTTTTGCATGAAGCTATCCACTTTTCCCAATACTATTTGTTGAGGAGATGATAGGAGATGGTATTTTTCCCATTGTATATTCTTGCCTCCATTGTCATAAATCTATGTATTGATGTAATGGGATATTAAGTCCCCTACTCTTCCTGTATTGCTATAAATTTCTTCCTTTACATCTATTAATAGTTGCTTTATGTATTTGGGTGCTCCCATGTTGGTGCATAAATGTTTAAAATAGTTATATCACGGGGCCTCTGGGTGGCGCAGTCGGTTAAGCGTCTGACTTCAGCCAGGTCACGATCTCGCGGTCAGTTGGCTTGAGCCCCGCGTCAGGCTCTGGGCTGATGATGGCTCAGAGCCTGGAGCCTGTTTCCGATTCTGTGTCTCCCTCTCTCTCTGCCCCTCCCCCGTTCATGCTCTGTCTCTCTCTGTCCCAAAAATAAATAAATGTTGAAAAAAAAATTAAAAAAAAAATAAATAAAATAGTTATATCTTCTTGCTGGGAAAATCACCATTCTGTAAATATTATTATTTGAAATTATATGTGTGCATATATTCTGTAATAATGGAACTATAAGTTTTTGGAAAACCAGGTCCATGTTATTTCTTTCTCTCATGGAGTTTAGTATAATAACCCAGTAAGATTTATTAAATAAAGGAATTGACTGGATTATGAAACTAAGAGGTTATTTGATCTATCTGTTCACCAAACAATAAATATAACATTACAACTACTAATAATATTATGAAAATGCTAATATGGTTTCTGAAGCTGATGATTCACTTCTTTGAAACATGGTAATGAGGCCAATAGTGGGGATTTAATCCTGTCAGCTTTTTCTTTCTTCCATGGATATAAACATTGACCCAGACCATTTTTACACTTTCAAGAAGGACCCTGTGAAAGAATATGGATCAGTTACTGCAAATCCATCATTAGTATTAAAAGAAACTAATATACATGCTTTCCTGGTAGTGGGTCAGAAAATGTCATCTTTGCATTGGAAAGTCAGCAGTATTTTTATGGTTGACCTCACAAATCATGTTACGTATAAATTCCACTTGTGTTCTAACTTTATCATTCTTTCTTGTCCTACCATATAAAGAAGTATAGCTTTTAATCTAAATACCAAAGCATTATACCCAAGAATATTATTAAGAAGCTCTCTTTGTTCTAAACCCTCTTCTTATTAGCAGTAGGACTGATCTTCTGCTTCTCACCCTGAAACACTAGGTCAGAGAACCTGTTATTTCATATACAGTGATTTATTTGAATAGAACATGAGAAAATTTGTTTTTTTAATGTTTACTTATTTTGAGAGAGAGAGAGAGAGAGAGAGAGAGAGAGAGAGAAGGGGGGAGAGCCAGAGATAGAGGAGAGAGAGAATCCCAAGGAGGGATTCTCCATGCTGACAGCACAGAGCTTGACACAGGCCTTCATCCCACAAACTGTGAGATCATGATCTGAACTGAAATCAGGAGTTGGACGCTTAACTGGTTGAGCCAAACAGGTGTCCCAAGAACATGAAGAAATTTAAATCACTGTGGTCTTTCAGTTCATTAAGAGCCAAAATAAAAAAATCCAAACCTAAAAACCAATTTTATGTTTGTATACTTCTCTGGAGAAAGAGAGACATACTCATATGTCACAAAACTTTCTAGTAGTAGAATTGAAGGGCCAGGTTTAATACTGATTTTCAAAATGCCGCTCAGTATAAAATCCAGTTTTAAAAGTATTTTTCAATTTTAATGCAGATACAACATATGTTTTATTAAGTACATTTTATTTCTCATAATGACACAATGATAATTTTATACAATAGGTATTGAATAATGGGACATGTAGATTAGCTTTTTAAAACCTATTACTGTGGTGTCTAATTATTAGAAATAAAGTGTATACAATATATTCCAAATATGTTATTAAATTTGCTAGGCTCTCTCACAATAAAGCAATAGATAGATAACAAACTTGTTTAAGAAAAATATATAAACAATATTAAACCATTAGAAAATAATTACTGTTTATATAAAATCAAATGCTAAATGGTGTGATAAAATTTACTTGTAACCATAATTGAAAGAGGGAAACATAATGCTTAATAGGAAAAATAGGTTTAATCACATATAGGGGATGAAATGGGTGATAATGTGTCAATGAGAAGACCTGAATTCTAAGTTCATCCTCTCTATAAGTTATGTGACCTTGAGCAACTTACTTAACCTTCTTAGGCCACTGATGAAGATAACACTTGCTCTGTATACTTTGCATAATGTTGTGGGAAAAAATTATAATAAAAGTAATATAAAAAGTTTATTTTAAGGGCGCCTGGGTGGCTCAGTCCTTTACGCATCCGACTTCAGCTCAGGTCACGATCTCGCGGTCCGTGAGTTCGAGCCCCGCATCGGGCTGTGGGCTGATGGCTCGGAGCCTGGAGCCTGCTTCCGATTCTGTGTCTCCCTCTCTCTCTGCCCCTCCCCCGTTCATGCTCTGTCTCTCTCTGTCTCAAAAATAAAATAAACGTTAACATTTTTTTTTAAAAAAGCTTATTTTCAAATAGAATATAATATCAAGGTAAGTGGTAGTATTTTTATGCTTTATACTAGGTTGACACTCAGAATTTGCTTATAATTAATTATAACTACCTCTTTTACTGGAATTTCAGAAAAATCTGTGGGTTATATTTTGTCACATTAAAACATTACTACTATATAGAAAAAGATTTTGAATGCATATTTGTCTTGTTTTATAAGGAGGTATTTATGATTTCTCTCAATATCGATGTTATAAATTTAGAAATTTAGGTATACATTTAATCATAAAAAGAATTCTGAAATACTTTTTAAAAATAATTATTAAGTTTATATGTGATATTGAAAAAGTATTTACAATAGAAATTTGAATTAGTACAAATTATCTTAACTTTGACTAGCTCTTAGTCTTGTGATTTTTTTTTTTTATTATGAAATTTATTGTCAAATTGGTTTCCATACAACACCCAGTGCTCATCCCAACAGGTGCCCTCCTCAATGCCCATCAACCACTTTCTCTTCCCTCCCACCCCCATCAACCCTCAGTTTATTTTCAGTTTTTAAGAGTCTCTTATGGTTTGGCTCCCTCCCTCTCTAACTTTTTTTTTTTTTCCTTCCCCTCCCCCATGGTCTTCTGTTAAGTTTCTCAGGATCCACATAGTCTTGTGATATTTTTACTGAACTTGTATTATTCTGGTGTTTTTAAAGCAGGAGAGATGTGGGAATTTCAGACTTTATACAAGCAACTGAATGCTCAATTAAACTGTCCACTCTTCCTTTCTTGCTTCACTTTATGTTGAGGCATAAAGAAAAAAACAAAAGGCAAAAAACAGTGCTACATTGTTATGGCCCCAAACTTGAAAAACCTATGACTGACTCTCAAGGAGGATAAAGAAGAGACAAGAGAGTGCTAAGTACAGGATTTTTGGAGAGGATTCCTTTGGAGATAATCCTATCTTCCTATTAAGTTGTAAAGAGAAAAAAATCTGCCCTTCACCTTGAGCCTAATGAGAAAGATTTCATTCAGATTTCTTTGAGAGCTTGATGTGTGTTGTTGGTAATTGAGAGGTGGGCTTAGTGGACTGGTGCTTTAGGTAGGACCAAGAAAGGGACTACTGTCAATGAAATAAATTCTGTGTGTGTGTGTGTGTGTGTGTGTGTGTGTGTGTGTGTGTGTAAAGAACTTATTCTTATTCTTGTTTTTCATGAGTTGATGTGCTGTAATATTGTTGCATGATGCCTTCCCAGGAAGCAGACTCTGGAACAGAGATTAGCTAGCTTGTGAAAAAGATTTCAGTGACTACAGTGAGAGTCAACACCTGTGGAAGGGAGAACTAAGTGAGAAGTTGAGCTGCAAAGCTGAATGAGTTTACCTGAGTTAGTACAGTTTATCTGAGTAAACTTTAGAGTTTACCTAAGTTAGTACAAGTGGACAGGTCCTTTATATCCATGTGTTATTCAGCCTGTGGACACTGGCTGCCCAGGGAGGGAAATGTGACCACAGGTGAAAGATCCCCAGAGTGATGATAGCTGAAAGTAACCTTCCCCCTACGTCGGGGATTAAGTCCTTCTTTTCTGAAGGGGTATCTGGGCAGTGCATCACAGCACCCTTTACAAATCCCACATTCCATATGAGAAACCCACAGAGTGAATGTCAGCCTGGATTCTGCTGCCTTCCAATATGAAGAGATGCTGGCAGTAAGTGTAATGGAATGTATCATTGGGGCATAAGCCAAGGTTGTATTTGAAGTAACAAGCTGAAGGAAGAGCACTGCTACTGCCAAGAAAATTGTATCAAGAGGACTAAGAGGGGATTTTCTTGAGTAGCACTGCCCATTAGAAAGACAATGTGAGCCACATATGTAATTTTAAACTTTCTAGTAGCCATATTTTAAGAAGTGGCTAAGAAAGTGAAATTTAAAAAAAGAAATAAGTGAAATTAATTTTAATAACATTTAAATTTTTAACTTTTTCTGGGGCACCTGGGTTGCTTGGTTGGTTTATCATCCAACTCTTGATTTTGGCTCAGGTAATGAGCTCAGTGGTAAGATCAAGCCCCTCATAGGGCTCTACGCTGGGCATGGAGACTGCTTAAGATTCTCTCTCTCCCTATGGCCCTCCCCCACTCTTGCAACTGCATGCACATGTGCTCTCTTTCTCTCTCTCTCTCTCTCCCTGTAAATAAATAAATAAATAAATAAATAAATAAATAAATTACTATTTTTCTAATTTAAATATAATTTGAGGTATTTAATGCATTTTTGTCAACATCATAGTCAAAATGATAAAAGACTCAATGAGATTCTTCTTTCTTTATTTATTTTATAATTTTCTTTAGTAGGCTTCACACCCAATGTGGGGCTTGAATTCACAACCCAGAGTTCAAGAGTCACATGCTTTACCAACTCAGCCAGCCAGGCGCCCCAATGAGATTCTTTGCATTCTTTCTTCATATTAAACCTTAGAAATCAGCATGTATTTTACTCTATAGAAACCGCATTTCAAGTGCTTAGTACCTTCAAATTGGACAAATGCCATATTGGACAGTTCAATTCTAGAGAAACTACAGAAATGCCCCTTGAAACAAAAGTCAGTTTTAACCTCCTGCTATACCTAGAGATTGCCAATCCATTATATGATAGTGACAATCAAATAAGAACTTTTTATACCTCTTATCTGTCCTCATTCCTACCCCTGAAAGTCTCAAAAATATTAATGCCCCAACTTGATAGCACCAAAATATATAAAATAATAACAAACATAAAGGAACTCATTAATACTAATACAATAATACAAGGCGACTTTAACACCTCACTTACATCAATGGACAGATCATATAAACAAAAGATCAACAAGGAAACAATGGCTTTGAATGACACACTGGACCAAGTGGATTTAAGAGATATATTCAGAACATTTCAAAAGCAGCAGAATACACATTCTTTTAAAGTGCACGTGGGACATTCTCCAGAATAGATCACATGCTAGGTCACAAATCAGGCTTCAACAAGTACAAAAAGATTGAGAGCATGCCTTGCATATTTTCCTATGGCAACACGATGAAATTTGAAGTCAATCACAAGAAAAAAAATTGAAAGACCATAAATACACGGAGGATAAAGAACATTCTACTAAAGAATGAATGGGTCAACCAAGAAATTAAACAAGAAATAAAAAACATGGAAACAAATGAAAATGAAAACACAATGGTCTGAAACCTTTGGATTCAGCAAAAGTGGTCATAAGAGGGAAGCATACAGCTTTCCAGGCCTACCTCAAGAAGCAAGAAAAGTCTCAAATACACAACCTAACTTTATACCTAAAGGAGCTAGAAAAAGAACAATTGATGAAGCCTAAAGCCAGGAGAAGAAGGGAAATAATAAAGATTAGAGCAGATATAAATGATGTGGAAACAACAAGCAAAAACAGTAGAACAGATCAATGAAACCAGGAGATGATTCTCTGAAAGAATTAATAATATTGATAAACCCCTAGCCAGACTTATCAAAAAGAGAAATGACCTAAATAAATAAAATCATCAAAGAAAGAGGAGAGATCACAGCCAACACCACAGAAATGCAATTATAAGAGAATATTAGAAAAATTATATGCCAACAAATTGGACAATTTGGAAGAAATGGATAAATTTCTAGAAACATATAAACTACAAAAAATTAAAGAGGAAAAGATAGAAAACTTGAACAGACTAATAACCAGCAAAGAAATTGAATCAGTAATCAAAGTCTCACAGCAAACAAAAGGCCAGGGCCAAATGGCTTCCCAGGGGAATTCTACCAGACATTTAAAGAAGGAAGAGTTAATACCTATTCTTCTTCTCAAACTGTTCCAAAAAATAAAAATGGAAGGAAGACTTCTAAACTCATTCTATGAGGCCAGCATTACTTTGATTCCAAAACCAAAGACCCTATTATAAAAAAACTACAGGCTAATAATATTCCTTATGAAAATGGATGCAAAAATTCTCAACAAAATATTAGCAAATCAAATACAACAGCACATTTTATATATATTCAGTTAAGAATGTATAAAAATTATAGTTAAAATTATGCTTGATATATAAATGTATATTAAATATCCATATATATATTCGATATTCATCTCATCCACTTCTATATATAAATCTCTGTATATAAATCTATATATAGTAAAAGCTTGGATTGCAAGTAACTTATCCTGTGAGTGTTCTGCAAGACAAGCAAACATTTCTAATAAATTTTAACTTGATAAATGAGCGATGTTCTGCAATATGAGTAGTACGTGATGCCAAATATACAGGATCACAATTGAGCCAATGGTTCTTGAAATTCATGTTAATATAGAAGTGCTTTGATTATAAGCATGTTTCCGGAACGAATTATGCTTGCAAATCAAAATTTTACTGTCTATACAATTTTTTGAAAATATATCATTTAAATAATACATGTGTTCTTATTTGAACACAGAGACCAAACACTGACACCATGAAACCAATCCCTTATTATTCTCTCTAGTCCAGTCTATTATAGAAGTGACTTAATCAGATTCCCCACATCTGTTTTACCTCCTTCAAATTTATTTTTTAAACTAAAGAAAGAAAATGTTTTAAAGTAAGAAACATAGGTTCTTAGCTTAAAACCATGTGATTGTCTCCCCAGTTTTCCTTAAATTCAAAAATTCTTACATTGACCATCAGAACCCTAAATATTCTCATTGCCATCTGCATCTCCAGTTTTACCATGAATCAAATTATCCTTTTTTCCATATATTCCAACCATGATAGTTTTCTTTCAGTTCCTCAAATGCACTCCACTCTTTTGCACAATAAGCTCTTCACATGTGCTGTTCCCCCATACAGTTAAATATACTAGTTAATTTCTTTGCTTTCTTTTGATCCCCAACAGTGTTTTCTTTCCCTGAAGATGTAATTTCTGAACCCATAGAACAAGTTAGACTCAGGAGTCAAGTGTGTTTATAGCATTTTATGCTTTAGTTATTTATTTACCAACTTGACATCTAGATTATAAGCTTCCTTAGGACAGAGACCAAAATGTCTTGATAAGATACAGAACTCATGAACTTATAATGTGTAATTTGCTCATTAAATTAATGAAGGGTAGATTTTATATTGGTTTTATTTTTGTTTCTCCCATCATATCAGTTATAAATGCTATTATGTGATTTTGTGCTAATAAATATACATATGTATTAATTTAATGTATTATTTCATATATGCATTAATTCATAACACATTCATTGAACAGTACGTTAAGAGAATCGCCATGATCAAGTGGGATCAAGTGCAACCTTGGTGGCTGCAATGGTGGTTTAATATTCACAAATCAATCAATGTGATATGTCACATTAATGAAAGACTGGATAAGAACTATATGATCCTTTCAATAGATGCAGGAAAAGCATCTGACAAAGTATAGCATCCATTCTTGATAAAAACCTTCAACAAAGTAGGGATAGAAAGAACACACCTCTAAATCATAAAGACTGTATATGAAAGACCCACAACTAATATCATTTTCAATGGGTGAATACTGAGAGCTTTTCTTCTATGGTCAGGAAGAAGATAGGGTTGTCCACTCTCACCACTGTTATTTAACATAGTACTAGAAGTCCCACCCTCAGCAATCAACAGCAAAAGGAAAAAAAGAAAGCATCCAAATCTGCAAGGAAGAATTTAAATTTTCACTATTTGCAGATAACATGATGGTTCTATGCAGAAAATGCAAAAGATTCCACCAAAAAAATTGCTAGAACTGATATGCAAGTTCAGTAAAATTGTAGGATACAAAGTCAACATACAAAAATCTGTTGCATTTGTATGCACCAATAATGAAGCACCAGAAAAAGAAATCAAGGAATCCATCTCATTTATAATTGCACCAAAAACCATTAGATACTTAGGAATAAACCTAACCAAAGAGGTAAAATATCTGTATCCTGAAAACTGTAAAACACTTATGAAAGAAATTGAAGACAACATAAAGAAATGGAAATGCAATCCAAGCTCATGGATTGGAAGAAAAAAATATTGTTGAAATGTCTATACTACCGAAAGCACTCTACACATTTGATGTAATCCTTATCAAAATACCACCAGTGTTTTTCACAGAGCTAGAACAATCTTAAAATCTGTATGGACCACAAAAGACCCCAAATGGCCAAAGCAATCTTGGAAAACAAAAGCAAAGTTGGAGGCATCACAATTCCAGACTTCAAGGTATGTTACAAAACTGTAGTGATCAAGACAGTGTGGCATAAAAACAGACAAATAGAACAATGGAGCAGAATAGAAAACCCAGAAATGGACCTTCAACTATATGGTCAATTTACCTTTGACAAAGCAGGAAAGAATATCCAATGGAAAAAAGGGCAGTCTTTTCAACAATTAGTGCTGGGAAAACTGGAGAGCGACATGCAAAAGAATGAAACTGGACCACCTTCTTACACCATACACAAAAATAAATTAAAAATGGATAAAAACCTAAATGTGAGACAGGAAACTATTAAAATCCTAGAAGACAACATGGGCAGTGACCTCTTTGACATTGGTCGTAGCAACTTCTTACTAGACATGTCTCCAGAGGTAAGGGAAACAAAACCAAAAATTAACCATTGGGACCTCATCAAAATAAAAAGCTTCTGCATGACAAAGGAAACAATCAATAAAACTAAAAGGCAACCTTCAGAATGGGAGAAAATATTTGTAAATGACATATCTGATAAAGGATTAGTATCCAAAATATATAAAGAACTTATCAAACTCAATACCCAAAAAAACAAATAACCCAGTGAAGAAATGGGCAGAAGACTTGAATAGACATTTTTCCAAAGAACACATACAGATGGCTAACAGACCCATGGAAAGATGCTCAACATCACTCATCATCAGGGAAAGACAAACCAAAGCTACCATGAGATATCACCTAACACTTGTCAGAGTGGGTAAAATTAATGACACAGGGAACAACAAATGTTGGTGAGGGTGTGGAGAAAGGAGAACCCTTTAGCACTGTTGGTGAGAATGCAAACTTGTGCAGCCACTCTGGAAAACAGTATGGAGGTTCCTCAAAAAATTAAAAATAGAACTACCTTACAATCCAGCAATTTCACTGCTAGGTATTTACCCAAAGGATACAAAACTACTGATTTGAAGGGATACATGCACCTGATGTTTATAGCAGCATTATCAACAATAGCCAAACTATGGAAAGAGCCCAAATGTCCATTGGCTGATGAATGGATAAAGAAGAAGTGGTATATATACACAATGAGAATATTACTCAGCACCCCCCCCCAAAAAAAAGAGTGAAATCTTGCCAATTGGAACAATGTGGATGGAGCTAGAAAGTATTATGCTAAGTGAAATAATACAGTCAGAGAAAGACAAATACCATATTATTTCACTCGTATGTGGAATTTAAGAAACACAACAAATGAACATAGGAGAAAAAAAGAGAATCAAACCTTGAAACAATTTCTTAACTGTAGAAAACAAACTCATGGTTGCTGGACGGAAGTGAGCAGAGAGAGGGGTTAAATGGATGATGGCACTTGTTGTGAAGAGCACTAGGTGTTATATAAAAATGATGAATCACTAAATTCTATACCTGAAACTAATATTACACTGTATGTTAACTAACTGGAATTTAAATAAAAATGTGAAACTAAAAAAAAATACATATTAGCTACTAAGTTAAAAAAAGAAAGAAGAAGCTTACTATCTTCTTCTTCCTCAAAGGTTATCAGGCCTAGCTGTTTAAACAGAGATGGAATCATATTTCCTTAAATGAAGATAATAGTGGTGAATATGTTTGAAGGAAATGGAATGTTTAGAACATTGTGAATTGAAACCAGAAACACATCTTAAAATTGTCACTGTTTCAACAGTTTTGAGATATAATTGACATCCAATCAACTGCACATTCATGTGAAGCTTACAATTTATTAAGTTTTAATGTAAGCACACACCCATGAGACTGTCAGTACACTCAAGATAATAAAAATATCCATCACTCCCTACAGTTTTCTCATGTTTCCTTGTTGTCTCTTCTTTCTACCACTCCCTCCTTTATTGGTCCCAGGCAACCACTGTTCCTCTTTCTGTCATTTTATTTATTTATTTATTTATTTATTTATTTATTTATTTATTTATTTAAAAAATTTTCTTTTTCAATGTTTATTTATTTTTGGGACAGAGAGAGACAGAGCATGAACGGGGGAGGGGCAGAGAGAGAGGGAGACACAGAATCGGAAACAGGCTCCAGGCTCTGAGCCATCAGCCCAGAGCCTGACGCGGGGCTCGAACTCATGGACCGCGAGATCCTGACCTGGCTGAAGTCGGACGCTTAACCGACTGCGCCACCCAGGCGCCCCTCTTTTTGTCATTTTAAATTAGTTTGCATTTTCTAGAGTTTTATATAAATGGAATCACACACTGTTTTAGTCTAGTCCATTTCACTCAATATGATTATCTTGAGACTTGTCCATGTTGTTGCATTTTATCAACAGTTTATTCCTTTTAATTGCTAAGTAGTATTCCATTATGTGGATATAGTATACTTTTTATCTATTCACCTCTTCATAGATTTTTGGATTGTTTTCATTTGGGGGCTATTACAAATAAAGATGCTCTGAATATCTGTGTACAAGCCACTGCATTGACATATTCTTTTTTAAAATGTTTACTTATTTTGAGAGAGAGTGTGCGCGTGTGTGCACATGAGTGGGGAAGGGGCAGAGAGAGGGCTGAGAGAGAGAGAGAGAAATAGAGAGAGAATCCCAAGCAGGCCCTGTGCTGTCAGTGTGGAGCTTGATGTGGGGCTTGATCCCAGGGACTGTGAGATCAGGACATGAACTGAAATCAAGAGTCAGACACTTAACCAACTGAGCCACCCAGACACCCCTGCATTGACTTATTTTTAACTTTTTCTTAGAAAAATATCTAAGAATAGAATGGCTCAATCATATGGAAAGTGCATGTTTAGCATGTTTAACTTCTTAGGAACTTTCCAAACTGTTTTCCAAAGTATTGTTCCCACCTGTACTGTGTGAGAATTCTAGCTGTTCCGTCTTTTCATAACGCTTGGTATAATCAGTCTTCTAAGTTTTATCTATTCTATTATGTATATAGGGTATCTCATTGTTTTAATTTTCACTTTCCTAGTGACGAATGTTGTTGAGCCTGTTTTCATGAATCTAGCCTCTATCCATGTATCTTCTTTGTCATAGTGTTTTTTCATGACTTTATATGCCATCTATATACCTTCCATGGTAAATTGTCTGTTCAGTCTTCTGCCTATTTCTTTTTGAATTGAGTTGCTTGTTTTCCTATTGAATTTTCCAAGTTCTTTGTGTATTCTATATACAAATCTTTTTTTCTGATATATGATTTACAAAATATTGTCTCTGTGGCTGGTCTTTTCATTCTTTAACGAAGGCTTTTTTTTTTTTAATTTTTTTTTTCCAACGTTTATTTATTTTTGGGACAGAGAGAGACAGAGCATGAACGGCGGAGGGGCAGAGAGAGAGGGAGACACAGAATCGGAAACAGGCTCCAGGCTCTGAGCCATCACCCCAGAGCCTGACGCGGGGCTCGAACTCACGGACCGCGAGATCGTGACCTGGCTGAAGTCGGACGCTTAACCGACTGCACCACCCAGGCGCCCCATAACGAAGTCTTTTGAAGAGCAGAAGTTTTTAATTGTGATAAAGTTCAAATTATCATTTTGATATTTCATTGATCCTTGGTTTTGGTATTATATTTAAGAAATCTTTGCCTAACTCAAGGTCACAACAATTTTTGTCTTTTGTTTTCCCTAAAAGTTCTACAGTTTTAGTATTTACATTAACTTATGATCCACTTCAGGGCCACCTGGGTGGCTCTGTTGGGTAAGCGTCCAACTTCGGCTCCGGTCATGATCTCGCATTTCATGAGTTCAAACCCTGCATAGGGCTCTGTACTGACAGCTCAGAGCCTGGAGCCTGCTTCGGATTCTGTGTCTTCCCCTTTCTCTGCCCCTTCCCTGCTTGTGCTCTCTCTGGTCTCTCAAAAAAAAAAAAAAATGAATAAATGTTGAAAAAAAATTTTTAAATAAAAAAAAACTTATGATCCACTTTGAGTTAATCTTTGTGTGGGTTGTCAGTATGAATTGAAATTTATTTTTTATCACTTCATTTGTTCTTGTCTTTCAAATATTACTGTCCTTCATTGCCTGATGCCTCGTGTCTTTAAAACCATTGTTTTATATATTTTTCCCAGTCGTTTGTTTCAAGTGGGAAGGTAAACTTGGTTTCTGTTAACTCCATCTTGGCCAGAAGCAACTGTCATGAAGTTCATTTTTAATTAATGAAAGTTATTTTTTTTTAAAAAAGGGCTGCATTTTGTTAGAGTACTTTCTTTTATTTAAGAGTGAGTGAGCTGAAAAACTTTAAAAAGCTGCATGAGTTTTTATTCAAAGATAGGAGAAGAAACACCCCACTAAAGAAATTTAACAAAAGAGTGGAAGACAAACATGAATATCTGCCCTGAATCCTCTGTGTTACATGTAGGAACAACATAATCTTTAAATCTAGATCACTTATTGTTTACATACTTTTAAAAGCAGTTGATATTTGAGGCACTCATTAATTAGTATTTGAAAATGAGGAGATGTTTCCCATGATTCTCATAAGTAATGGAAATCCTAAAAAATGGCCTTTAAAATCCCTCTTTGTATACCTGGGAAGTCGCAAGAATTCTTCCAACTACTCATGTCAACACTGGAGAAGCTAGAAACATGTTCTAAATATATTTCGACACAATCAAAATTGACATTTACTTCTTTGAAAATACATAATGTTAAAGAAAATCCAAATTTTGATTTCAAATGGTATTTCCAAATTTTAATTTGTTATAAGACTTCCTATTTGTACTGAATTTCTCCTATTTCTCAAGCCATTTCCTTTCTTTTGTTGGTTTCCCACTTAGTTAATTTCTCCCATATTCTAATCACAGATTTACATCTATTTTTCAAAGGCTGTCTAAAGATCACTTTGAAAGAAATCCAGCTTATCTCTGTCATTCATAAGATTAACCTACTATTCATTCAACTCATCAATAAATGATGAGGAAAGTGAGAGACTAGATCCACTTGGTTCATATGCCCAAGATGAATTTGATGAGTGTTATGTCAGTGTTGGGCACTACATATCAAGGGATGGTCCACATTCTTGTACTTAAAATTGATTCTCTCTCCTTTTTTTTCCTCTCATTTTACAGTCTCTGAAAAATTTTCAGGTGAACTGGAGGTCTTTCTGACTGACCTACATATAAAACTGGAAGGAAGTTCTGAGTTGAAATTTAGCATGCAAAGTTTTCTGCAAACCTATATTATTCATGTGAATGAGAAGTGACATACAGGATACTTTGCAAAAACAATGAAAAAGAGAAGTTTTAAAGTTTGAAAATATTTCAATAGGAAAACAGTAATGAGTAGGAAGATTAAAAATCCCAAAGGCAATGAGTTATAATTTTGTCAAACATAAAGTAATATTTTGATGTTTTGTGAGAGTTTTTATAAAGTTAGATGAAGACATTAATACTGTTTTTAGAATGCCTTTTTAGAAAAAAGAAATCCTGTTGTACTTTTGTAACTGAACCAATGTGAGTTCACTCCTTGGTGAGTCACAGATACACCAGGTAGGGTTGTCACACAAAGTAAATTTTATTTGAGGCAAATAAGGAGATCACTGGGAATAATTTCCAAAGCCTTGACTTCCTGAGAAAGGGTGAATGAGTGCCTTTTGTTTAGGGTTAGGATGAACATTTAAATAGGGAAGCCTTGTCATCCTTTGTAGAGGTGGGCATGAGGTCATGCATGCACCTTAAGGAAACATGCCTATACATACATCGTATGTTATATAAATGAGGCTGGTGCCCCTCCTTGGGTAGAGATTTTATTATTATAATGAGGAAGAGGGAATTGTTGGTCATTCCAGATGTCACTCCGTGGTCTGTGCAGGTGCCAGTCGGGGGTTAAGCTCAAACTGGTCTGAGTGGTCTGGGATGGCTGGAGGTCCTGTCAGGACAGTTTCAGGTTTCATTTGCCTGTGTTAAGAAGTAAGCCAGAAAGAAGAATTTATGAAAAAATATAGGACAGAGGTTGTGGAGTACATGCAGGTGGGCAATAAAGTTCAGGTCTTGAGGTCTAGCTGGTGACACTTTTATTAGAGTTGTATATCCCTAAATCATCATTGAATTTGTTGCAATTTGTTCTGAATTGTGATTTCTATAGTAGGGTGCCTGTATAATACTAAAAATAGGGATTTATTATTTTTAACTGTGTTCTTTCCCAAATGTGCTAGACCAACATAGAAAATCTGTTAATCTATGTGTCTCCAAAATACTATTTAGAATTTTTTACCCAGAGAAACCCAAGAGTGTATAATGTTTAAAGTGTATAAATAATATCTGTAGCATTAAAGTTTTTTAATCATAAACATAATGTTCATTTTAAGGTGATCTCTGAAATGTATATCATAAAACTCAAAACACCATAGAAGAAAATTAGAAACCATTCATTTAACCATTATCTTCAATTAATGGAAAGGAAATGGTAAAATTTAAAGTGATTAATTCCTTCACTTGACTGTCCATACTTTAATATTGATATACCTTATGAAGATCCCATATGCATGGGAAGGGTAGTCTTTTTCAGTTTCTCTGAACACAGATGATTGGGAGGGTGTCTTAACCTTTTCTGGTTTCCAAGCATAGGTCTCAGGCAAAGGTCAACATTGTCACCACAACTTTCCTTTCTTTGAAGGACTTACAAGAGTAAGATTTAACCTTCTTATTTTTTTTTCCAACTCTGGCAAAATGTGTGTTACTGTTGTGTACATTTCAGCTAAAGCAGTAGTAAGAAGACAAATCAGAATACACAAATCCAGGTAAAGTTGAGAATGAATCAAAATATCTACCATAACCATGAGACTTTATAATTTGGTATATAAAAAAGCTTGTTAAACCAAAAGAAGTGTTTAATTTTTAGACTATTAGGCAGTTTTAAAACAGTGAAGAATTGCTATTAGTATGGTGAACATTTTTTGGTTCAAAATTAACTTTCTAACACCCTGAAATCATGTCATGCCTAATTAAGTAATGTAAGTCTGACCTTGAGTTTAATAGGATGAAAAGGGAGAATAGAACTTGCATATGGTTGGTGCTTCATAACTGTTGACTAATAATGACTATAATGATTTATAACTTGGATCAAATAATATCACTAGATATTTATACTCTTTCAAGTTTCATTTAAAGTTCATATCTGAAATCTATTTCGTAGAGATGAGCAGGCATATCCATTTAGAAAGGACTAAATCAGTGCTTCTCAACAGGAACAGTTTTGCTTTCCAAGGGACACTTGGCGATATCTAGGAACATATCCTTCATTATTACTACAGGAGTTGGGGGGTGCTACTGGCATCTAGTGGGTAGAGGCTAGAGAGGCTGCTAAATATCTTGCAATGTACAGAACAGCCTCTCAAAATAAATAATGATTTGGTCCAATATATCAATGATATTGAGATTATGAATCTCTGGGCTAAATAAGTTTTATAAGGAGTTAATATATACTCATGTGTGTAGATACTTAGATAGTGTGTATCAGGGTGTGTATTTATGACTCTCCAGAAATTCTGGAAATTTTTCTTTACTTTCCCTTTTTTTTCTGGCTAAAAAAGTTATGATATTGTTTGCCAATCATTCTCTAGTGAAGTAAATATTCTCTAGTTGTTACTATAATACACAAAGAAACAACTTTCATTCTGATATTGAATCCCCAGTCCTAAATAACAACAACAGAAAAGCGACGATAGAATAAAGCTAACACAGTACAAAGTTAAATCCTCAAGTTCTAGAACATTATTATGTGTGAGTCTCTGACCCTTTGTCAGTGTTGAGAGAATCAAAGGAAAGAGAAGAATACTTTGAAAGTTATGTCTTTACAATATCTCTCAGAAATATTTTTTCTCTTGGCACATTTGAGAAAGAGAGGGCTTGTTCTTCTCTTTCTTAGCTTAGAGAGTCATAGATACAGTCGTGTAACTACCTGCAAAGAACATTCCCACTTAAATGGAGAAGTGGGGGTGATAACTAAAAATCTGCCATAGGAAGTGATCAAAGAAGGCCAGTCAAAGAAAATGTAGGCAGTGAAGTTGGAGGCAGCTGAAAGAAAAATTAGGATAGTTAGATTCCTGTAGCTGACATATTTGGGATTATAACAATAGAGATTTCAAAAGCTGTAGTCACCCATATCAGAGCATTTGTAAAGACAAAGTACTCAAAACAAAGCTGCTGGAAATTGTCTATTACATGAAATTTAAGCAAGAACAAAGAGAAAAGATGACAATATGAGGAAATAATTGCTACTATGTGTGTCTATGTACATGTATAAACTGATTTATTTAGTCCTTTCTGAATTATAATTTATAAGACATATTGGCATTTGGAATTCATAAACCATCTCTACATCCAGGCAGCTTTTTTCTAAATTAAAATTTCCTTCTTCCATGTATTTTTGATTTTGTTTTTCCCATCCCAGCCATGTTGTCCTTAGTTATTTTTTAAAAAACTGGGACCAGGGGTGCCTGGGTGACTCAGTAGGTTGAGCGTCCCACTTTTGATTTTGGCTCAGGTCGTGATCCCAGGGTCATGGGATTGAGCCTTGTTTCAGGCTCATGCTGAGCTTCGAGCCTGCTTAAGACTCTCTCTCTCTCTCTCTCTCTCTCTCTCTGTTTCTCTCTCTCTTTCTCTCTCCCTCTACCCACCCCCCCCCTTTGGCCTTCTCCCCGCTGGCACATTCTTTAATAAAAAAAATATAAATATAAAGTAAAATACATTACAATGCAATACAATACACTAAGTTTGTTGAGTGTCCAACTCTTGATTTCAGCACAGGTATTTATCTCAAGGTTGTGAGTTCAAGCACTGCATTCAGCTCCATGCTGGCTGTAGAACCTACTTAAAAAATAAAGAAAAATTTTAAAATGAAAATACGTGGACTGTGTATACTTACTGTAAGGTTGATTCTTTCATGGGACTGACTTTTTGTAGAACTGGGTTTAACAAAGATAAGGTTATCAGGTTGACTTAATAGAGAGAAATCGCCTTACCTTCTTCCACTAAATTTAACTTTAAATCTGTTTCATCCTATTTCCATCTTCCCACTTAGCATTAATACCCCCACCTATAAAACCTGAGGTCCGCCTAAAGATAGGGTGAAAGAGCCAGTCTGTTAATAAATGAGTGAAGCAACCTTCATGGGGACTATGGCAAACTCAAGAGTTGGAGACCTATAAAGAGTAAACACGGCCATTGTAGCTTCTGGCTTTCATTCTCATGTGTCATGAAGGGCTGCTGCCCAGTATTGTTAAACATTCCAGTTTTTATGTTAAAAAATAATAAATTCATACTTTAAATTAAACACCCAAATTAAAATGTTTTCTCTCTCTCTTTTTCTTGTCTTTGCCTTTTTCTATTTTCATTTTGAATTTAGTACAATATACATATCAGAGACCACTAATGTGAAACTTCTGGCCCAGATGATCAAAGTGTTCCATATTTTTCAAAAAAGGTACTAAGAATATATTAACATTACACTAGAAATCTATTGTAAATATATTCAAATAGTTGGTACTAAGGATTGATATTCCAAGAATAGCATTTTTATTAAAGAACCAGAATGTAGCTCTGAGAGACTGTCTAGCCGAGCAAAGACATTTTGCATAGAATCCTAAAATAGTATTGTTGACTGAGGCAGAAGCTTGTGAGATTTTTATCTATGAAAATTGTACTTCAATATATCAGCTGTGGACTTGGGGTAAGATTTAGGTAAGATATTTGAGGCAATTAGTATTGTCAGTAGAAATGTTTGTCCTTCATTATTGTTTTCTAAGTACTGAACTCTTTAACTTTTTAAACATATTTTTCTACTTTTTGCATGGAGACAGTACATAAACTCAATAATCCAATTCTGTAGAACTAAACCAGACATTTGTATAATAGGTTTGCTGTAGAGGTGGTGGTACAGCTTGAACCTGTTATTGTAATACAATTCTCGGTATCAACTTGGAGATCATTCCAGGTCAGTGATTTGACTTCACAGTAGAATCACGTGAGGATTTTTTTTTTTTTTTTAATTCTGATGACCTGACTGCATTTCATAACCATTCAGTCTTTGTGGGGTGGGGAGGTATGGGAAAGATCCAGACATCATTACTTTTTTAGCTCTTTAGTTGAGCAGAGAACTATCTAAATAATATTCACTAGAATTCTCCTTTAAGCCAGTGGTCATAAGAGTCTTAAAAATCTTGAGGACCAGATAAGGTTAATTAATCCAATTGTTCATTTAACAAACACGTATTAGGTACTTACTCTGTACTAGATACTTTGCTTGAGGGGAGGGGTGATATGCAAAGATGAATAAAACGTTTTTTGCCCCTCAAATAAATAGAATCTATTTTTTTAATGTTTTTATTTATTTTTGAGAGACAGAGAGAAACAGAGCATGAACAGGGGAGGGGCAGAGAGAAGGAGACACAGAATCCCAAGCAAGCTCCAGGCTTTGAGCTGTCATCACAGAGCCCGACGTGGGGCTCGAACTCATACCGTGAGATCATGCCCTGAGCCAAAGTCAGATGCTTAACTGACTGAGCCACCCAGGTGCCCCAGAATCTATTTTTTTAATGTTTATTTATTTTTGAGAGAAACAGTGAGAGACAGAGTGTGAGCAGAGGAGGGGCAGAGAAAGAAGGAGACATAGAATCCAAAGCAGGCTCCAGGATCTGAGCTGTTAGCACAGAGCCCAACGCAGGGCTTGAACCCACAAACTGTGAGATCATGACCTGAGCTGAAGTCAGATGTTTGACTGAGGCCTCAGAGCCCCCAAATAGAATCCATTAGTGGAAGTTCTTATAAATGAGTAAGTGAAGTGTTAAGATAGCTTTGGTAGAAATATGCCTTTGGGGCGCCTGGGTGGCTCAGTAGGTTAAGCATCTGACTTCGGCTCAGGTCATGATCTCGCTATCTGTGAGTTCGAGCCCCGCGTCAAGGCTCTGTGCTGATGGCTCAGTGCCTGGAGCCTGTTTCGGATTCTGTGTCTCCCTCTCTCTCTGACCCTCCCCCGTTTATGCTCTGTCTCTCTCTGTCTCAAAAATAAATAAATGTTAACAAAAAATTTAAAAAAAGAAAAAAATATGCCTAGAGAAAAAGGGAAAAGCAATTTGATCTGGAACTTGATTGAATATTAGGGAGAAAAAAAATCATACAGGATTATTCCTTCAGTGAACCTGAGAAATGAATAAATATTTTTGGCCAAAATAGAATGGGATATTGGAAGGGGTACAGTCAGCGTGTGAGAACAATTTGTCCATCTTAGATCTATTGAAGATAATCAGTCTGAACAGAGCTTACAGGTTGATTTTACTTACTAAAATTTAGTACAATAAATACTGTTAATTTTTTTTGTTTTCGGTAATGTTATTAAATAATTTAAAATATTTGTTACACTTGTCAGAGTAGTTTCCAAACTTTAATGTGCATCATAATCATCTGAAGGCTTTTTAAAACACAGATTTGCTACCCCTCCCTCAGCTTCTGATTTGCTAGGTCTGGGGTGGGCCCAATAATTTGCATTTTTAACAAATCCCAGTTGATGATGAAACTGCTAGTGGTCCAGGGACAACACTTTGTGAAAAAGTGTTCTATAAAGAATAGATTGTCAGGTGATTTGGTCAGGGTCTAGGTGAATATATTTTTAGTAAACAATTCCATCTTTATAAACCTCCCCACTTATAAAATAAAAAAGGTTGCACTGTACAATACCTATAACAAAGAAATATAGGCATCCCAGATGGGCTAATAGTAAATTTTCAAATTGAAAATATTCTTTAGGAGAAGATGAGTGTTTTGTGAGAAAAGGGCAAACAAGTATAACAGAATATTCAATCTTGACTCTGACCTAAGCAGTTCAGTTCACTCCCTAAATTTCAATACCCAGTCAGTAAAACAAAAGCCCAGCCAAACCCACTACCCTTTAATGGGACTTTGGAGATCATCATTCCTCCATTCATTACCATCATATGCTCTCAGAACTGCAGGCTACTTTTGAGAGTTTCCCAACTTCAGGTCTTGCTCTCCCTGAAAGGAGTTCTGGTATTTGTATGTATTAATATGTATTTCTTCATCTCATAAAATTTTCATTGAGATCTTAGTACTCTACAGGGATTTTTACCTCTTAGCTGCTGGCTGACCCACCTTTTTTAATTCGGTGTTTCTAAATTCTCAAGCAGCCCTAGCATTCTGTCTGTGGTCTATATGCAAACTTGGTAGGAGGGGAACTCAAGGGACTTGAGACTTCAGAGCATATGATGATGGTTGAGCCAGTGGAGGGAGCTGTTTGCTTGAGAATCACTGACCTTTTTGGTATCTAGCAGACAGAAGCACACATTTCATTGCTAGCGAAAAGCCTAGTGCTAAACATTTATTGCTCTGAGTTAGTATTTTCACTGAGCTAAACTGCTTATGTTGCTTTGAATTTGGAACAAAAATCACCTTCTATCAAAGGACTATACCTGCAATAGCCTTTGTGACTAAGTGGAAGGTTGGTAGAAGCAGGACTTGAAAAGATATGACCTGTATGATGCTATGAGATTTGCTTAGTGATGTGAACAGTTCCTTATTAAATAAGTGACTTTGAGGGTGCTCAGTCATAACTCATATAAGGTATAAATTATGTTTCATAGAAAAAGTACAAAATTGTCATTCTGCCTTAGTCTATATTTATCTTTAAAGATAAAGATAAATTTTCTTTGGAATTCCAGAGTTAATTATTTATTTTAATAGAATGTGTAGATTTAAATTGACTATAGTGATGAATTTTAGGACCTATAAATAGTGCCATTAATCTGAAGAAGTACAGATGTGTGAATAAAAAATAATATTTAATGATGGCTGATAAAATTTTTAAATGTAATGCTTCAATAGTATGAAATTTACCTTTAAACTAAAAAGGTTAAAGTTTTGCTGTATGTGTCTATCTTATTTATGCTTTTCTATGCAAAAATATAGTTCATGATAATTCAGAATGTCAGATAAACTTATAATTTTAACTTTTATCTTTACTGAATATTTATGGCATTACTAACAATGGTAAATACAGCTTAGTTTATAAGCTATTCAATGGTAATGACAGCCCCAAAAATGGAGAGAAAAAATAGACTGGTTGTCAGGAGATCCTGGGTTCTAGAGATGAAGTCTCTTCCCTATTAGCAATGCGATTTTGTAAAACTATTTAATCTCACTGGGCCTCAGTCTTTTCAGTTTTAAATTAGTAAAGTTCAACTTCTAAGACTTTCCAGGTTCCCAATTTTTAATTTTTTTCAGATGATTTTTATTTCTTAAGATTTAGACCACTTGGTATACCAAAGCAAACTGAATACCAGTATATTTTAAAACCACGTTGTTCCAAAAACACATGTATATTTGAAAAATAGTCTAAATCTAATGTTAGTTATATGGCTAAAAAAAATATATATATATATATATATTTATATCATAATTTTGGATCACTTAGCTATTGGGAATATTGGTTTTATTTTTATTAATAAGTTTTGTTTTAGTTAATAGAATTACTATTTTCTCATTATTTTCATATAGTATACTATTATAATTCTTATAATCCATTAAAAAATAAAATTCCCAAGAAAAAAATATGTTTACTTAGAATTTTGAAAGTTAATGAAAAGTCATTTTAGGTTTATATAACAGGATGTCAAAGAACTTTATGTATCACATAGTCATAAATTTAATTTTTCAGAGTGAAAAATTTTAATGTGATGACTATAAAAATATTGATAGAGACCAAAATATTAACCACAATTTTATAAAGCTAATACCAGGTTTTAAAAATCCCACTAAAGGGGCGCCTGGGTGGCTCCGTCGGTTCAGCGTCCGACTTCGGCTCAGGTCACGATCTCACGGTCCGTGAGTTCGAGCCCCGCATCCGGCTCTGGGCTGATGGCTCAGAGCCTGGAGCCTGTTTCCGATTCTGTGTCTCCCTCTCTCTCTGCCCCTCCCCCATTCATGCTCTGTCTCTCTCTGTCTCAAAAATAAATAAACGTTAAAAAAAAATTTAAAAAAATAAAAATAAAAATCCCACTAATGCCTCTAAAGTATTATTATACCACTCTTATTTAGACTAAGAGAGCCTTGTGAATTGCTTTTCAGTTTAATCTAGTAGATTAAGCTTTATGAAACGTTTGGTTGGGATTTTCTATTGATAGCTGTTGTTGCTCTGTGATAAAAAAAAAAAGAGAAAAAAAAGGAAAACGAAAGTTTAGAAGGCTTTGCAGGCAATCTGGTTTTGCAAGCCTCTTTCTCTGCTGAAAGATTAGAAGTATGACGTGTGATTTGCCTCTCTTTCGAAGGGCGTTACTACTTCAATAATATACAGATTTGGATTTTGAATTGCATTGCAGACAATCAGAGAGGTTACTAAAATTTTATTTTACATTCAGGTAAATGTGTAGGTTTTTTTTTTGTATATGTCATTCCCCATTATATGATTTCCTTAAAGTCATTAATATGATTTCCTTAAAGTCAAATTTATGAGAAAATAATGGAGAATTATGGGCATAGCCATTATTCATTATCATTTTCTTTCATACAAAGCGCTCTGAAAATATAAATTGGCTTTGACAACTTCTTTTTTCTGTTTCCTTGTCTCCTTTTTTAAAATATGTAAATATTTTGGACTTAGGACTAAAGCCCCCTAACTTCTTGTTTAAAGACATTTCTAAAACTGTTTGCCATCTATCCATCTTATATGATTCTTAACAATAAATTCAGAATTATAACTCTTAAAACTTCACCTTGGTAACATACCTCCAATTTTATTTGTCTCCTCTGCTGGCCTGATATTACTAATGAGAGCCTGAATGTCACAAGGCAATGAGGATTGCCCATCAGTTGCAGAGCTTAGTGAACTGTGTAATGAAGTCTTGTTTGTTTGCTTTCTTTTGTAAAGCACTTAGTGAATCTCAGCACATTTTCAGCAGCTTAGTGATATTGCTCATTTCATCACTTCTTCTAAACTTTTTGCATCATTTTACTAACCATTACTGAACTTTATTTCATTTCATATACCTACAAAGGCAGTGCCAAAGTAATTGGCAGAACAGCTAATAGGCACTAAAACCAAATAATAACCACCACAAGAGAAGCATCAAAAATGATAAGAAATTGAAAACTACATTTACCATATTTCTTATACATTTTAAAAAGATTTTAAGACAAGTAAAAAGCAAATACATGCTTAGTATTAAAAAGAAATAAATGGTTACATAAATAACAGAATTATAGAATACAATGTATAAATGCCCTTTTAATATATCTCTCCCATCCCTACCTTTAATAATCTGATTTTTATCCTTCTAGCTTTTTTACTATGTGGGCTCAGGACCAGACTTTATCTGAATTAATGAAAACAAATAAACAAACAAACCAGGATGTCATCATAGTACACCAAAATTTAAATAAACATCACAAAAATTTATAATTAAAATATATTTTGTGGTTTTCATTTTATATAAATGATATCATACTTTTTAAAAAAATCTAGAATGTTCCCTAAGATAAATCTACCATATTTTATTTAACCACTTATCGTTGATGGACATTTAGTATTTTTTAGTTTTTGATCATATATATATATATTCAAGTCTTTTTCTGAGATTCCTTTCAGGGACTAGGAATATGCACATTTAAAATTGTCCCTCAATGGGGCGCCTGAGTGGCTCGGTCGGTTAAGCTCCGTTAAGCGTCTGACTTCGGCTCAGGTCATGATCTCGCGGTCCGTGAGTTCGAGCCCCGCATGGGCCTCTGGGCTGATGGCTCAGAGCCTGGAGCCTGTTTCGGATTCTGTGTCTCCCTCTCTCTCTGTCCCTCCCCTGTTCATGCTCTGTCTCTCTCTGTCTCAAAAATAAATAAACGCTAAAAAATAAAGATTTTAAAATTGTCCCTCAAAAAGTGTATAACAATATACACTAAAACACTGTATGATAGAGTCAATTCTCTAAGATCTCATTTTTTAAAAAATTCCCAGTACGCTGGTTGAAACATGTTTATTTTAAACTTGGCCATCATCCTTGAATTCCATATTATTTTTATTTATTTATCATTTGTGGATAATATAATATGACAATATGTAACATATCAGGATTAGGTGCTAAATTTGATCAAGTACTTATTTGGAGGCTAGAGATCTTTGACTAACTTTCCAATTTATCTAAACTTTTAATTTTATTCAGATATTTTTACCTTTTTAAAAATCAAATTTGGTACTTCAGATGTTATGAGAAATTGTCTAATGATGTAAAATTTCAAGGTTATTAACTAAACTTATACATAGCCTTCCCTAACATTTAAAAATATGGTCTTTCTCTACCTCTAATGTAGTTTATATGTATGCTTTTTTAGTTTTGATAAGACCTAAAAAAAAGTCTCTCTTTTGTTGATATTTCTTAAAGACCACATTTTATTATATTGGTTTAATTTATTATTGTTATCTAATTAAAATTACTGTTGCAGGGCGCCTGGGTGGCTCAGTCGGTTAAGGGTCCGACTTCGGATCCGGTCATGATCTTGCAGTTCGTGGGTTCGAGTCCCGTGTTGGGCTCTGTGCTGACAGCTCAGAGCCTGGAGCCTGCTTCAGATTCTGTGTCTCCCTCTCTCTCTGTTCTTCCCCCACTCACGCTCTCTCTCTCAAAAATAAATAAACATAAAAAAATTTAAAAAATTGCTGTTGCTTCATTTTCACTTTTTTTTTGGCTGTTTTTTAATTTAGTTTTTTGAGATAAAAAGTTCATTTTATTTACTTTCAACCTATATTTTTATGAGAAATATTTAAGAATAAAGTGTTTTAGTTGAATACCATCTTGATAGGTTCATAGATTTTTGATATGGATTATTTTTATTGCCTTTTATTTCCAAATAGTCTATAATTTCTGTTCTGATTTATTCTTTAAACCATTAAGAATATTCTAAAATTTTGCAAGCTTATTGTCTTTGGGGATTGTTTGGTTAATTTTTATTAACACTTTAATTTATAAATTTCTTAATTTTCAGTTGCATTTTATTTTGGTTCAATACATTCCAAGTATCATTTCCATTTTTTCCTTTGTGTAGTAGTTTGAGACTACCTTTACAGCTTAATACATGTTCTTTTTTTGTAAAGTTAGCATAACTTTGAAAAAGAAGTATATTTCTCCATATTAAGATACAAAATAAATGCTCCCACCTATCAAGCTTATTGTTTGTAACACTCAAATTTTTATGTATTTATGGTTTTGTTCTGAGAGTCATTTATTTATGTTACTATGTTATTAGCTCTAATCTAATTCAAAAATAAAATTTTTAATGTTTATTCATTTTTGAGACAGAGCATGAGTGGGGGAGGGGCAGAGAGCAAAGGAGACACAGAATCTGAAGTAGGCTCCAGGCTCTGAGCTGTCAGCACAGAACCTGATGTGGGGCTTGAAGTCATGAACTGTGAGATCATGACCTGAGCTGAAGGCAGATGCTTAACCAACCGAGCCACCTAGGTGCCCCAGGAATAAAATTAGATTAATGGATATTTTTTCCTTCATAAAATTATGCATATTGAAAATGTATTTAATAATGTATCTTATGACAAAAGTATATGAATGTTATACATTTTTGGTAATGTCTACCTTTCATTAAGATAAGCTATTTTGGGGGCACCTGGGTGGCTTAGTCCTTTAAACATCTGACTTCAGCTTCGAGCCCCATGTGAGGCTCTATGCTGACAGCTTGGAGCTTGAACCTGTTTCAGATTCTGTGTCTCCCTCTCTCTCTGGCCCTCCTCACTCACATTCTGTCTCTGTCTCTCAAAAACAAATAAAACATTCTATTGAAGGTTTGCTTTGAATTCAATTTTCTTAATATATTTGTGCTTCCCTTTGTTTTCAACTTTTCAGAGTATTTTCTAAATACTTATATACAGTATCTCAGCAATTTTTATTACTTTCAGTTTTTTTTTTTTTAATTTGATTTGAGAGAGAGAGAAAGAGTGAACAAGGGAGGGGCAGAAAGAGAGGGAGAGAGAATCTTAAGCATCCTCCATACCAGAAGTGCAGAGCCTGATGAGGGCTTGGTCTCATGAACTGTGAGATCATGACCTGAGCCAAAATCAAGAGTCAGACCCTTACCCGAGTAAGCCACCTAGACACCCCTCGCAATTTTTAGAAGTCTAATCACTGTTCTTTATTTTTTCAAGTTCAGCAAACATTATTTCCCATTACATGTATGCACACGTATACACACATGAAATATTTGAAATACAGAGGACGTCTTGCCTGAAAAAGTTCACAATCTACTCTTAATTTTTTGCTGAGTATTAATCACCTATAGCTTCACAAAAAGTTAATTTGATGCCACTATTTCTAACAATTGTGGAACAATAATTTCTGTAAACATATCTCTTTTTAAAATTTTTTTATGTTTATTTATCTATTTTTGAGAGACAGAGAGAGAGAGACAAAGACAGAGACAGAGACAGAGCAAGAACAGGGGAGGGCCAGAGAGAGAATGAAACACAGAATCCAAAGAAGGCTCCAGTCTCTGAGCTGTCAGCACAGAGCCCAATGTGGGGCTTGAATTCACAAAGCATGAGATTATGACCTGAGCCTAGGTTAGACACTTAATTGACTAAGCCACCAAGTATAAAGGAAGAAGAAGTCTATTTTCAACATGTGATATTTCAACAATTTATTTTCCCTCATTCCTCAAGAAGCTCCTGGAACATCTGTCCTACTGAAACAGTATATGAAGTCAAAAAAGGGGAAGCCATAAATATGATACAGGGATAAAAATTTTATTTGAAAATATTCTGTGTCATTTAACTTTGTAAATTAACTACCCTCAACATTTTATGCATATTAAATTACTTATATTTTATAACAGTCCTAAGAAGTAGGATTTAAACCCAGTTAGAATTGACTTCAAAATCGGTGTTTGTAAACCATACAGTATGCAACCTCTCTTTATGTAGTACTAGGTGAAAATTCTCAGAAGTATGGTGATGGGATCTTTGAGGCCAGAACTGTGGAAAATATTTTGAAAGCTGTATACCTGTCTAGGTCTTTTGGGAGTTAGAGGAGAAACTGATAGAATATATGGTGTCTGATCTTATGGATAATTGAATTCACTATTTTACTTCAATTAAAGAAAGATATAAAAAGAAGTAATTAAATTGAGGGACTCTTACATGATTTGTGAAGGCAAATTATAAAGGATCAATAAAAATTAAAAACATGAAAAAAGTAGTAATTACAAACTCCATGAAAAACAAAGAGACTTTGAAAAGAAAAACAAAACGCAATTAGAGTACACTGACTGGCTGAAGAGTAACAATATTTAACGACTCATAATAATGACAGGAGAAATGCTAACTTAACATTAATGTGGCATAATTTAATTGAGATGATAGAATAAGTGAATATGCAAACTAAATCATTATTTACACTAATGGGAAAACAATTGTCTATTCATTGATAAATTCAGAGTTGATAGAATTTGCGTGTAATTTCAAAATACAAAAGTAAATGCCAGGACAAATAATTAACAGAACTTCAAGTCCCCTAATTCAGAGGAGCAGAATTGGAAGGCAGTGACCAGTTTTTCTAAAGCTGAGTAGCTTTTAGCTTCTTTGTCCTATAATTTGAATTATTAAAATAATAACAGAAATCATCTGCTATAATATATATATATTTAATTTTTTTTTCATTTATTTATTTTTGAGACAGAGAAAGCACAAGGCGGAAGGGGCAGAGAGAGAAGGAGACAGAATCCAAATAAGGCTCCAGGCTCTGAGCTGTCAGCACAGAGCCTGACGCAGGGCTCGAACTCACAAACTGTGAGATCGTGACCTGAGCCGAAGTCGGACGCTTAACCGACTGAGCCACCCAGGCGCCCCCCACCAAAAAAATAACTTTTTTAAACATAGGAATAGAGGAGAAAGCAAGAGAGAGACATTGACAGACTTTGACATTTACAAACCAAAGTAGACAGAAAGGAAGAGAAAGAGTTGATTTTGAAGTTATTGGATAGCTTTTATTGTTAATTTGGGCTTAGAATTTAAAACATTATTATATCTAATTATTTCATTTTAACTTGGTGTTTAGATGTATTTAATCTATCTAGATGTGTCTCATCATCTTCTCTGCCAAATTTATTCTTCTGTGCTCCCACCTAAGTTAATCCCATCACTATCTTCCTCATGTGTTTAATGTCTCAGTTATGACATCCATAGTCTACCAATTCATCTTAGCCAGTGCCTTGGAGTCTTCTTCCACATGTCTATCCTTTTTTATCTTCACAGATCACAAGCTCCTGTCGATTCTATTTAGTAATTTATTTGTTCTCTCCTTTCTTTTCCCCTCATTCAATGCCTTGTTTCAAGTCTTTATTGGCTTATTGCAAGTCCCTCTAAACTGAAAACTATAAAGTTATCTCTTTTATTAACACTACTATTATGAATAGTTTCAAACATATATGAAAGCAGAACAAAAAGTATAATAAATCCCCACAGCACCTAATCTAAAATGTTATTATTTTATCAGTAAGGGAATCTGTGAGTTTACTTACTTTTCATTTACTCTCTCTATCCCTCTACACCATTTATTGATAGTGGTTTACTTTTAGAGTACATAGATATTAGGTACTATAACTTCCTTATAACCATCATTTAATTTTAGTTATAGTTTATAACTAATATTTGCTACAAATTCTCATATACAGGTTTATTCAGTCATTTTTCTTACTGGATGCTTGCTGTCACGGATGGGTTCATTAAGATCAGTATTCCCTGTTCATAACAGTTTGTAGCTTATTGATTTGAAAGTTGGTTTTGTTGTAAATAAAGTCTTTAGCTCACATTTCTTTCCTTGAGTTCCATAAATATATTAGTCTATTGTTTTCTGGCATGTTAAGGTTGAAAAACCCGGAAGCAATCCGATTTTTTTTCTCTTAAGTCTCTTGGTATTTTTGCCTCTAAGGAAAAAAAAAGTGCCTGTTTTTGAGGTCTAGTGGCTGCACCAGTGTATGTCTTGTTTTCACTCTTTTGGGTCAATTTCCCCAGGTAAGCAGTCTGCCATTTTAATACATGGTTTCAAGTCTCCTTTTATTTCAGAAGAATGTTTCTTAAATTATAGTTTTTCGTATTTGTTACATGCCATTGCTCTGATTTTATTTCCCTCTGTTAATATCTTTTAAGTACTCTGTATCTATTCATTCTCTTCTTTTTGATTGCAACAATTTCCTCCTTTCATCTCCTACTTTTCTTAAGAGGTGGTATAAAACTCCTAATTTAGTTTCTATTTCTGAAATGGTTTCTTGTTTTTCTTCTAATTATTTCTTAAATTATATAAGGTCTTTTGCAATTTTGTTTTCTCCAATCACATCATATGAGTTTTCTTTAATTCCAAAGTTTGGTTTCTATAATTTTATTAAGTTTCTGTAGTTTGTTTTGAAATACCAAGTCAGTTTTTTTTTTTAATTTTTGAAGTGCCTTATATGCTGTAAGTCACTCTTCTCCTATTTATACTTCAATAATAATATACTTGCATGGGCTTTACTACGGTCCTTTTCTATTGCTTATGTACAAATGAAATTAGTTTTTCTTCCCATACTCTTAAGAAAAAGATACATCAAGATATCATTCCTTACTTTATGGTTCTGGAACTTCTGTTACTTTTATATATGTTAAAAAAATATAGCCATGCATTTTTGAAATCTGTGGCTCTTTTTCTTTCTCAAGTCTAGCTGACCCTTCTCAATTTAGATCCTATATCCTGCTGTTTCTCTGAATGTAGGATTATTCTGGAAAGGACACCTTGTTAGTAGGTTTCAAGAATCCATAAGGCCCAGCCTCTTCTACCACAGGCTTTAGACAGTGTCCTTCCATATGCCTTTGAATTGGAATGTGCACAGCCCTTATCCAGTTTTGGCTACCGTGTGCTGATTAGCTGCACAAGTTGTTAAGGAGTATCATCAATTTGTAGGTGATGTAAAGGCTCTCAAGCTCTCAGGTCTGTCCAAATTCACTTTGCCATCCCCCTGCTTCCATTCTCATAGCTGGTAACACCATGTGGCTCTTGTTTTATGTATGTATGTATGTATGTATGTATGTATGTACGTATGTATGTATGTATGTTTGGTTTTGTGTTATGTGATTATGTTTTATAAGAGCTTTATTGAGATACAATCCATTTATCATAAAATTCAGATTTTAGAATGTACATTTCAGTAGTTTTTAATGAATTAATAGAGTTGTGCATCCACAATTATCTAATATTAGAAAATTTTCATCACCTCAGAAAGAAACCAATCAGCAGTCACTTCCCTTTACCTCTATTGCCAGGCCTTGGCAACCACAAACATATCTGATCCATAGATTTGCATATTCTGTACATTTCATAAAAAATGGAGTCATGAAACATGGTATGTGTGTGTGTATATGTTTGTGTGTGTGTGTGTGTGTGTATGTGTGTTTGTATCTGGCTTTTTTCACTTAGCATGATGTTTTCTTTTTTTTTTTTTTTTCAATATATGAAATTTATTGTCAAATTGGTTTCCATACAACACCCAGTGCTCATCCCAAAAGGTGCCCTCCTCAATACCCATCACCCACCCTCCCCTCCCTCCCACCGCCCTTCAAACCTCAGTTTGTTCTCAGTTTTTGTTTTTTTTTCAACGTGTTTTTTTTTTGGGGGGGGGGACAGAGAGAGACAGAGCATGAACGGGGGAGGGGCAGAGAGAAAGGGAGACACAGAATCGGAAACAGGCTCCAGGCTCCGAGCCATCAGCCCAGAGCCTGACGCGGGCTCGAACTCACGGACCGCGAGATCATGACCTGGCTGAAGTCGGACGCTTAACCGACTGCGCCACCCAGGCGCCCCTGTTCTCAGTTTTTAAGAGTCTTTTATGCTTTGGCTCTCTCTCCCACTCTAACCTCTTTTTTTTTCCTTCCCCTCCCCCATGGGTTTCTGTTAAGTTTCTCAGGATGCACATAAGAGTGAAAACATATGGTATCTGTCTTTCCCTGTATGGCTTATTTCACTTAGCATCACACTCACCAGTTCCATCCACGTTGCTACAAAGGGCCATATTTCGTTCTTTCTCATTGCCATGTAGTACTCCATTGTGTATAAAAACCACAATTTCTGGGGCGCCTGGGTGGCGCAGTCGGTTAAGCGTCCGACTTCAACCAGGTCACGATCTCGTGGTCCGTGAGTTCAAGCCCCGCGTCAGGCTCTGGGCTGATGGCTCAGAGCCTGGAGCCTGTTTCCGATTCTGTGTCTCCCTCTCTCTCTGCCCCTCCCCTGTTCATGCTCTGTCTCTCTCTGTCCCAAAAATAAATAAACGTTGAAAAACCACAATTTCTTTATCCATTCATCAGTTGATGGACATTTAGGCTCTTTCCATAATTTGGCTATTGTTGAGAGTGCTGGTATAAACATTGGGGTACAAGTGCCCGTATGCATCAGTACTCCTGTATCCCTTGGGTAAATTCCTAGCAGTGCTATTGCTGGGTCATAGGGTAGGTCTATTTTTAATTTTCTGAGGAACCTCCACACTGTTTCCCAGAGTGGCTGCACCAATTTGCATTCCCACCAACAGTGCAAGAGGGTTCCCATTTCTCCACATCCTCGCCAGCATCTATAGTCTCCTGATTGTTCATTTTGGCCACTCTGACTGGCATGAGGTGATATCTGAGTGTGGTTTTGATTTGTATTTCCCTGATAAGGAGCGACGTTGGGCATCTTTTCATGTGCCTGTTGGCCATCCGGATGTCTTCTTTAGAGAAGTGTCTATTCATGTTTTCTGCCCATTTCTTCACTGGATTATTTGTTTTTCGGGTGTGGAGTTTGGTGAGCTCTTTATAGATTTTGGATACTAGCCCTTTGTCCGATATGTCATTTGCAAATATCTTTTCCCATTCCGTTGGTTGCCTTTTAGTTTTGTTGGTTGTTTCCTTTGCTGTGCAGAAGCTTTTTATCTTCATAAAGTACCAGTAATTCATTTTTGCTTTTAATTCCCTTGCCTTTGGGGATGTGTCGAGTAAGAGATTGCTACGGCTGAGGTCAGAGGGCTCTTTTCCTGCTTTCTCCTCTAGGGTTTTGATGGTTTCCTGTCTCACGTTCAGGTCCTTTATCCATTTTGAGTTTATTTTTGTGAATGGTGTGAGAAAGTGGTCTAGTTTCAATCTTCGTCATGTCGCTGTCCAGTTCTTCCAGCACCATTTGTTAAAGAGACTGTCTTTTGTCTATTGGATATTCTTTCCTGCTTTGTCAAAGATGAGTTGGCCATACGTTTGTGGGTCTAGTTTTGGGGTTTCTATTCTATTCCATTGGTCTATGTGTCTGTTTTTGTAGCATGATGTTTTCAAGGCTCATCCATATTATATCATTTTTATATTGCTGAATAATATTCAATTGTGTGACTATGCCAAATTTTTTTAAATCCATTCATTAGATGATGAACATTTGGGTTGTTTTATCCAGGTCATATTCTTAGAGAATTATTACTTCTATATATTTATATTTTCTCTGCAGCAAATTCTTAATCACCCTATCAAGTTTTATCTTTTATAAAGGAAGGCTATTTTAAATCTGTAATGTAATTTAAATATGCAAACTCAGAGAAAAACTATTAGTATAAATGGAAGTAAAATGAAAAAGTGAAATTTTAGATATATTTCAAAAGGTTGTAATTTAGAAACCATAGATGCTTATAAGACTCTAGTTTGAATGGGCTATATTGTGAAGATGTGAGTGTTCCTTTAATAGAAATCTTCAAGCAGTTATTGGATGACAATCTAACAGAAATATCATAGAGAAGTTTCCTCCATTATTTTCTGGGAGCTAGACAAAATGATCCTCATGATCACATCCAGGTCTCTGCTTCTATGACATTATGTACAGCAGAAATTATGAAAAAGTTTTAAATAGTCAATAACCTTTTAAACTGTCAGTTTTTATATAGAATTAAATTTTTTGATGGGGCTACCTAAGCACATAAAATATGAGCATGTCTATTATCTCACAGAGTAGTCATTACTAAATAAAAAAATTGAGCTCTTTTGCAAAATCTCACATTAAAAATGATATGACTTTGGGGGCCCCTGGGTGGCTCAGTCGGTTAAGCATCCGAATTTGGGTCAGGTCATGATCTCACGGCTCATCAGTTGGAGCCCCACATCAGGCTCTGTGCTGACGACTCAGAGCCTGGAGCCTGCCTCAGATTCTGTGTCTCTATTGCTCTTTGCCCCTCCCCATGCTCTCTCTCTTTTCTCTCTCTCTCAATAATAAACATTAATTTTTTTTAAAGGTGACATGACTTTGTAGTAAAATTAAGGATAGGCAAGGCCACTCAAAATTGAACATAAAAACAAATAATGACATTCCTTATAAATGTACTGCTGCAGTAAAAAGTATATGAAATTCCTAATAAGTAGGAATATTGCAGTACATTATAGGACTTATTTACAAAAGAAAGTAAAAGGTTAGCTCTGAAAGGAAGAACAAGGAAGGTTTGTGTTGGAGTGCTCTGTTATGAAAATTACAAGATGTATTAGTTTCCTGGGGATGCCATAACAGATTACCACAAACTGGGTGACTTAAAACAGCAAACATTATTCTCTCACAATTCTGGAGGCCATAAGTCTAAATCAAGGTGTCAGCAGGACAAGGCTCCTCCCAGAAAGCTCTAGAGGGAAATTCTGTTCCTTGCCTCTTTCAGCTTGGGGTTGCCTTACTCCAGTCTCTGCCTTTATTCTCACATGGCCTTGTCCTCTGCCCACTTCAGTCTCAAATCTCTCTATACTTTGCTCTTAGAAGGACATTTGTCATTGGATTTAGGACCCATCCAGGATGATAATCTTTTTCTCAAAATTCTTAGTTACATCTGAAAAGATCCTTTTTCTGATAAGGCAATATTCACAGGTTCCAAGAAGTAGTATATGGATGTATATTTTTGGAGCTACCATTTTAGCCAGTACACATTATGACAGCGCATTATGTAATAATTGTTTTTCAAGTCAGAAGAGTTTTCCAACGTGATCTAAGAGGCTGATTGTGGGATCAGTGGGCAGCACTGATTAAAAAACATTTTAAAAACATATTAAAAAACATATTCTTTCGTGGCTCGCCGCATTCAGCAGTTACTTGGCACAAAACACTGAAGTGCTAGGGAATACCATGTATGAATCAATGCAATTTCCACATTATATTGACACTTTTTCCCTGTTTAGCAATTGAATACAGCCAATACACTTCACAGAAAATATACATTGTAGGAGAAAGACTCATTCAGAATAAGCCATAACTCAAATATAAATTAGCTGAAGACTTTGATTTTGTTCTAAAACTGTAAGTTCCTATCAGTTTTAGAAGTTTTAGAAAAGCAGAATTATGTTTTAGTTATTGAGAAAAACTGAAAGAATGGCATTTTTCAAATCATTTAACTGGAATTGAAAGTGAGTATATACAGCAGGGGAAAATGATATTTTATCATATACACTAAAAATTATGAGTATAAAATAAAATCTCATTACTAAAGAAAATATTTTTGGAACCATTTGAGAAGGGATATAAAAATAAATTTGTTGAGACTGGTTTATTATATATATATGTATATATATATATATATATATATATATATATATACTATATAAATGTATACATATAATTAAATATATACAAACTTCATGGCTCCTTAATTTTCAAGATTCACAATGAGGTATTAAAATTTAAACTATTCTAGTTTTTTTGTTGTTTTTTGTTTTACTCTTAGACGATTTTTGTCAATTTTAGAACACACTGAGTTAGTTGTAGTATTTCCATTAATACTTTTGTTGACTCAGCCTGAAACAGAATCAGATCTACTGTATGTCTTTGGGGACTAAGAAGGAAATCCTTTCATATTTTATTTCTGTCAGGTATTATTTTAAAGAGAATATAAAATACCCTACAGATTACAAATTATATTTAGAAGAGTCTCTGTAGGATTTGATTACCTTATTGAAACCCTGTACTGGTTTCAGTGAAATAATCTTGAAATACACAAATACTTTTGAGAGTGTTTCTTATATTGGAGTAAAACTAAAGATATTTGGAGATATCACCGTAAAAGCGTGACATTGCCTGATATTTGCTTCAACAAACTGGCAGTAAAAAATACTTCTTTTCTTTAATCAATAGCTTTTAGCATACATAATTTCTCTCAGTTGCACAGTTGTGCTAAATAATGCTCCATGATTATGAAAACGAAGACATTTTTGGCATAAAGGGGCACCTGCCTGGCTCAGTTGGTAGAGCATGTATTTCTTGATTTTGGGGTCGTGAATTTAAGCCCCACGTTGGGTGTAGGGCTTACTTTTTAAAAATGACATTTCTAGAACAAGAAAAAATATAAACTCTGGACTCATAAAAGGATGTGTGCTTTCCACATGTAGCGTAAACATTCCCTTGCAGAAGTGAAGTTGGACTTGCTTTTGAAAAAGACTATCCTCTTTTTTTATAATGATATCACTTTTAGTGATTTATTTTTAAATTTTATTTATTTATTTTTGGGAAAGAGGGCATAGAGGGAGGGAGAGAGAGAGTCACAAGCAGGCTCTGTGCTGTCAGGGAGGAACCCGGTGTGGAGCTTGATCCCATGAACCGTAAGATCCTGACCTGAAGTGAAACCAAGAGTCAGAGCTTAACTGACTGAGCCACCCAGGCACCCCAGTGACTTATTTTATTATTTTTAAGAGTAGGAAATTTCAGATGCATACTCATACTCTAAAGAAGGGAGGAAATATTGCGGGTAGGCCCCACTGTATCTCATTTTGTTTTGGTCCTTTACTCAATCTTAAATCGTTAATTACATTCTTTATGTCAATTTACTCATTCATTTGGCAGATTCTAAAGAATATCATAATACCTGTTTAAGACCCTCTCTAGGGGCGCCTGGGTGGCGCAGTCGGTTAAGCGTCCGACTTCAGCCAGGTCACGATCTCACGGTCCGTGAGTTCGAGCCCCGCGTCAGGCTCTGGGCTGATGACTCGGAGCCTGGAGCCTGTTTCCGATTCTGTGTCTCCCTCTCTCTCTGCCCCTCCCCCGTTCATGCTCTGTCTCTGTCTGTCCCATAAATAAATAAAAACGTTGGAAAAAAAAAATTAAAAAAAAAAAGACCCTCTCTAATGTATGCCTTTAGCAGTTTATTATTATATTTCAAGTTAATTTAATAAATCTTACAGTTATTGAACACTTAGTGTTCTATATGATGCTGTGTTAATAACTGTGTGGGCAAGGTGGGTAGGACATGGTTCCCACTGATAACGGCCTTTATATCTGTGCAAAAGAGCTCTGCATGTTAGAGGCCTCAAATAAAAATAAATTTATTAAAGAACACATGGACACTTCTGCTCAGCACAACACATAATCTTCAACATTTGCTTTCATAATTAACACCATTCAGATTCTAGAAAAAGCTTCACTTCATATCCTAGCACGTATTCTTAAAGCAAAAACGGACTGTATCCAAATGTTTTCAAGACATGTGGACTCAACCATTTCCAATGTTAAAGACTGACATACTCCTTCAGAGTTTAGAGGAAATGTGGGGGACAAAAGCACTTAAAAACAATTTTTAAAAACATTTTTTTGGCTAATATGCATGTGTTAGATTCTTACGTAATAAAGTACTGTTTCCCAGGAATGTTGAGTGTCCATTTTCTTGCATCTCCTATCTATGTTATCCTATTCATAATCATTAAGGTTTTACATGTGTTGCACATGTAAATAAGCAGATTTTTTACATGTGTTGCACCTTCTGACTGAGAAAATTTTCAACATATAACAATTCTTATCACTCTTAATTTGAATAAATGTATCTCTAGCTGTAATATGCATAAAGCATGATATCCAACTCTTCACATGGGTAAGTAGATGGATACTGAATTATAGACTTGTGAATAATTCTTTTGTGAAAATAATTATTTTAAATAAAACTTTCATAAAATTAAATTCTCTACAATATTTAAAAGTTTTTGATATTTATTAATGATAATGTATATATTTCTTTTTATTTTTACCATAGTATTTTGCATAATTTTGAATAACATGAAAATATTTTTACTCTTTTAATTTTTGCACTTGATTTGAATTATGTATTTCATTATCGCGTATTGAATTTTCACATATTTTAGAACAATTATATTTTATTTGTTTCTTTAGGTCATTATGTTATAATCTTTATTATTATCACCAACAAAAGATTTTGCTGAAGATGAAGGCAAAGAAAATATGTTTTATGAAATAGATATGTAATCATTTATGAAATAATAAACACTACATATTATATATCATATAAACATATGTATATATGAAAAACATTATGTGTCTGTGTGCACATGTACTTATGCTTCCTGACATTATCAGCCTAGAACTTGTCCACACAACATCCTGACATGGATAGTGATAGCTACAGTTATTTATTTGATATGATACTAGCTTAATCTTCTGAAAATGATCGCTTGGTACATATTTTTTTGATGTTGTCATTAGAAGAGTATATCTGCTAAGGTAAGAGGATAGAACATATATTATTTTGCAGTTGGTAGCTTTTAGTTTTAAATAATTTGTACTCATGTACTGGGCCCTGTTGATGTCAGGGCAGACCAGATTCGCTTTTTTAGGAGCTCACAGTTTAAGTTGAGGAGAAAGATATGCAAAATTGACCCAAGTAAGTATCCATAAAGGGCTCTAATGGTATGTTCCAAAATGCCAGTTATGCCCAGTCATGACCAAAACATGGACTAAAATGACAATGTATACATATTCATTAGTGCATTTCTGTTATTATAAAAATGAATATTCATTGTGGAAAATTTGACAAATATAGGAAGGTGTAAAATTTTATAAATAAAAATATTCACAAGGCCAACATCTAGACAAAACTACTGTTAATATTTTGGCTGTAGTTTTTAAATCATATTTAGTTGTGATTATTTTCTGTATACAAAATTTTTAAATATTGACCTTTTAGTTTTGTATGTATGAAAATAAAATTTCACTTCAAAAAAATGTGTACATTAAAAATACTAAAAATTGCCTAGAATTTTACAAGTGATAAATACCAATATTTTTGGCATACTTCTTTTATACTGTTCTTATACATATTTACATACTGAATATTACATAGTTACTGAAGGAATGTCACTAAGATTCAAGAGTACATGGAAAGGGGGCTAACTGACAGATAATAACACATCCTAAGTGATTTATTTTCATTTTTCATAAAATCAAAGTAACATAATAGATAAAATAATTCAATATGAGTTTTAATTATCAAGAAAAGTCATTAAGTGTGTTGGCTATTACAGTTACTTTTATGTTGCTGTAAGCAAACTAATAATTTGAATGAGGCAAACAAAACAAAACAAAACTTGGTTTAATAACTCACTGAGCCTAGTAGCTCAACTGTGCAGCTTAGATATTATTAGAAGTGCCTGAAGGAAAAAAAGCACACTATTTCATGTTTTAAGCTTCCTATCAGGAGGAAGATTGCATCTGCACTCTTGATGAAGGATGTGTGCTCAAGAGGTATTTCCGTGCACAAGGAAAGAAGCAAAAAAGAAGAAACTTTAGGTAATATTACAGGATTAAACCTTACACTTTAGGCTGCAGAATTGATTTTTGACTCTAGGATCCAAATAGAATAAAAAGTTTTCTTAATCTATTAATATCACAGTTCTTGTATTTTTAAATTGTGAATTATTATCTGCTTCCTGATTTTTTGGGAGTTAAAATACACTTCTATTTTTCATTTAAGAAGACCTATTAAAGCCATTATTTCTGAGCCCATACGTATCTGAGAATGTCTCTTAGTTTTCTATATGAATGGAAAATAACTTGGAGGTGCCTGAATGGCTCAGTTAGTTGAGCATCCGACTTCAGCTCAGGTCATGATCTTACGGTTTGTGAGTTCGAGCCCTACCTCAGGCTCACTGCTGTCTGCTTGGAGCCCGCTTCAGATCCTCTTTCCCCTTCTCTCTCTGCCCTTCCCCCCCCCCCCCGTCTCTCTTTCAGAAATAAATATTGGGGCGCCTGGATGGCTCAGTCGGTTAAGCGTCCGACTTCGGCTCAGGTCATGATCTTGCGGTTCGTGAGTTCAAGCCCTGCGTCAGGCTGTGTGCTGACAGCTCAGAGCCTGGAGCCTGTTTCAGATTCTGTGTCTCCCTCTCTCTCTCTGACCCTCCCCCATTCATGTTCTGTCTCTCTCTGTCTCAAAAATTAATAAACTTTAAAAAAAATTAAAGAAAAAGAAATAAATATTAAAAAATTCCCGTCATGTTAGTATACTGTTTTCTGCAAAGGAGAGATCTGAAACTAACTTGTTTTTATTTATTTTTCTATGTGGATGACTCTCAAATTGATTTATCCTGATAAATCAAAAATTTTACTGGGTTATGTATGGTGTAAGTCTCTTTTTTTAATTGATTTCTTCCTTAGAATATAGTAATAGTTTGGATCTGCCTTCTCAGTTCTTTTTAATCTAAAGAATTTCTGTGATTAATTTAAATGATATAGATTATTGCTTCTGCTTCATTTCATTTCATTTCATTCTTGGAAACATCTCCCATATTCCCTGTCCCTTTTCTTTGCTCCAGACCACAGGAGATGCAAATTCTTGTGTGATTTTCTCTCTATTTATTTTTTCAATCTCTCATAGGATCTACTTTTTCTCTCTTTGGCTATGTGCGCTTGCTGTCTCACTACAGGGATTGATTTCGACTCCTTGAGACATTTTTATATTTCTTCCCCTGACCCAGGACATATGTCCCACTTTATACTCCCCTAATTCTCACTAGTATGCACTTCTCCCCTTATCTGTGGTTTCGCATTCCAGAGTTTCAGTTACCTCAGATCAACCTTGGTCCAAAAGCAGATGACCCTCCTTCTGATGTATCATAAGAAGGTCCCTAGTAATGCCATGTTATAAATCCCAATACATTCACTTCACTTCATCTCATCACATAGACATTTTATCATCTCACATCATCACAAGAAGGGTAAATACAGCACAATATGATACTGAGGAAGAGTGACCACATTCACAAACTTTTATTACTGTACATTGTTATAATTGTTTTTTATTAGTACTTTTGGTTGCTAATCTCTTACTGTTCCTTATTTATAAATTAAACTTGTCATAGGTATGTATGTAAAGAAAAAAACACAGTATGTATAGAGTTCAGTACTATCTGGGGTTTCAGACATCCACTTGGGGTCTTGGATCATATCCCCCACAGATAAGGAGGGACTACTGTATTTTTATTTATTTTATTTTTTAATTTAAAAAAATGTTTATTTATTTTTTGAGACACAGAGAGAGAGACAGGGCATGAGCCAGGGAGGGGCAGAAAGGGAAGGAAGACACAGAATCTGAAGCAAGTCCAGGCTTTTCAGCACAGAGCCCAACATGGAGCTCGAACTCACAGACTGCAAGATCATGACCTGAGCTGAAGTTGGACACTCAACCCGAGCCACCCAGGAGCCCCAGGACTACTATATTTTTAAACTGAACACTTCCCTCTCACAGTTCCCAAAAGGAAGTTGAACTGTTTTTACAGTAGTTTAAATATGCCTCAATATATATTTTGAAAAGATTTTAAAGCTATAGCAAGAAATAAAATAGTAAGAGCATCTTGCAATAAAATGAGGGTATCAAATATATGATATGATTTAAATTTACTAACACTAATAGGATGTTTCCTAATGCCTTCTGCTCTACCATTTGTTACATTCTCTATTGAACTTTAAAAATGTTAGATATAATTCTGTTTATCTTCCTTATTTAGAATTGCTGAAACTGGGGAGATTAAGATACTTACCTCTACCTCACAGGTAGTTATTAGAGGATGTGGACCTTCTGTCCCCTGTTCAAGGACTTCTGTACTAAAACATATTATCTCATCCCAGGTGAAAAGTGCTTGGCAGGTATATCATTTTTAAAGTCATTGCTTTCCCTTGATTTCCAATTATTTTAGCATATTTTCTAAGAAAACTGGGTAGAGTGTTCTAACAGCAAGGCACTAGCAAATATCTGTGGTCCTCATTTAGCTGAATGTCATAGGACTGGACTTACATTGGCAAATATTTAATCATCTGTCAGCCTCTTGTTGGTGACTTTGAGCTAATCAATATCCAATCATGCATTTATGCCATCTGTATTCAGTTCAGCTTCAATCATGGTCCTGATTCTATTTAGATTGGCTTCAAATCTATTCTACTGTGCACTCCTGTTATCACTAGTATGTATTTCTTATTACTGTAGTTTTTTTTTTTTGTTTTTTTTTTTTTTTTAATTCTCCTTGTGTTCCTTTCAGGCTCTCTCCAAATCTGATTCAAGATACCTTTAAAAATAATAATAATGACTTATCATACCCCATAGCAAAATCCTAGTTTCAGAGATGTAAATCACCAATTAAGATTTGGGATTGCAGAATTGAAAACACCTATAGAGATCTTCTAATCCAGATCTGTAGAGATATAATCAAACTCTGGGTATCCCTGAGATCCTTTCAGGGATACTGAAAGGTCAAAACTAATTTCTTAATAATTTTAAGGTGTTATTTCCTTTTTACTTTCACTCTCACATGAGTATTCAGTTGGTTCTTTTCAGGGGCTTGCTGACTGAATGCCAAAGATATGTTCAACTGCCTTCTAGGAAGCTAATAAAGAGATTTGCAAAAATGCATAATAATGTTAGGCTTCTCAGTATTTTTGTTATAGAACGCATAATTTTGTTTTTGTTCTTACAAATGTTTTTATATTAACATGTAATGAGTTTATTTTGTTATTTTAAATGAATTAATAAACACATAAACAATTTTTTCTTGGCTTTAATTTCTAATGCAGTAGAAGTTTTCACCCACTTTAAGCCCTGAGTTTGATTTCTGACTTTAACGTTTACAAGTTTTACAACTTACAGCAAGTTAATTAACCATCCTGAGCTTTCTATTTTTAAATAGAGGACTAAAATAGGATCAACTAAACATGAAATAAATGCTATTTATTATTAATAAGTAAGACTCAGGCTATTTATGTTGACTTCTTCTTTAGAAGTTGTGAAAACATTTTATAATTTTTCTTAACATTTATTCATTTTTGAGAGACAGAGACATAGCATGAGTAGGGGAGAGGCCAAGAGAGAGAGGGAGACACAGAATCTGAAACAGGCTTCAGGCTCTGAGCTGTCAGCACAGAGCCCGATGCAGGGCTCATACTCATGGACTGTGAGATCATGACCTGAGCTGAAGCTGGACGCCCAAGTGGCTGAGCCAACCAGGGCGCCCCGTGGAAACATTTTATAAATGATAGTTTTAAAAGAATATTTTAGCTGATTGTCATTAGCATTCAAGTCTGTAGATGCCCCATACTCAATCCAGTGACATAATTCCCAGAATCAGAATTCTAAGTGTCATGTTAAATTGCCCAGTTTTTAAGTGCTTAGAAATAGCACTGCTTTATCTCATGGTTCTTCATTTTCTACATTTGGATCTAGAGTTACAAAAAACTGTATGTCTATTAGCATTCTGAAAATAGCATTTTTAATATAGAATATCTGCTCATCACAGAAAACTCCAAATAAGCAAAGTAATGAAATATTGGTTCTTTGCATGAAATATTTAAGACAATTCTCCATGCTTTCTATAAAGATTTCCCTTTTTAATGTTCTTCCAAGACTTCAGATCATAAAGTCTCAATTAGATGTGATTTTTCTTTAATGACTGCAACTTCTTGGAATCTTTCCTTAAAGAGAGGGGTGTATCCTGGGGTATCAACCTGTAGCAACTAATTGCAATTAACAAAGTGATTAGAAGATGTGCTCTATTTAAAATCAGGAATCCTGAATACATAATTGAGAGAATTCTTAAAGAGAAGCTAGAACGTAGAAAAATATAATTACACTTTTAGTGGTGGAGATCTTTTTCTTGGGGTTATCTTCTGTATCATAGCTATTCTGTGCAAAATAATTTAGGTTTTAACTAAAAAATAAATAAAGTAAATTTAACAATGACTAACAATTTGTGGTTTCACAAGCCTTGAATAAAAGGTGCATATGAAGACACTATTTGCTTTAAATTTCTCACCAAAGAAAGACTGTGTCCTTCCTCGTATTCCTCATTCTGGTAAAGAGGAGAGGTGATCTGTGCTTACACTGTTCTATTGCATTTTGTACAGAGGCATGCTTTTATCTAATGGCTGTTAGGAGCAGTTCAAATCTAGATGGGCAAACGGAAAATTGGTTGACGTTGGATTTAAATCTCTAGTCCTATGACTAATTGTGCAATGCTCTAATAAAATAAGCTGTGGCAGCCTGAAGCACACATTATCCACAGAAATTTAAGAAAAGCAAATGCATATGAAACATATCTGTGAATTTTAACTATTCTATGGTGTGGATATACAGAAGAAAAGTAACTGCTTGATTTTTACTATATATACTTTGTGAATATTTCTCTTGAATCCTAACATTTGAACAGTATGTGTGTGTCGTGGAGGGGAAGGGTAGTGACTACCCAAACTATTCTGTCAAGAGCAACCCATTTATTTAAAGTATTGTTAAATGTTTATTTTGTGAGAAGATTTTTCAGTTTCTCAAATCATCTCCTCACCCCTTAAACCACATCATCCTATGTGAACATGATGAGTGAGGTTTTTGTGTCTTTGTAAATTTGAGGATAAAGGGACTTTGTGCTGGTCTTTGGGTGTGTAAAGGGACTTACTGATATCCAGGGCAATGACTCTTTTCTGCTTGCTCAGGACTTATCCTGCAGGTGAATTTGTATTCTATTCTTTTGGTTTGGGCATTGGAGACCTCTCAGCCACCTCCCATTGATGACTCACCTTTTCCTGGTACTAATGACTCCAACCACTGCTATCAGCCCATAGTTTGACAGAATCCATCTCACCACATGACAACAGATGCCATGGTGGGTTCTCTGGCTCTCAGTTTACCTCCAATCCATACAAGAAGTAAAATAAGCCTGATAAAGCTAAAATTCAAAGCTTTTCTTTCCTTAATAACACTTTGCCCTAGATTGTTTCTGAAATTTCCTGAAAAGTCACCTCCTGTCACTGGTTGAAATAGGTAACTGGGAGAGAAATTTCTGCTATTGGTGCCAGACATTTCTTTTTCTTTCTTTAATTTTTTTCCAGGATTAAAATGGGGTGACCTTTACTTTTACTTTTTCTAATTCAGTCTCCTTTCTGAGTTGAGCTAGGAATTAAAAGTGGGCATAGGAGAAGAAGTCTTTAAGAATGACTTTCCAGGCCTATTCTTGTTGTATTACATCAAAACTAAAAAAAAAAAAAAAAAAAAAAAAAATCTAGTAAATTATCTTTTAAGACAGTATCCAGGCTTGTAAATTCAATATAATGTATATATGCATGTTAAAACACACAGACACACACACACAGCAGAATGACAAAATAGAAATGTCTCAAGATATTCAACCTCTGGATGGTGACATAATGAGTTACTGTTATTTATGCTATATACTTTTCTTTATTTACCATATTTTGCATTACTTTTAGGATCAGAAAAAAAAGTACTAAATATCCCTTAATTCTTAGAAATACCACTAAAATGACTTTTCCTCGATATCACTTCCCCTCTACCCTTCCAAAGAATAGAATAGAATAGAATAGAATAGAATAGAATAGAATAGAATAGAAAATGGAATAAAGGATAGAGAAGATGTGATAGGATTCTTTGGTCATAGTTGAGAACTTCTTCTTAGGGTAAAACTGTAACTTGTAGATGTAATTTATGACCACTGCTGTGAGTGAAATTTTAAATGAAAAACGTGTTACTTTCTTTCTTTCCCCAACTTGATAATGTCTGCTAGAAGCACAACACCAGTCAGCTTGCCTTATATAACAGTGAGATTGCTTATGTAAAGAAGACATAAGAAACTTATTTAAGTGTACCAAAAAAGGATAAACTTTAATCAGAACAAAAGAGATTTTTCAAAAGGCAGCATCTTTCTAAAATCCCTTTTTAATCTCTAAAATAAAAGGGATGGGCAAATGATCTCTGAGGTCCCTATACTACCACAGTGTTCTCTGATAGCATGAAATCCGACTCCCTAATGAAGGATAATGCTGCATTGAATCAGGCCAAAGAGATTTACTGATAGGAAATATGAGAAAACCCTATTAATCAGCAGACCAAAGGAGCCTAGGACTGGCTTATGACTCTTTTTTTCCAGAATAACAAAAAAAAGGTAGACCGCATTTGAGTTTAAATGGTGATGCTAAAATAAGGTCAACATGTGAAACCAAAAGTTTCAGTATTCAATTTTAACATTAAATTGCACATTTTGATAATACATAATTTTGATTATATTTATTGAATTTTTAAATATAATCAGTGTGAGAAGCAAAATATTTTATTATTTTATTATTGTATCTCTTAGAGCATTCATTAGGGTCAGCCAGATGGGGCTTTATTTATAACATTAATTAATTGCAGTGACACTTCATTTGTCAGGAAGCTCCTTTTCTGGCTGCCTCACCTGTTTAAAGCTTGAGAAAAATGTGGAAGACTTCCCCAAAGCCACTTAAAATCCACGTCACACTAAAATAAAAGCTTAAAATCAAAGTGAAATGATAGGAACATGAAAAGAGATGGCAGGCTGATAGGGAGGGAGAGATAACTATGAAAAACACAAGAGCAAAAAAGCTTAGTGATTTAAGGCCATTTAATCCAAGAAAATCATTCTTATATACCGGCCTTAATGCTAAATGAGGCATCTTCATATTAACTCTCAGTATAATACTTGAGGCTCATAAGGATGCTAATTATTTTTTTAACATTTATTTATTATTGAGAGACAGACAGATAGACAGACAGAAGACAGAGCATGAGCAGGTGAGGGGCAGAGACAGGGGGAGACACAGAATCTGAAGCAGGCTCCAGGCTCCAAGCTGTCAGCACAGAGCCCGATGCGGGGCTTGAACTCATAAACTGTGAGATCATGACCTGAGCCAAAGTCAGTCACTCAACCAACTGAGCCACCCAGGTGCCCCTGATGCTAATTATTTTTTAAAAAACAGTGAAGATTAGAATATTTATAAAAAGATTTCATCAAAGATTATTAAAGAAATAAAGCTTTGGCTCTTAATTGGATATATTTCAATTGTCTGAAAAATACACTTTTTAAAAATGAGTTTATTTCATTGAAACAAATGATAAATAAAGCTAATACTTTTTTAAAAGTATCTCCTCTTTATTCTTCATTTACTAGAAGCATCTATTATCTTCCATAGTGTCAGCTAATGTTGATTTGAAGTCTTGCTTTTATATTTTAAATTCTTTATTTTATTTTATTTTATTTTATTTTATTTTATTTTATTTTATTTTATGTTATTAATTGGTTAATTTTTTAATTAGAGAGAAGATGTTAAGATTCTGAGACTATCTTTTTGGATGGTGTTTGTATTCTGAGCTACAAAATCATTTTTAAAACTCTGCTATTTAAGACCCTTTGTTAGATCATAGCTAATGGGGGTGTGTAATCGAAAAGTGACAGATATAGGACGAGTAATGGCTATAATTTTCTGTAATTATTGTACATTTTGTATATATCCTGTGAGAAAACATTATAATATTTAAGCAGTAACAGGTTCTGTTTAATCTTCCTGCCCTGGCATATGGAGGAGACCCATTAAGAACAGCTCTAGGTGCTAGAAGGGGCAGGAGCACTTTTACAGGAAGTTTCATGGAGTCATGAATGGTAGATCCAGAGATGTTTTAAGTCTTGTAGACATTTAAAGCAGGTACAGACAACAGTAAGTGATAGCTAGAGAAAGTCTAGGAGCCAAGGAATGGAGCTAAACATGAGCAGTGGAACCAACAGAATTGAGTTATGATTAGTTATAGAGGAAGTAAAGGGGAAAAATGTCTGAGAAATGTCCAAGGTAGGATGTGGACACTGAAAAATGTTTGAGAGGCATTCATGGCATAGTTGCTCTGTGTGTGCTAAATATGTGTAAAGGGGCTGGGATGGGGTGAAAAGTTTCTTCTGAGACCTGTTATTCTGGGTACAAGATGTATATGAATAAAAAGTTATACAAGTTAAGTTTAAAAACATTTACTTTGTGCACAAACACTTTTGTAGTACCTGTGAAAGTTATTCTAATAAGTAATATAGTTATGTAATGTAATATTCTCCAGTACTATTAATAAAAATCTATGAATGATATCTTCAAATAACTCCTGGGTATTATTACTGTAAGGTAGTTTGTCACATCAAAATTAAAAAGACGTTGAAATAAGGACCCATATAATACTGGTTGCATTAATTATAAGCCCTATTTCTTTATAATCTGGCAAATTCAGTAATACAGTTAAAAGGAGAGCATTTTAATTTAATTATACAAATTACTTTTAATCAAAGAATTACATCTCTTCATATAGAATAATGATTTTCTTCACTTTTAAGAACACGTATAAGTTTGTCTCAATTTTTCAACTTAAACTCCCAAATCTAAATTTCATACAGACTGCAGTACAGTCACAATAGTAATAAATTAGCACTTGCTAAGGCCAGTTCAATTTTTTTTGCTAATATCACCGTTATCTGGGAATTATGCCACTGCATAGTCGTTTTGATTAATCTATTTTTAATTTTTTGAATAACTAGACTGTAAAGTCTATGAACTCAAGGACCATGTTTGAAAATTTACCACATAGCGTGGTGTTTGGTATATAATAGATCTTCATTATATGTCTATCCAGTGGCTAAGAGAATGAATTAAATTAAAAATTTAGTGGATTTTTCTTTCTTTTCTCAATTCATTTGGCTGAAACTTGAATAATCTTCCTAATTCTCCTCATTGCCAATTCTACTCCTGGCTGTTTCCTGAAAGCTAATGTAAATTCAAATATAATTTCTGGGGCCACCTGGGTGGCTCAGCCAGTTGAGTGTCCAACTCTTGATTTCAGCTCAGTCATGATCCCAGGGTCGTGGGATTGAGCCACACTTAGCATGGAGCCTCCTTAAGATTCTCTCTCTCTTTTCTCCCTCTGGCCCTCCCCTGTTTGTACACACTCTCTCTAAAAAAAATAAATAAAAACAAAATAAATAAAAAATTAAAAAACAAAAACAAACAAACAAAAAAAAGCAAATATAATTTCTGACCATCTTTCCATTTGCACACACAGTTGGGGTTTCTAGTCTTTATTTTCATTCTGATGATGTGACTTTCTGCTGCCTTTATTCTCCCCTGTTAAACTTTGGCACTTCGTCTACAGTCCTTCTGTTTCTCCCCCATTATCTCCTCACTTAACAAAGTAGATTACTCCTTTTTTTTTAATTTTTAACTGGAGGTTAGAGACCTTTGTTACTGACTATAAGTTGAGTAACTACAATAAGTTGATTAAGGAATACTACTCAACTACACGGGTAATGTAAGTTGAATAACTACCTAACATCAGTTGGGTAGACAACTTACTTTGTGACTTAGACATCTGCCTTAGTTGTTCAAAGAACATTTCTCTGGTGAACCTGGGTACTCCACAGCAGAATCTAAAACACAACCTCATTTTGCCTAAACCCAGATATCTAACTTACCCAAGAACTTCTTAAAGAGATTGCACCAGGGACCAGAGTTACTTTTCAGAAAGCATTCTAGATTCTGTCAAGGGAGCATTTGACATTCATCTGACAGTTGCTGAGGCTGCTTTTGGGGGAATTGGAGACTCCAGTACAGATTGATGCTAATATTTGAATTTTGGTAACCGTTCATCAGGTAGCAATACCTTTATGGTTATCCTAAAAATTGGAAGTGTCCAGAGATTGAAGCATTTTTAACGGAATAGCAGGTTAGCTGTTGTTTACTTTCTTACTTTTGTTTACTTTCTTCAAGAGCATAACCAGAATGCTCTAAATACACATGAAAAGCTACATAATTTTTTTGAGGTCACAGATTTATGTATGTTATTGTGCTCTTTATGTCTGTGTTATGCCTTAACTCTACTTTTTAAACTCTAGAATCAACTAAACTAAATTCTAGAGTATATTCCTATAAATTATGTGCCTACCACATACACTCAACTATTCCATAATATTTTAGACAGGGGATTGCTTAAAAGAGTAGAAACATAAGTGCTTGTTCCTAATGCTGCTTTAAAGCCTATGATTAATATATGGACAATTTCTGCTCCTGTTGTCATTGGCTTCTCTCTTGTCCTTATCTAGCCTTTTGCTTTAAAGCAACACATTCTTATCACAACATGTAATCCCTTTCTTTTTCTTGGTATAAATTATTAAACTACTATTTTTGAGTATTCACCATGTGAGGCTGGCACCATACTGAGAACTTCAAAAGAATATTAGTTAATATTTATTTAATGTTACCTAATTTGTTATACTATACTAAGGCCTTTCTTTACATAACTACATTATGACATTTAATCTTTATAAAACTCTATAAAGCATGTATTATTAGTCCTGTTTATGTATTATCAATGACCAGAGTTTAAATAACTTGGCAAAAGTTACAAAGCTTTGAAATACTAGAGTTTGGTATTTATACCTAGGCTTCTGATAGCAAGAACCAGAACTCCATCTTTCAAAACTGACTATTAGTACTACCTTCTGTATAGCATACCAATTATGACCAGAAGCCATCCTAGGAGGCATTTTCTGATTGATAAAAGGATGTTGGCTTGGGGCCATCTGAGCACAACTTCTCTTTCCCTCAGTGAGTTTCAGGTAGCTACACTTATTTCTGTTCACTCTTTGGTTTTCTCTAGTTCCTAATTTTTTATGCTTAGGGATTTTCTACTCCGGGATCATAATAAAATAATTACTCATCTCAAAATTACTTATAATCTTTTTCCTTGTAATTAGAGTTATTTTATAATCTCCTGTATTCTTGGTTACAATATACAACATATTTCATATGTCAAAAATATTATAGTTCTTGACTAAATAATGGTTATAATTTTAGTTGTCTTGACAAAGATCTTTGCTGACCAAACTGTAGTCAGACTCCTTCCTGAACCTTCTCCTAGGCCCATCTGTGCACTTTTTTGTAAAATCTAGTGTTTGCAAGAACCCTGCAAAGTCGGTGTAATCAGAACTACCCCCCGCCACCTCTCCCTCAATATCTGATCATCCTGAATATCTGATCAGGTCCCTCATCCTCCACCAACCCCTCGGTGTTGTCTGATCACCCTGGCCTGTCTTTAGCAAGAATCCTGTTAGGTCAGATTAGCCAGAATCCCCTTATCCTTGATGTTTCCTTTTAGTAATTTTCCATCCATTCACCCCCACCCTGTTCCATATTTATAAATTCTCACTTGTCTGTGTTGTGTTCAGAACTGAGCCAAATCTTTTTTTCCCTAAAATCCCATTGCAGTGGTGATCCCTATAGCTTATAGCAATCATCTTTTATAAAGTATGCTTTACTTACCATCTTTAATATTGATTTTTATTTTCCTTAACAGTTTAATTAAATCCAGGTATAGAGTGCTGATGATCATCTTGATACTTTAATGTTTTCTCTCCCTCTTCATTCTTCTTCCTCTTCATTGTCATTAATCCATTAAGGATACTGTCTTCATTTGAGCACTTCCCATTTTTTCTTTTTCCAATTTCTTACCTAAGTAGGCTCAGAAATCTCTTAGCTCAACTCTTTTTTCCTCTCCGAGTATATGCAAGAATATGTATTCTATACCTTTCTTAGAATTAGTTATTACTTTATTTTTCATGAATTTTCCTTTTGAAATATTCATGAAACACTTATGTCTTGTTACATCCAATTAAAATACTGGTTTTCTCCACACTGAGATACCATCTCACGCTGGTTAGAGTGCCTAAAATGAACCAAATCAGGAGACTATAGATGCTGGTGAGGATGTGGAGAAACGGGAACCCTCGTGCATTGTTGGTGGGAATGCAAATTGGTACAGCCACTCTGGAAAACAGTATGGAGGTTCCTCAAAAAATTATAATAGATCTACCCTATGACCCAGCAATAGCACTGCTAGGAATCTACCCAAGGGATACAGGAGTGCTGATGCATAGAAGCACTTGCACCCCAATGTTTATAACAGCATTTTCAACAATAGCCAAATTATGGGAAGAGCCTAAATGTCCATCAACTGACAGATGGATAAAGAAGGTGTGGTTTATATCTACAATGGAATACTACTTGGCAATGAGAAAGATGAAATCTGGCCATTTGTAGCAACGTGGATGGAACTGGAGAGTATTATGCTAAGTGAAATAAGTCAGGTAGAGAAAGACAAATACCATATGTTTTCACTCTTAGGTGGATCCTGAGAAACTTAACAGAAGACCAGGGGGCCGGGGAAGGGGAAAAAAAGTTACAGAGGGAAGGAGGCAAACCATAAGAGACTCTTAAATACCGAGAACAAACTAAGGGTTGATGAGGGGTGGGGGAGAGGGGAAAGTGGGTGATGGGCATTGAGGAGGGCACCTGTTGGGATGAGCCCTGGGTTTGTATGGAAACCAATTTGACAATAAATTATATATATAAAAAAATACTGGTTTTCTAATTTTCACTTTGGTAGTAGTTTGTATAGAGTTATTCACTTACACTTTGAAGGACTTCAGAGTAGATGGAAAATTATGTAAATTAGAAAATGAAGTGTTTAACCAAAATTTTCACACTTCATTGCTCTTAGTCTTAGCAGAAGAAAATAGAACATTGATTTATGTTGGGAAAACATATACTTGTTAAAACAGATAATAGGATAAATTTGAATAAATAATACATGTAGGAAAGAGGATGTTGACTCTCTACTGTTTTAATACATTAACAAATATCTGTATTTCAAAAGGTAACAATATAAATTGACATCTTTGTAGTCTTTTTTTTCCCTTTATTCCTATAGATTATTCTTTTTTTGTTGTTGTTGTTTCTTGACATTAATCTTGAGAGGGAACAAAATATGCCACCTTAGAATATGCTCTCTTGGCATATGGATTATTTTGTATTAAAGGTACTTCTTAAGAAACAGCCAGTGCAAGAAAGACACTCTGACCCTCCTTTGTCCCCCAGAAAGCAGGAAATAAATCTTCCATGTAAAGGTATCCTCTCTGTACCAGGAGAGTGAAAGGTCTTATCACCAAACCTAGGAAATTCAGAGCCAAGAAGCCTCTATAAAAAACTTCCTTACTTCTTCATTAATTTTCTATCCCAGCCCCAAACCCCTTTGTTTGTCAGATCTTCACAAATAATTGTTTATTTGTCTAAAAGGCATTAAAGCTGCCTGTTTGGGGCAGTTTTTTGAGTCCCATATTTGGGACTCTGGTGCAGATGAAATAAATTTGTTTTTCTCCTGTTGATTTGTCTAATGTCAATTCATGTATTAGACCAGCCAAAGAACCTAGAAAAGAAGAGGAGAAAAATTTTCTTTTCCTACAGTTCCATGAATCTACTTTACATTATATTACAAAAAGTTATTCCTATAGTGACATCTTAAAATCATTTTACTACATTTGAAAAACAGTCTTATTTCCCTTAGTTATTATTTTGAAATTTGACTTTGTTTTTAAGGTAGATAAAATTGCAGTATATTTAAATAAGATGTTTTCTGGATACATTAAGCTATGGCCACTTAAGTGTTCTCTGGTAAAAGTGAATCCTTTATTCCTTTTAAGTAAGATGTAAAGAATGTGTTATTCTGGATCTTATATTGTTTAGTCTACTCTCAAATCATACTTTTACCAGTGACTATGCACTTAAGGGAGTGAGGTTTTTTTTTCTTTTTCTTTTTTAACTTTCTTAAATTGTTGTTGTTTTTGTTGTTGTTTTTAATATGCAATGGTGTTTGTACTAAGGACTACATCTAAAAGGAGGAAATAGCCCTAAGTAGGAAGGAGGACCTACTTAGTATATGGCAGTGATTGGTGTCAGCTGTCTCAATTTTCAGAGCTTAGTGATTAATAAGAATTTAACAAATTATTTGTAGAATGAATAAAGAAGATTAGCTTTCCCCTGAATGAGCTCCGTGTCATGGGGGGAGGTGAATTGCAAGACAGGCAGAGGGCAGAGGGCCATAGGAGCCATTGTTAGTTGTCTCTTCCACCCTTCTACCTTATCTCCCTGCTGGAATTTGATCACTCTCTTGGATCTTTCTCTTTCCATTCACAATCTTTCCACAAGTTGTAATAGTTTTATTTGTTGCTTTGCTTATTTGGCATTACCACCCCTACTAGGGTGAGCCAAGAACCAAGATTTGAATAAATCTATTGTTCAAATTTTCAGCCTAGTGATTGTGAAAAGGAACCACTTAGTTAAATGTATTGATAAGTGGCTTAGCTCCTGCATGGGCCCATTTTGATTCTACTAGAAAAAGGAAAGTTGAACATTGGAAAATATTTTTCTTATCTGGTGCATCTATCTGATATGTGCACCAATCTTGTGGTAAACTCACATTGGTCATCAACTTTGCAGTGCGTTTTCAATGACAGTTGCTCTCAATAAAATCAGAACATTTGTTTACCAAGATGATATTTAACTAAATACATAGTGCTACTAGCATTTGTAAATGCCACTCTAGTACTGCTGAAAATTAGTTACCTAAAAACCATTTGGACCTCAGAAATTTTGTTTGGGAAATTTTGCACTCAAGTCTGGATTCTTGTCACACTTCTTAGCAATATAAGAATTCCTAAATTGAGGGACCCTAACTTTTTCATCCTCATTGAAATTTTGATAGGAGACAGTATGATAAAGGGACTTAGTCTAATTCTCTCACTGGAGAAAAAAAAGGGTATCATAGTTGAGAGAAACAATTAACTGGGGTTCATAATTAACTAGGGTTTCTCCAGAGATTAGAGATTGCCTCTGTTAGTTGCAACAGCTGCTAGTTGTATAGGGTGCCCAGCAGAAATAGAAAAATGAGAATAATGGGTGGAGAGTAGCAAAGGCAAATGGAAATCTCATACTGTCCAAATGGCAGTGCTTTATAAGCTTATACAGGGCACATCAGGTGGTTCTTGAAAGATTTCAGCCATAGCAACACACAAGAAAGGTGACACTTTGTTCACCCCATCCTTGACTGGGCTGTAACTCAGAAAAGTCGTTCTGGCCTAGTTTCTTTCCACTCTCAGTATTACCGACAGAGTTAAACTCTCACCATCCCCTCCTGGGGCTTTTGTAACTGCTTACCATCCCCTCCTGGGGCTTTTGTAACTGCTTACCCTTTGGTCTACTTAGTAAGTGCTGTCCTTTTGGTCTTATCTGTGGTCACTCCATTTGTTAATCTTCTTCAAGCTTTCTTTTCTTTTCTTTCTTTCTTTCTTTCTTTCTTTCTTTCTTTCTTTCTTTCTTTCTTTCTTTCTTTCTTTCTTTCTTCTTTTTTTAAGGCACTGTACACTCCCCATTAACTAACAAAGAAAAATCAGAATTCCTTACGCTGGAAAAATACCTCTTCTTAGTCTGATGAGCTTTACCTTCCCCAGTTCTTTGCCCTTTGTCTTATCCTTTGTCTTCTCCCTGGTAAACATTATGCTCTTTATGCATTTTTCACTGATTTACCAATGCAGTAAATCTTTTTTCTTAGGCTGTGCTTTGTGCCATGCTATTTTTCTTTTGGAGTCACTTCCCCTCTGTTAGCTTGGCAAACTGTGCTTCTGAGTGTCATCTTAAATGCCGTAGCTACTGTAAGGCTGCTTCTGACTCTTGTACAGAGGTAGACACTCTGAAGCATTAAATTTATACCTCTGTCACAGTCAACATCACTTATATTGCAACTCATCTGTTTATATGCCAGTCTTCACCACTAGTCTGAGAACTCTGATAAATTTTCACTGGCAACTACTCTATCTTTATAAACCTGGCTTTTTGGTGATACTTATCAAACTTTTGTTGAATGAACAAATTATCTTGAGAGGCCAGCCCTTCCTAAAATAAAGAGCCCAGCCTTGCTGGAAGACTTCTTCTGGAAATGATGGTCTAGAGTATTTAAATCAAATTAAATAATAAATTGTCAAAATTTAAAAAAAATCTTAGAACAATCACAAGGAGAACACAATCCTACAGAACAGATTTGATGCAATTACCTACTGATTTTAGACTTTTATGCCATTTTAGTTAGAAACACTGAAAGACACTTTTAACAGTTTGCCAAATATCCTAGTAAAGAAGTATTAACTCACCAAGACTTCAGTTTCCACAGAAGTAACTGCTACTGATTGATTTTCCAGAATTGACATCTAGAGTTTCCAGAATTGGCAGGATGCAAAGTGAATGTGGATTAATTGGTTACCTAGGGAGATTATATAGATCACTAAATGCAGAGGAATGAAATCAGAAATCTGAGTACCAGTAATATTTTTGGAATATTCTAAAGAAAGCGATTTTCTGCACAACCTTGTACCTGTATAGTGAATTGATGGATTGATGGCTTGCTTCTTTCTTTCTTTCTTTCTTTCTTTCTTTCTTTCTTTCTTTCTTTCTTTCTTAGCATTTATTTCCTACTATTTACTTGGTTATGCTTGGGATGGTGTTATAGAAGCATGCTTGTGTATGACACTCTAACATTAGATTTAATTTTTTTAATGTTTATTTATTTTTGAGAGAGAGAGAGACAGACAGAGCATGAGTGGGGGAGGGGCAGAGAGAGAGAGGGAGACACAGAATCTAAAGCAGACTCAGGCTCTATGCTGACAGGGGCTCGAACTCACAAACCCTGAGAGCGTGACCTGAGCCAAAGTGGATACTTAATCGACTGAGCCACCCAGGTGCCCCTCTAACATCATATTTAAATTAAGGCATTATCATTATCATCATTTAAAATCGCCTTGCTCTACCCAGATCCAATAGATGCTGTGTTTTCCCACTTGAATTATACTGGTGGCTTAAGCCATTTCCTGGCTTAGTCTAAAGCAAAACAACTAAAAGAATTGAAAAATTCCCAGGTTCTAATTCATAAATCCATGGCTATTGGCATGTTGTGCCCAGGAATGCTTTTGAAAAGCCCATAGTTCCCAAATTTAAATTCTAATATTAAACATTTAATACTTCAGGGCATTGATTAAATTGTGCTTTCACACAAGTATTTCCTAAGATGCATGTGTATATTTACACATGATTTATTATTCTAGAGCATTGTGATTTTGTTTAGCAAGTACAATAACATATCATTAATTCACTTCTTAATTGAGGACTAGGAAAATATTAAAATAAGTTTCTCTGTTTGTGACGATTCTATTCTATTAATGAAACTCTAGAATATGAACCTTGAGAAGTTATTAAGTTGTTCATATATTCATTTGGATATGTCAGAATCCATAATTCAAATTAATTATATTATAATAATAGTTAATAGGACATATTCTCACAGTTGGATTTTCTTAGAACCCCAGAAGCTTTAAAATATTCAAAATTAATTATAGGTTTAGATTTTATTAAACATAGTCTACATAGAGGAAAATAAATCTATAATGAAGACTTTGACGAAAATCTATATCAAATCTAAATATTATTTTTTGTATGTAATATAACATGAAGGGAAACAATGCAACATGAATTATTACAGCACTACAAAGAGAAAACAAAAGTTATAATAAGGGCCAATATATTTTTATTATGAAAACAGAAAATGCAACCTCATAACTGTGCTAAAAGCAAATGTTTCCATGTGTATGCAACAGTTGTGCTTAGTTCTGTTGCAGCTACTTATTAGGTAACTTGTGCTTTTACATATTCCATGGTATAATCTGTATAGCAGCCAAAGCACTGTAATATGATGTGACAGAAAATACATAGAAAACTCTATTCACTTATGCGTCTCTGATGCTTGCTTTCAGTTGAAATCAGAACTTTGAGTTAGTAATAGAATTGACAGTTGGAGGCAAGCGTGAAGCTCCTGGCTTACAGGCTTCTCCGTACCTTTGGAACGATTTTTTTTTTTAAATAAACTATGTCTTCATACGTTTTTCTCTCCTTAACATTAATGCAATTTGAGGAACTTACTTTCATATATGTATTTCCCAGTAAATCACATTTCCTTTTATACAAGATGCAATTTTGGAACATAGTTGGAAGGTTATGGTGTTGACTCATGAAAGTTCACTTCACCAGCTTTGTATTTCTGTAATGTTAAATGTGTGACTGATTAACTCACAGAATCTGACACTGGGGCTCATAGGATAGCCTGTGGTGCTGTGTCTTTCAAGAAGGGCTAAATGTAGCTTTAAAGAAGTGTGCTTTATTTCAGTGTATCTTTATTTTAACATGGTAATTTTAAACTGAAATGATAAAGATAAATTGTTCCATTGCCATTAACACCTGGGGCACTTTCTTACTCAGCGGTGTCAATAAAACAGCAAGTAAATCCAGTGCTAATGAAATGGAAGTGATGATAATCCTATCTTAAAATAAGAACAATGTAGTAATATAGGGAGGAGTGGTTCCTTTATTATATGCCCTAGGGAAACATTTCTGCAATATCATATCCCTGCTATTCATACACTTGGGGCTGTTGGGAGCCAGAGATGAGTGGTAAGAGAATCTTTGTTCAATTAATTCAAGTAAAGGAAGGCTCACTACTTCATGAGTTCTCAATTCACTTGAGACATTGACAACTCCATTAGCAGACTATAGTACTGAAATGTTTCAGATGTACCTGAGTCACAGATCTACAAAATTAATTTTGAACACCAGCAAAATAATAAGAAAAACAATAATAATAGTATTAACAATAATAATAATTTGAATTCAAATCTTTGAAAGTCATCAGGTGTACTTCCTCCTTGCTGTACTAATAAAAGTTAAATTACATGATTTTAGTGGCGGTTAAAGATCTAACAATATAAATAAGAGACTATACCCTTCATTTTGAGAGGAGGAATGAATAACGCTTCTCACTCCACTACTCTGCCCTAACTTATAGCTGTTGAAATTTACTGATTAACATCAATACTACATGTTGCATCTATTATGCGTTAGACATGCTTTGAAGTCCTTAGGTTCTGCATCAACTAAGCTGTCATGTCTGTACCTTCATAAAACCAGATGGAGAATATTTGCTAATTTATCATTTCAAAGAAAGTTTAAAAAGTTGTCTCTTCTAGGTATGATGACTGATGATCAGTTCATTTCTGTAGATAAGTAGGCCAAGTTTGTGACAGACTATGGAACTATAAAATAAATGGGATACAATATTTTGTTGAAAATATTTACTCATAATTTCTTTAATTCTGTTGTGCTCTGCTGTAGTCATTGGACTCTGAGGTAGTTAGATGACTGACAGTCTCTTTAGATAAAAATTAATCAGGTTGACCTCAATTTGCTAGTGCGTAAAATACAAGTAATAAGAGATACGCAAAAATATTACATTATAAATGATATTCTGAGGGGATTGAAAAATCTGTTAATATTTTTAAGCCCAGTGAAGATGAGTTGCTAGTAAAGAAGAAAATTATTTTATTTGATGTCTGGACGGGGGGTGGGGTGGTGCTGAAAGTTCTTTGGCAGACCAATAGTTCTATAAGGAAAAAAACAAAACAAAACTTAACCAGCTACTTCAACAGTGTTTTTTATTTGCCGTTTACCCCAATTACAACAAACGTGGGCTATTTAATGCATTTATGTATTCATTATTTTAGTATTTATTGCAGGCTAATCATGTGGCTGGCTCTTACCTAGGGACCTTCTGAGGTATCCAATTCTTTCTCTCAAGAATCTTAGACTGTAGAGGGAAAAAAAGAACTACAGGAACACAAAGAGTTATAGTAATAGCAGTATGTGATAATTGCTAATTGCCATATATATGGTATACACGTGCTATGCATTTTAAATATTTTAAACATGTAAATATATTGCAATAGTTTAATATTCATAATATTAAAATGCCATATATGTTTTAATTTTGAAGCCATGTAGCAATACATTTTCCTCTTCTGCAAAAAGGAAAGATAAAAATAAGACCTAACCCATAGAATTTTCTTGAGATTAAATGAGGTAATAAAAGTTCCTATTACAGTATCTGTTCAATAGACATCAATTATTATTGAAGATTTCTAATCAGTATTTTTTAAATGTAGTTCATATTCCTATGAATATGTTAAAAATTTTAGTTGAAATTTTACAGATTTTAGTTAAAAATGTATGTAAAATTTTTGTCCATAAATTACACATTTTCAATTTTCTTCCTCTATCCCTTCAGCCATACTTCACATATATACACAAAAAATATCATTATTTTCTTTAGTAGCATAATAGGCAATGAAGAGTATAAGGGAAAGAGGAAGTAATATTACAAATACTAAAAAAAGGAAGTCACTGTCCTCAGGAAGGCAGCATTTTGCAGTAAAAACAATATTCCCTGGAGATTAGAAAACAGGTTTCTACTAACTGGGAGAGTAGTCTTGGGTAAGTCATGTCATTATAAACCTTACTTTCTTCTTCTGTAAAAATAAGAGACAATAGACTAGATGGTTTTTAAGTGTTATGATTCTAAGAATCCTACAATGTGTACCTGGCGTGGACAAATATATTACAAAGATTTAAGGAAAAATTGCCACACAACCAAAAGGAAGTGTATTTAAATCATAGAAGCAAATGAGTTTATTCTTAATCTTTCATAAAATTTCACATTTTAAAAGAAAAAAAAATACAAGAGACTAAAATGGTCTGCAAGCTGCAGATGAATTATAATTTTGTAACAGCTCTGCTATCTCATCTACTCTGGGTTCAAAGCCATGTTCTGGTTCTCTTTAGAGAACATGCTATTTTGGGATTTATCCCAGCTAATAATCAATGCAGAGCCCCGTGGCAAAAACTCAACACAGATGCTTAGATGGATGCTGATCTCATGATATCTCCAGAATCACTACCTCTGGTTTAGCTACCGATAAATGAATGTTTGAGTAGTTTAATACACAGGGGCTGAAAGCAAGTAGAGGTGGCGTCCCCAAGCGATGTCAGAAATGATAAATGCTAAAGACCTAGAAATGTGGTTGTTGATGGTCTGCGATAGTGTTCCAGCACAGTCCGTCCCGGAAACTGACAGCTGGATATCAAAGTGAGAAAGATCACTTTTAGATTTTTATGGAATTAGCAGAAAAAAAAGCCTTTCCACAGGAACTATAGATGGATTTAAGCAGTATGTTATGTGGAAGTTATTTGCAAAGGCTATAGGGATTTGTGGTTTTGTGAGAACTGCTAACACACTTGTATGGTAGATTTTATATATCAGAGAAGATGATACTAGCTGGACATTGCTCTGAGATCAAGCATTTATAAATCTGTTAATTGCTCAGCTTAACCTCACTGTATTACCTAATTTTTCTCACTAAATAAATCTTTTTGGATGTCTGCTTGTGAGAGCCTGGATGACAGAGACCAATGCTCTATTCTTTATATCTTTTTGCAGTCTGGGAAATGCCCAGCAGAGTAATTAGTACATGATAGGGCCACAATAAAAAAGCTTTATATTTAAAAATGCTTTCAAACTCATTTATATACCATTTTTTCTTACAACAGTCTCATAATGAAAACAAAACCAGATATTATCCATGTTTTACATAAGAAAAAAAAAGGTCCACAAATTTATTTAAATTATTCATTCCTCCTAAGTGATAGTACTTAAATCCTTTTCTCCTCTTTTTAAACTTAAGCTTTGGCCATCGTGTCACCCTGATTTTTCCCCACTTCAGCATATATGCTATCTTGTATTCAGAACCCCAAATAGTTTCTTTTGTGTGACATCACTAACAAGGAGGTGAGCCAGAATGCAAGCCTGTAGCTAAATAAAAATTATTATATTATTATGGAGTTGGGAATAAGACTATACTGAAAATAAAAGTATGTTCTACCAAACGCATTAAATGGGACTATAGTTTGTCTCTGGAGAACCTACCCAAAGAGATTCCTGGCTTAATTTATGCCAGTTGCTTTAGGCATTAAAAAAAGGTAATCATAGAAGGAGCTTATTAGAGAGTTGAGGGAAATTAAGTGTGAGGAACACCTGACAGCATGAGAAGAAATGCTCTTTCGGTAACAATAGCAAAGACATATTTAAAAATCAGCTTCTATTTAGTAGACTGAGAAATAAACTAGTTTCTGACAGGCAAGAGACCAGTCACTTTTTTCTCCTCAATAGATATCTTGCCCTCATTGGTAAAATGTATATAGCAATGTGAAATTTCTTCTTGTACTAAGTGGAAAGGTTGGCATGGTTGTAGGTATATTTAACCTTTGATGTATTGACTCCATATAGTTTGAACAAGCCATTTGGATATCTTTTGTGGGTAGCTTTTTTGTTGCATCTAAAATAATCTTATAATAGCGATATCATTAATGATAGCAGACTTGGTTTCTATAGCCACTTCTTCCTGGATAGTGGCTACTGCAGACTATGTGTCACTGTTCTGACAAAGCTCCAAAATGCATGCACATTGCTTTGGGCCCAGAGGGCAAGCCAAAATTTCCTGGACACTCTTGAATTTAGTTATATATTTGTTTCTCTCATCAGGCAGCAAAGCTCTGTAATAACTTTAAATAAGGTCAGTACTGAAGCATAAAGTCTGGTAAAACAAAACAAAAAAAAATAGAATCTACAGAACTGGGTATTATGGGATTTCATTTCTAGCTCTAATGATATATAGTATTATGAAAGATATCGTAGTTTGTCTAAAATTTTACTTGTGATAAATCTTCCCTTTACTTACTGTACTTCCACCTAAGCTTTCTTGCCACCTTTCTACAATTCTGGAGCCTTGTCTATGCTTGAATGTCCTTGATTCCCTTTGTCCTTTCTTTATCAGGCCTATTATAATGTTAGGACCATAAGTGACAGCTTAATTATGAGGACCGTAAGTGACAGCTTAATTATGAAATTCTTATGAAAATATTAAATCTATCTTCCTATCTAAACCTAATTGATATGTTTCTCTTCCATTGAGAATGAGCAATTAATAAAAGTATTGGTGGAATAATTCATACTAAGATCTTTATAGTTTTTCCTAAGTGAATTTGTAATGTGTAGGTCAGTACTTGCACTTAAGCAGGGTGTCATTGCCTAAACCCCCAACTAATAGTGAAATTCATATTAGCACATATTGTGCTTCAGTAGGGGGGAGCGTTCATATATTAGCATGCATTCTAGGCATTTTTCAAGCACAGTGTCTTGGGTAATCACCTACTCCACTCTCCCTATAAAGCCAACACTTCCTCCAATTCCAAGATGTCCATTAGAGAGCCCAGCTGCTGTCAGCCTACCAGGCATGCAGCCAGGTGGCTATAAGCCTGAAAGTTTCAGTGCCAGAATGTCACAGGATCCTCTCAAAGTTATTTGGTAAAGTGTAGATTAAGATTACCTACAGTATCTGCTTTCTTCTCCTTACAGAAATATGTCATAAGAATAAATGAGATAATTTAGGAGAGGCACTTTAGATCCTAGGAAGAAAATGCATTCTATTTATCCGGGTTATTGTTGTTTTTAGTATTATTAATAAATGCTACATTGCAGTTGCCCTGAAGATAAGGTGTGACACATTAATATTACTGTATTTGGATATAAAGTTTTTATAAAATTGGTTACAGTTTGCTTCCAGGCAACCAAGATATGGTGGGATCTCTCATTTACAAACAGACCTCTAAGTCTGTTTGTAATGTAAACAATTTGCTTTGTAAATAAACAGCATTTTTCATAGTTGACATATTGTAATTTCCAATAGAAATGTAAGCTAAATTGATGAATTCATTAGAAAGCATATAGTAAGGTGATTATCATTTATTTCTAAGGAATAAATACTACACGAATGCCTAGTTTGTTTCCATCTTTATTGTTTTCATACTGTGCCAAACAATGAAGAAACCCCACATAACCAAAGGAAAAAAAATAAGCAAATAGGAGCTTGTGAAGTGGAGAAAAAAAAAAGAAAAAGAAAAATTTGCTACAGAAAAGGCTATTAATTTAAATTCAATGTTCTCTTTTTTGTGCATGAACAGAGGGTGGATTCTTTTCTGCTCTGAGGCATTCCTGTATTCATGTTTTCTCAGATTAACTCTCTTACTTCCCCAATTGCCTAAATCCTACAGAGAGCCACTAGTCAAGGCTTCTCAACTTCAGAGCATAAATGCAGGCTCTAAACAGCAGGAGGTCTGAGACATTACTTTAGCCATATGACAGCTAACATTTTTTCCCTTTAATCATCTCCCTCTTCATTCTCATTGGATCATTTGTATCTGACAGGGAACAGCCTACCTCCTAGAACAGGAATGTCCTTATTTATCCTTGAACCAGACCCTACAGAAGCACAACTTCTTCTTTAAGGACAAGTTAGGGATTTTGTTTCACGTTTGACGTTTCTGGATTGAGAAAAGATAGAAAGTTTTTCCTCCATTTCTAATTTTTTTTCCCTGTAAAGAAATAGGCTGAGTTCCTTATTTCAAATGTTAACGTGTTACAAAAGCATCATAACCCACCAAAACAATGCTTTAGACAAAATTCGTATAATAAGACAAAACATAATAAAGGTCTTGATATAATCCTTATACAGGTATAAATCTCTTTGAATTCAAATGTATGTACCAAATTGATAATCCCTTAATATTAGAAACTGATATGTATTATATTTATGAATAGTTATAATGAGAATACCATTTTCATATCTGTATTGTAATAGCACTATCAATATAACGTATTCATATTGTTACAGTTGGAAATGTTAATTAAAATCTATATTATTTTACCAGAAAATGTAACAAGGATGCCAAAATATGTTTTAAGATGGTGAACCCTTAAGACCTGAGATATTTGTATTTATATTTCCAAATAGTTTGGCAAAAAAATAGAGAAGGAATATAGATATTTTGTTAAAAAGATGAATACTTTAAAATTGCATGATTAATTTATTATTATAAGAAATGAAATTTATTTCCCTCTATGCTTGAGATAATTTTTTTTTTTAATTTTTTTTTTTTCAACGTTTATTTATTTTTGGGACAGAGAGAGACAGAGCATGAACGGGGGAGGGGCAGAGAGAGAGGGAGACACAGAATCGGAAACAGGCTCCAGGCTCTGAGCCACCAGCCCAGAGCCCGACGCGGGGCTTGAACTCACGGACCGCGAGATCGTGACCTGGCTGAAGTCGGACGCTCAACCGACTGCGCCACCCAGGCGCCCCAACTTGAGATAATTTTTGGCAGGAAATTACTCACCTAGGAAACCACCAGTTATCTTAGACCATTATACTCTCTTGTCGTGCAAGCCTCTCCAAAGTTTAGGGTATTTTTTTTTTTTTTCTTACAAATCACTGATTGTGGATCAGTGCTCATAGTAATATTTCTGAACCTGAGATGGGGTGGTGAGGTAAGGGTAAGTTAAGGATCTCCTGTATCCTCCTTTCTATTAGAAATGACTACAGGGGCGCCTGGGTGGCTCAGTTGGGTAAGCATCCACCTTCGGCTCAGGTCATGATCTCCCAGTTCATGAGTTCAAGCCCCACATTGGGCTCTGTGCTAACAGCTCAGAGCCTGAAGCCCGCTTCAGATTCTATGTCTCCCTCTTTCTCTGTCCCTTTCCCACTCACACTCTGTTTCTTTCTCTCTAAAATAAACTAACATTGAAAAAAAATTTAAAAAAAAGAAATGACTACAATCTGCAGAGAAGAAATTTGAGGCTCCTTTATAGTATCAGTGGTTCTATGTTGTGGGCAGAGTTCTGCAGTAGTTGCTGAGCTGTATTCAAAATTTATAAATTCCTAAGGTTTACTCAAAAGATCTTTAATGTAGTAAATTGTTTTTGTTTTTGAATTGTGGATCCTTGGATGCTAGGACATAAACACACACATAAATCCCTTTATATTTGAATATTTGTAATTATAGAGCAATATTTCATCTGTAATTGGACTTTGACCCAAATACAATAAAATATGTTTGTTTGCTTGTTTGTTCATTTGTTTATTTGTTTTAAATAAGAACCATGTATTTAACGAAATCTTGTATGATTATCAGGCCATTTCTATGACAGTGTAGGCTTTTCTTCTCAAAAATCTAGGGAGTGACTTTCCCATCTTTGTATGCATGATGTCCTAGTGTAATCAGTGGAACTAAACAAAGTTGTCTATTCCACCTCATGGAGCCTAGGGTTCTTGTAGATGAAAGAAAGAATGAAAGTAAGGGTAGGGGCACCTGGGTTGCTCAGTTGCTTAAGTGTCTGACTTTAGATCGAATTGTGATCTCATGGTCTGTGAGTTCGAGCCCCGCATCAGGTTCTGTGCTGACAGCTCAGAGCCTGGAGCCTGCTTCAGATTCTGTGTCTTCCTCTCTCTCTGCCCCTCCCCCTGCTCATGCTCTGTCTCTCTCCCTCTCTCAAAAATAAATAAACATTAAAAAAAAAGAAAAGAAAGTATGGGTAAAAAACATGATTTCCACCATTGGGTGGAATATATATGTATATATATTTGGTTAAGAATCCATTGCTGTATATTGAAACAACTAAATGCTGAATAAATTCAAGAGAATAAAATGTGAGGACTTGAGTAAATGATGGTGTCCTTGAAAGAGATGATGCACAGTCTGGCCCAGAAGGATATCTAGGTATGAATTGGTAAGGAGTATTCTAGAAGGAAAGAACATTAAGAAGAAGGCAATGTAAGAAAGAAACATTATGTGCAGAGGGGATGATGAAAGCATTGACTTCATTGTAGCTGTGTGTGTGTATATTAGAGAATAACTGCTTATCCAACCTTGAATTTGATAGGTTAAGTTAGCTTATGGCAAGTCTTGAAAGCTGTACAGAAAGGTCTGCACTTGATGTGGTAGGCAATAGGATACTCTTGCAAATTATTGAACTGAAAATGATAGCAGTACTTTTGGAAAAGTATTAAACCAGTGATAAGAATAAAAACTTTTGAGAGAAAAGATTCAGGAAAGGTAACCAGATTTCATGCATTGAAAAGATGATGGGTGGATAGCATGAGAAAATAATGTGCATACATCATGTCTTGAAGGGTTTTGTCACTGCTAGAAAACCAAAGAGCATTGGAAGAGAAAGAAAATGAAAAGCTCCCCTCCCCCCTTTGATATGTTTAAAATTGAAGGAGTCCTTGGGGAGCCTTGGGTGACTCAGTTGGTTAAGCATCTGACTCTTGATTTTGGCTCAGGTCATGATCTCATGGTTTGTGAGATTGAGCCAGTGTCAATCTCATGATTGAGGTGCTAACATGTGCTAACAGGCTCTGTGCTAACAGAACTTGGGATTCTCTCTCCCTCTCTATCTCTACCACTCCCCTGCTCGCATGTGCTCTCTGCATCTCTCTCTCTCTCTCAAAATAAATAAATAAACATTTTAAAATTGAAGGACTCCTTAATGTGCCTCTAGTAGGAATGAAAGGAGATGTTGAAGAAAGCCTGATGCAAATGTTAAAGAGGGAAGGGGAAGAATTGGAGGCTAGGTTTCCAGAGACAGTAGAAACTGATGAGCCTAGAATATTGATGGAAAGAAACTGAGTCAAAATGAGAAAATAGACAGGAACAGTGCTTTCTAAGAGTCCGTGAGACAGAAATTTCTAGTTATAATCATGACTTATTTTTAAATGATAACCCAGAGCACTAGAATGTCTTGGATGCTTTCTAAATCTTCAGTGATTAAGTTATGCTCAATTTAGTTTTCTTGGATATTAATGTAAGTCAATTCTATGAAAACAAGTAAAACAAGTAAACCACATGCACATATATAAAAACTAAATAGCAACCAGAATATGAAAGTTGAACACCCCTTTTCCTTACAAAAATGGCTAATAAGAGTATACTATTGCTTATGCCAAACAAGCCTTATAAATTATATAATTTATTCAATATAATTCTGAAGTTTGTTTTTCTATTTATTTTTTAAATTTTTCCTATGAAAGCAATCTTTTAAATTTAAACTAACTTTTTAAAGGATTTTGTCCAACACATTTGCAGGGGCATCATATTCTTTTGTATTAAACTTTGAAATGAAAGAAAAATAAATAGTTGGTAGACTTAAGAAAAAAATTCAAATGCCTTATATTGTTTCCGTTTGAATTCCATCATTTATGCTATTAGGGCTATGTTGTTCTTAATGTAAATAACCAATGTAATTTTTTATGTACAAGGCTAACATAAGGCCAGGGTTAGGCTATTATCATATTTATTTCTTATGTGAAATTACTGTAAGAGAGACAATGACTTATTAACAGAAGGTAAATACTTCTTTAAAATTTGATTTCTGGGGGCGCCTGGGTGGCGCAGTCGGTTAAGCGTCCGACTTCAGCCAGGTCACGATCTCGCGGTCCGTGAGTTTGAGCCCCGCGTCGGGCTCTGGGCTGATGGCTCAGAGCCTGGAGCCTGTTTCCGATTCTGTGTCTCCCTCTCTCTCTGCCCCTCCCCCGTTCATGCTCTGTCTCTCTCTGTCCCAAAAATAAATAAAAAACGTTTGGAAAAAAAAAAAAAAAAAAAAAAAAAAAATTTGATTTCTGTAGGAAAAACATGTGTGCAATCAAATATTTGTAATATACAAGCATAACTTATCTTAATAATTGAGAGGCCTCTGTTTAATTAGATGAGCGTTGTTGTTAACCAGTATAAACAGGATCCTAATTAATGAGTTGTTGACATTCCAATTTTGCAGTTATTTTTCATAATTTTTCATGGTATATTTTTGATTCTTACATAAACAAAAATTAGAAAGAAAGCAAGTTCAGGAGTAGTGCTAATGACTCTTTCAGAAAATGGACTAAACTAATATCTATCATTCAGTGAGTGCTTGCTTTATGCCAAGGCATCATGGTAAGTTCTTTACATGTGGTATTTGATTTTTTTCAACACCTATGAGGTAAATGTAATATTTTACCCACTTAAATTGAAAAAATGACTTGGGGAAAGCTCAGTAAATGCCCCTATGTTACACAGTTACTAAATGTCAGAACCAGTTTCAAATCCAGGTATGAGTGATTTTCATAATCATGACCTTAACCACTTTTCTATATTTCTTTTAAAAATTATTTATTTATTTATTTATTTATTTATTTATTTATTTATTTTGACAGAGGGAGAGAGAGAGCAGAGGAGGGGCAGAGAGAGAGAGGGAAGGAGGGAGAGAGAGAATCCCAAGCAGGCTCACATCAGCCCAGAGCCTGATGTGGGACTCGATCTCACAAACCATGAGATCTTGATCTGAGCTGAAACCAAGAGTTGGAGACTTTAACCAACTGAGTCATCCAGGTGTCTTGTGTTGCTTTTTTGATGCATGTTTCAGAATGAAGACATTAATTGCTTAAGAGGGTACTATAAGTGGTCTCCTGGTATTTGTGACCAGGGAGACAACAAACAAAAAAGTATATAATCATGTATAAAATCAGGGAAATTTAAACCTGGGAACAAAATTTTGAATTCATGTAATCCAGACCCTCTGATTGAGAAAATTCAGACACAAAATGACCAAATGGTATTACAGACAAGTCACATCAAACATTTAATTTATCAGCTCTGTGGTAAAAGCCTAAAATGTCATGAGACCAGTCCCCTACTGCATTAAAAAGATAGCGGAAGAGGGGAGATTATGTTAGAGAACACACAGAGAATTAAGGATCTAGTCACCAAGTACTTCTCCTCAGCTTTTCAAAGGAGAAAAAAAAAACTGTAATTAGGCAAAATTTAATTTTCAATTTATAAAAAAATTATCGAACATCTTCAATGCACCAGAACTAATATTAGGTACTTCCACATTTATTATCTCATTTAATCCTCACCATCACATTTGGAGCTATTAGGATTGATATTAAATCCTGTTGACAAACATATTAATTTTAGACTAAGCCACCAATTCCGCATTCACAGTTGGAAATTATTAAATCTTTTTTTTTTAATTTTTAATGTTTATTTATTTTTGAGAGAGAGACAGAGCACGAGTGAGGGAGGGGAAGAGAGAGAGACACACACAAGAATTCCAACCAGGCTCCAGGCTCTGAGCTGTCAGCACAGCCCTATGCAGGGGTGGCAGGGGGTGGGGCTGGAACTCAAGGATAGTGAGATCATGACCTGAACCAAAGTCGGACACTTAACCGGCTGAGCCACCAGGCACCCCAATTATTAAACCTGAATAACAGTCTGTTGTGAATAGTAATGTTTTGCCAAATTGCTTTTAGTTAAACATGCCTTGGGTATATCTAAGTACTTCTTAAGCCATCAGGTTGTTTATATTACTATACAAGTTTTTATATCCCACAATGTCATGCTATAACTTCTGGGTGATTTATGGAAACCTTAAGAATGATTTTGATTACACATGACTTTTTTATGGTGACTTTGTAATTTAATTGTCAAAGAAGAGGAGACTAACTATATATGCAGATCTTCAATTTATGATGGGGTTACATCTGGATAAAGCCATCATAACTGAAACTCTTATAAGTCAAAAATACATTTAATACACCCAACCTGCTGACATCATGCTTTAACCTAGCCTACTTTAAATATACTTAGAACAATTACATTAACATACAGTTGGGAAAAGTTATCTAACACAAAGCCTGTTTTATAGTAAAGTGTTGAATATCTCACATTATTTATTGAATACTGTGAATGATTTATTGAATTGAATGAATTTATTGAATATAGAATGGTTGTAAGTGTCTTGGAGTTTACCCTCATGATTGTGGGACTGACTGTGAGCTGTGGCACTGCTGATGTCCAATATCAGCAGAGTCTCACTGCATGTCACTAGCACAGGGAAAACTTCAAATTCAAAATCTGAAGTACGGTTTCTACAGAATGCGCATCGCTTTTGTACCAATATAAAATCAAAAAATTATAAAGTCAAAACATAATTTATCAGGGACTGTTGGTAGTTATTAGAACAAAAATATTAAGTAAATGTATACATGAATCAGAATCAAAGTTTCGTAACCATTGTTTCCCACATCATAGTTCTCAGACAACCTACATCATAATTACCTGAGCTGTCACTGAATATGCGGATTTCCTGGGTCCAACTCAGACCAATCAAATCATAATCTCTGAGGGCTGGACTCATGAATCTACGTTTTTAACAAATCTTGTGGGTGATTTCTATGCACACTAGAGTTTAGAAGCCTTGTTCTGTATTTTCAGTCCAAAACTTTCCCACCTTACTATTGGCGGGGGGTGGGGAGGTGGTTAAGTTAGCAGCTCTATAAGATTTCCCCTTGTATTTTTCTGCTATACTATCATGTATGAGATTATATCTCCTATGTGTTAGAAAGGAACTTGTCTTAAAAAGAGAAATTCTTATTGTTGGAATCAATTATGCTTTCTTTTTTTCGAAGACTGTGTATATGTCTACATGCTTGTGCATGTGTATGTGTACGTCAAGGAGGGAAGAAAAAATAGAGTGCCTCTCTCAACCTCACATGAAGAAAAGTTTTGTACAACAAAATTATGTAAATAACTTCAAGAAGAGATGTCCCATTTGGATACATTTGTACTCATTTTTAATTCCGCTATCCACACAATCCCTCTTAGTGAATAATTGGTGTCTTGTTCTCATTTGTAATACAGTCTTTGAATTGCAGTCATGGAAATCATCTTAAAAGGTCATCTTGTCCTTCCCTTGACCTCCAAGTTTAATATATTTGAAATTCTATTTTTAAAATATTTCCACAATTGCAATGTTCTGAAATTCCTTGGGGACCCATTTAGTGGTGAGCAGTCTTTTCAATTATCAAAAGCTCCTTTCTTTATTCCCTTGTTTTGCTATTAAGATTCATTTTTCTCTGGTATGTTTTCCACAGAAATGAAAATAGCCAGCCACCATAATCCATGGAATAACCCTTCATTGAAGAGCATTAATAATGGCCTTTCAACCAGCTCTTCTCTAGCCTAAATAATATAAAGCTTTTTAACCCTTTTTGGAATTCTCATTTTCTAACCTTTCAGTTATTTTTCTTCCTCTATCCTTAACTGTCTTCATCCTTCTTAAGTTCTGGGGTGTGAAACTAGACGCAGTAGGATCTCACCAGTGATGAATATAATAGGAGGATTACCTTGCTGTTCTTATTTACTCTATTCCTATTTATGCATCCTGTAGAACTCTGAGAGGTTCAGATAAGATGTAAATGGGTGTCCTGATGCTCATGGTCTTGAATAATTTCATAGCACTTTTCATAAAGATATGGATGTTATTTCCAGGAACCTGGGTAGTTTGTATCATAGGTAATTACTTTCTGCCTATCTATAGCATTCTAAGTTTCAATTAGATGGATTATTCTTCACTTCTACTGGTAATGCCATTATTGCAAAAAGTTCTTTGAGTAGAACAGAACAGCTCTGCATTTTAACAGAGAGAGAAAAGACTACTTTATATACGGTCTGTAAAGAGGCTAGCATTTCCTTAAGTGTATGAAATACAGTGATACAGAGTCCTGCTTTCCATCCTAATGTGCACTGTCCAATATGCTCTTTATATTTTCCTTTTGTATCCTTATCTTGCTTCGTTATCCTAAATCCTAACAGGAAAATCTTCCCTGATAATGGCTTTTATTCTCCGATTTCAGTGGAATTTTAAGTCAAAGATGTTTAAAATAGAACATGAAATTGGCAAAGCTGTAAGTTATATTTACACCTGTTTCATCAATTTAACTAAAAATGCAGAGGACTTACTTTTGTTTTTGCTTTTTTGTTGGTATTGTCTAGTTCTATATTGGAATAGGTCGATGAAATTACATATTCATTGTTCTATAAACTTATTGAATACGTATTATGGCAGTGCATACAACCAGTTTAGCTGTTGTCAGAAGGTCTAAAACAATAAGCACAGTCTGGCTTTTTGTGTATTCTCTCTTTTATTTTCTATTGAAATAGGATTTCTTTTTGCCTTTTTTTTTTTTTTTTAAGTTGTCTTCAGTGTTATCCCATTTATTTGAGTCCAGGACTTTTCTTTTGGCATTCCCCTTCACTCAATCCTGAAATTTCAGGTCTTTGTTTTAACTCATTAGGCTCTACATGCAGTTCAGACACTTTTTGATAGAGAAGACCGGAGGACCTGTCCAGCCAGTTGTTGTTCAGAAGGGTGACTCTATTAGCACATCTTTATCATCTCTTTCCTTAGCTCTTTCCTACTTTTCACTGTGCTACATCCTTTGCATTCTCAAGTGGGCTTATGGGAATTTAAAGAGATTTTACCAAGGCAATGAATGTTTCTGAACCCCATCTTAAAATATAAATGTCATCTTGCCATTCCCGTACCTTTAACAGAAACTACTGCCTATGGGATAAAAATCTACACTCGTTTTGTATGCTGCGTCAAAATATCCCCACTTTCAGTTTCTCTGCCCTCTTCCACACACACCCCCAAATTGCTATTTTCTAGTTTATGCCTGCTATCTCCCTTTGCTCTTACATGTATCCTGAAATGGATGAAAATTATATAATTATCCTTCTATTAAGATGCAGCTCAGACATTTAATACATGTATAAGGTTTCTCTACCTTCCATTCACAGGACTTTGTTTCTTTCTTTATGTTCCTATGGCTGTTTAAAAAAATGTTTGTGGGGATTAAGAGTACACTTACGATAAGCACTAAGTAATGTCTAGAACTGTTGAGTCACTATACTATACACCTAAAACTAATACAGCACTGTATGTTAACTATACTGGAATTAAAAATTAAAAAAATGTTTGCTATAATATTTAACATTTTTATTAACATTTTTGGTTTAACAATCTGCTCTTAGCTCTAGAAAAATGTGCTTTTAGATGCCAGGAGTATATAATCATTCAATATCATTCATTCACTCATTCAGTATTTTCTTAAGATGTGCTAGAAGTCAGTACTGTTGTATGATGCAATGCTGATGAAGAAAACAAAAGGGGCTATGTTTTCATGTTGCTTTATTTTTTTTTTTTTTGAGAGGAAGAGACAGCAAGTGGACAAATAAATAAGTTTATTTAAGGCTGTGATAGAAAATAAAACAGGCTAATGTAATAAAAAGATAAAAGGCATTCAAATTTTGTGCTAAATTAAGAAAACTGTTCAGCAAAAGCATAACTGAGGGTGTGATCCTTAAGTTAGAACCTAAATGACGAGAATGTGTTAGCTATGTGAGAGTCTGGAAGAAGAGAGTTTTAGACAGAGGAAGAATACAAATTGAGGCGCAAACAGCAGGAATGAACTTGGTGATTTGAGGAACTGAAAGAGGACCATTGTGACAAAAACACAGTGAAGGTGAAGGGGCGTTGTCAGAGGTAACATGGGAGATGTAGTCAAGAACCATACAAACTGTTTTTAGTAGAAGTTCTTCAGCAAGTTTTTGAAATGAATAGAATTAGACTTGACATCGATTTAATATTTTAATTGTTTAATAAAGTCCATAGGATGAAAATGAAATGGAGTCATAGTTTTAGATCCATAATCTTTAACTATTTCAATCCAATAATGGCCAAAGTACTATTGCATGCAGTATAGTATAGTACTAACATCAGAGACAATGTACAAAATATGTCTGAGGCCATTACAAATGATATTATTATAGACAGATTAATCATCCATACTTCTCTTTTGTGATCTGAAATAATTTTTAAAGAAGAAAATAAAAAGACTTTTGATGTCAAAGGAAGAGATGTATTAAAGGTATGGAAACAAATAGGGTAATTTGTGGATATAATTCTATGGATATATTCAAAATGAATCTGACTATATAATCTTCTAAAGGATAGGAACTATGCTTGCTTTTTAGTATATTTACTTAATATCTTCTATATAGATATTTAATTAAATAAAAATATATACCCTAAATTATATTTTTGAGGTTTACCATTGTTTGCTTAAAAATCAAAATTATTTTTAAAAACCTCAAAAATTGAAGTATATGTTTTTTTTTTATTAGCCTCTTCATAGCAATGTTAAAAATTTCTTCTACTTTTCTATAAAATAGGTTTGGATCAACTCCAAAATAATTTTGTGCATTTTTTCTCATTATTTTTTATTTTTATTTTTTATTTATTTTACATATATAATATATATTTTATATTTATTTTATTATTATTTGTACTAAATAATCATCAGGGGTAGCCTGTCATAATTAAGAAGCAGAAAAAAAATCATGAAATAATATTCTAAACACAGAAAATTTCAAAATTATAGGATTGGTTTTTTTTTCCATGAAGCATGAGGCAGATGGTGGAGATCACTGTGGTTCTTGATGAGTGGGAGTAGGAACATCTCCATGCTGTACCGTGAACAAGTGTCAGCTAACAAGTACATATTTAGTGTAAAATTTGACGGAACCTAATATTCCACTTTCAGAGTGAAGTGTTTGTGCTCAAATACTCCCCATTTTGAGATTCTCTAATGATGTCTGATCCATATTAAAGGCTGGGAATTCCCTGCAATATTTCATTAGACTTGTCAACCAGATTTATTCATAAATGAGAATAAATGAGCATGTCAGCATAAGTTATTGTGGTAATTTGTGAAACTGTTAATGAGATATTTTCAGAGCTCGTAAAAGGGAAGAACTATGTCATTAAATTACTGCACAATAATTTTATTTTGATATAGTAAGTGAGCCGATATTTTATCAAAAATGACACCCTGATGCATCAGTGGACTGAAGATGAACAATTAAACGTTTCTGTAAAGAGGACTGATGTTATTTAGAAGTAGTTAAGACTTACAAAGGAATGCAGAGTTTAAAAAAAAAGGTGATTAGTTTGAATTAATTAGATATGTTTTTAACATTTTGGAAAGTAATTCATACATATTAGGAAGGAAATCAATAAAAAGAGTTACCAAAATTATAAAAAACAAAACAAAACAAAACATACACTCAAACATTTTACAGTGTAACAAGTATGTGGTGTTCTTGTTAATAGACCCAAACACTAAGAATTTACAAGATCAAAGGATAAACAAATCATACTAGTGAGACTACAGAGATAATCAGATAATTATGGATGCTACATGTGGGCTCTGCGTGCCATGAGGAAAGAAAGAAAATGACGTGGACCCAAGAGAAGGAAGAATGTGCGACTTTACCTTAGTTTGGACAATGTTTAAAAATAAACTATACAGGGGCGCCTGGGTGGCTCAGTCGGTTAAGCGGCCGACTCCGGCTCAGGTCATGATCTCGCGGTTGGTGAGTTCGAGCCCTGCGTCGGGCTCTGTGCTGACAGCTCAGAGCCTGAAGCCTGTTTCAGATTCTGTGTCACCCTCTCTCTGACACTCCCCCGTTCATGCTCTGTCTCCCTCTGCCTCAAAAATAAGTAAACGTTAAAAAAAAAAAAAATAAAATAAAAATAAACTATACAAGCATGCTAACAGGAAAGGGAGAATGGTGATATTGGCAGATACCACAGGACATTCTATCACAAGGAGGGGAAGCATGTGCTATTTGCATGGAAAACATCACCACCTGAGTGAAGAAGAGGAAGCACCTGTTGTTTACTAGACACTTGTATTGGCAATGTAGGATTTGTGAAGAAACCAGTTCATTGAGTGTGCACTGTTCAGTTCTCTAGTGTCATTTCTATGGGATCCACAGATCCAGTACAATTTTTGTGATGCCTCTGGAGCATTAATTAGTGACTAAATCATCAAGGTCTGCAAACCTCAAAGATAGTACACAAAATGTTCACAGCCGCTGTATACAAGGACCTAGTGTCAAAGTAGGAAAACATGCATGTAGATAGGTCTTCATGATACATCATTATAAGTATAACTCATACTCTTTCCTTTTAGTTGTGGTTTCATTTTGTCTCCCTTAATGTAGATGAACATCTTTCTAAAATCTCTCCTACCTGTGGCTTTTATTCAACTCAGTAAGAAATCATTACTGGCTCTCTTCCCTAAATAGAAGCTAGGTGAGACCCATAAGGCTTGAAGTGGACTAATCTTAATAAACCTGACTGATAGGATAATCATTATTGATTTCATAGGAAAATGTCTGTTGGGTGCTTACTGGTTATAGGGTCTTAGGTAAGGAGCTGGGAATGCACTTAGAGATTCCCTGCTCTGGAGAGCCTATAATTTAAGTATTGAGATAGGAGACACGTATCAAAAGAAAAGTGAGTTATTAAATGAGTGCATTAAAAAGTGCCATAATTCTTTAGGAAGACCACAGACATAGAGGTATTTGAAAATTAAGAAGACTTTGTGGAGCTGAATGTTCAGTTGGGACATAAAGCAAAGGCAGTAATAACTTTAGCATGCTTTTCAGTTGTACAATAATTTTGTATGTGTTATTTAATTTGCTTGTTATAATAACCATGAACATTATTAATTTGCTCATTTTTTAAGCTGCTGAAACTCAAGGAATTTTATAGTAGAGTTGGGAATCAAATTTAGGCATTCTGTTTTCTTACTGATTCTACTTGTGATACAGTGCTATTTAATGGAGGACTTAGACCATCAAGTAGGCTTTTTCTGGGAAACTTCATTATCGAAATCATGGAGGTTGTATAATGGTAAACAATATGAGATCTGGTGTTCACATCCTGGCTTTATTCCATTTTATCTACGTGACCTCTGACAAATTGTTGCACCACTGTTTCATCTATAAATCATAAAAAATATTACTCAGTCATAGGGTTGTTTTAAGGATTAAATGACCTGCAAAGTACTTAGACTAGTATCTAGCATGTATTAGGCTGATACTTCTCAAATTTGTGGTTTTAGGACCTTTTACAAACTTAAAAATTATTGTGCACCTTAAGGAAATTTTTATGTGTGTTCATGGCTATCAGTATTTGCCATATAAAACGTTTAAAATATTTCTGTATGAATTAATTAAAATTATAATAATAAACCCACTGCAAGCTAAAATAAATAACATTTTTAAGGAAAAATACCATATTTTTCAGCCAAAAGTTTTTAGTGAAAAGAGTGGCATTGTTTAGACTGTTATATTTTTTTAAGTCACTTATCATTTGCTTCTATGAATATAGAGCTGGATTATCATATCTGATGCTTGCAATCTGTTGTGATATGTTGTTTTTGTAGAGTATATGAAGAAAATCTGGTCTTATTCAAAGACGTAGATGGAAAATGGAATATTTTCAAGAGATTTTTTTTTATAATTGTGGATATTCTCCTTTAATACCACATTAAAACTAGATAAATGATAGTTTTTTTTAAGGTTAATTGTAATGTGGAATCTGAAACTATATCAATGAACATTTTGAACTCTGATACATTGAAGTCCATTCATCTGTGACTGTGATGTAGTTTAAATGGATCCTTTACTTATGCGTAATTTTATAGCATTGTGCGTTGGTTATTTACAAACTGTTGGTTAACTGAATTATGCTGATCTTCCAAATATAGACACATTACATTAAACAATATCAGAAAATCATGTTCATTAATGTCATCCACCAATAACATTAGAAAAGTCTTTAATTATTGGGAAGATCTTGAGCTTATGATGGTGGATGTAAGTTTTTTATAATTCTTATTTTTGCTTGAAATCTTGAATTTTATTATTAAAAAATGCAAGTTGTTTTCCTGGAAGTATGAATTCACATTGTTTATTTTTAAGAAAATTTCTGCCGAATAACCATCTGAATAATGTGATTTTTCAGTTGTTTTTTTTCAAGCAAAAATGGTTTTTCCAAGTAAAAAAGCAGCTAGTACTGCTCTCAATTACAGTTCACTTACACAACTGCTATTTCTGGAAATGACCATTGTAATTTTAGTATGCAGGAGAAATGCTTATATGTATATTTTCCATTTTATCACATGGAAGAGTAAAAAAGACATATTCAAGGGTTGTGATTCAATAAAATTGACAATTATTTTATTTTATTTTATTTTTTAATGTTTATTCATTTTTTGAGAGAGAGAGACAGAGTGTGACAGGGGAGGGGCAGAAAGAGAGGAAGACAGAATCTGAAGCAGGCTCCAGGCTCTAAGCTGTCAGCACAGAGCCTGATGCAGGGCTCAAACCCATGAACCGTGAGATCATGACCTGAGCCCAAGTTGGACATTTAACTGACTAAGTCCCCCCGGTGCCCCTAAAACTGACAATTTTAACACTTCGTGGATATTTGTAGGTGGATATTTGTAGCTGATATATATCTGATACATCTGATATGTCTTTTTGACTCTCTGTGTGGTGGTAAAGGATACAGTGATAATAGTATAGTTTGGTACTAGTAACTTGATTTGTGCTGAGACACTAGCAGTTTTCACCACCATTGCTTTCCCACCTTCAGCGAAAATGGCAAACAACAGTTTAGTATTTCCAAAATAGTTTTGACTTCATGAACCCCGTGAAAGTGTCTTAGGAACTTTAGGATCCTTGACCCCACTTGGAGAACCATTGTACAGAGCATTCATGTTAGCTGTTATTTCCATTAAGAAGAAAGATTGTGTACAATGTTTGTGCAAAGAATTCGTAGACTAGATAAATGTGAACAGCAGATTCATTTAGGAAATACACTTGAAGACGTAAGTGATTATAGAGTCCTATTGTATAAAGTGATCTGTATTTAAAAATTAAACAAATAGAACAAGACCTAACAATTTACTTTTTTTTCAGGCTATAACAGGATGTCTCCTTGAAGCATAGAGGGATGACTCTATCCAGAAAAATGTACAGCTCTTAAATGGATATAAGCCATATAATTAAGTAGTCCACGGAGTGTTTGTAGATGTGAGCTGTTCACTATTGTTTAAGTGTGTTACCTTTGTGTATCTAGTTTTATCAGACTAGATATACATGCCTTTACATGATATCCTCCATGGCACCCAGGTCAAGGGGAAAGGAGTTATATATACTTACTGAACCATTACTGATTACTATGCAGCTCATATTTTATGTGTTTTATATTTTATTTTATAAATTCTGTGTGCTTCAGTAACACAGACTAGGAAGAGTGATTTGGTGCTTGATAGAATTTTGAAGTTATATCTAGGTGGCACTTTTTCCCACACTTCTAAAAGAGAATTATTATTCTGTCCCTTCTAAATGGTCCCTTATTTACAATTATATTTATCTGAAAAGGAATATTCATCAAGGTAATCATATCCATTAGGTTCGTTATACCGGAACCACCATTAAAATTTAGAATTAACTTATTTGTATAGAACTTTGTATTTTACAGTAAACTTTTTTGATACATCATCTTTTCATTCAATACTCTTAAGAATCTTGTGAAATCTGAGCTCTTATCCTCATTTGACTGTCCTTCCTAAATGATCAAAGCCACAGAGCTGAGCATTGAGAAATAAGCCCTTAAATTAGATCTACTGATTTTTGTTTAGTCTAAAAACAAATATACCATAGTTACCTTCATTTTATATTAAAAATGTACAATTTATCTCTCTTCTCTATATAATAAAAATGTTAAAACCTTCCCCTAATACACTTTGTAATCACACAAAGTCAAATGACATTGTGATACTACAGTACAAATGCTTGCAGCTCAGCCTCTGTTTGCCAGCAGAGGCTGCTCTTAGGTTAGTGATTACCTTGAGATTACAGTATATCAAGAATATTAAGCAGCTGAACGGAAGCTACATTATGATGTAATTATGCAGAAGTTAGATTTAAATTGAATAATAACCACTTGAGTGACTCTCACACATGTGTTAATCTCCACATCATCAGAAATTATGCTCTTTACAAAGATATCTCTGTAGCAGAGCAGAAAGTGACATTCCTGAAATGAAAACAGTTTGTGGCTTACCGGGAGAGAAGGATTACTAATTTAGAAAATCAGAAAAAATCTGAGTCTTATCATAATAGATTTATAAAGCCATATTCTTATCCTTACCATAGAATTTCTCTGGTTTGCTAAAAAATTTTTGAAAAGTGCAAATCAGTCCACATCTGTTTAAACCAGTGTAAAAATATAAGTAATTGCACATATAGGAGAAACATATTGTTATAAATATTTTTAAAATAAAAAATATTTACTTGCTAATAAGCAAAATGGATAAAACTGAGCAGTGATGTAAGATAGATTATTTTATATTTTTAACGGGTCCATAAGTGTACAACATTCATTTCACAAAGAACAATTGCAGAGTTTGAATTCTCTTGTGATAACTCAGATATATAAAATTAATTAAGCCAAATACTTTTAAAATGTACTTTAAAAGCATTTTATTTTAGAAGATTTAAATATCAGAGAACATTAGGAAACAGAGCTTTTATCTTCATTGTTAGAAATTTGAAGTTTTGAAAAAAAAAAACTTCCTACAGTAATATGATTTTTTTTGCAAATATGCACTTTAAACCAGGAATTATTTTAAATACCATTTAAACCATCTTATTAACAGTAGGTTATCTATAACAGTGATGTATTTTGGGGCTCAGCAAACTTTTTCTGGAAAGAGCTGGATGGTAAATGTTTCAAGTTTTGAAAGCCATATGATTTCTATTATAACTATTCAAATTTACCATTGTAGCACTCAAGTGACCACAGACCATATGTAAAGGAATGAATGTAGCTTTGTTCTAATAAAACTTTATTTACAAAACAGTTGGTGAAACATCTGGATTGTGGTCAGTAGTTTACTAGTCCCTGATCTATATTATAATATTACAAAAAAACAAAATGATTTGTAGCAAATTTTTTTTTTATTTCAACACCAGTTCTTAATTGTTTCATAGCATCTATTGGACACAGGGCATTTATCATTCTATTTATGGTATAATTAGGTAAATATGTTTTATTATCTATATTTTTTCATAGATTATATACTTTTGATATTTTTTTTTGCATTCCTGTGTTACTGCCCTTTTATAAGTAAAAATTATGAATAAAGTTGTTTTAATCTTAAAATGTTACTCTAGGAAAATAGTAAAATATACATACTGTAGTTAAAACTACTAGAAATTATAGCTCTCATTTTATTTTTCTCTTTTTTTTTGCAGCAATGTGGATTTCCCCATAGATTATCCAAGATTATTTTTGCTAATTTTTGTTATTTCATGCTAATATTTTTCAAATAATATATTAAAATTTCTTTATGAGTATTGTGAGTATGGACTTTGTTTAAAATAGTTTTATATGGGGCGCCTGGGTGGCGCAGTCGGTTAAGCGTCCGACTTCAACCAGGTCACGATCTCACGGTCCGTGAGTTCGAGCCCCGCGTTGGGCTCTGGGCTGATGGCTCAGAGCCTGGAGCCTGTTTCCGATTCTGTGTCTCCCTCTCTCTCTGCCCCTCGCCCGTTCATGCTCTGTCTCTCTCTGTCCCAAAAATAAATAAACGTTGAAAAAAAAATTAAAATATAAAAAAAAAAAATAAATAAAATAGTTTTATATTAGACAGGTAACAGTAGAATTTCACTGCTAAGATATTCTTTAAGAATGTGGGTAAGTAAGTTATTTTGAACTTCTTCACAGAAGAGTTTTAATTCTAGTTTTGTTATTTTAAAAATGTATTGTTGAATTCATGTGGCTATTGTAGGGATTAATTTTAATTAAGCTATTCTCAACATTGTTCAGCCAATTGAAAGACCTGACAATAATTGACAATATCAAACATTATTTAGAAGTCATAGTCCCAGTATTATCTAACCAGTAGTAATAGGAATAATAATACAAATAATAAAAATTGGAAACATTTATGTTTACGTTTATGATTGTCCCCTTGTGTACCTTGCAAAAGAGGAAATAGACCCTTAGAAAAGTTTTCTTACTTGTTTAGCCAATGTACCAAAACTATCGAGCTTTTTAGATACATTAGTCAAAGAACAAGTTATAGACTTTGCCCAAAAACTGAGATGGCATAGTTGGGATTCACAATACTCTGTACAACTCTTAGCAATCTGAGGCTAGCAGATTCTCAGTGGGGAAATCATATGGGTCTCCAACAGAATTTGCCTTGGTTCAAAAATGTCTGACTTCTGAATCTGTACATAAATCCTATTTGTTTGTCATAGTGATCACATCACTCCTTTAAACATATATCTACTACTTTGCTATATACATTAGTATTAAAGATATAAATAAAATGGAAATCTGCATATACATTTATAAGCATTTTTAAATATTGAGATATATGAAGTGCTCACTATCTTCCAAAAGATGTTTCTTAAATTTAATACATTTAAGTTCACTTTTATATAATAAGTACTTCTGAGTTTTTGTTGTTTTTCATTTGTTAGTTTTTGTTTTTGTTTTATTTTAGAGAGAGAGAGCTCACCCAGGAGCTGGGAAGAGGGACACAGAGAGAGAAAGAGAGAGAATCTTAAGCAGGCTTTACACTCAGCAAGGAGCCTGACTCAGGCATAGATCCCTTGACCGTGGGATCATGACCTAAACTGAAACCAAGAGTCGGATGCTCAAATGAATGAGCCACCTAGGCACCCCTATAATAAATACTTTTGAACCAACAAAATTGTAAGATGACCTTCTACAGGGTGTATACTAAGTATTCTACGTATCATGCAAGAATTTATATATTTCTTACAAAGAGTTATTAGTTCAGAATCTAATATATTTGAAAAAAAGTGCATGTATTTTTCTACCACAAATACTAGTTCACAATAAAAATTTTAATCCTGATTTTTAAATTAATTTCATGTGAATTCAACTAATTGCAGGTCTGAAGAGTATAAATGTAATTTTATTTTAATACAAATTTAATTTCTTGAAAATTGCCCTTTGGTAAACTGAATAAAAGTTTTTTCCAAATTTTTAAGTGATTTACATAACCATCTTGAAACATTTCATATCCTTAATATGTAAAAATGTTTTCCTATATGAGGCATTAATATTTTAATCCTGACATTAAAATGAATGTTTTTCCATTAAGAAAAATAATGATGTCATTTATTCTCAGAGTGTCTCTGTACTTCCATTTTTTTTAGTGAAAAAAACAATGTCTCAAATAATTTGGAAGAGACTTTAGATCACAATTGGCTTTTCTGCCAAGAAATGAAAATACAATATTTAAATAATATTTAAATTTTAGTTTCCTGATGTGCCTTCAGGATACACATAAGGGATATTCATTCACTCAAAAATATGAAATTTTAATCTAAGAACCCCAAAATATGCATGCTAATAAAACATATGTTGAACAACACACCTTGATTTCACACTATGCATGCTCAAGTACACGTGACTTTTGTCTACTGAATTGAAGCATGTTTTGGTCACATTCAAATGCTACTAGAAATATACATGGTACTTGGATCCATCAGAGCTAACAGTGGTTGCATGTTTTCCTGGTTCATGGTGAGGTTGAGAGGCACTTGGCTAAGCATCTGACTCTTGATTCTGGCCCAGGTCATGATCTCGCAGTCATTCTCTCCCCTCTCTCCCTTTGCCCCTACCCGACTTGTGCACACACATGCATGTGCACTTTCTCTCTTTCTCCCTCTCAAAAAATAAAAATTAAAAAAACAAATTGATTCTCCAAACTCTTAAGGAGTATTCTGGTATTTTTTAAAACACAATGAATAGTGCATTTATATGTCAATTTTCTAAGCATTTTATAAAAATGAATTTATTTAATCTTTTTGTTACATAGGTACCAGTATTATTTCCATTTTATGGGTAAAGATACTTCAGGAAGATTGGTTAACTTGCCCAAGATCAAATCTAGACAGAGTATGTGCTCTTAATCACATAATTAATTCTGCTTTACATAAATGATCTTGAACTATCTGCCACCAAATTTTTATCAGAAGTCCAGTTGACATTGTGAGACTGTGTGTGTGTGTGTGTGTGTGTGTGTGTGTGTGTGTGTGTGTTTGTGTGGCACATGTGTGCTTTGTTGAGAAAGGGGAAACACCAGTTTGATGGATGCGGCTTCTACCCATATTTCAATACCAGTCAGTCTCACCTTTTTTTCCCTCTAGCATAACTGAAGTATACAGCATATTTCATGGATTGGATAGTGCATAGCAGAGATATTACTCTCTTAACAAGCATTTTACTCTCAGGGGTGAAAAGTGGGTGTAGTTAGAAATTGATCTCCCCTTATCCGTTTCTTCCCAGGTGAAGCACACCTCCCTTGTAATCTTTGCCCATTTCAATGCACATCTGTTTTCTATATCTAGAATTTATTCCTGAATCAAACCATATATTTGGATAGCATTAATAATTATGTTTATACTAACTCTGCACTCCCTCCTCATGTTGAAATATTGAAAGATATCTTAAGAAACAATTATATAAAACTCAGTATTATATTTATTGAAAGGAGATTGTAGGGGATGCATTCCTGTATGATTTAGCCTCACCTAAAGAAAGATGTCTGAATCATAAGTGCCAACAAATCTATTGCTTTCCTCAAATAATTGATATTTATATTTTATAAATAATGTAAACTGTGAGGCAGATCATGTTTCATTTTGTGTTTTGACTACTATGGTATGATATTTAAAATTTGCAACCTTTTTTTTAAATAACTTCATAAACCTAATGACCTGCACAAGTCTGATCTAGCTTTCACTTGATCTATATCTACATTTTCTCTTAGTCCTTAATTTTCAGTGATTTAATTATAGGTATTTGAAAGGTAACCTTAATTTTCTAATGCAACAGTGTAAAATAAATAGAATAAGGAAAAGGATAAGGAAAAAAATAAATATAGTAGACAAAACAGCCCCTCAATGTCAGAAAATTAGATATAGGGTGCTTTAATAGGCATAAAAGGGGGAGTCCAGAAACAGACAATAACTGGATGTGTAAGTTAGCAGTCAGACAGTCAGCTTTGAATGTCTGTCAGTTGACTCCTGAAAGATTGGAGTATGGGGTAGAGTAGTAAGACAAGCATTTATGTGTGTAATGGCACCAAAGTTTAAAAGCTAGCACATAAACTAACCTAAGGGCTAGATGGGAACCCCCAGAATCATTGTTGATAACTCTTTCACCCTTACCCTCTACTTTTAAGTTGTCAAGTCTAGTTGAATCTTTCTGGAAAACCTTTTCATACGATTTTCTTTATGGCAATTTCCTGTGGCACCAGGCTCATCCGGAATTCTGTACAGAGCTTATATTTAGTCTTTCTCTTTCTCTTTTGTCTTGCCTAATAGAATCTAAATCTTCATATCTCAGCCAGAGTTGTCTTAAAAAAATTGGCAAATACATGTCTCTACCATGCTCTATCCCTTCATGATTTCCAATTTCCATAAAGATAAAGTCTGGGGCTGATTTGCCCCCTTGTTTTCTACTCCCTGCCTACTCTTCTAAATTCTTACTTCATACCAAATTCCCTTGTTCTGTATCAGTGAGCTACACTCACCTGCTTCAGATTGCTAGAATGCATTATTTCCTTCTCACCTTAGGTCTATTAATAGCATATAGTGCTCTTCTTCCTTCATTCCTTCCCCTCCCTTCCTCCCTCCCTCCGTCCTTCCTTCCCTTCTTTCTTTCTCTCTCCTCTTTCTTTCTTTCTTTCTTTCTTTCTTTCTTTCTTTCTTTCTTTCTTTCTTTCTTTCTTTCTTTCTTTCTTTCTTTCTTTCTTTCTTTCTTCTTTCTCCCTTACTCTCTTTCTTGTCTGCTGTCTTCTTTCTCCCCCTAGGTCTATCTAGTTAATTCTTTCTCATCTTTTGGATCTCATCTTCCACACCACTTCCTTAGCATTAAATTCTCCCTTCACCTCTCAACCTAGGTCAGAGCCCTAACTCTATGTTGTCAGCACATCCTATACTCCTACTTGTATTGGTCATGTCTATATCTGCAGTACCTAGCATTCTCAGCATAGTCATTCCTCTATAAGTCATTGTTTAGTGAGGGAATTAATGACAAGCAGCAAAAATAGTGTCGTACTTACTTTCATTAGATTGAACTAAACATCTTAAATTCTTCCTGGCTAAGGTCAGAAATGGCCTTGGCAGCAGAGTCAGGCTAAGTGAGTAACCAGAATTTTCATGATTCCAGAGCTATGGGGGGAGGCTTGATAGACTGTTTTTATATCCACAGTGAGACTCCAATCAGCAGCATTTCGGTTAGAAGTTTTGCACAGCTGATGTCTTTCATGGTATACAAATGTAGGTTCCTCCTGAAATCTTGAATGCTGTTTTGCTTTGAAAATTATTCTTGGGAGGACTTTATTTTTTTTTTAATTTTTTTTAACGTTTATTTATTTTTGAGACAGAGACAGAGCATGAACGGGAGAGGGGCAGATAGAGAGGGAGACACAGAATCGGAAGCAGGCTCCCCTGAGCTGAGGTCAGACGCCCAACCAACTGAGCCACCCAGGAGCCCTGGGGAGCCCTTTAAATAAGAGAGAAAGAGAATGAATCTTGGTCATTAAGTATCCAGACAACCTTATGATCACCATTTGTCCTCACCTTCATTACTTCATTTTGAAGATTAATCTATGAAATCCTTTGGTTTTGTTGGATCAGAAACTAGTGAGAAAGTTTCATCTTTAAAGATCATTATGGGTGGGTGTCTTGTATTTCTTTCTTTGGTATGTTTTACACTAATTCATGAAATAAGATCAGGACTCCATTCCTTGATTGGTTCAATGAATGAGGCAACCTGTTGATTTCATTTTGCCATGTGCCTTTTAATTTGAATTAGAAAATACACCCTCAGAGACACCAAAAGATAGAAATGAAAATTTTTATTTAGTTAATTTGAGTGAACTTTACAATATTTATTTTCAATTAAAAATTGAACTACTTAGGGGTACCTGGGTGACTCAGTCGGTAAGCGTCCAACTTCGGCTCAGGTCATGATATCACAGTTGGTGAGTTGAACCCCGCATCACTCTCTGTGCTGACAGCTCAGAGCCTGGAGCCTGCTTAGGATTCTGTGTCTCCCTTTCTCTGTGCCCCTCCCCTGCTCACACTCTGTCTCTCTCTGTCTCTCTCTCTCTCAAAAATAATTATACATTAAAATTTTTTTTAATTTGAACTATTAGTTGATATGATTACTATTAAAACTGCCACTCAATTTATAAATATATACATAGTAGTATAATTTATAATTTATAAAATAATATAGTTTATATTATATAGTATTATAAGATAATACACACACACACATACTAGATGTCTGCCACCATGGAAACAAAGTATAAATAACATAATTGAAATTTGAATTATTAATTATTATTATAATATAGTTCTCATTTTTAGAGTTTTATATTATTTTCTATCTATTGCCAATATTAAATTTTGAGATTTATTCCAGCATTTTTGAAATTGTGCTCTGACCCACTTCCAAGAATAAGAATGACCAGATGCCACCGTTTCACTTGATAAGAAAATTATGTATGCTTCTATTTTTGAATGGATACTTACATAATCAAATTACAAGAAAGTATAAAATAGTAATTATGATTTGTTATTTATAGTTTGTTTTTCATTCTGGTTTTGCTACCCTAAACAGTCTAAGTAATGGGAGAGGCAAATTTTATACTGCCAATTATATTATACACACACACACACACACACACACACACACACACACACATTTTTAGGTATTTGCAATACCTTGAATTTATATTATTGGAACCAGAAATGCAACTCAGTTACACAATCCTTTATGCTGTTGATTTTGACAAATATCTTTTTGCAATGAATAGTCCTGTACCTAAGTAAGTAGGTGATTCTAAATGTAATTTATACTTCTCTTTATGATTCTGAGTCCCATTTCTTTTCTAAAGACAATCTCTTCATATATATATTCCAAAATGTATTCTATGCCATATCTTTTGAGTTTCACTGCCATAATTGTTTCTTCCATTGGTAGCAGTAGTAATTTATTCTTATTCTTTTATTCCTAAGTATGGTTGTGTCTCTCTCTTTCTAAATTAATACCTTAGCTAGGCTCTCTACTATCTTGTAGTATTAATCAAACTCTACCTTTCTCCTTGAATGTAAATGTCGCTCCCCCACCCAGATACCACCCAGTAGGCCTCGTGTCTTCTTCAAACAATTCAAGGTCTCTCCTATTCTCCTTCATTTATAGCTCCTCTGCCTGCCCTCATGCTGAATTTTGAATGTCAGTAACAAAATCTGGAAATAGATATTTTTACACAATACGGTTTTTCTGTACAACAGCACAATCTCCAAAGTATTTCACAGAAATTATTATAAACAGAAAGTGGACAAAGCTATCACTGAATTTTTCTATATGCTCTTACTGATTTGAAAGCAAATTATAAGTTGTACATTGTGAAAATCAGGGAAGTCGGGTACAAGGACTACAAGCCTTCAACATGTAGAAAAAATGATAAACTGACATATTTCTTATTGTTTGAAGGCTTATGTTAATTGTGTTTTATAACATTAAAAGATGTTTGAAATAAATATGGAGACTTCACTAAATTATGTGGAAACTTTTCCTTCTTTTGCATTTAATATAATTATTGGACTCCCTATTTTTGACGTTAAGGTGTTTTTACCACTCTGCCCCCGCCACCGTGCTTCCGGCAGTTCTGATTGAGAAGAGAGTTTTTGGTAACCTATTAACTTGTTTTTTCATTCCTTGGAGAAGGATTATGTGCCTATTCCATGGAATTCGTATTCCAGTTTAGTTATGACCCTACCATATTTGGAGAGTCCTTAGAGGATAGATATTCCAAAGTGGTGCTATAGGAAGAAAAATAGTAGTATTGATAGAAGCCATAAAGCTAGGATGGAAAGCTCTTTTAAGTTAAGTTCCAGATGTAAGAAATTTAGAAATATGATGATATATTCAATACCAATATCTTGAAAGATGTTGGAGATACATTTAATGAGGATTAAATCAACAAGAGAAGTATAGAAAAAGAAGATCACTTTTCTTTGAGCTTCTGGGAATATCCACATTTGGGAGGTTAGTGAGGAGAGAGTGTACAGTAAAGGGCCAGAAAGTTAATGACTGGTCAGATAAAAGGAGTTCTAAGAACATGCAATTAGGCAAAAAAGATCTTTTTTTCAAGAATGAAGAGTTGGTCAGTGGTAGCAAACACTGTAGTAGGATTTACAAGAGTTAAAACCTAAAAGCACACTTGATCGGTCAAGAGAAAAGTAACTTGAGATTTGAAGTGCATGTTCATATACTTGTGGGTAAATAAGCCAAACTGAGATTAAAAGGACGAGGTTATAATAAAATAAAAGTAGTTGGCACAGAGCACTAAATTAAGAATTTTATGGAGAAAAGAAGTTCCTATTTTTGCCTTCAAATGCTAAGTATCTCATCAGCCCTCTCACCTGCATTTGGCCCACCCATTTTTCTTTTCTTGTCTTTTTCTTCTTTCATTTCAACAGTGAATCTGATTAAGGAACTAGGTTTGGGTGGAGTACAAAGCTCATTTTGAGGAATAGTGTAAAATTATAAAAATACAGCTGATCAATTCAGGAGAGTTTTAAGTGTCAGACTAGTGAGACTATTTGGCAAATGATGTGCTGTCAACAAAGCAATATGGTAGTGCATTGTTTTTAAAAGATTAACTTGAAATAATATATGAAAGAGAAATAAGAGAAGAATCAATCTATTTAAGACGTTTCTTCAACAATGAACTCAAGGTATCACACAAGTCCTACGCTTTTAATGCTGGTGGTAGCAGTACTGAAAAGAGGTGAAGGATAGGATGACAATATATATACCTTGCAAGTAGATTTTAAGGAGTTTGACCTTTGATGTGAATGCAAGTGAAACAATGATCTAAACATTAACACTGGTTGACTATATTAAGTAAATGAAAAGAGAGGAGAGCAAGGTGATGAATTACATTTTTTGTCTTGATAGGGTTTGTGGTAGAATATTCAGGGAGACCTCAGTTTTGGGGAATGAACATTGGCAAGGAAGGGCCTAAGTGTGTAGTAAGACAAGCATTTTGAAATATGAATGTTGGGATTGAAAGTCAGGAAAGAGATTTCTTTGATATCTCTTTTTCTTAGGCCAAATAGTAGAACAAGGGATAAGTATGATAAAAGTAGTTGGTTGGGTTTGGGAGGATATTATCTGTGAAAGTTCATGCTGAGAGTTGCTATTAAAGTATGTGTGAATTGGGGATTTAAAAAGATATGGGCGTGTGTACATTTTGGCATTGCTTTCTTGGGAGTATGTATGCTAGGGAATAAAATAAATGTGTGAATTAAATAATGTTTTGCAATAGTGAGCCCCCAGTATAAGATGAATGCTATGACTTTTTTCTTAAGGGGGAATTTGGCTTCATCTACTTAAATCTTTAACCAACAATAATTCATGACCTGGAAGCAGAGAAAAGGCAATAAACTCTGGGGATGGGTGCAGTAGTGGAAACAAAGGTTATGATGAGTTCTGGTCAGTTATCATTAGAGATTAAAGAACTGAATAAATTGACAGGGTTGAGTGAGAGGAGTTCACACTGAAAATAAAAAGAAAAAATTAGTGAACCTGAAAGAAAGAAAAGGTAAATGGTTTATCATAATGGAAACAAAGCACCTACTTTGAGATTTTGAAGGTCAGATAAAGAAGAGAAGTGGGATGTGTAGAGGTAGATGTATGTGATGTTTTGAAGATAGAGCTGTGTGATGCTCCTACTGATGAAAGTATGATGTGGGGCTTGAAGAACATATCAGATGTTAAGGAACAAAGTTACTAGGTAGAAAATAGATTGGCAATAGGAAAAATGGGATTGAAAAGATGATGGGAAACATGGAAAAAGGAGAAAAATGATCCAGGTGTTCATTTTGTTTTAGCTATAGGAGTCACATTTCTGTGGGATTCCAGTGTTTGGTGGTTGGGAAGGTTACAAAATCCCTTAAAGGATCACAAGTACCTGACCTGAATGTGAGGCCTCAGAGAGAGGCTGAGCTTTCAAAATTGCAAGAACACAAGTGTATAAGGAGTATTATAGGTTTAAATCAGATGAAACAAACAGGGTGAAAGTGAAGAAGTTAGTGGTTTGTATTTTGGGAATTCACCTTTTCCATCTCCATCCCCTTTAGTAATATGTCTCCTAAATGATATTGGAAGCCACTGGGAAGAAGAGTTTAAAAAATCGTTTTACATTCCACGTTTTCTTGTTCTAAGTATGTCTATGTATCCAATCAAGCCAATTTGCACATATTTATTGAGAAAGGATAATTTTTAAATTTAGAAATAAAAGACATTTATATGCATGTATATCATTATTCAATAATAATTTATCACCTGATTATCCCTACTACATGCATATCCACCTACTTTAAATATACTCTGTACTTTTAATTTTACCATTTTCCCTTCCCCAGACATTTCCTTTGTCTAACCCTGAGCATAAGCAACCTGCCCGTGCTGTTTCTCTGCTTGATAGGTCCTCTCCAACCTGCCTGCCTCCTATCCAAAATATTCAAGTCATAGATGCCATTTATGAAAGGTATTTTCTCCCACTTTCTTCTGAATTCTTCATCCAAACACGTGTGATGTTTCCCTCCCTTGATCCCACTAGCATTTTTTACTTTATTTCAGAAAGGGGGGGGGCACAAGGGAGAAGCATAAAGAGAGAGAGAGAGAGAGAGAGAGAAACTTAAGCAGATGCAGGGCTCGATTCGGTGACCTTGGGATCATGATCTGAGCTGAAATCAAGAGTTGGATGCTCAACCCACTGAGCCACCCAGGAACTCCAGCCCACTAGCATTTTTTAATGTTTTATACTTAACATATCCTTTGTTTCTTGTACTTATTATTTCTTGATTTTTGTGCACTTTTCTTTGTTGCATACTAAATTGCAAACGTTCATCTTTGTGTTCTCCCAAGTGCTTGGCATGGAATTTTATAAATAAGCTCCCATATTTGTTTGAAGATTTGCTGTTATACTGACTATAATCTTTCAGTTGAGCCTATGTCTCCTTTTCATTGTATTCAACTATATCATCTTCCAGGTTATATCACATATTCTGAATCTATTGATATAATGTCATTCATTTTCTTTATATGTCTGCTTAGTTCAGGGAATGAAGTTTTAAATACACTAAAGATAGTCTTTATTCTTGATGATAGTTACATTAACTCACTGGTGAACTTACTTTTAAATTTGTCTACTGCCTGTGGTGATATGTGATAAAAAGAATTGCAATAACAATCATAATTGTCATTTGCTTCCCAGAATCTGGAGTACCACCCTTTTAAATGATCTCAAAGACCTATACGTCTCTTCCAACAAATAGAAATATTGTGTAAATTACAAACATCTAAAAGTAGTTCATAGAATGTTTAAAAAGGAGAATGTGTTCTTATTAAGGAATGTCATAAAGGATTGCAATCTAATTATATAGTGAGTTTTAAAAAACATTGGAAGTATCAATTACAAAAAGGTAAATGGTGGTCCTACAATAAAGTAGTTACTGGAAAATACTGCAACAAAGAAACTCTTTTCACCTAAAAAAATGTATTTCTGGAAGAAAGATGTAGTAATAATTTATATCATGGTAATAAAATCTTGAAAAAAATCCTGGTTATAAATTCTAAGAAAAACACAAAGAGATGTTAATATTTGAGATTATCAAAGCAAAATAAGCACACACATTTGATATTATATCAACATGTCATCTATGTCAAGTTAAATGTTGAGCAATTTACTCATGTGATACTAGACTAACTTGTGTTTCTGTAATTTATTTTTCCACATATTCTCAAACCTAACTAGCCTGGAGGTCTCTTTCATGGAGTTGTTAGCAAAATATGAGGCCCCCATATAGGAGATTGCTATTGTTACCAATCTTCATTTTTCAAATGAGAGTAACTAAGCAACCCTGAGCAAGTTATATTACAGGTTGAGTTTTCCAGGATGCAGATTCTGAGATGCAGCTTCAGGTGCAAGATATTTATTAAGAATAGTTCCTGAAATTGACATCTGTGGAAGAGAATAAAAAAGGAAAATCAAGCAGAGAAAGAAGTTCAGCTTTGATGCAGGCTGGACAGTCTCAGCAGACCCCACAGGGAGCTCTGGAGCTAAAATGGACCTGTCAGAATTGTTCCAGGTTGGGCTGAAGTTAAAACGGTTCCATGTTTATAGCCCTGCCTCCAATAGTTCATTCATGTAGCCTCTAGGAAGGGTATGACCTTGGGAGAGGTGGGTCTGCAACTAAATTAGTCCTTTAAGTGCTGACAGCCGAAGACTTGCTGCCAACACTATTTCTAATATCTGGGCAGCAAATCCTTCCTTGGCAGTGTACCTGGGCAGAGCACATCTATATCCATGACAAGGTTGCTTGACCAAGATCACAAAGTACTGGAGAACCTAGATTAAGACTAATCATATTTATATCCAAAGCCTATATTCTTAACCACTATGTTCCAAATTCCTTTTCTCCCTCTCCTCTACAGATCCTGAAACCCCCCACTAGGCTGAAAGTCTTTATCCTCAGTCTAGCTGTTGCTTTTGTTGACATTACTATACCACATCATTCACATCTCAGGACTGTAGACAGATAATTATCCTCAGATTTGTGAGACCACCCGATTGAGCTTCTTTAAACTTTCAATTTAAGAGCACTGGTGTGTGTGTGTGTACGTGTGTGTGTGCACGTGCACGCGCTTCTGTACCCATATCAAGCATTTATTAAGTAACTACTATTTTCCAGCAACTTGAAAGCCCTAGTTTGCAAATAAAATGAAAAGGAATAGAATGGTCTTGATTCACAGAATTTTCATGTCATTGGTTCTTTAAATTGATCACAGTTCCCTAGTTTCGAGGAAACTGGGACTAAGACCACAGATTCTATGCTTCCCCACTTCTACTCTCAGAATCATTTGTTCTCTCCCTGGCATCCACCAACATTGTCAGACCATGCATCTGGGATCTCTGTCTTAAGAGTGGTTTCTTTCTTAGTGTTTTTATGCCGCAATAATGAAGAGTCATTGATTTTCGTTCCTGAATTTTTGGTGGTGTGCTTCATAGGGCTCTACTATCTTTCACACAGGACTCACAGGTGTTTGTGTAAATAAAATCCTGTTTGGTCATAGTGCCCCATGAGTCTTGGACTTGCCAAGAGTTTTGGTGTGTTCTCTTCTTAGGAGAACTTTGAGACCATAGATATGTGGATATGGAGAAGTGAATGTGGTGGAACATTATAATTATTACAAGACAGATGTTTCTATTGTGTTGCCAGTTGGTTACTTTGAATTTTTATTTGTATTTTTGAAATTTCATGATGGATGAAAATATACCGTAGAGGTAATGCCAGGAGAAAATAGTCTTTCCTGGCACTTTCCTTCACCTTGGTGTATCTATCAACCATGGAGTCTGGCTATTCAGCTTGCAGGCTCAGAACTCAAATGTGTCAAAAATCCTAGAAGCAAAATATCTTTCATGAATGTCATTCCAATTTGGCTAACACACCATTTCCCAACTTGCTTCTATTTTCTCTTCACTACTATATATCCTATATAAACCATCACTTTTCCCATCTTTTTTACTGGTAGGGGTAGACATGTTAAAGATTCTGGCCAATGTCTGCTAAGGAATTGCTGGGAAAACTTTCTCTTCCCTTTTAAAATAGCCAAATACTACAGACATATACCCTTCCTCTTAATTCTTGCCTTGAATACTGACATGATGCCTTGAGTTGAGGTTACTGTCTTATGATCATAAGAAGGATAAATTAATCTCCAAGATTCTGGTCCTGGCATTTGCAAGCCTGAAACCAACAACAGCAGCTGGATATCTTCAGTTTTCTTGTTATGAGAGAAAAATTAACTCCTATGTTGTAGCCACTGTTGCTCTGGTATTGTTACTTTTGGGTGAAAATATGCTTGTTATAAGCAATTGGATATAAATTCAAAATGGCACTTTATAAATTTATAGTGATAAACTTAACTATCAAACCTATAAAAATACTTATTTCAACATATTGAGCTATATCCTTGTAGGTGGGGAAACCAAATTATTAATTGCCTGGCAAATATGGGTTCTGAACAAATGGATTACACTATAAGAAAAGAATGTGTAAAGACAACAGACTCGGATAACCTCATCCACCGTTAACACAGTAGGAATACATTTGCCTATGGAGTGAAACACTCCAAGTCCATTATATAGAACTCTGTTTACTCTGAAGGATGCTAGGATGAGCCCTGAAAAATCTCCCACTGTGACTCTTTTTCTAACCTGATTTCAGCACTTAACCAACTGCATGGCCTTGGGCAGTTTCCTTTTCCTACGTGCCTCAGTTTTAATACAGTAACAATCATATTTATTTCATTGAGTTTGTGTGAAAATTAAATGAAAGATAATCTAAAGAATTTAGAATACCTCTTGGAATGTAATAAGTGCTCAATGATTTTAGATTTATTTTATGTCTAGCTAATTCTGCTTCTTAAAACCACATGCTTTCTCTGTATTTTAACATATTCAGTCAAGATAGAATCAGATCTTGTGACCTCAGATCCTTTCTGCTTTTTAAAGGTGGCTCATGTACCTTTGCTCTGATTAATTATGCATTCATATGCATAAAAGAGGGGAATGTTTTCTTTTTCCTTAAAACTATCTTTCAGTTTAAAATATGGATACATATACACACTTTTGAGAAAAAATGGAAAAATTATTATTCAGATACCTGCATACAGATATATTCCCTTGTAAATTTTGGTATGATCTACTATAAACTGTAGGTCATGAAGTCAGGAGGCAGAGGCTTATTATGTTCATAGTAGTTCAGAAATTCTTCTGAGTTGAAGAGAAACTGTCTAAGCTCACTATTCAGTTTGTTGCAAAGTACTCCCTACCCAGCATTCCTTCTCTCCTGTCTAGTACCGCTCAGGTGTTCTGAGATTACCCTCTGACAATTCATGAGGTTTCTGAGTGCTTTTAAAAATATCCCACAAAACTTTTAAATGAAATAATGAGGCCAGTTAAGAATTTTGAGAAGCCTCCAAGTGAAAAATCCTGTGAATAGGTGTCACAAATTGAGCCAAAAGGGTTTTCAGCTGCATTGTGAAGAAAACTAACAGATTACCAACCTCATGCTTCAAATTAATGAAAGCTCATTCAGAAAAATAGGTGACAATCTGCCAAGACTAAATACAGAACTAACTTGCAACCTTACTATCACAAAGGTTTCGTATTTAAAAATCTAAAATTTTAACTGAAGAAGACAGAATAACACAGGTAATGACTGATGGCTAATGCTGAGATTCCATTGGACATTAAAGGTGATATTATTTTGTTTAGTTGTGAAATTCATATTCATCTTTTTCCAGAAAGAGTCTATTTATTCTTCATATCAATATTGAATGACAAGAATGACATAACTGATTTTTTTTGCAATACACCAGATTTTTAAATCATTCTTAAAGCACTTTTAAAATCTTTTAAATTCCTGAAAATGCTTTCCAAATAAACCAACTATCCCACTGAAATATGGAGTCATTTTATAATTGTGAGGGAAATATTTCACCATAACACACGTGTTCCTGATAACTCCCTTTTAAATTTAAGGGAAGGGTCCATATCTGAGCGTTGTTATCTTTGGTGAAAGATAATGACCATGTATAAGGATGGTAATGATGATGATAGTATTTGCTGCAATAATACAATAGCTACCAATACTTCATCACTTTTACTGATCCAGAAAATATACTAAGTAGTTAACATATGTTTTTAAAAATTATTTAAGTAATAATTGAGGTGATTTTCTAATCTGCATTTTCTAGATGAGAAATTGAAGCTTAGTAAAGTTAAATTACTGAATATAATTTAGGCAGGAAACTAATTTGAAATCAGCTTTCATTTTCCAAAATCTGTACATTGAGCCAGTAACAATATACTTTATTGTGTATATTATATGAATGAACAATTAAGTGCATGAGATAGGTTTGTATTTATTTATTTATTTATTTATTTATTTAATGTTGATTTATTTTCAAGAGACAGAGACACAGAGACAGAGAGAGACAGACTGTGAGCAAGGGAGGAGCAGAGAGAGGCAGACACAGAATCTGAAGCAGGCTCCAGGCTCTGAACTGTCAGCACAGAGCCTGACACAGGGCTTGAACCCAGCAAGTGGGAGATCATGACTTGAGCCGAAGTTGGACACTTAACCGACTGAGTCACCCAGGCGCCCCCCACCTTTTTAAAAAAAAAATTTTTAATGGAGATGGGTTTTTAAAACTTTACTTTTTCAAGCTAATTATAGAAATGGCAGTTAAAATTATAATTAGAAAAACTGCTTCCATTAGCCAATTTCATATTATTGAAACTTGAATATATGTTAGAAGTATCTTATATTTTCCAGAATAAAATATATTTCATCTTACAGTTTGCTTCTCACCATGTCTGTCTACTTTCATTCATGTTCCTCAAGACCATCTAAATATGAACTGACATGAAGTTCTTTCGAACTGTGTCATTTATCCCTCTCAATCTTGAGAAGTAACTTTTGTAATCTCCATTTTATACGGATTATATATCCTTTTCAGAATTTAATTATGTGTCTAAGTGAAAACTCCACTATAACTTCCTGTGGTGGAAATGATAGAGATGTCAGAGTTCGGGAGTCTGACCTTAGAGAGAATTTGGTAAGACATGGACAGATTTTCAAGTTACCATTAAAGGTTTTGCTATTGCAAATTATGTGCCTCTGTCTCTCTAGGCTGTGGTAGTAATTTTCCTAACTATTTGCCATTCATTTGCTAAACGAATTACCACAAATTGTAGGCTTTTCACTATGGTCATATTCCATTTAAGAAACTAACGTATGTATTGCTTAGGATAGGATAGGTAAGAGTATGCTGAAGAATGAAAGAAAACCCAATATACCAATGACTTAATACTTAATTTTTTTTAACATTTATTTATTTTTGAGAGACAGGGTGAGACAGAGCACGAGTCAGGGAGGGGCAGAGAGAGAGGGAGACAGAATCCCAAGCAGGCTCCAGGCTCCGAGCTGTCAGCACAGAGCCTGACGCAGGCCCGAACCCACAGACTGTGAGATCATGACTTGAGCCAAAGTACGCCTAAACCGACTGAGCCACCCTGGTGCCCCAGGTGTTTATTCTCATTAAGGCATTATCTGTCATGCCAGGTTTCTCTGCGGGGTGTCTCCCCTCTAAGTATTGACTCATGGATTTAATCTGTTTACATGTTTTAGCCATGCTGTTGGAAGAACATGGATTCCAAGGCCACCTTGGCAGAAGAGTGGGCCATAAAATTGGATGGGGTATTTTATATGGCTAAAGTAGTGAATTTTTTATAGCTCTTCTGTCTGTATTACGTCAGTAATCACGTGACCAACATGATTGCAGGGGTGATTGGAAATCTGGAGGAGCACATGAGAACAGTTTCTTATTGAACGTCCAATTGAATTTAAAAATGTGATGAAACCATAAAAACTGTACTGTTAAGATAAGTAGAACAGTGTTAGCACTGGGTGTTGTATGTAAGTGATGAATCATGGGAATCTACCCCAAAACCAAGAGCACACTGTATACACTATATGTTAGCCAACTTGACAATAAATTATATTAAAAAAAAGATAACCACAACTGTTTGGGATCAGAAAATCTCTGAGACCCATTCAGTGATACTTCATAGTGTATATCAAAGTACATAATAATTATCAATAATAATCGGTGTCACTTAGAAGCTACAATTATAAGATTAGTCCTTATTAAACTGGTTTTGTGAAATTGTAATTTTATTCTCAGAAGAGAGGGATTAAGGTGGTATATAGTAAAAGAGGCATTACAAAGTTGGGGGAGCTGGGCTATAGGTGTAGATCTAAATGATCTAATCTGACACATCATGTAATCTCTTCCCGCCTCATTGCCCTCATGTATAAAATGACAAGGGTAGCTGATGCGTTGTCTAGGTGTTCTTCTAGAGCCTAGAATTCTATGGCTTTAGCTATCCCAGAGGACAGTACAACAGCAGTCACAGGCATAAAATCTGATGTCAGAATTTCTTGGTTTTAATTCTGGTCTAGCATTTATTAGCACTGTGAATTAAACAAATCTTCCATGCACTTCAGTTTTCACATCCACAGAATGTAGCTTCACATATCTCTTGAGAGGATTAAATGACTTAATACATGGAAATTAATATGCTTAGAACATTATATTGAATACATCTTAACTATTATTATCATTTGAGAAAACCTCTGAAAGAAAACTTGGTAGCTTGTCAGAAGTCACATAGCTATTTGGGAGCAAAACTGGAATATAATTCTTGATCTTAGTTCTTTCCATTTCTGCTAGGCAACACCATAACTAAAAGTTCTAAATATTTCTATAAAGTCATTGCTTCATAAATGATTTTTTTTCTATACAAGATACTGAAAAGGAAAATATAATCATCTCTATCTATAGGAAAATGTTTACAAGTTTTCCTGCAAAATGTACTTCTAATAGGAAAAAATGTTGAAAGCTTTTGAAAAAATAGTATTGAATACTTAGCAACAGCAGCAAATTATTTCAGACCTAAAATTATTTTGAAAATGAGATTTAAAAATGTGAAATACCCAATCCTGTACATGATTGCCTACCAGGCAATTACAGAGACTAAATAACAAGATATTTTTCTGATTGTGAACATTCCTTTGATTATTAAAAAAAAAAAAAAACTTAGTGTTTTAGCAATATTTATTTCACTTGCTTAACTAATTTAAAATGTTTCTAATAACTTGTCATACTTTAAAATAAGAATGAATACAGTATTTATTTTACAAAACTTAAAGAGGAAAACATTTATTTAGTGACAGCTCCTTATCACATGTTCAAGTTTAATTTTCACAGCCACACTCAGGGAAGGGTATTATTATCCTCTGGTTCAGATGAGGCAAAGAGGCTCACACAGCCTGTGTGTGGCCGGTCCAGGATTTATTCAAGCCCAGATGTCAAATCCTGAGTTTATTCTGCTGAATATCAGCATCTCATTCACTGTCCAAAATAACTGGGGTTCAGTTGCATAAAAGAGGCACTCTATGATGAATCTGAAAGGGTGTTGAGTCTGTAGTTAGAGGATCTGGCTTTGAGGCTTAGATTTTTCTCTCAGTGCCCTCCAACTCTCCTGAAATTTTCCCAGGAAGAGAATGGTTGTTCTTCAGACAAGAGTATATCAGTAGCTATATTTGGAAATTGTAAAATACCGTGCCAATAATGTTAATTCTATTGTTATTATATAAATAGAAATAAATATGAATTTTCTCCACAAAGACATTTGACATAATATACTTAAGATGATCAAAGTTACTGTGTAATTATTAACTTCCATAGCTTCTTTATTATCAGTATGTTTAATTTCTCTGTGACCTTTGACCTTTATTTGCTTATTTATTTATTTATTTTAAAGGTTATTTGTTTATTTTGAGAGAGAGAGAAAGAGAGCATGCATGCGTGGGGGAGGGACAGAGAGAGAGGGAGAGAGAGAATCCCAGGAAAGCTCTGCACTGTTAGCATGGAGTCCAACTTAGGGCTTGAACTCATGAACCGTGAGATCATGACCTGAACCATAACCAAGAGTTGGATGTTTAACCACCTGAGCTTATTTGCTCGTTAAAATAAATTTCCTTGGCTTTATTGAGACAATATTGACATCACATGTAAGTTTAAGGTGTACATGTGATGAATAGATACACATAATTGCAAAATGATTACACAGTAAGGTTAGTTAACATCCCTATCCCTTTAAATACAATTGTGTGTGTGAGTGTGTGTGTGTGTGTGTGTGTGCGCGTGCGCGTGTGTGAGTGTGGTAACATTTAAAATCTACTCTTTTAAAAACTTTCAAGTATATAATACAGTATTATTAATTACAGCCACTATGCTGTGCATCAGATCCCCAGACCTTATTTAGCTTATAGCTGGGAATTTATTTACTTCTCAAAACTCTTTTGTAGTGACTTCCTGATGTCCTTCTTTCTTTGTTCCTCTTCTGAGCACCCCTGACCCCTGTCTTCCCTTCTCAATCTCCTGCACCATTCTTACACCCTTGCCTGCCAGCAGGAGCCTTGGCTGGGACTTCCAGGTCATCTCTCCTATCCTATCTTCACTGTGGTCATATTTGGTTGAGTGTTTGGTCTCCTCTTTCAATGTTTCTGACAGTCTCTGGCCAATGACTAAGATGTGCGCTTTTGACTTTAACCTCTCATTTAAATACCAGACCTCTGTTTTCAACTGACTTTTCTTTTCTTTTTTTATTTTTTTAAGTTTATTTATTTATTTTTAAGAGAGAGAGAGAGAGGCAGGGGCAGAGAGAGAGGGAGACAGAGAATCTGAAGCAGGCTCTGCTCTGACAGCAGAGAGCCTGATGTGGGTCTCAAACTCACAAACTGCGGGATCATGACCTGAGCTGAAGACAGATGCATAACTGACTAAGCCGCCCAGGTGCCCTCAACCGACTTTTCTATGTCTCTAGCTTTATATTCTTCAGGACCCAAAAACTGAAAATCAGACAACTGAATTTAGTCTTTGGTTTTTGTTTTCTGTTTCTCTTGTCATCAGCCAATTTTTCAAGCTAGAAAAATAGTAGTTATTTTTAATTTCTCTTTCTCCTTCATTGTCTTAATGTAGGTAGTGTCTGAGTATTATTTATTACAACTCTATGTAGATTTGAAACCTCCCCTGCTTGCCATTCTTACATTCATTGCCTTGTTTGTGATCCTCATTGATTCTTGTCACATTTCCCACAGTGGCCTTCTAAATAGCCCTTTACTACCCAAGTCTTCAGGCCACAAACATTATCATTAATTCGGTTTGTCTTCTTAAAATATTAATCTTAATTTATTTTTTAAAAAAATATTTATGTTTGGGAGAGTACAAGTGGAGGAGGGGTAGAGAGAGGGGGACAGAGGATTTGAAGTGGGCTCTGTGCAGACCGGCTGACAGCAGTGAGACCAACGTGGGATTTGAACTCATGAACCATGAGATCATGAGCTGAGCTGAAGTTGGACACTCAACCGACTGAGCCACCCTGGTGCCCTTAATCTTATTTTAAATGTAATTTGCCCCCAAAATGCATCACAATATGTGAAAGTCCCTCTCATAAACCTAGAGTCATGATATTTAAAAAGTGGAACCCTACATAGGCAGACAGACATGGGTTATCACTTCCTGCATCATTAACTAGTTATATGTGAACTTAAGTTATTTATTTCCTTGAAGCAGAGAACCTCCATCTTTAAATGGAATCATAAAGAAATGTGAGAATTAGAGAAAATAAATGCAAAACACAATCACAGTGTTGGGAACACAGGAGGTGTTCGAGAAATGGTAATTAAAATCTGTTCTAACACATCCTTTCCCATCCAACACAGTAATCTAAGCATCAGTAAAAACTGAGATTTTCAGCATTTTGCAAATATGTCTAGTCCTTTATCTGTTTGTTCATGTAGTCCCACTACCTGGAATATCCTTTTCTACCTTGGTTTCTAAGAAAATTCCTTCTCATATACAGAGCTTATATGTCGTGTGTGTGTGTGTGTGTGTGTGTGTGTGTGTGTGTGTGTGTGCACGTGTGCGGGCACGTGTGTGAATCCTATGACATTTAGGCAACACTTGTTTTGCTCTAATAGTTATTTGTCACTTGATTAAGTCCCTGGGTAAGAAAGCACTCTCTTCATCTCTCCAGCACCTACTTTATTTATATATTCAGTAAATATTTGCTGAAGGAATGCAATATAGTCTTTCAAAAAATGTCCACCTAACAGAATTTTGTCCAAATTTAATAGTAACTCATTTTCTCTCAAAATAATTTTCCAAAATCTAGCTTTTTTACCTCTATTTTCTGCTTTTTGAAGATTTTTCCCAAAACTTTTTAACACATTAGACTTAATAGCCACAAGTACAAGAGAGGGTTTTTATTTGTTTGCCTATGTTATTTTTAAATAACAAAATGGATATTTAAATAGCAGCAAAAAAAGGAGAAAATAGTTACATCAAATGTTCACAATTACTTACTGTACAGGGATAAAGTTATATGGTAGAAGGAATACAGGCTTTGAAGATCTGTTTAGGCTTTTCTTGTAACAGATTTGTCACTCTCAGTAAATTTATGAAATTTCTTTCTTCCTTTCTTTCTTTTTTCTTTCTTCTTTCTTTCTTTCTTTCTTTCTTTCTTTCTTTCTTTCTTTCTTTCTTTCTTTCTTTCTTTCTTTCTTTCTTTTTCATCTTTGAGAGAGAGAGTGTGAGCGGGACAGGGGCAGAGAGAGGGAGACACAGAATCTGAAGCAGGCTCCAGACTCTGAGCTGTAGCACAGAACCCGATGTGGGGCTCAAACCCATGAACCATGAGATCATGACCTGAGCCAAAGTTGGACGCTTAACTGACTGAGCTACGCAGGCTCCCTGAAACTTCTTTGTTTCAGTTGCTTGAATGGAATTAATAATACCTGTGTCTAAGATAAGCATGAAGATTAAATGCAAAGTAAATATATAAAATTACTAAACAGTAGTAGGACTAGAGTTGGCATTCAGTCATTGTCAAATCTCATCCATACACTCACTACTTGTACTTAAATGGAAACATTTCCTTCAGATTTATAAAAAGCTTATAAAAATTTAAACAAATAGGCAAAAAATAGGAAAGACAATTTGATAAAAGGCATTAACTAATAAATATAAATGTATAATATTCATCTGTAAAAACTAAAAATGTAAATTAAACCTGAGAGTGTATTTTATATTCATTAAAGTGGCAATATTTTTAAGCAAATAGCTAATTCTAGAATGGTTTTAGTAAACCTGGTGTACTAATTTATTACTGTTAACACTACAAATGTGTATAATAACCTTCTCATAAAATTCAGTATACTTGCATGTAATAAGACCTATATTAATGGCCTTTAGCTGGATATATTTCTACCATTTTATTCTCATTAAATAATTTAATAGAAATAGAAGCTTACAAACACAAGCTCTGTGTCATGGCATTATACAGAATTGGGAAAACTTGATGAAAGTCTCCAGAATTTTAATTGTAGAATGATTAAGTACATAATACTGCCATGCATTAATATGTAGGAATATTTTTTGTGCATTAAAAGTAAAACACAGGTATTATATAGCCCAGCACTGTTTAAATATAGTCCACTACATATGTGAACCACATATGTGTTTTTATTTTTTCTAGTAGCCACATTATAAAAGTAAAAAGAAAGAGGTAAAATTAATCTTAATGATACATTTAACTAAAATATCCAGAATATTATTATTTCAACCTGTAATTAATATAAAAGACTTACCAATGAGAGTTCTTCCATTCTTTGTTTGCTACCAAGTCTTTGAAATCTTTTGCAAATTTTATATTTACAAAATATTTCTATTTGGGCTAACTACTTTCCCAAACTCAATAGCCACATATGGAATGTTGCTACCATTTTGGACAGAGCAGATTATGGGTAGATATTGAAGACATAGAAATATTGTTAACAGCATATACACTATTATTTCTACTACTAAGATGAAACATTCATTTATGTTTAGTATGGAAAGTGTAAAAAGAGTTAAGAGAGGGAGATTATGGCTCTTTTTACATAAATTTAAATATTTGCATACCTTTATTGTTTTTATTTCAATAAAAAAGTCTTAAGCCTTCAAATCAGTCCTCAATTTGACAGATGCTCTGTCTATATGCCTTCTTAGAAAATGATGGTGAACTTCAATTGTAATTTGTAATATGTTCACATTTTAACCCTGTTTCCATGGATTAATAAGTCTTTCCAATTCAGAGCTGTTTGGTATGCAAAATAGCCTGAACATTTTCACAGGGAGTAACAAAAAAATGACCTTTCTGGATTAAGTCAGTCTGGCCAACTACTATTTTTCACAGTTCCAACAGTCTATATTTGCTTGACCTTGTGAGTTAGTAAAATAAGAAAATGTATTTAGAACCTTATTTTAAAAAATACCTAGCTTTGTACCTTGCATATATTGGACACAAAATGCATAAGTGTAGAATTTAATTGATTTGATGTTTCTGTCACTTGAAACCTTTTTCTTGGGTAGGATTTCCTTTTTCTTCATCTATTCCACTATCATGCCTCATAAAGAAAGAAAGCCAGAAACACAGACAACAAAAGTCTTAGGACTTTTGACAGCTCTAGAAGTGAACAGAGAATTCTTTCATGTTTCTCCTTAAATATTTTTGTCTGAGTGAAATGTGTCAAGATTTTCATTTTTTTAATTTTATTAAGGTATAACGTATAGAAAGATATTCATATTTAATGTATATAATTCGATGTGTTTAGGCATAAATGTACACCCATGAAACTACCACCACCATCAAGGCCATGGACATATCCATTGCCTCCCAAATTTTCCTCCCATCACTTTTATTATTTTTATTATTTGCACATACATGTGTATGTATGTGGTAAGAACACAACCTAACTTCTACCCTCTTTTCAATAAAAAATACAATATTGTTAGTTTTAGGCACTATGCCATACAGTAGATTCCAAGAATTTATTTATCTTGAATAACTAAAACATTGATACCTTTGATCATCGTCTCATTTTCTCCCCCTGTGGCCCCTGGTAACCACATTGTACTCTCAGTTTCTGAGTTTGACTACTTTAGATTTCACATATAAGTGATATCGTGCAGTACTTGTCTTTTTGTGTCTGGCTTACTTCACTTAGCATGATGTCCTCCAGGTCCATCCATGTTGTCATAAATGGCAGATTTCCTTTTATAAGGATGAAAAATATTCCATATAAATATATATCCATATAAATATATAAATATAAATTTAAATCTGTGTCCATGTAAATATAAATATATACCTTAAATAAATATGTATCTGTATAAATATAATATATAGATAATATATATATATCTTAAAAATATATATATATATATCCATATAAAGATGCATTAAAGATTACATTTTTATCTCTTCATCCTAGATGGACACTTAAGTTGTTTCCATATCTTGGCTCTTGTGAAAATGCTGCAGTGAACATAAGAGTGCTCTTAAGATTCTCCTGAAGATCAAGGATCTCTTCAAGATTTTGATTTCAATTCTTTTAGATAAATACTCAGAAGTGGAATTGTTGGATCATGTGATAGTTCTACTTTCAAAATGAACTACTTATATTTATAAACTTCCGTACTATTTTCCTATAATTGATTTAACAGTTTACATTCCCACACCAGAATTGTATGATTTTGTTATATATTTTTATAGTAACCTCTTATTAGATAATATGGCTTACAAATATGTTTTCCTATATTCTGTAGGTTGCCTCTTCTTTTGTTGGTAGTTTCCTTTGCTGTGAAGAAATTTTTTAGTTTGGTGTAATCCCACTTTATTTTTTATTATATTGATGTGATTTAGTGTTATGTCCAAAAAAATACTGCCAAGACCAGTGTCAAGGAGCTGTTTCTCTGTGTTTTCTTCTCAAGGTTCTACTGTTTCAGCTCTTACATTTAAATCTTTAATCCATTGGAGTTGATTTCTGTCTATGGTAAGATATGGGTCCACTTTCATTCTTTTGCATATAGATGTCCAGCTTTCCCAATACCATTTATTGAAGAGACAGTACTTTCCCATTTTGTATTCATGGAGCCCTTGTGAAAGATCAATTAGCTATATATGTTCATTTTATTCCTGAGGTCTCTATTTTGTTCCATAGATCTATATGTCTGTTTTTATACCAATGCAATACTGTTTGGCTTCATAAGTTTTGTAATATAATTTGAAATCAAGAAATGTGATGTATCTGGCTGTGTCCTTTCTTAAGATTGCTTTGGCTATTCAGGGTCTTTGTGGTTCTGAATTTTAAGATTTTTTTTTTCTATTTCTCTGAAAAGTGTCTTTGGAATTTTGATAGGGACTGAATAATCTGTAGATCACTTTGGATAGTATAGGCATTGTAGCAATATTAATTTTTCAATCCATGAACATAAGATAGCTTTCCATTATTTGTGTCTTCTTCAAATTCCTTCATTAATAGCTCATAGTTTTCAATGTACAGGTATCTCACTTCCTCAGTTAAATTTATTCTTTTTTTAAATATGAAATTTATTGGAGGGAAGATGGCGGCGTAGGAGGACGCTGGGCTCACCGCGCGTCCTGCTGATCACTTAGATTCCACCTACACCTGCCTAATAACCCAGAAAACCACCAGAGGATTAGCAGAACGGAGTCGCTGGAGCCAAGCGCAGACGAGAGGCCCACGGAAGAGGGTAGGAAGGGCGGCGAGGCGGTGCGCGCTCCACGGACTGGCGGGAGGGAGCCGGGGCGGAGGGGCGGCTCGCCGGCCAAGCAGAGCCCCCGAGTCTGGCTTGCAAAAAGCAGAGGGGCCTGACGGACTGTGTTCCGACAGCAAGCGCGACTTAGCGTCTGGGAGGTCATAAGTTAACAGCTCTGCTCAGAAAGCGGGAAGGCTGGAGGACAAAGGGAAGGAGAGCTGCTGAGCCCCCTGATGACAGAGCTCAGTTTGGTGGGGAACAAAGGCGCTCGCCAGCGCCATCTCCCCCGCCCATCCCCCAGCCAAAATCCCAAAGAGAACCAGTTCCTGCCAGGGAACTTGCTCGCTCCGCGCAAACACCCAACTCTGCGCTTCTGCGGAGCCAAACCTCCGGCAGCAGATCTGACTCCCTCCTGCTGCCACAGGGCCCCTCCTGAAGTGGATCACCTAAGGAGAAGCAAGCTAAGCCTGCCCCTCCTGCCCCTGTGCACCTTGCCTACCCACCCCAGCTAAGACACCAGATCCCCAGCATCACAAGCCTGGCAGTGTGCAAGTAGCCCAGACAGGCCACCCCACCCCACAGTGAATCCCGCCCCTAGGAGAGGGGAAGAGAAGGCACACACCAGTCTGACTGTGGACACAGCGGTGGGCTGGGGGCAGACATCAGGTCTGACTGCGGCTCCTCCCACCAACTCCAGTTATACACCACAGCACAGGGGAAGTGCCCTGCAGGTCCTCACCACGCCAGGGACTATCCAAAATGACCAAGCGGAAGAATTCCCCTCAGAAGAATCTCCAGGAAATAACAACAGCTAATGAGCTGATCAAAAAGGATTTAAATAATATAACAGAAAGTGAATTTAGAATAATAGTCATAAAATTAATCGCTGGGCTTGAAAACAGTATAGCTGACAGCAGAGAATCTCTTGCTACAGAGATCAAGGGACTAAGGAACAGTCACGAGGAGCTGAAAAACGCTTTAAACGAAATGCATAACAAAATGGAAACCACCACGGCTCGGATTGAAGAGGCAGAGGAGAGAATAGGTGAACTAGAAGATAAAGTTATGGAAAAAGAGGAAGCTGAGAAAAAGAGAGATAAAAAAATCCAGGAGTATGAGGGGAAAATTAGAGAACTAAGTGATACACTAAAAAGAAATAATATACGCATAATTGGTATCCCAGAGGAGAAAGAGAGAGGGAAAGGTGCTGAAGGGGTACTTGAAGAAATAATAGCTGAGAACTTCCCTGAACTGGGGAAGGAAAAAGGCATTGAAATCCAAGAGGCACAGAGTACTCCCTTCAGACGTAACTTGAATCGATCTTCTGCACGACATATCATAGTGAAACTGGCAAAATACAAGGATAAAGAGAAAATTCTGAAAGCAGCAAGGGGTAAACGTGCCCTCACATATAAAGGGAGACCTATAAGACTCGTGACTGATCTCTCTTTTGAAACTTGGCAGGCCAGAAAGAATTGGCACGAGATTTTCAGTGTGGTAGACAGAAAAAATATGCAGCCGAGAATCCTTTATCCAGCAAGTCTGTCATTTAGAATAGAAGGAGAGATAAAGGTCTTCCCAAACAAACAAAAACTGAAGGAATTTGTCACCACTAAACCAGCCCTACAAGAGATCATAAGGGGGACCCTGTGAGACAAAGTACCAGAGACATCACTACAAGCATAAAACATACAGACATCACAATGACTCTAAACCCATATCTTTCTATAATAACACTGAATGTAAATGGATTAAATGCGCCAACCAAAAGACATAGGGTATCAGAATGGATAAAAAAACAAGACCCATCTATTTGCTGTCTACAAGAGACTCATTTTAGACCTGAGGACACCTTTAGATTGAGAGTGAGGGGATGGAGAACTATTTATCATGCTACTGGAAGCCAAAAGAAAGCTGGAGTAGCCATCCTTATATCAGACAAACTAGACTTTAAATTAAAGGCTGTAACAAGAGATGAAGAAGGACATTATATAATAGTGACAGGGTCTATCCATCAGGAAGAGCTAACAATTATAAATGTCTATGCGCCGAATACCGGAGCGCCCAAATATATAAAACAATTACTCATAAACATAAGCAACCTTATTGAGAAGAATGTGGTAATTGCAGGGGACTTTAACACCCCACTTACAGAAATGGATAGATCATCTAGACACACGGTCAATAAAGAAACAAGGGCCCTGAATGAGACATTGGATCAGATGGACTTGACAGATATATTTAGAACTCTGCATCCCAAAGCAACAGAATATACTTTCTTCTCGAGTGCACATGGAACATTCTCCAAGATAGATCATATACTGGGTCACAAAACAGCCCTTCATAAGTTTACAAGAATTGAAATCATACCATGCATACTTTCAGACCACAATGCTATGAAGCTTGAAATCAACCACAGAAAAAAGTCTGGAAAACCTCCAAAAGCATGGAGGTTAAAGAACACCCTACTAACGAATGAGTGGGTCAACCAGGCAATTAGAGAAGAAATTAAAAAATATATGGAAACAAACGAAAATGAAAATACAACAATCCAAACGCTTTGGGACGCAGCAAAGGCAGTCCTGAGAGGAAAATACATTGCAATCCAGGCCTATCTCAAGAAACAAGAAAAATCCCAAATACAAAATCTAACAGCACACCTAAAGGAAATAGAAGCAGAACAGCAAAGGCAGCCTAAACCCAGCAGAAGAAGAGAAATAATAAAGATCAGAGCAGAAAAAAACAATATAGAATCTAAAAAAACTGTAGAGCAAATCAACGAAACCAAGAGTTGGTTTTTTGAAAAAATCAACAAAATTGACAAACCTCTAGCCAGGCTTCTCAAAAAGAAAAGGGAGATGACCCAAATAGATAAAATCATGAATGAAAATGGAATGATTACAACCAATCCCTCAGAGATACAAACAATTATCAGGGAATACTATGAAAAATTATATGCCAACAAATTGGACAACCTGGAAGAAATGGACAAATTCCTGAACACCCACACTCTTCCAAAACTCAATCAGGAGGAAATAGAAAGCTTGAACAGACCCATAACCAGCGAAGAAATTGAATCGGTTATCAAAAATCTCCCAACAAATAAGAGTCCAGGACCAGATGGCTTCCCAGGGGAGTTCTACCAGACGTTTCAAGCAGAGATAATACCTATCCTTCTCAAGCTATTCCAAGAAATAGAAAGGGAAGGAAAACTTCCAGACTCATTCTATGAACCCACTATTACTTTGATTCCTAAACCAGACAGAGACCCAGTAAAAAAAGAGAACTACAGGCCAATATCCCTGATGAACATGGATGCAAAAATTCTCAATAAGATACTAGCAAATCGAATTCAACGGCATATAAAAAGAATTATTCACCATGATCAAGTGGGATTCATTCCTGGGATGCAGGGCTGGTTTAACATTCGCAAATCAATCAACGTGATACATCACATTAACAAAAAAAAAAGATAAGAACCATATGATCCTGTCAATCGATGCAGAAAAGGCCTTTGACAAAATCCAGCACCCTTTCTTAATAAAAACCCTCGAGAAAGTCGGGATAGAAGGAACATACTTAAAGATCATAAAAGCCATTTATGAAAAGCCCGCAGCTAACATCATCCTCAACGGGGAAAAACTGAGAGCTTTTTCCCTGAGATCAGGAACACGACAGGGATGCCCACTCTCACCGCTGTTGTTTAACATAGTGCTGGAAGTTCTAGCATCAGCAATCAGACAACAACAGGAAATCAAAGGCATCAAAATTGGCAAAGAGGAAGTCAAGCTTTCGCTCTTTCCAGATGACATGATATTATACATGGAAAATCCGATAGACTCCACCAAAAGTCTGCTAGAACTGATACATGAATTCAGCAAAGTTGCAGGATACAAAATCAATGTACAGAAATAAGTTGCATTCTTATACACTAACAATGAAGCAACAGAAAGACAAATAAAGAAACTGATCCCATTCACAATTGCACCAAGAAGCATAAAATACCTAGGAATCAATCTAACCAAAGATGTAAAGGATCTGTATGCTGAAAACTATAGAAAGCTTATGAAGGTAATTGAAGAAGATTTAAAGAAATGGAAAGACATTCCCTGCTCATGGATTGGAAGAATAAATATTGTCAAAATGTCAATACTACCCAAAGCTATCTACACATTCAATGCAATCCCAATCAAAATTGCACCAGCATTCTTCTCGAAACTAGAACAAGCAATCCTAAAATTCATATGGAACCACAAAAGGCCCCGAATAGCCAAAGTAATTTTGAAGAAGAAGACCAAAGCAGGAGGCATCACAATCCCAGACTTTAGCCTCTACTACAAAGCTGTCATCATCAAGACAGCATGGTATTGGCAGAAAAACAGACACATAGACCAATGGAATAGAATAGAAACCCCAGAACTAGACCCACAAACGTATGGCCAACTCATCTTTGACAAAACAGGAAAGAACATCCAATGGAAAAAAGACAGTCTCTTTCACAAATGGTGCTGGGAGAACTGGACAGCAACATGCAGAAGGTTGAAACTAGACCACTTTCTCACACCATTCACAAAAATAAACTCAAAATGGATAAAGGACCTGAATGTGAGACAGGAAACCATCAAAACCTTAGAGGAGAAAGCAGGAAAAGACCTCTCTGACCTCAGCCGTAGCAATCTCTTACTCAACACATCCCCAAAGGCAAGGGGATTAAAAGCAAAAGTGAATTACTGGGACCTTATGAAGATAAAAAGCTTCTGCACAGCAATGGAAACAACCAACAAAACTAAAAGGCAACCAACGGAATGGGAAAAGATATTTGCAAATGACATATCGGACAGAGGGCTAGTATCCAAAATCTATAAAGAGCTCACCAAACTCCACACCCGAAAAGCAAATAACCCAGTGAAGAAATGGGCAGAAAACATGAATAGACACTTCTCTAAAGAAGACATCCGGATGGCCAACAGGCACATGAAAAGATGTTCAGCGTCGTTCCTTATTAGGGAAATACAAATCAAAACCACACTCAGGTATCACCTCACACCAGTCAGAGTGGCCAAAATGAACAAATCAGGAGACTATAGATGCTGGCGAGGATGTGGAGAAACGGGAACCCTCTTGCACTGTTGGTGGGAATGCAAATTGGTGCAGCTGCTCTGGAAAGCAGTGTGGAGGTTCCTCAGAAAATTAAAAATAGACCTACCCTATGACCCAGCAATAGCACTGCTAGGAATTTATCCAAGGGACACAGGAGTACTGATGCATAGGGGCACTTGTACCCCAATGTTCATAGCAGCACTCTCAACAATAGCCAAATTATGGAAAGAGCCTAAATGTCCATCAAATGATGAATGGATAAAGAAATTGTGGTTTATATACACAATGGAATACTACGTGGCAATGAGAAAAAATGAAATATGGCCTTTTGTAGCAACGTGGATGGAACTGGAGAGTGTGATGCTAAGTGAAATAAGCCATACAGAGAAAGACAGATACCATATGGTTTCACTCTTATGTGGATCCTGAGAAACTTAACAGGAACCCATGGGGGAGGGGAAGGAAAAAAAAAAAAGAGGTTAGAGTGGGAGAGAGCCAAAGCATAAGAGACTGTTGAGAACTGAGAACAAACTAAGGGTTGATGGGGGGTGGGAGGAAGGGGAGGGTGGGTGATGGGTATTGAGGAGGGCACCTTTTGGGATGAGCACTGGGTGTTGTATGGAAACCAATTTGACAATAAATTTCATATATAAATAAAAAAAATAAAAAAAATAAAAAATAAAATAAAATAAAATAAAATAGAAACCGTAAAAAAATAAATAAATAAATAAATAAATAAATAAATAAATAAATAAATAAATATGAAATTTATTGTCAAATTGGTTTCCATACAACACCCAGTTGACAAAGCAGAAAAGAATATCCAATGGAAAAAAGACAGTCTATTTATCAAATGGTGCTGGGAGAACTGGACCGCAACATGCAGAAAAATAAAACTAGACCATTTTCTTACACCATTCACAAAAATAAACTCAAAATGGATGAAGGACCTGAATGTGAGACAGGAAACCATCAAAACCCTAGAGGAGAAAGAGTAGAAAACCTCTCTGACCTCAGCCACAGCAATTTCTTACTTGACACATCTCCAAAGGCAAGGGAATTAAAAGCAAAAATAAATTTATTCTTAAATATTTTTATTCTTTTGATACTATTATAAATGCGGTTGTTATCTTAATTTCTTTTTTGAACATTTGTTGTTAAGGCATAGAAATGTGACTGACATTTGTGTGTTAATTTTGTATCCTTCAAATTTATGGAACTTTTTTATTAGTTCTAACAGTTTTCTAGAGGAGTCTTTGGGGTTTGCTATATATAAAATCATGTCCTCTGCAAAAACAGATAATTTTGCATCTTAATATCTAATTTAGATGGCTTTGATTTCTTTTTCTTGTCTAATTGCTCTGGCTAGAACTTTGAGTACTAGGCTGAATAAGAGCAGCAAGAGTGGTCATCCTTATCTCTTTCAAGATCTTAGGGAGAAAGCATTCTACTTTTTCCCGTTGAGTATGATGTTAGCTGTGGGCTTGTCATATACGGCCTTTATTATGTGAGTTATATCTCACATATAACTTCTATCTCAAACTTGTTGAAAGTTTTTACCAATAACAAATGTTGAATTTTGTCAAATGCTGTGCATCTATTGAGACAACCGTATGACTTTTATCCTTCATTCTGTTAATGTAATGTACCACATTTATTGATTTAGAAATGATGAACCATCCTTGTTTCTTAGGGATAAATCTTACTTGATCAAGATTTATGATCTTTTTAATGTGCTGTTGATTACAATTTGTTAGCGTTTTTTGAGGATTTTTGGATATATATCAGTAATACTGGCTTGTAATATTCTTTTTCTCTTTTCTTTTGTTTTCCTTTCCTTTTCTTTTCTTTTCCTTTTCTTTTCTTTGTTTTTCTTTGCTTTGCTTTGCTTTGTTTTGCTTTGCTTTGTTTTGCTTTCCCTTGAATGGCTTTGGTATCAGGATAATGCTGGTCTTATAAAATGAGTTTGGGAGTGTTCTTGCCTTTCCTCTCCCTTTTGCATGCTGCCCCAAATAATGGAGGCATTCTGTTTCCCTCTGTGTCCTGGGTGGGAAAGACAGAATTGGTGTGTGCATGTGCAATAAGAATGCAACATAACTTCTACCCTCTTTTAAGTATTAAATACAGTATTATTACTTATAGGAACTATGCTATCTAATATAATTGTACCTTCTGCCCAGTGGCCCACAAGGCCAGGGAAGCCAGGTACTCACATAACATCCACTTCCCCCTGTGGGAGAAATCACTGGTCAAGAGGGTCTCTCTTGCTATTTAGCTGCCCTACATTCAGGGAGGGGTAACAGATAAAATGAAACTTTTTTTTTTTTACCTTCTCCCCGCATCTATCCTTGGATGCTTTGCTCGACTGAAGTGCTTGGCTCTCTCAACTGGACTCTTATACTTCCATAAAGTTATTCTTGTCTATGGGTAACTTTTCAAATCAGTGTTTCTGTAGGGGGTTGAGGACTGAAACTTCCTAATACACTATCTTGGCGACATCACTCTGAGCCTTTCTGTGGTTTGTATATTGTATCAATGATTATTTATCTTTAAAAATAATTATTTAAGGACACTTGGATGGCTCAGTCAGTTGGATGTCCACCTCTTGATATAGGCTCAGGTCATGATCTCAGATTCGTAGGATTGAGTCCTACATCAGGCTCTGTGCTGAGTGCGAAGCCTGTTTGAGATTTTCTCTCTCCCTGTCTCTCAAAATAAACATTTAAAAAAATATTTATTTAAACTGCAATATGATTCTTGTTCTGTTGGAATTACATTTCCACATAATTTTAATTTTTTTTTCCCAAACCAGTTTCAAGCTGCTTGAGGACAGGACCATTGTTTATTATTCCTCACAATGCCAAATAGCCTAAGATGGTGCTATGCCTAATAAAATATTCAAAATATGTTAATCGATTTGATTTATGAACACTAAAATGAGTGTAGGTAGGATTGAAAAGCATAAGCACAAGGGTTATATTTTTTTCTTTACATTTCAAGTTTTTATTTAAATTTTAGTTAGTTAACATATAGCATAATATTGTTTTCAGGAACAGAATTTAGTGATCCATCACTTACATATAACACCCAGTGCTCAACATGAAAAGTGCCCTACATAGATTAAGTTTATGTTTTCTTTGTAAGTAATAATGGCAGAATATAGCTCTCAAGAGTTTTTTATATAATTGTGCTATCAAAAATAACTAATAGTGAATAATTACACATTTCATCCAGGAAAAAGTGGAAACAGTGAAATGGTGGAGATGATGCAGTGGTGTGTTATTTGAAAATGTTGATAAAATTAAACAAAAGTTATTTTTTTTAATTTTCTTTATAACTCTCTGTGCAGAAAAATCTTTATATCACAGAAATTGACTTTCAAATGAACTATGTCTTCAGACCAAGTTTGATCAGTTATTGATGATACTTGATCCCCTTTTCATAAACCTGCTGCAGTGATTCAGGTCTTTTCAATCTCAGTTTTATTACATTTTCTCTACTACCCTACTTCTCACCACTACTGTGTTAGGTCATTGTTCAAAAGAATGATCACAACTGAAGTTACCTAATCTAAAGCAGATTTAGACTGTTAATCAGAGTCTGCTATAATTTATAAACACTCCTTGTTTCCAGAAATCCAATCTTCATTTGCAAATCCCCACAGCTATGGCTGTACAGTCTATTATCATCTATAGTATGCAAAGCCAGAATGTGATTACACATATAAGATGGGAACTGCTGAAAACCCAACCCACTAGTTATTTTCTAGTAAAGGCATATTAGTATGATACACATATAGCACCACAATGTATACTGTTATGTATCTAGTAATTAATTTCTTAGTGACTCACTAAATATTTATGGTCTTTTTTCACTTACAACAAAATCTTCAGTTTTCCCAAGAGCTATTCTAATTTAGGAAGGTATTTAAGTAGAATCACTTCATTATGCTTGTTTTTTTCAGTTGTCTTGGGAACAATGTAATAACACTAGTAGGATGTTTTCTTCAGAAATGAAAAAGAAAACATTTGGAGATGTTTAAGCTGTGTAAATATCAAATTTGGAGACAATATAATCGATTGTGAGTAACATATCCATGCACTAAGTGATAGATAGACAAATATATAGATATATAGATACAAATATCTATATCTGGTGAATTTCATTATTGTGAATTTACTGGGTTTCTAGTAAATTGTTTTAACTGCTGAAACGAATTCTCTGATTGCAATGTATCAATTATTATCTGCATTGCATATGCTGCATAGTAGCAGCATTTTTAAAGAAGTCCCTAAATACCCAAGACAATGAAGCATCTATTCTAATAGATCTCTTAACGTAACGGTTTGCTTAGTGCACTACCTGGATAACTTTCCTTAATTTCCTTGCCTGGATCAGTGTTAATGGTGTTTCAGTTTTGCTCTCAGAAAATCAAGTGTTATGCCCTAATATATCAGAACTGAAATGGTAATTCTTTATAGAAAAATGAGAAGGGGGTAGAAAACATGCCAGCTATACTTCTTCTGAGTAATATAACTTCAGATTTTTGCCTTCACAGAGGTATCCCCTTTAAGAAGATGATTGCAAAATCTGATCTGGTCTCATCTGATAGTTTTGTTCTTTGGTTTTCCCCCAGAACTGTGATCTGTAAATTCTCAGAAGATACTGAAGCATCCTGAATATGCTTACTTCTCAAGACACATGGTAATTTAAAACCTTATAATATGTAGGCTTAGAAATGACAAAATGTATGTATCTGCCAGGGTTTGGTCCTAAGACAACCCTTCTTTCTTATCAACTTTGCCCCTCTAGGTGATCTAACCAGTCCCATAGCTTCTACTGTTAATGTCTAGCAAACAGTCTTTATCTCTCATCTTGTCTTCAAATTTATATAAATGAAGGTTTTTCTGATTTCTCCACTTAGGTCTCAAAACATAATTTCCTCTCATCTACCTGTTTTCCTCCCATCCTCCTCCTCCAGTCTTTCTCGTATCAATAAATAGCATCACATCCACTCTGTTGATTAGACCAACCTAGGAATTATCATTAATTGTCTTTTTCTCGGCTCCCATACCATACTCATCAGCAAATCCTGTTGTTTCTTTCCAAAATACATCTCATTTGCATTGCTACTACCCTACTCCAAGAAATCTTCACTCATCTGGGCTAATGCAATAGTCTATTTAATGGTTTGTCTGGTTCTACTTTTGCTCCCTAATTAGCCATTCTCCACACAGCAGACAGTGTGATCTTTAAAAATTCATGGCACCCTTCTGCTCAAAATCCTCCAATAGCTCCTCACTGCACTTAGAATAAAATCCAAGCTCCATACAAGTCTCTATATGATATGATCACTGCCTCTCTCTCCAGTCTTTCTGTTTATCTCTCTCTTTTCCTGACTGACATTGCTCTAACCACACTAGGATCTGTAAGTTCCTGGAAAACACCAACTTATTCCCACTCTTGAAGTTTGCATCTGCTTCTCCCTTGATGCTTTGCATTTTCATTTCCCTTTGCTTAGAGCTCTCTGCCCTCTAATTTTTCATGCTTGGCTTCCTGTTTTCATTCAGTTCTCAGCTGAAATGTCATCTTCTCAGAGACCTTCCCTGAAAATCAATCTAAAGAACTACCTCAGTTCCTCTGTTTCATCCACTGTTTTATTTTGTATGTAGTAGTCATCACCACCTGAATTTATCTTTCTTGTATATTTAATTTCTCTCTTCCATTTTGAACTGTGACCTTTCTCTACTTCTATCACTTTATCTCCAACCCCTAGAAGAGTAATTGGAACATACTGGGTATGTATCCAGGGAGGGTAAGGACACATGACAGAGAGAAAGACAAAGAGACAGAGATAGTTTATGTACAAAATGATATTGAAGTGCTTGACATTTAACCCACATTTCCCTTTAAACTGGTTTGGATAAATTCTAATCTATAGGATTCTTAGACAAAAAAGATTCTTTGGACAAATTAGTTTGGAAGATTCCATTAGAGATTTATAAAAAAAAATTAGTCCATTACTCTATAAGTTTTACAATAAGGAATCTTATTTAATTATATTTGATCAAATGAATCCTAAAGTTAGTTGGCTCTGGAAAGTGTTTCCTGCCCTCCCCACCCCCCTGCTTTTGACATAGTGACCTTTGGAACTGCTGATCTAAATCAAGACAGTGTCCCACTTAGAAGAGAATTAAGGTAACAATAGGGTAATATCTTTTTTTAAGTTGTTTAAAAAAAAGCCTCAGTGAGTAAGAAAGATATATTTGTTTTTGAGAATTTTATAGGAATTAAAAATGGCTACATTGAGAGAAGAGACAAAAATATGCTAAAGAGAAAATTTAGTTAACAGCAGTTAAGTAAATTTAGGAATTCCACTTTCTGGGGCACCTGGGTGGCTCAGTTGGTTAAGTGTCATGATCTTAACCATGGTCTTCAGCTTAGGTCATGATCTCGTGGTTTGTGGGTTTGAACCCTGCGTTGGGCTCTGTGCTGACAGCACAGAGCCTGGAGCCTGCCTCACATTCTGTGTTTCCTTTTCTCTCTGTCTCTGTCTCTCTCTAGTTCTCTCTCAAAAATAAATAAACATTACGAAATTAAAAAAAAGAAACCATACACATACACCATATACAAAAATAAATTCAAAATGGATGAAAGACCTAAATGTAAGACAGAATACCATCAAAATCGTACAGGAGAAAACAGGCAACAAACTCTTTAGCCTCAGCTGCAGCAACGTCTTACTTGACATGTCTCTGGAGGCAAGGTAAACAAAGGCAAAAATGAACTATTGGGACCTCATCAAGATAAAAAGCTTCTGCACAGCAAAGGAAACAATCAACAAAACTAAAAGGCAACTGATGGAATGGGAGAAGATATTTGCAAATGACATATTAGATAAGGGTTAGTATCCAAAATCTGTACAGAATTTATCAAAACTCAACACCCAAAAACCAAATAATCTAGTGAAGAAATGGGCAGAAGACATGAATAGACAGTTTTCCAAAAGAAGACATCTACATGGACTAACAGACACATGAAGAGATGCTCCATATCACTCATCATCAAGGAAATACAAATTAAAAGCACAATGGGTGCCAACTCACACCTGTCAGAATGGATAAAATTAACAAGTTAGGAAACAACTTGTTACTACTAACAGATGTTAGTAAGGATGCAGAAAAGGAGAATCCTTTTGCATTGTTGGTGGGAATGCAAACTGGTACAGCCACTCTGGAAAACAGGATGGACGTTCCTCAAAAATTTTAAAATAGAACTACCCTGCAACCCAACAATTGCAGTAACAGGAATTTATCCAAAGGATATAAAAATGCTGATTCAAAGGGTCATATGCACCCCGATATTTATAGCAGTGCTATCAACAATAGCCAAATTATGGAAAGAGCCCCGAAATATCCTTCAATGGATGAATAGATAAACAGAATATTACTCAGCGATGAAAAAAAAAAATGAAATCTTGCCATTTGCAACAATGTGGCTGGAACTAGAGGGTATTATGCTGAGCAAAATAAGTCAGCCAGAGAAAGACAGATATTATTGTATGATTTCATTCATATGTGGAATTTAAGAAACACAACAGATGAACATAAGGAAGGGAAGGAAAAATAAGATAAAAACAGAAAGGGAGGCAAACCATAAGAGACTCCTAAAAACAGAGAACAAGCTGAGGGTTGATGGAGGGGAGGTGGGTTGGGGGTTGGGCTAAATGGGTAAGGAGGGCACTTGTTGGGTTGAGCACTGGATGCTATATGTAGGTGATGAATCACTGGGTTCTACTCCTAAAACCAATACTACACTGTATGTTAGCTAACTTGAATTTAAATAAATAAATTTAAAATAAATAAATCCATAAAATAACAGTAGCAAAAATTAAAAAGAAAAAATGGACAATTAAAAATAGTTTCAGATGTAGAAGAATAATATTGGGAAATTTTGAGCAGAATGTAGTCAGATTTCTAAAAAGTGTAATTATCAAACTTGTTCTTTACAAAGTCTATAAAAGATGGGATAACATAAACATGAATATCCTGGTTCTAGTTAAGGAAAGTGATGTAAAACCAGACGTTCAAAGTTAAATCAAGAAAGATTAGGGAGATTAAATTGAGAGGAATAAGCCTGTGAAATTTATAATTAACCACAATGTAGAGGGATAGTTTTTAACAGCTGTTCTTTAAAAAATCCTGTTTTTAGCTCCATAAAACTTTACCTCATGGCTGTAGTGTTTTGAACTTTCATCATATATTTATACTTTGCTTTAAAGCTTATGAAGAGCAAATATGAAAGTTTGTCATAGATAGGGGATATATTATAACTCCTAAATGAAAAAAAAATGTGCATTTGAATTCTAAGATCTTTATATACCTATCCACAGAATCACTGTTATGTTTTTAAACCTCATTCCTGGAAACACTGCAGATGTCAGATCAATTTAGAAGCCAAAGAGTACCTCTGGGAATGATATGGCAGCAACTGAAATAGTGTTTGGCCAAATTAAGCCTGTATGCCAAGGATGCCAAAAATCACAGTAACCTGGCAGGTAGATAGCTATTATTTAACTGTATGATCGTTATTGGTTTCTCTACTGAAAAACTGTTGGCTGTTTATGCAGTGAAATGGAGCCCATGATTTAGGCAGAGTATCTCTCTGCTTTGATGTCAGTAGTAGCTGGTTGGGGATTGCACCCAATCACAAAATCGAATTTCTCAATCAAACTTTTGGGGACAAACAGAAAAAAAAATAGCTTTTAACAAATTATATTATGACTCACTTAGAAACAGAAATGAGGGAATATCAATGTAGAGATTATTTTTTGCTATAGATTCTTAAACATTTTTTAACATTTATTTATTATTGAGAGACAGAGAGAGAGAGACAGAGCATGAGCAGGGGAGGGGCCGAGAGACGGGGAGACACAGAATCCAAAGCAGGCTCCAGGCTCTGAGCTGTCAGCACAGAGCCCTATGCAGGGCTCAAACTCACAAACTGTGAGATCATGACCTGAGTGGAAGTCGGACGCTGAACTGAGGGAGCCAGCCAGGTGCCCCTGCTATAGATTCTTAATATTCAAAATGGTATTCATATTCTTCACTACTTCTATCTTTCTTTCTGTCTGGTACAAACAGACTGGCCTGATCTTAGTTTGGTGCAGAACTTTTCAACTTAAGTGTTTATTTTGTAAGGCAACTAATAAGATAATTATTTTTTTAAATAATTTCTCTGTATGTTCATAGTTCCTGGATCCCTGCTCTCTCAACTGCATGCTAGTCATAGTCTCATGCTGTTTGGAAAGAACTTCATTTTCATAGTTCTAAAAATCCCAAATTGGCAAAAGTTGCCCAAGTACCTTGCAATGTAGCATGTGTTTTTAAATTTAGGAAATTAAAACTTCATTTTTGTAAGGTTGAAATGTAATGAAACAGTCTCATTAAACATATCCATTATGTAGTGGAAAGAACATTAAATTTGACCCCTGTGTACCTGGATGACTCAGTCGGTTAAGTGTCTGCCTCTTGGTTTCAGCTCAGGTCATGATCTCATAGTTTTGTAGTTCGAGCCCTGTTTTGGGCTCTGCCACCGTGCAGAGCCTGCTTGGGATTCTCTCTCTCTCCTTCTCTCTTTGCCCCCCACCCCCAGCCCTGACCCACACTATTTCTGCCTCTCTCAAAATAAATAAATAACCTTTAAAAAAAAATTGACCCCTGTGTGTGATCTGCCTCTTCCAGGTAGAGTGTATTTGGTCAAGTCACTTCTCCTAAATTTACTTCTTTGGTTAATGATGTGAGTGTAATAACACCTGACTCTGAAATAGTGTTGTTTGTAACAAGATGCAAAGAATTATCATTATTATCATCTTCATCATCACCTATTTACATCGTTATGATTATTACAAAATTTAATGGAGTCCATGGAACATTTCAGAACTTCCACACTCACAAACATGTACAAATCTGAACCTACTATTTATGGGGTTAGAAGGCAGAATTCAGAATTAATACACAATCAAATGCCAAACATAATTTTGAGTATTTTTTGTCTTTTCTATACTTGTACCTGTCAAAATTTCCAAATTGCCGTCTTAGACAAATAAACGATACAGAAATATAAATTAGAAAATGTAAATGTTTAACTCAAGTAAAAGAAATTATTAGGTGCTTCTTCTGTTTCATGTCCAAGTTGAAATCACAGAAGAGGCTTTGGGCAATCACAAATAAATTGATGCTTTATTTATGTGCAAATTTAACTTCCCACATTGTATTATAAGTGATGAAGTTATGTCAGTTATAGAAAGTGGCAAAGAGATTACATTTGCTAGAGTTCTTATAAAAGAATGACACAAAATACATTGTAATATAATATAAAAATTAGTTTTGATATGCAAAACTTTATGCCCTTTGTGTCACATATGCTGGACAATGATCATCTAATGGAAAATTAGATTATTAGATTATTAAACTAGAAAATTAGATTATTAGAGATGACTGGGTGGCTTAGTCAGCTAAGCATCTTACTCTTGATTTCAGCTCAAGTCATGATCTCACAGTCATGAGATAAAACCCCATGTCAGGCTCTGTGCTGGGTGTGGAGCCTCCTTAAGCTTTTCTCTCCCTCTCCCTCTGCTCCTCTCCCACCCACATGCAAGCACTCTCTTTCTCTCAAAAAAGAAAAGAAAAAGAAAATTAGATTATTAAAGAATCCAGAAATTCTTTCATTAAATACACAAGCACAAGTGTTCTTGACAGATTGAATCATCAATATTGTTGAGAGCTAACTTTCATATCTAAGAAGCAAAAGCAAGAAAAAAACACACACATCTGGGCAAATAAATATATCTGAATATTTTATCATTCTTTATCATTTTAGTTGGTGCATTCTATCTTTTCTGAGTTTCACAATGGTTTTATGTGTTTTTGTATATCCATAAAAAACACATACCATGCTAAAATATAAATGAGTTTAAATAGGCTGTGAACAGTCTAATCATTCATTTATCCATCCATCCACTGAAGAAACAAAGATATCTGAGTATCTGTTTTTCATTGACATTGCAAATTAAAAACTAAATGTTACAGCTTGGCAGACTTAAAAATAGTGTTTAAAATCTAGTATGATAAGTGCTACTACACGCACATGCACATGCACACACACACACTCAACATGTATAGTGTTGGACAAATAAAAGTGTAATTTCAAATTTGCAACATGGACAGGGAAGGCTTTACAGAGGAAAAATCATCTGAACTAGGTTTAAGCCTACCAAGGGATTTTTAGGCACTTAAAAGACAATTGTTTACTTCAGGAGGGAGAAAAAAATCAGGAGCAATGGCAGAGAAGTTAGCATATAGCCTGAGTTGAATGAGGTGGGACTACATAAATAATGAAAACAAAGGCAGAAACTAAATCATAGAATACTCTATAATTTCATCGAAGGACTTTGGCGTTTAGACTATGGCAAATATAGTATCCCTGATGTGATTGTAGTATTTGAATAACAAAATTGATTTTCAGTTTTGAAAATTCCTGTTAAGAATTTTCAAAAGAATTCCTATAAGAATTTTCAGTTTTGAAAATTCCTGTTAATTCCTAATTAATAGAAAGTGTGTAGAGGCAAAGACATGAATACAGTAGGAAGTTACCACATAGGTTTGTAAGACACAATGAGGACTTAAATTAAGCCAATGAAGTGAAAATAAGAAAATGTGTTGAAACACTTTGTGGACCATTTGGAGTCGGTGCTGCAGGCTGGTACCTTGCCTCCCAAGACTCTTCCCAGCTGTCTGCCCAACCCGGCCCCGTGATGCCCATAGACCTCAGCAAATGGTCCAGGACTGAGCTTATAGGAAGTGGATGAGCAGCCACAGCATCTGCTGCAGGTCAAATATGCCAGGGTGGAGGTTGACAGCTGGCCAAATTGCTGACACCCACCCAGGATAAGAACAGACCCACCAGGACTTCATGGGGTGGTCTTGAGCTACATAAACCTTACACCTTGGTCATGACAGATCCAGATGCTCCCAGATGGAAGGACCCCAAGTACAGGGAATGGCACCATTTTCTGGTGGTCAGAGTGAGGGGCAATGACATCAACAGTGGCATAGTCCTCTCTGATTATGTCGACTCTGCGCCTCCCAATGGCATAGCCTTCAATTGCTATATCTGGCTGGTTTACCAGCAGAATGGGTCACAGAAGGATGATGAGCCCATTCTCAGCAACTGATCTGGAGACCACCATAGCAAATTCAAAGTATGAGCTCGGGCACCTGGTGGCTGGCACGTGCTACCAGGGTGAATGAGATGACTGTGTGCCCAAACTCTATGAGCAGCTATCTAGGAAGCAGAGGTATGCTAGGAGACAGAAATCGTCCCTGAGGTGTTGAGCAGTGTTCTCAAGTTCAGTGATGCATGTAGATTTCTCTGCTTCCCAGCTTCCCATTCTCACAGGTGAGGCCTGAGCCATCAGGTAGTGGTTTAGAGTGACTTTTCCTTCTGCCTAACCATTATAATTCTAGAGGTTCACACCCAGGTTTATGTTTTGAACAAATTTGAACTGTATTTTGGGGAATATTTTGGTACTAGGTTGGGGTCATCAAATTGTGAATATAAGAATAGCAATCCAGGGGCGCCTGGATGGCCCAGTAGGTTAAGTGTCCGACTTCGGCTCAGGTCATGATCTTGTGTTTTGTGAGTTTGAGCCCTGTGTCGGGCTCTGTGCTGACAGCTCAGAGCCTGGAGCCTGCTTCCGATTCTGTGTCTCTCTCTCTCTCTCTCTGCCCCTTACCCACTCATGCTCTGTCTCTGTCTCAAAAATAAATAAAAACATTAAAAAAATTAAAAAAAAAAAAAGAATAGCAATCCAGAATTTAAAGAAGAAAAAATGACCAGGTCTATAGTAACAGAGCAGAGCATCAAAGAATCCTTAAGAAAGGTTTAAAAGAGAGAGAGAGAGAGAGAGAGAGAGAGATTTGTTGCCTCTGCCTTTGTGAGCCCGAGTCCAGAATTATGCATGATGGCACTTTTGGGAGTGTTTTCACTGCTATGTCCCTCACCAGGATAGCCAGAGACTGGTGTGGCCACTAACTACCAAAGTGATACATCCTCGGACTCCTTACTAGGGGTCAGTGCCCCGCTCTGGCTCTTTTAAAGAGCAATCCTGGAAAAAGCTATAGGGAGAATCGCTTTGTGGTTAAGGCAAGGCCATACAAATGAGCTTCAGCGCTGGGTGAGAGGTTGTCAGAAAGCCTCAAGTCTGCACCTGTTAAACTGTTCACTCCCCATCTGTATAAGAAACCCTGATCTGGAGTTGCGGAACGTTGCGTTAATTCTGCTGTTTGCTTACAGGTGAATAAAAATAAAATCATTGTGTGGATAAAAAAAAAAGACAGAAAATGTGAAAAATTGGTAGGATATGGTAATCTATTGCATGCGAGGTCAGGACTGTTGAGAGAGAAGGAAGATCTGCCAGGTCCTTTGATTTCACTTTTGAATAGGAAGACTGCATAATTTTTTTTTTTATCCAAATCCTAAAACTTACGAAAATAAAGAAGGTTCTAAAATAATCAAACTTTTATAATGTTGACTTTTATATCTTAAGGAATTTGTTGCTATTGTATTAGTGAATACATACTTTTATTCAAAACTATTCTTACAAATAAAATTACTTGTACAAGTAAAAATGCATACCTGTATATATCAAAACAAAGCAAAATATTGAAAAATTACATAAATAGAATTACTGTCTTTGACTTATATTGATATACTTTAATAAGTTTCTTAGCCATATCTGTGTCTCAAACTATGTCGTTGTAGAATGATTTTTTTAATGTGTTCAGATAATTTTTTAAAATAAAATTGCTTGCAGTCTTTCTCAGAATTGTATTTTATGGTTAATAAATTTGAAGTAATGGGCTGCTTCTGTTGTTAAAGTTCCGTAGGCCAGAAATATTTTTACCTGAGAAAAAAATCATCTGTATTTTCCTAAGGTACCTGTAAACTCAGAGTTAATTCTGCTAAATAAAAAATAGTCTTCATTTTACATTTTTTATTGGAACACATAAAAATTTTAGCCCAAGTAGGGCACCTGGGTGGCTCAGTTAGTTAAGCTTCCAATTCTTGATTTAGGCTCAGGTCATGATCTCATGGTGTGTGATACAAAGCCCTGCATTGAGCTCTGTTCTGACAGCACAGAGCCTGCTTGGGATTCTCTCTCTCCCTCTCTCTGCCCCTCCCCAACTTGTGTATGAACTCTCTCTCTCTGTCTCTCAAAATAAAGTATTTTTACCAGCACTGTTTTTTTTCCTTTATTCAAAGTAACATTTTTCAACAAGCATTTTTGTATAACAAAATTCATCAAATAATATGTCTCTATGATTTTTTTTCAATATCTTGTCAAACTTGGATGCTACAGTAGACAAAAGCTGTCTCAATTTCTTTCTATTCTATCACAGAATATTAATTTATTAAGATTAAAAAAGGAGAACCTTTAAAGTCTTTCTCAGAACCCAAGTTATTCTGCAGCTCCAGTGTAGATTTTCAAAAATGTTATGTGCCCTTTTTGAACTCTCATCATCTGATTTTCTAAATGATTTTTGTTTGTTTCTTTGTTTCTGTCAGAAAAAAAATTATTCTTTCTATCTCCAATTTTGTTTCAATTTCCTGAAAGTGTTAAACTTGACATTTTTAAAAAAGATTTCCAGCAAAAGAGTTTGAAAAAAAAAAAGTAAACCAAAATTTAGAAAACTCTTTTACAAAATAGTTCAATACCATTGTAGGACACTTAGATTGTTTTATAAGGTTGTTTTAAAGGCTAAAACATTTCTACAAATTTATTGATGGCGGGGAAGAAAGAAAGTGTGAAAGTCTCTTTTGTAAGTGTGTTTTTGTTTTGTTTTTAAATTTTTTTAACATTCATTTTTGAGAGTGAAAGAGACAGACCATGCGCGGGGGAGGGGCAGAGAGAGAGGGAGACAGAATCAGAAGCAGGCTCCAGGCTCTGAGCTGTAAGCACAGGGCCCGATGCGGGGCTCGAACTCACGGGCTGCGAGATCATGACCTGAGCCGAAGTTGGACGCTCAACCGACTGAGCCACCCAGGCACCCCTTGTAAGTGTGTTTTTGTATGTACAATGCTATAGTTTACAGCTTGATACGTTAGACTGGCGATATACTACAAATTGGTGGAGATAATTATTAAGTTTGTGTGTATACAACAAATTCCAAATATATTCACTCTCCATACATTTCTTAATTCAAAAAAGAATATTACCTTTACTATGACTTTACGATCTACAAATGTTTATATTTTTATTCACCTAAAGCTTATCATTTTAACCTTCAAGGTTGAAGTTTTAAGTATTTTAGAATTTTAGTCACAATAATCTCAGGTGTTTCACCATAGAATAATTACCTTCCAAAAGCTTTAGAGTCCATTGATTAAATAAAACTATAACTATTGTTGGCATTAAAATTTCTATTTGAAATAACTTAAAGTCAATTTAAGCCATGTATCATTTAACCCTTTGCAAAGCTTTTCTTTGGAAAATAGAGCCAACCTATGAATAGTTGTTACTATATTGTGTGTGCTTAAGAAAACTTGATGGGGCACCTGGGTGGCGCAGTCGGTTAAGCATCCGACTTCAGCCAGGTCACGATCTCGCGGTCCGTGAGTTTGAGCCCCGCGTCAGGCTCTGGGCTGATGGCTCGGAGCCTGGAGCCTGTTTCCGATTCTGTGTCTCCCTCTCTCTCTGCCCCTCCCCCGTTCATGCTCTGTCTCTCTCTGTCCAAAAATAAATAAACTTAAAAAAAAAAAAAAAAAAGAAAACTTGAGATTGAGGGGCGTTGAGCATGGAGCCTGTTTAAGATTTTCTCTCTCTCCCTCTGCCCCTCTCCTCCACTTATATTCTCTTTCTCTTTCTCTCTAAAATTAAAAAAAATGAGAGTGAAAAAGTGAAATTAATTTAGAATAGTCATAGAATCTTTTTAAAAATTTTTTTTTAATGTTTATTTATTTTTGAGAGAGAGAGAATGTAAGTGGGCTAGGGGCAAAGAGAGAGGGAGACACAGAATCCGAAGCAGGCTCCAGGCTCTGAGCTGTTTAGCACAGAGCCCAACGTGGGGATCAAACCCACAAGCTGTGAGATCATGACCTGAGCCAAAGACCGACACTTAACCGACTGAGCCACCCAGACGCCCCTAGAATAGTCATATAATCTAAATGAAAAGCTACATTTCACAGAGTGATATATAAACCCACTTTGCATATTAATTAAATCAAGATCTACTGGCATGGTTTTCTTTTTAAAATTTTAAACTAAATGCTACTGTTTCCCCTTAAGATTTGGTTTTCATGTGGTCTGTGATATTATGGCCCCACATGTGGTAGATGATTAAAGTCACAAATATTCTGTGCAACTCAGAGCAACCTTTAGTAGTAGATTTTATATTAAAAATCTATTTCTTATAGTTTAAATGTTTTGGTTCTTAAAAGAGTTTATTGCAAAATGAAAGTTCCAGCAATCAGTGAAAAATTAGTTATAAATATTCAGCATAAAATATAAGCTACCCTAGAGATGGGAGACCGGTCCATTAGCTGATCTAGGAAAGGATCAGAGGATCTAGGAAAGAGATAGTTTTTAGTTACAATGATGAGTTCAGGTTGGGCATCACTAGTTGTTGATAACTGTGGTACACACAGTTGGTGATGCCCACGAAATATTTGGTAATATTGCTTTGGAGTACAGGAGAGTGGTGAAAGACAGAAATACAAATTTGGAAGTTTTCAGCATATGGGTAGTAGTTGAAACCATGTGAGATGAAAGTAAGACATTTTCAGCACTGATACTTGTTGAGGAGTTTCTGGGAATAGGACCAAAGGTCTTTGGACGTTGACAGCAAAGGGGAGAATGTAATGTTATCACTTTACTCTAAATGACTTGTGTATTAGTTCTTGTAGCTGCTGCAGCAAATTACCACCAACTTTTAAAGCAACAGAATTGTATTCCTTCACAGTTCTGTATGCCAGAAGTCCACAATAAGTATCACTGAGCCTGAATCAAGATATTTGCATGGCCACATTCCCTCTGGAGGCCCTAGGGAACAATTTGATTTTGGCCTTTTTCAGTTTCTGTGAGCTGTTGACATTGCTTGGCATGTGGCCACATTACCCCAATCACTGCTTCTGTCATCGTATTCTCTTTCTTCCTCAGTGGTGAAATCTCCCTTCGCTTTCCTCATAAAAATAAATAGGATAAATATAATTACAGTTAAAACCCCTTCTGATAACGCAGGATAATCTCTCCATCTCAATATCTTCAATTTAATCACACCTCCATCTCATTATCTTTACTTTAATCATATCTAGGAAGTCCTTTTTGCCTTATAAGGTAACATTCATAGGTTCCAAGGATTAGGATGTGGATATCCTTGCAGATAGGAGGCTAATATTAGCCTACCACAGCTTGTATCTATCTGATCAACATTGCCCTTGAACTTGGAAGACTTGGTACAAAAAAAGTAGTCTCATAATGTCTCATAATTTTTGATTGATTGAAATGACATCTTGGATATATTCTATTAAATATGTTATTAAAAGAATATTATATAAAACATTTTTTCAATATAGCTACTAGAAAATTTTAAATTGCAGGGTCCCTGGATGTCTCAGTCAGTTGCATGTCTGACTCTTGATTTCAGGTGAGGTCATGATCCTAAAGTCACAGGATCGAGCCCTGCAATGGACTCTGCACTGAGTGTGGAGCCTGCTTAAGATATTATCTCTCCCCAACACCTGCTTGTTCATGCTGTCTCTCTTTCTAAAAAAAAGAAAAGAAAAGAAAATTTTAAATTGCATATGAAGTTAGCATTGCATTTCTATTAGCACTGGTGTAGAGTGTGTATGTGTTTAAATCTCTTCATCTTATAGAGAAATTGCTGTTTCCTTAAAAATAAATAGTTACAAATCTTGAAAGCTGCACATTAAGTTAATTAAATGCTCAATTTTAATGGTGCCTGGGTGGCTTAGTAGGTTGAGCGTCTGACTTTGGCTTAGGTCGTGATCTTGCAGTTTGTGAGTTTAGGCCCTGCATTGGGCTCTGTGCTGACAGCTCAGACCCTGGAGCCTGCTTCTGATTCTGTGTCTCCCTCTCTCTCGCTGCCCCTCCACTGCTCATGCTCTGCCTGTCTCTCTCTCTCTCTCTCAAAAAAAAATAATAATAATAATAATGTTCAATTTTATTCTATAGATGCACTTTGCTATATTGTAATCCATATTCAAACTGTTTATTTGTTGCTTTTCTCCATTTTACAGCAAGAAACTGAAAGGCCATCATGTGAAATTATTGACTACTTGTGTTCCCTTCGCCTCCATTAACCCCTAATCCTAGGCACCTGGGAGCTAAAGAACACCATAAAGAGCCACAGGTTCTCACTCTCCCTGATGAAGCATCTCTGGAAGGAAGTCTCACATGGTGAGTGCAGACTGACAGTCTCTTAGAACTGAGAAGAAATAAGGTACTTTTAGGAGTTTGAAACTTTTTTTAAAAAGAGCTGGTATTCTAAAGGGTGAAAGGTGTTGAAGAAATAAGGGTAAAATGTTTTTAGTGGGGATCCATCCAAGGGAAACTTATAGGAATTGAAGAGTCTTCCAGGAAAGGAGATTTGTGATTTGAGAGGTTCCTATATGATTTGAGAGGGACTGAGGAAAGAGGTGGAAAAGAGTGATCAGAAGAGGAAATCTAGGAGATCCTAAGCAGTGAAGATCTAGTGAGAGGGAGAAGAAAGAACACTACTATTTATCAAGCCTCTACTACATGTTGAGTACCTTCATATATGTTATCCAAAATATATTTATAGTATTCATTTTTGCAGGCCAAAAATTCGAGGTACAGAAAGATGAAATGATTTTCCTAAGGTCACACAAGCAGTACATATCAAGGGCAAATTTAGGATCCATTGGTTAGTGGGTTGATATTCTTTAGAGTGTTAAAGGTGGATTAAAAGGTGAATCTGTTGGGGGTGACTGGGTGGCTCAGTCTGTTAAGCATCCGATTCTTGCTTTTGGCTCAGGTCATGATCTCATGGTTCATGAGATGTAGCCCCACACTGGGCTCTGCACTGACAGTGTGGAGACTACTTGAGATTCTCTCTCTCCCTCACTCTCCATCCCTCTCCCACTCTCTCTCTATCTCTCTAAATAAATAAATAAACAAACTTAAAAAAGGAAAAAAGTGAACCAGGGGCGCCTGGGTGGCTCAGTCGGTTGGGCATCCGACTTCAGTTCAGGTCATGATCTCGTGGATCGTGGGTTTGAGCCCCGCGTCAGGCTGTGTGCTGACAGCTCTGAGCCTGAAGCCTGCTTCTGATTCTGTGTCTCCTTCTCTCTCTGCCCCTCCCCCATTCGTTCTCTTTCTTTCTCTCTCTCTCTCTGTCTCTCTCTCTCTGAAAAATAAATAAAACATTCAAAAAAAAAGTGAACCAACGATAATGGAAAACATGGCCAGTGACTTGAGTAAATCTAGGAAATTTCAATGATAGGAATGAATCTATGTGTGACTGAAGTAGGCAAGAGGAAGAGGCAGGCCAGGGAAGTATTTGTACTTGGAATTATTTGTGGCAGTTGTGAAAACACATCACATCCAAAGGGCTCAGAAGAAATGGGATACTGGTTAGATTTTTAGCTCGTTAAATTTTTGTACTTGACCAGTTCCTCAGCATTGCCCTATATTTGTAATAAGCATAAACCTTTTGATTTTTATGTAAGTACACATAGGAAATATAAGCATATTCAACTTCAACATCCCACAGATCTCAAACAAACATAGCAAAAAACGAGTTCGAGTTTTAGTTAGTTCATCTGTAAAAAATGAAGGCAGTAAGAACTATTCTAGCTCATAATGATATGATTTAAAGGTACCATGACATCACCTCAGCCTCCAGAATTCCCAAATCATGTATTCCCAACTTAAGCTAGTCTGCTTAGAAATCATTTCATTTTAGGGGCACCTGGATGGCTCAGTCGGTTAAGCATCGGACTTCAGCTCAGGTCATGATCTTGTGGTTTGTGAGTTCAAGCCCCACGTCGGGCTCTGTGCTGACAGTTCAGAGCCTGGAGCCTGCTTCAGATTCTGTGTCTCCCTCTCTCTCTGCCCCTCCCCTGTTCACACTCTGTCTCTCAATAATAAACGTTAAAAAAAAAAAGAAATCATTTCATTTTCATTTCACTCAGAACCATTAAGGACTCAATACCTTGTCTTCAAATATTGGCATTCCCCTCATTTCAGTGGACCCGTCCATCCAGGGGCTCTGAGATCTGTTATGTTATTGATGCCCTCCACTGGCATACTACTGATCTCTAATCACTGAAGCATCCAATCTAAAAGCAGATGACAGAGCGGCTGCTGAAGATGAGGGGGGAGAAGATTCTACATGCTAACAAACTTGACTCACCATAAATTTACAGAAACCAGATAGAACTTTCATTCTTTCTCCTCTTTGGCAGCCTTCTTTTATTAATTGCTGAGTGTTTTCCCTGTTCTGATTTCTCAAAATCTTTATTTCTAGCTGTCAGTCTTGCATATCATTTAGCCAAAACAAGACACATGACTTAGGCTCTCTCATTTCACCTCCATGTTTCAATGGATCACTCTCTCAACATACAGAACTTCTCATCCTTCCATGATGTCTGAGAAAAATAAAGCACTTCAAAGCAAGTTTCTTTAACTAAGCTCTATTTCAGATTCCTTTTTGTTTTCTTAAAAAGGTGTTTCACATTGTTTACTTTTCGTCTATTATTTTTAATTTCTTTTTTCTATTGATTCTCTTTTATGTCCTGATCAGTGGCTCACACTTTTTTTTTAAGTTTTGATAAATCAATAGAAGCTATTGATAATGAATATCATTATTATTTAAATTGACTTTTCTTGAATAATGTGATTAAAATTTTAAATATTCAGCAGCGATTTCATATTCTATCCAGTGAACTGTCTTTTGAATATCCGTGCCACTTTTTCTATTGATAAATTAATATAAATTTTGCAATGTTTTTTAAACTTTTTAATTAATAGCATTTTTCTATCACATTCGTGACGAATATTTTTCAGTTTGTTGCATCTGACTAACATATAAGAATTGGTAGGAATTAAAAAAGTTTAATTTTATCTATCACATTGGTCATCATTTCTCTTTCTGATATCCTCAAATGCTTCTATACTTAGAATATCATTTGCTTTATATATTTCAATTAATACATGCTTCTATATTTGTGTAATATATCTGTTTTTATTTTATTACTTTAAAGTTTTGAATTCATGTGCAATTATTTTACTCTTTATCATAATAATTTTGCAACTTATGGTAGGTCATCAAAATTGCAAATCATCTTTGACTTGTCCAGCTTAATTTATATTCCATGTCATTAACTTAGAAGGTATAGTTTTCCAAAATTAAATAAAATTTCACAGCCTTGCTGATTCATTTTATTAAACAATAAGCATAGTAAGGATAAGAATCATGTCATATTTGTTTCCTTAGTACATAGTATAATCCTTATGTATTATTTAATACTATGTATAATACATAATAGGCTTTTGATAAATGTTTACTGAATTTGATTACAAAATTGGGTTATCACACTATGTCAATGTCATGATAATTATTTTATTAATATAATGCTTTGCACAGTCTTCTTGAAACTATGCTTTTAAGCAAGACAACTTATATATTATTCAGTAGTCCTCATTCCTTACTTCTAGATTCTTCCTTCTTTCTATGCTGCTTTAGATGATGTTGGCATAGTCTCTTCCCTGTTTCTCATTCTAGAATGCTGCTGCTTTGATAGCGTGTGTTAACCCAGTGTCTTTTCTTGTTTCTGACCACTTCCGATGATCACCTATGTTCAGTCCTTAGGACTCCCTGTATGCATGAGCTTTTCAATAGAACTGGCCTTATCCATTCAAAAATGTGGCAGTCTTCATTCAGCCAAAAGTCTCTACACTTTGGACTTTCTAATATCACCTGCAGTAAGAAGAACACGGAGACAAAATTGCTTGACTAATTGCTTATTGACCATATATTTTATTTTGTGACAGTCCTTTCAAATAGTGCCAACTCTAGCAAAGACCAGGAGGGTCCAGAGATTTCTAATAGGAAATTATTAAGCAGATTGAATTTGCCAATAAATGGAACTCCATAGTTGATGTATAAACTGTCAAGAAAAATAATGAAAGAAAGAAAAGTGTTGGAAAGTGTTAGTGTTGGAAAACAGCTTCCTATGTAGTCAGATGATTAAACTTCTGAGAGGATACAGACTGAGTTCATAGTTTAAGACTTCCTGAATAGATATAGAGAATGGAGAGGAGGGACAGTCAGATGAATGCAAGGAACTAAACAAGGAAATAGTGTGAGGATCTCCATAGAATAAAATAAAGTACTAGTATTGCCTTCTATAATTTTTTTTTTTTAAGAAATAGACTTGAAGAAGGAAACACATGTTGTTTTAAGACTAGTGAGAAGAAAAATAATGAGTCAGAGACTATAATTGTGTGGGTAAGCCATAAAGCAAAATTTGTAGAATAATCTGGAAGTTTGAGACTACACAGCTTTGCTTAAGGCTACCTCTATTTTTTTTCATCTAGGCACTAGGTAAATAAGAGTAATGTAGAAGTATTTTCTGTCTTTTATAACAACATAGATTCAACTTTTTATATAAACTATATCATAACTTTTATAGAAACTATGACATATTTTTACTGTTTAATAAGAAAATTACAGACTTTCAATGTCCCTTTTGTTCATTAAAAATAATAATAGCCAACACTTGTTGAGCACTGACTGTCACACACTATGCTAAGTTCCTAAATAAATCACGTTTTATTTTATCTTCACAGATAAAATACAAGTGTAATACACATGAGATGATACAAGTGTAATATGCATTTTACAGATTAGTACACAGAGACTTAACTGGTGAGGGTCATACAAATGTAAGTGCCAGAGGCAGGAACTGAACCTAGGAATTTGATAACAGAGCCGCTATAGAACAAAACCCTAATAGTAAGTCACATAAAATCCAATTTCCAATATTAGTAATATAAAGTTACTGGTTATGTTAAGAATATTTGTGTATGTGATCACTTCAGCTTTACAGACTTAATCTTTTATCCATGGATTTAATAGTTGTATTTATAGAATGTATTTTTGTTTGCCTTAGTAAGTGATATACTAATAACAATTTGCATTTTCATTGATGAGTCGGGGCTCTGACCAGCCAACTAAAATAATGGAAATGATGTAGTTCACTGGATTAAATCTAAATATGAAAGGTCATATCTTCTATCTAGATCTCATGAATAAATCCATAACTCCATGACCTTTCAGTAGCCTTCTTTACTATAACTGCAGGAAGTGATAAGCAATGGGGATATCTGTGAAATATATTGAGTTAAGACTGAGACAGCTGTCTGCTCAAGTTTGCCTCAGTGGCAATACTTGATAATTCCAAAATTTAGAGTGGTGGATTATTGAAATATAATTCTACATTTAAAAAACTCCTTTGCAAGTTTTGGGTGAAAAAAAGAGTATGGGAGAATAAGGAATATATTAAAGGTGAGGCATGGGGATGACAAGTTTTTAACAGAGAGGGGCAGGAGATTTTATTGGGAAAGTAATTTTGCATATTGCTCCAGAGGAAATGCATGCAAAGAAAGTAGATAATGAAAAGATAGTTTTTGTTGGTTATTTTTGTTATACTAATTTTGATATGCCAGCTGGGAGTAACACGTGTTTCCATTAACCTCTGGTCCCTTGCTGCTGTTTGAAAACTCTCCAGATGGCCTTATGGTTAGAGAATGCTTGTGATCATCTGGCATTGGGGAAAAAGGGCCTTTGTAGTCCCTTTGAGGATATTGTTCAATTTGAAAAACAAACCCTAAGAAAACCTTACTTGATTCTTTCCACTTCTTTTTATTTTGGTACAATGCATATAACATAAAACTTGTCATCTTAATTATTCTTAACTGTACAGTTCAGAGGTATTAAATACACTTGTAATATTGTGTAAGCATCACCACCATCCAATCCATCTACATAACTGTTTTCATCTTGAAAAACTAAAACTCTATACTCATTTCCTCATTCCTCCTCCTAGCCCCTCGTAACCACCATGTTACTTTCTATGATTCTGCATACTTCAGACACTTTATATAAGTAGAATCATGCAGTGTTTATCTTTTTGTGACTGGCTTATTTCACAATCATAATGTCCTCAAGGTTCATCTATGCTATAGCTTAATTCATAATATCCTTTCTTTCTAAAGCTAAATGATATTCATTCTATGTATATACCACCTTTGCTTATCTATTCATATGTCAATGGGCACTTGGGTTGCTTCCACATTTTAGCTATTATGAATAATGCTGCTATAAATATGACCACCAATATCTCTTTAAGACCGTGCTTTCAATTCTTCTGGGTAGGTAACCAAAAGTGGAATTGTTGAATCATATAAATAGTTCTATTTTTAATTTTTTGAGGAACCACCATTCTGTTTTCCACAGTGGCTTGACTATTTCACATTCCAACCAACAGTGCACGGAGGTTCCAAATTTACATCATTACCAATACATCTTTTCTTTCTCTTTTCTTTTTTCTTTTCTTTGCTTTTCTTTCCTTTTCTTTTTTCTTTCTTTTCTTTTCCTTTTCTCTTCTTTTCTCTTCTCTTCTCTTCCTTTTCTTTTCTTTTCTCATCCCTTCCTTCTCTTCTTTTTTCTCCCTTCCTTCCTCCCTTCCTTCTTCTCTTTCTTTCTTTCTTTTTTTCTTTCTTTCTCCCTTCCTCCTTTTCTTTCTTTCTTTCTTTCTTTCTTTCTTTCTTTCTTTCTTTCTTTCTTTCTTTCTTTCTTTCTTTCATTGTAGCCATCCTAATGGGTCTGAACTGGTATCTCATTGTAGTTTTGATTGGCATTTCCCTAATTATTAGTGATGTTGAGCACCTTTTCATGTGCTTATTGCCCATTTGTTGTATATCTTTTCTGGAAAAATATTCAGGTACTTTGTCCAGTTTTTAAGTCAGGGTGTTTGGTTTTTTGTTGTTGACTTTTAGAAGTTTCCTACATATTCTGTATATTAATCCCTTAACAGATATATAGTTTGCAAATATTTTCTCTAATTCTGTGGTTTGCATTTTTATTCTGTTGGTATTAACTTCCAATGTGTAATTTTTAAAAATTTCCATAAAGTCCAGTGTGTCTGTTTTTTTCATTTGTTGCCTGTGCCTTTGGTGTCAAGAAATTATTGCCAAATTCAATGTCATATTACTTTTCTCCTGTGTTTTTTTTCCTAAGAGTTTTATAGTTTTTCATTTTATATCCATGTATTTGATCCATTTTAAGTTAATTCTTGCATATGGTTTGAGAAAAGGGTTCTACTTCATTCTCTTGCATGTGGATAGTTTCCCCAACACTGTATGTTGAAAAGACTGTTTTTCCCCATTGCAAAGTTTTGGTATCTTGTCAAAAATCATTTGACTGTGTATATGAAGGTGTATTTCTGGGGTTCTGTATTCTATTCCATTGCCTTTATGCTAGTATCATACTGTTTTGATTACTATAACTTTGTTATAAATTTTCATATCAGGAAGTATGCATTCTCCAAGTTTGTTATTCCTTTTCAAAATTATTTTGGCTATACACACTCTCTTGAGATACCACCTGAATTTTAGAATGGGTTTTTCTATTTCTTCACAAAATGTCATTGGAATTTTGATAGGAATTACATGAATCTATTTGTAGATTGCTTTGGGTAGTACTGACATCGTAAGAATATTGAGTCATCTAATTCATAAATGTAAGATGTGATTCTATTTATTTATATCTTCTTTAATATTTTTCAGCATTGGTTTATAGTTTTCATTTTACAGGTCTCTTATCTTCTTGTTTAAGTTAATTTCTAAGTGTTTTATTTTTTTGGTGCTATTATAAATGGAATTGTTTTTGTACTTTCCTTTTCAGATTGTTTTTTAGCATATAGAAATGCAATTTTTGTATGCTGACTTCATATTCTGCTATCATATATACTGCTGAACTCATTTATTAGTTCTAACAGCTTGTGTGTGTGTGTGTGTGTGTGTGTGTGTGTGTGTGTGTGTGTGTGATCTTTAGGATTTTCTACATATAAGATGATATCATCTGAGAACAGAGATCATTTTACTTCCTCTGTTTCAATTTGGATCCCTTGAATTTCTTTTTTACTTACATAATTGCTCTGCCTTGAATGTCCAGTGTTATGTTTTTTGTTTTGTTTTGTTTGACTTTGTATTTATTTTTTTTTTTTTAATTTTTGTTTAAATTCTAGTTAGTTAACATTCAGTGCAATATTGGTTTCAGGAGTAGAATTCAGTGATTCATCACTTACATACAACACCCAGTGCTCATCATAACAACTGCCCTCATTAACAACCATCACCCATCTAGCCCGTCCCCACACACCTCCCTCCATCAACCCTCAGTTTGTTCTCTATTGTTAAGTCTCTTTTTTTCCTCCTTCCCATTTGTTTATCTGTTTTGTTAAATTCCACATATGAATGAAATCATATGGTATTTGTCTTTTTCTGACTGACTTTTTTCACTTAGCATAATATACTCTAGCTCCATCCATGTCATTGCAAATGGCAAGATTTCATTCTTTTTAATGACCGAGTAATATTCCATTGTATACATATACCACATCACTTTATCTATTTGCCATTTGACAGACATTTGGGCTCTTTCGAGAGTTTGGCTATTGTTGACAATTCTGGTATCAACATCGGGGTGTATGTACCCATTCAAATCTGTATTTTTGTATTTTTGGGGTAAATACCTAGCAGTGCAATTGTTGGGTCATAGAGTAGTTCTATTTTTAAATTTTTGAGGAACCTCCATACTGTTTTCCTGCTCAGGATGTTGAATAGAGGTGGCAAAAGTGGGCATCCTTGCCTTGTTACTGATCTCTGGAAAAAATCTTGTGGTGTTTCACAATTGAGTGTGAAGTTCACTGGGGTTTTTCCTATATGGCTTCAATTATATTGAGGTAGTTTACTTCTGTTCCTAATGTGTTGAGTGTTTTTTTTTTTTTTTTTAATTTTTTTTTTTTCAACGTTTATTTATTTTTGGGACAGAGAGAGACAGAGCATGAACGGGGGAGGGGCAGAGAGAGAGGGAGACACAGAATCGGAAACAGTCTCCAGGCTCTGAGCCATCAGCCCAGAGCCCGACGCGGGGCTCGAACTCACGGACCGCGAGATCGTGACCTGGCTGAAGTCGGACGCTTAACCGACTGCGCCACCCAGGCGCCCCTGTTGAGTGTTTTTATCATGAATTTGAACTTTAGCAAATGCTTTTTCTGCATCAACTGAGATGATCATGTCATTTTTTTCTCTCATTCTGTTAATGGTATTTTATATTGCTTGATTTTTATATATTGAAACATCTCTGCATTTCAGCAATAAACTCCATTTGGTTATGTTATACAGTCCATTTAATATGCTGCTGAATTTGATTTGCTAGTTCTTTTTTGAGGATGTTTTATCTAAGCTTGTAAGGGATGTTGGTCTGTAGTTTCTTTTCTTGTAGTGTCTTTGGCCTCATTAACAGGCTAATGCTTATCTCATAGAATAAGTTAGGAAGTGTTCCCTCCTCTTTAATTTTTCAGAAGAGTTTGAGAAAGATTGGTATTTTCTAATAATACCTAATTGGTATTTTCTAATGTTTGGTAGAATTCGCCAGTTAACTCATCAGATCCTAGGCTTTTTTTCATCAGGAGATTTTTGATTACTGATTTAATCTCCTTACTAGTTAAGAGTCTATTCAGATTTCCTATTTATTTATTATATAGTCTTGGTACGTTTTGTATTTCTAGAAATGTATCCAAGTTATCTAAGTTACACAGTGTGTGGGTATACAGTTGTTCAATAGTACACTCATATTTTTATTTCTATAAAATTGGTAATAATGTCTCTACATTCATTTATAATTTTAGTAATTTGAATGTTCCTCTCTCTCTCTCTCTCTCTCTCTCTTTAACCCATCTAACTAAAAGTTTGTCAATTTTGACGATCATTTCAAAGAACAAACTTTTGGTTTCATTGACTCTTCTCTATTGTTTTTCTATTCTTTATTTTTTGTCCTTGCTCTAACCTTTATTGTTACTTCTATTAACTTTGAGTTTAGTTTGCTCTTCCTTTTATAATTCCTTAAGCTATAAAGTTTTGAGATCTTTTGTTTTTATATATGTAATTTTTTATTTCTTAAAATCAGTTTTATTGGGACATAATTAACATTAAAATTATAAGATATTTGAAGTGTGTGTTGTGGTGATTTGATATATATATGCATTGTATAAAGATTCTCCATCTAGTTAATTAACATACCCGTTACTTTAGTTACTTATTTACTTACTTCTTTGTTTATTTTTGGTGAGAACATTTAAGTTCATTTTCTTACCAAGCATCAATTATACAATACTGTGTTGTCAACTATAGTCACCATATTTTATGTTAGATCTTCAGACATTATTCATCTGATAGATGAAAGTTTTAACCTTGACCAAACTCTCCCTTTGGGGCAACCAGAAAGAAGATGAGTAGGAAATAGAAGTCTTTAAACAACACAATAAACCAACTAGATCTAACAGAAAAATACAGAATACTTTACTCAACAACATTCTTCTCAATGGTACATTTTCCAGAAGAGACCATATGTTAATCCATAGAGTAAGTGTCAATAGTTTTTAAAAGACAGGTATCACGTAAAGAAAACTTCTTTAACCACACAAGATGATGTTAAAAATCAACAATAGAAGTAAAACTATAAAATACACAAATTTGTGGAAGTTAAAAAGCCTCCCATTCTTAAATTATTAATGGATCAACAAAGAAATCACAAGAAAAAATTAGAAAATACTTAGGGATGAATGAAAACAAAAATGAAACATACCAAAATTTAATAAAACAGTGAAAGCAAATGCTAAAGAAGAAATTTACAGCTATAGACATTTACAGTGTTTGTCCCTTATTTCTTGCGTTATTGTCTTATTTTGTGTTGTTTTTTAGCAAAATATTTAAATTTTTATTTCTCCTTTTGTCTTGAGCATATTACATAGCTAATCTCTTTATATCTACCACAAAGAACACATTTAACATCTTAAAGTTATAACACACTGATTTGAATTTATACAGTTTAACCTCAATAACATACAAAAATCAGTTCTTTTACAGCTTTTCCCTGAACCCTTTTAGTTCTTCATATCACAGAATCACATTTTTATACATTGTATGACTCCAAAATAAACTAATAATTTTTAAATGAATTGATCTTTTAAGTTAGTGTTGAAAATAAAAGGTGGTGTTATAAACCAAAGTGATAATAATACTAGCTTTTAAACTTATAATTGTTAGGGTTTTTCTTTTTTGTATTAGTCTTTTACACTTGTACAAAAACAACTGAAGTTGCAAACTACTGTTACTATTTTACTAGCTTTTATAATTGCTCATGTATTTATGTTTATTGATATCTTTATTTCTTCACTCTGCTTCAGGTTACTGTCAAGTGTCCTTTCATTTTTACCCTGCAAGACTCCCTTAAGCATTTCTTGCAGGGCAAGTATAGTGATAATGAAGTCCTTCAGCTTTGGTGTATCTAGGAATGTCTTAATTTCTTCTTCACCCTTGTAGGACAGTTTGTCAGGTATAGATTTTTTTTTGTGTTTACAGTTTTTTCTATTAGCACGTGAATATACTAGCACACTAGCTTCTTCTTACTAAAGTTTCTGATGAGAAATCTGTTCATATTCTTGTTGGGGATAGCCTATATATGATGAGTCACTTCCTTCTTGTTGCTTTCAAGATTTTCTCTTTGTTTTTGACAGTTGGTCATAATGTGTGTTGGTATGGGTTTTTTTTAGTTTGTCTTAGAGCTTCTTAAGCTTCTTAGATGTTTTTACTCATGATCTATCAAGTCTGAGAAGTTTTCAACCATTGTTTCTTCAAATATTTTGTATGCTCTTTTCCTTTTCTTTTTCTGGGACTGCACAACACATAGGTCCTTTGGTGTCCCATAGGTCTCTTAGGTTCTGTTCACTTTTTATTATTTTTTCCTTCTGTTTCTCAGACTCAATAATTTCTATTGCCTTATCTTTAAGTTCACTAATTCTTTATTCTGCTTGGTCAAATCTGTCTATGAATCCTTGTAATGAGTTTTTCATTTTAGTCATTTTTACTGTTCATCTGTATAATTTCTTTTCAGTTCCTTTTTTAGGTTTTCTATCTTGTTATTGATATTTCCACTTTGTTCATATATCAATTTCTTGACTTTTTGTACATATTACCTTGTTCTTTCAATAGCTTTAAAACAATTGTTTTAAAGTCTTTATCTAAGAGCTCCACCATCAAGTCTTTTTCAAGGGCAGTTTCTGTTGATTTATTTTTTTTCCTTTGAATGAACTATACTTTTCTGTTCTATGCATGCCATGTTATTTTTTGTTGGACATTTGAATGTAATAATGTGGCATCTCTAGAAATCATATTTTCTTCTTTCCCCAGAATTGGCTGGTTTTTGTTTTTGTATTATTGCTATAGGCTGTCTGTGTGCTGAGAATCACCCTGAGGTGGAAACACTGACCCTGTGCCTTTCCCTGCTTTGGAATATCCTAATCTTTATGTCTGGCCTCCAAAAGGAGAAAAATAAAGGGGAGAAAAAGCCACTACCCTTTAAATCTCCTTGAAGTCACTTTAGCTTGAGGTGAGGGTCTTGCAGTGATACGAAGTGCAACAACAATGGCCACGTGTCTCTTTGTCCATATCTCTGAGACTAAAAGCAAAAATCAGCTCTGAGAGAACAGTTCCCTAGTATTTGGAGGACAAAGTTGTTTTGTCCCACCCTGGCTTCTGCAAGCTGTTTATAAGCTGCTCCAACACCATCTGCTCAGCTTCCTGCCATGGAGTTTGGGGTGGGGCATCCATAGCTGCTATGGTGCTGAAAGCTAAAATTTACTAAAATTAACCAATTTGCCATCTAAGCCTTCCCCTGGATTTTGCAAGTTCTCAACAGATGCTAGAGATCCAAAATAATTACATCAGATAGATCCTGCCAGTGTAATTTTTGTCTAGGTGGGGGGAAAGAGTCCTGGTGCTTCCTGGTGTCTCCAGTCCCTCCCTTGTTTGATGTTTAAAGTAGCTGCAGATTCGGGGTGCCTGGGTGGTGCAGTCGGTTAAACGTCCGACTTCAGCCAGGTCATGATCTCGCAGTCTGTGAGTTCGAGCCCTGCGTCGGGCTCTGGGCTGATGGCTCAGAGCCTGGAGCCTGTTTCCGATTCTGTGTCTCCTTCTCTCTCTGCCCCTCCCCCGTTCATGCTCTGTCTCTCTCTGTCCCAAAAATAAATAAACGTTGAAAAAAATAAATAAATAAAGTAGCTGCAGACTTAGTTCAGCTACCATAGTGAAGACAATATTTTATTTATTTAATGATTTAATATTACTTCAAATATGATAATTATATGTATATTGCATGCTGAGGAGTATATGTCACATCAATACATTTTTTAAGCTATTTACTTAAAAGCCATACTTCTTTCACCAATAGTATAGGGGATTATGCATTTTTCTAGTCAATAAGAAAGAAAATATATACAATGTAAAAAATATTGAGTGTCAATTTTTAGTCTGAAACTTGATCTTTTCCCATACAATATTATCAGCTAATCATTAAAGTTGGATTAATGTAGAGGAAGAAACATTTAGACATTTGGCAACTGTCTCTGTTAATCCAGTAGTTATATCAAGCACAATCACTTACCCCAACTTGGCTTCTTCAGTCATTTTTCTACTGATACAGAACAGCGTCATTTATCCTAATGTGCTTACAAGGTTTTTATCCTAAGTCAGAAACAATGACAGTCTCAGCCTGTTATTACACTGACAAGTTTACAACTTTGCCAAATGCAGAAGACATTTTAAAGGAAAAGATTTTTCATTCATTCATTATACATCGAACTCCTAAAACGCTTACTAAGTGCCTGTAATATAAAGTTACTGCTTGAAGCACCAAAGATGTAGAAGAGATCAAGACATGCTATCTACCTTCAAAGAACTTCTAGACCAGTAGTAGTGAGAAGTAAAGTTTGTTAGCTTTATCTATGGGGTCAAGAAAGACTTCACAGAGGAAGTGACACTAAATGTCCTAGAAAATGCGACAGCTTTGCAGGAAAAGTGACTGGGGTTTAACAAGAAGCCTGAGGAGCTAACATTCTAAATAGAGTAACTAGAAGGTGGAAAGGCAAAAAATCTATAGAGAAAACACAGGAAGCCTAAGACAAAGAAAGTCTGAGATTCTGACCACAAAATCCTGCTCCCAAAGAAATCCCCTTTTCCAAGTAATAAATATTCTACTCCCTAGTTAACAACAGAAAATAGAGACCCAAATCCCAGGGGTGTAGCTCTCCCTGGAGCTCACCCACTGTCATATTTCCAGAGCACACTCCCCTTTAATCAACTCTTCACTTATACCACTGGAGCACTGTGTCTGGTCCATGACTGAATTCTTTCCCACCAGGAGAGGAGAGACCCAGTGACATCTGGGAATGGGCTGGGCAGAGGCCTTAGGGCCAGGGGTCTCCTCACTTCACCTGGCAACACATATGCTGCTTAACTGAACCTAGACTTTAATTTTCTTGTACATATACTAACTATGCTGTCAGTGTTTTATACTGTACTGAGTTTTCCAAGCATACAAGTGAAGATAAAGTCAACACTGAGGAGACATGGTAGATAGTCAGAAACAACCTGGTGAACTCACTTGGGGCTAAACCAACTGATTCACAAATTGCTCTCATTTATACACCCGATTACGTGTGCCGATACTGGTTAAGCCCATTTGAATATTTTTTAAATATGCGGCCAGAAGCAACCTAAAAGTTTGGCACAGGGATTTATTATGATTTGCTTATCCTGAATTATTTATGCTATTTCTACATTTCCTCTTTTTTTTTTTTTTTTGCTATTATATGACATTGTGATAAATAGCATTATAAATGTTTTCTTATGAATTTCTCTGATTACTTCCTGAGGATTAATTCCTATAAGAAAAATTACTAGGCTAAATTCTCATTCACTTTCTCTTTCTCTTTCTCTTTCTCTTTCTCTTTCTCTTTCTCTTTCTCTTTCTCTTTCTCTTTCTCCTTCTCTTTCTCTCTCTCTCTCTCTCTACCTTACTTCTCTTTCAGCTTTTTATACATTGCTAAATTAATTGCCTCTTAGAAAGGTGATACAATATCCATTATTATATATTCATAAATTTGCTTTTGAAACCTATGGAAATAGATTTAGATGACATTTGATCTTTTTCCAACTATCACTCTATTAAAAATATAAATGGGTCCAGGTGAGTCTCTATTCCTTTTTTGCAGTTTAGAAAATTATTGAAAAAAATCTCAAAGATATTGAGTTTTAGAATTCTCTTAATGAGGAAAAAAAACAGTAGATATGAAAATAGGAAATTTCCATAGAGATTTTGGTGCTATCCAAAGAAGAAATAATTTAAGTGATTTAACACTTAGTTGTAAATGTTGAACTCTAACTTTTCTTTATATCTGGCTTTTACTACATTATATAAATAGGGAAGGGGAGCTTATCTAGAGTTGTTAATGCTGTTGCTGAGATAAGTAAAGGAATATCAATGGGGAAAAGGAGAATGAGTCTATTCTCTGTGCATTTAAAACCTCTCCCCTTCTGACTTCCATTTTCTTTTCTTGTCAAATTCTCTGTACTTGTCAAGGACACTCTAACAGTAGAAAAGCACATTTCAACATAATTTAGAATGACAAAACAACTCTCTTGGCCTGCCCTGAGATAGGCCTTCAGTTTTGTGTATTGAAATGGCTGCTTAGAATGAAAAAATAGAATTCTATATTATAAAACCCTCAATTGTTACATTGTTTGTTGTCTGAACAGATGGAAAGATATGAGCGATGGCTTCCGGGTTAGAAATACCTGTGTTTGTGCCTGCTACTTCATTATTTTAGTGACATTGGGAAAGCTAATTATATATATTTTTTTAATATATGAAGTTTATTGTCAAATTGGTTTCCATACAACACCCAGTGCTCATCCCAAAAGGTGCCCTCCTCAATACCCATCACCCACCCTCCCCTTCCTCCCACCCCCCATCAACCCTCAGTTTGTTCTCAGTTTTTAAGAGTCTCTTATGCTTTGGCTCTCTCCCACTCTAACCTCTTTTTTTTTTTTTTCCTTCCCCTCCCCCATGGGTTTCTGTTAAGTTTCTCAGAATCCACATAAGAGTGAAACCATATGGTATCTGTCTTTCTCTGTATGGCTTATTTCACTTAGCATCACACTCTCCAGTTCCATCCACGTTGCTACAAAAGGCCTATTTCATTCTTTCTCATTGCCATGTAGTACTCCATTGTGTATATAAACCACAATTTCTTTATCCGTTCATCAGTTGATGGACATTTAGGCTCTTTCCATAATTTGGCTATTGTTGAGAGTACTGCTATAAACATTGGGGTACAAGTGCCCCTATGCATCAGTACTCCTGTGTCCCTTGGGTAAATTCCTAGCAGTGCTATTACTGGGTCATAGGGTAGGTCTATTTTTAATTTTCTGAGGAACCTCCACACTGCTTTCCAGAGCAGCTGCACCAATTTGCATTCCCACCAACAGTGCAAGAGGGTTCCCGTTTCTCCACATCCTCGCCAGCATCTATAGTCTCCTGCTTTGTTCATTTTGGCCACTCTGACTGGCGTGAGGTGATATCTGATTGTGGTTTTGATTTGTATTTCCCTGATGAGGAGCGACGATGAGTATCTTTTCATGTGCCTGTTGGCCACCCGGGCGTCTTCTTTAGAGAAGTGTCTATTCATGTTTTCTGCCCATTTCTTCACTAGGTTATTTGTTTTTCGGGTGTGGAGTTTGGTGAGCTCTTTATAGATTTTGGATACTAGCCCTTTGTCCGATATGTCATTTGCAAATATCTTTTCCCATTCCGTTGGTTGCCTTTTAGTTTTGTTGGTTGTTTCTTTTGCTGTGCAGAAGCTTTTTATCTTCATAAGGTCCCAGTAGTTCATTTTTGCTTTTAATTCCCTTGCCTTTGGTGATGTGTCAAGTAAGAAATTACTAAGTCTGAGGTCAGAGAGGTCTTTTCCTGCTTTCTCCTCTAGGGTTTTGATGGTTTCCTGTCTCACAACCAGGTCCTTTATCAATTTTGAGTTTATTTTTGTGAATGGTGTGAGAAAGTGGTCTAGTTTCAATCTTCGGCATGTCGCTGTCCAGTTCTCCCAGCACCATTTGTTAAAGAGACTGTCTTTTGTCTATTGGATATTCTTTCCTGCTTTGTCAAAGATTAGTTGGCCATACGTTTGTGGGTCTAGTTCTGGGGTTTCTATTCTATTCCATTGGTCTATGTGTCTGTTTTTCTGCCAATACCATGCTGTCTTGATGATGACAGCTTTGTAGTAGAGGCTAAAGTCTGGGATTGTGATGCCTCCTGCTTTGGTCTTCTTCTTCAAAATTACTTTGGCTCTTTGGGGTCTTTTGTGGTTCCATATGAATTTTAGGATTGCTTGTTCTAGTTTCGAGAAGAATGCTGGTGCAATTTTGATTGGGATTGCATTGAATGTGTAGATAGCTTTGGGTAGTATTGACATTTTGACAATATTTATTCTTCCAATCCATGAGCATGGAATGTTTTTCCATTTATTTATATCTTCTTCAATTACCTTCATAAGCTTTCTATAGTTTTAAGCATACAGATCTTTTACATCTTTGGTTAGATTTATTCCTAGGTATTTTATGCTTCTTGGTGCAATTGTGAATGGAATCAGTTTCTTTATGTTGCTTCATTATTAGTGTATAAGAATGCAACTGATTTCTGTACATTGATCTTGTATCCTGCAACTTTGCTAAATTCATGTATCAGTTCTAGCAGTCTTCTGGTGGAGTCTGTCGGATTTTCCGTGTATAATATCATGTCATCTGCAAAAAGTGAAAGCTTAACCTCATCTTTGCGATTTTGATGCCTTTGATTTCCTTTTGTTGTCTGATTGCTGATGCTAGAACTTCCAGCACTATGTTAAACAACAGCAGTGAGAGTGGGCATCCCTGTCGTGTTCCTGATCTCAGGGAAAAAGCTCTCAGTTTTTCCCCATTGAGGATGATGTTAGCTGTGGGCTTTTCATAAATGGCTTTTATGATCTTTAAGTATGTTCCTTCTATCCCAACTTTCTCGAGGGTTTTTATTAAGAAACGTTGCTGAATTTGGTCAAAGGCCTTTTCTGCATCAGTTGACAGGATCATATGGTTGTTATCTTTTCTTTTATTAATGTGATGTATCACATTGATTGATTTGTGAATGTTGAAACAGCCCTGCATCCCAGGAATGAATCCCACTTGATCATGGTGAATAATTCTTTTTATATGCTGTTGAATTCGATTTGCTAGTATCTTATTGAGAATTTTTGCATCCGTATTCATCAAGGATATTGGCCTATAGTTCTCTTTTTTTACTGGGTCTCTGTCTGGTTTAGGAATCAGAGTAATACTGGCTTCATAGAATGAGTCTGGAAGTTTTCCTTCCCTTTTTATTTTTTGGAATAGCTTGAGAAGGACAGATATTATCTCTGCTTTAAACGTCTGGTAGAACTCCCCTGGGAAGCCATGTGGTCCTGGACTCTTATTTGTTGGGAGATTTTTGATGACTGATTCAATTTCTACTCTGGTTATGGGTCTGTTCAAGCTTTCTATTTCCTCCTGATTGAGTTTTGGAAGCATGTGGGTGTTTAGGAATTTGTCCATTTTTTCCAGGTTATCCAGTTTGTTGGCGTATAATTTTTCATAATATTCCCTGATAATTGCTTGTATCTCTGAGGGATTGGTTGTAATCATTCCATTTTCATTCATGATTTTATCTATTTGGGTTATCTCCCTTTTCTTTTTGAGAAGCCTGGCTAGAGGTTTGTCAATTTTGTTTATTTTTTCAAAAAACCAACTCTTGGTTTCATTGATCTGCTCTACAGTTTTTTTAGATTCTATATTGTTTATTTCTGCTCTGATCTTTATTATTTCTCTTCTTCTGCTGGATTTAGGCTGTCTTTGCTGTTCTGCGTCTATTTCCTTTAGGTGTCCTGTTAGATTTTGTATTTGGGGTTTTTCTTGTTTCTTGAGATAGGCCTGGATTGCAATGTATTTTCCTCTCAGGACTGCATCCAAAGCGTTTGGATTGTTGTATTTTCATTTTCATTTGTTTCCATATGTTTTTTAATTTCTTCTCTAATTGCTTGGTTGACCCATTCATTCTTTAGTAGGGTGTTCTTTAACCTCCATGCTTTTGGAGGTTTTCCAGAATTTTTCCTGTGGTTGATTTCAAGCTTCATAGCACTGTGGTCTGAAAGTATGCATGATATGATTTCAATTCTTGTATACTTATGAAGGGCTGTTTTGTGACCCCGTATGTGATCTATCTTGGAGAATGTTCCATGTGCACTCGAGAAGAAAGTATATTCTGTTGCTTTGGGATGCAGAGTTCTAAATATATCTGTCAAGTCCATCTGATCCAATGTATCATTCAGGGCCCTTGTTTCTTTATTGACCATGTGTCTAGATGATCTATCCATTTCTGTAAGTGGGGTGTTAAAGTCCCCTGCAGTTACCACATTCTTATCAATAAGTTTGCTTATGTTTGTGAGTAATTGTTTTATATATTTGGGGGCTCCTGTATTCGGTGCATAGACATTTATAATTGTTAGCTCTTCCTGGTAGATAGACCCTGTGATTATTATATAATGCCCTTCTTCATCTCTTGTTACAGCCTTTAATTTAAAGTCTAGTTTGTCTGATATAAGTGTGGCTACTCCAGCTTTCTTTTGACTTCCAGTGGCATAATAAATAGTTCTCCATCACCTCACTCTCAATCTGAAGGTGCCCTCAGGTCTAAAATGAGTCTCTTGTAGACAGCAAATAGATGGGTCTTGTTTTTTTATCCATTCCGATACCCTATGTCTTTTGGTTGGTGCATTTAGTCCATTTACGTTCAGTGTTATTATAGAAAGATATAGGTTTAGAGTCATTGTGATGTCCATAGGTTTCATGCTTGTAGCGATGTCTCTGGTACTTTGTCTCACAGGATCCCCCTTAGGATCTCTTGTAGGGCTGGTTTAGTGGTGACGAATTCCTTCAGTTTTTCTTTGTTTGAGAAGACCTTTATCTCTCCTATTCTAAATGACAGACTTGCTCGATAAAGGATTCTCAGCTGCATATTTTTTCTGTTCATCACATTGAAGATCTCCTGCCATTCCTTTCTGGCCTGCCAAGTTTCAGTAGAGAGATCGGTCATGAGTCTTATAGGTCTCTTTTTATATGTTATAACACGTTTATCTCTAGCTGCTTTCAGAATTTTCTCTCTATCCTTCTATTTTGCCAGTTTCACTATGATATGTCATGCAGATCGATTCAAGTTACGTGTGAAGGGAGTTCTCTGTGCCTCTTGGATTTCAATGCCTTTTTCCTTCCCCAGATCCAGGAAGTTCTCAGCTATTATTTCTTCAAGTACCCCTTCAGCACCTTTCCCTCTCTCTTCCTCCTCTGGAATACCAATTATGCGTATATTATTTCTCTTTAGTGCATCACTTAGTTCTCTAATATCCCCCTCATACTCCTGGATTTTTTTTATTTCTCTTTTTCTCAGCTTCTTCTTTTTCCATAATTTTATCTTCTAGTTCCCCTTTCTCTCTTCAGCTTCTTCAATCCAAGCCGTAGTTGTCTCCATTTTATTTTGCAGCTCATTGATAGCATTTTTTAGCTCCTCCTGGCTGTTCCTTAGTCCCTTGATCTCTGTAGTAAGAGATTCTCTGCTGTCCTTTACACTGTTTTCAAGCCCAGCAATTAATTTTATGACTATTATTCTAAATTCACTTTCTGTTATATTGTTTAAATCATTTTTGATCAGTTCGTTAGCAGTTGTTATTTCCTGGACGTTTTTCTGAGGGGAATTCTTCCGTTTCATCATTTTGCATAGTCCCTGGAGTGGTGTGGGACTGCGGGGCACTTCCCCTGTGCTGTCTTGAATTAACTTGCATTGGTGAGCAGGGCCGCAGTCAGACCTGATGTCTGCCCCCATCCCACCGCTGGGGCCAAGTCAGACTGGTGTGTGCCTTCTCTTCCCATCTCCTAGGGGCAGGATTCACTGTAGGGTGGCGTGGCCCATCTGGGCTACTTGCACAGTGCCAGGCTTGTGGTGCTGGGGATCTGGCGTATTAGCTGGGGTGGATCGGGAAGGTGCACAGGGGCGGGAGGGGCAGGTTCACCTCGCTTTTCCTTCGGAGATCTGCTTCGGGAGGGGCCCTGAGGCACCAGGAGGGAGTCAGACCCCCCGGAGGGATGGATCCGCAGAAGCACAGGGTTGGGTGTTTGCGTGGTGCAAGCAAGTTCTCTGGCAGGAACTGGTTCCCTTTGGGATTTTGGCTGGGGGATGGGCGAGGGAGATGGTGCTGGCGAGCGCCTTTGTTCCCCGCCAAGCTGCGCTCTGTCATCTGGGAACTCTCCCTCCCTTTGTCCTCCAGCCTTCCCGCTTTCCAAGCAGAGCTGTTAACTTATGACCTCCCAGATGCTGTCACGCTTGCTGTCGGAACACACTCAGTCTGGTCCCTCCGCTTTTGTAAGCCAGACTCGGGGGCTCTGCTTGGCCAGCAGGCTGCCCCTCTGCCCCAGCTCCCTCCCGCCAGTCCGTGGAGCGCGCACTGCCTCTCCGCCCTTCCTACCCTCTTCCGTGGGCCTCTCATCTGCGCTTGGCTCCAGAGACTCCGTGCTGCTAGTCTTCTGGAGGTTTTCTGGGTTATTTAGGCAGGTGTAGGTGGAAACTAAGTGATCAGCAGTACGCGAGGTGAGCCCAGCGTCCTCCTACGCCGCCATCTTCCCAGGATCCTCCGGGAAAGCTAATTATAATATCCCTAAACCTCAGGAAGATTTAACGGTCAGTGAAAATTTATATGAATCTATTTTTAAACTATTGTTTATTACTTATGTAAATATGGTTTCACTGTTCAGTCGGTGTGTGTGTGTGTGTGTGTGTGTGTGTGTGTGTGTGTGGTGTGTTTGCATATACAATTTAATAGGTTCCAGAAGCATAAGCATATACAGTGGCCATTTTTTCTAAAGGAGAGGACTTATTGAAGGGAGATTCAGTGTCAAGTTTCAGATCTACAATCCATTAGCTACATGACCTTGGATAAGTTACTTAATTGCTCTTTTGTTTTATGTACCACCCGAGTTCTTTCCCTATCCTGGCCAGTGAAGAAGTTCCATGTGCAAAGTGAGTTTTATTCCTGGAGCAGATTCTTTATCTCTTCCAGACCCTTTATTATACCCTAGCTAACCATCTCATTATGCACACTGCTAAGGTCAGAGAAAGGATGTCAAACAGCAAAAACCTCCTTTTGTCTTTCAGTGTCACTACCACACATGCAGTGTATCTTTTGCATTGATACTAAACCCCCACTTATTTAAATTTCTTTCTTTGGTCTGTCAATACTGGTATAACGACTGTGAACTTTTTAAAAATTGTATGCCAGTCTGCTTAGAACATATGCTAAACTATTCCTGCAAAGCACTGGGTGAACCAGTCCTCAAGAGACATCTGTATTGAATCAAAACTCCCTGGGGATGTGAATATTTTCTTTTGTTTCAGTAGTTTTTTGTCTTTTTTTTTTTCCTTCATAATCTTTACTTGGGAACAATTCACATTGAATTCACAATCAGTCTTATTCTGCTCTTCCCAATACAACAGTGGAAATAAAATAAAATGTATAACCAGCATACTGTCAATTCACAGTTACAGTAATGCTTATGAATATGGCATTTGCCTGCCTGACAGATGTCCGCCTATGTGATTATCTAGAATTATATTTTCCATTGCTTTTCTTCAATGTCTATTAACAACAGAAAGCCAAGAGCTAAGATTTTAACTCTGAATAAATTTTTCACTAAAAAAAAGTATAAGAAATGATTAATTTTTATTTTTATTTCTATTACCATCAATTACATCTGATTCTGACATTAAATGCCTGCCAGAAGGTAGATCACCTGACTACCCATCACTTACTAAAGATGAGTCCTTCATACCCCTTTTCCATCAACCACCACCCACTAAAATATCTTCTATTCCACAGTAAATTTCATTTTATATATGAAATGTATTTACATCAATACTGTTGTTTATTATTTATGTAAATGTGCTTCACTGCTAAACTGATACATTTTTTCTAACTGTGGAAAATTATTTGGGTGTGTTGGGTTAGAATGGGATGCATAATATTTTTCCCATAAAAATTACTAGATGTATGTGCTTGTGTGAGCATATGTGTGTGTATAGACAAATTTTTCAGAACTAAAATTTGTTAAATAAAAATGGGTATCAATTAATCCCTGAGAGATTCAGAAGCCAGTATAACTTTTACTGTCTATAAATGTAATTTCCTTTTTGAATATCATAAAAGAAGTTTTCCATTAAATGTCATTAGTTATTACATTCTATACATAGCAAGCTACATGCATAATAAGACATAATGTTACAAAGTATACACTTAAGAAATACCCAGGGGTGCTTGGATGACTCAGTTAGTTGAGCATCCAACTCTTGATTTTGACTCAGGACATGATCCCAGAATTGTGGAATTGAGCCCCACCTCAGGTTCCATGCTGAAAATGGAGCCTGATTGAACTTTTCTCTCTCCTTCCACCCTTTACCCCTGCTCATGCTTGCGCGCTCTCTCTCACTCTGTTAAAAAAAAAAAAAAGGCATTTGTGTAATTGTTATAAATTTCAAAATATTATTTGCCATATAAATAATATACAAATCTTAATATACTGTCTTTAAAAACATAATTTTACAGTGGCAAAATTTGATAATAGTATGTCTAAGTTAAATATGTGAAACAGAAAACTATTGGCACAGAGTCTAGCCTTTCTTCTTAGAAATTTAGGATTAAGAAAAATTAATGTTTATTTATTTTTGAGAAAAAGACACACAGAGGATGAGCAGGGGAGGGGCAGAGAGAGAAAAGGACACAGAATCGAAAGCAGCCTCCAGTCTCCAGTATGCCAGCACAGAGCCCAATGCGGGGCTCAAACTCACAAACCACAAGATCATGACCCGAGCAGAAGTTGGATGCTTAACTGACTGAGCTACTCAGTCTCCCCGAAATTTAGGATTTTTCAAAAAATTGTCTAAATAATTTAATTTTTTATGCTATGATGAAGTGAAAATTCAAAATCATCTATGATATATCTACTTGTAAGTGAATTTTCCCTATATCCCCCTGTTTACAACAATGGTTTCTTCTATGAAATCTCCCTAGAAATATGTTATTTTAGAGTCAATAGTGAAGGTATGAAGGCTTCAACAGCACTTGTGCCTTTGTCATTGTAAACATGGATAAGCCATAATTTGGATAGTAACTTTTTATATCTGTCTGTTCATCTGCCCATCTGTCCATCTATTCATCAATCTATCCCTACCTACCTATCTACCTATCCTTTATCTGCATTAGGTTACTTCGTTTCTTTAGGGAAAGTATATTTACTCAAAGCTCATTAAGTGTAGAAAAAAGTGCATTTGACTTTGCTTGAAAAGGGCTCCATAGAACCTCCTGGATAGTTCCATGGGTTACTATTACATAAGTTTTTAAATTGCAACAACTTAAACTGTGTAATAAAAATAAACGTTGCTTTTGCTGTTTTGTTTTGTTTTGTTTTGTTTTGTTTTGTTTTGTTTTGTTTTGTTTTTACCAAGGGCTGACTGCATCAACATTTCAGATAGAGGCCACAATTGTTAAAATATAAACCCTCAAAATAACTAAGTTACCAGACTCAGAGAAGAGTAACAAGAAATATTTAGTAATTTTGTTAACCTATGAAGGGACCATAGATTTTTACATGTGGGAAACATCCGCTGAAGCTAATTACAGAGTTAATACTAAGATACTGATTTAATGGCTTTGGTATTAGGAGAACTGGACTCTTATTCTAATAATAATAAGAGTGATAAATCACAGTGATATTAATGTGAATATTAGTATTACTATTACCATAGTTAATACTTGCTAAACACTTAAAACTGGTCAATATGCTAAGCATTCTGGTTTAAGAATTTTATTTGATTTCACATCCCCAATGTGAAAAACACTATTGTTACCCTTCTTTTATCAGTGAGGAAGTGAACTTAAAGAAATTAAAAGAAATGTACCAACAGTTTCTCAGCCCATAAACTGGGGATCTAGGGCTCAAAATCAAGTTGTTTGACTCTAGAAATTACCTTCTTAATGACAGTTGACCACAGTTAAGAAGTTGGAATAGTCAACTTCTCAGGACCTTCATTTATTTATCTGTAAATAAGAATAATCCATTAATCTCCAATTCCTTTGTAAAATCTATAGTTAAGCATTATAATGTAAGTGAAGTTTTGGGGCTCCTGGGTGGCTCAGTCGGTTAAGCCTCCGGCTTGTGCTCAGGTCATGATCTAGTGGTTTGTGGTTTGAGCCCCGCGTCAGGCTCTGAGCTGTCAGCACAGAGCCTTGATCCTGCTTCGGATTTGGTGTCTCCCCTCTCTCTGCCTCTCCCCCCTTTCTCTGCCTCTCCCCCATCACGCTTTGTCTCTCTCTCTCCTTCAAAAATAAATAAACATAAAAAAATTTAAAAGATAATGTAAGTGAAGTTTTTAAGGAGAAGAATTGGTTCTTTTTATTCTCTTTGACAGCACAGTGTGTGTGGCCTAAATATTTATACCCACAATACCCTATGCCTTTCCTCTATTTATGCTTACGGAATTAGGAAATCACTTTATACATGTATAAAGAATACTAAAGCTACAAATAAGTCTTCTTCTCTTTTATTTTTTTTAAAGTTTATTTATTTATTTTGAGAGAGAGAGAGAGAGCTTGCAAGAGTGGGGAAGGGGCAGAGAGAAAAGGAGACAGAGAGAATCGCAAGCAGGTTCCACACTGTCAGTGAAGAGCTGGATGCAGGGCTTGAACTCATGAACCATGAGATCATGACCTGAGCCTAAACCAAGAGTCAGACACTAAACTGCCTGAGCCACTCAGGAGCCCCTAGTCTTATTTTCTTTTAATTACACTTCTCTCATTTACTCTTTTGTTGTCATGGTTTTGTTTTATTTCAGTCCAACTGAGATTTTGAGATTTTTCTTATTTTTATTTTTATTTTTTGGTGATAGGTTTTGTAGCCTGTTATGTATTATGTTGTTAACTGACATGAAATTATATTAATATTTTAAAATAGGCATTCCATTATTGATCATTATTAATTCCCTATTAACATTTATAGCAAACTATCTTCCTTGTCTCAGATTGCTTAATTATGCATAATAGAATCTCCTTTTCCCATGGTTCAGACTATCCATGGACAGCTTTTTGAGGTCGAAATCACTCAAGTAGTAACTGAAATTTCTAAGATGTTTTGATAAAATTTTATTCAAGTAGCTGAAATAATGGGGAAAAAAAGCAGCAATATTCCACATTATACTTTATATACTCAGGTAAGTCTTAGTGTTGTCACTCTGAGATTGTCCAAAAAACATAGATCTTACTAATGGCATTGAAAGTGATTACTATTTTTTCTTTTAAGTTATGGAGCAAGAAAGATCTCTGCAATTCTTGCTCCTTCTTGCCCTCTCAGTGACACCATTTGTTACCTGGACCCTGACATAGTCCTCTTCCTACAGCTGACAAATGTTGGCTTAAGTGGTTATACCTTGAAGAAGAAACTGTTTTCACAGGGACTTGGGGGCACCTACCTGCATGGTGAGGTCTTGTCTTCCTCATCCTGAGAGTCCCGCAGAGGTGCATGGCAGGGAAAGCACACTGATAGTTGGGAGCTAAATACAATTGTATTGAAGAGCCAGAAAGCACATCTCTAATGGTGGAATTAAAAAAAAAAAATGTTTATTTATTTATTTTGAGAGAGATAGAGAGCAAGAGAACACATATACAGGTGCAAATGGGAGTGGGTGGGGGAGAGAGGGTGGGAGAGAGAGAACCCCAAGCAGACCCCATGCCACCATGAAATCAGGACCTGAGCTGAAATCAAGGGTTGGATGCTCAACCGAGCCACCCAGGTGTTCCTCTAATGGTGGAATTTTAGGCCAGCAGGAAAGGTTTAATTTTGAGAGGCTTTCCTAGCGCTTCCCAAGCAAATGCCAAGGTGTAACTGCCTACACAAAGACCCCATCTTCCATCATCACTGTATAGAGTCTTTGGCACTGAGACCATTACAAGGTACCAGGGAGATGCATGGTACAGAGAAGTTGTTTAGAGAAGTCTCCTCTGGTGTTCTGTCCCTAATAATTCCAAACTGAGAGCAGCCTGGGTTTCACTTGGGTCCTCCTCTCTGAGAATACAGGGAGGCTAGCAGCCCAACAATCTTGGACAGCATCAAGAGCTCACAAGGGGGATAAATACTCTCCCTGAGCAAGGCATCCCTCAAATGTCATCATGGAAAGGGTGTAAGAGAGAATCAGGACTGGTTCCAATGTGAGTAGGACTCAATGGGATTGAAGAAGTCAGTCTGACCACCAGATATTTAGAGCTTCCTTACCCCATCTCCAATATCCATTCACCTTTTAAAAATATTTGGATATTTTTGAAGAAAGTCTACTGAAGAATTTTTACATGAAAATGGTACAAACATTGCCCTTGCAACTTTAGCTCAAAATCGTTTTACAGATATGCCCTATCCCAGAGAAGAGCCCTGAGAGAACATAGCATATATTTATTTATTTTTTTTTTTTATTTATATATGAAATTTATTGTCAAATTGGTTTCCATACAACACCCCGTGCTCATCCCAAAAGGTGCCCTCCTCAGTACCCATCACCCACCCTCTCCTCCCTCCCACCCCCCATCAACCCTTAGTTTGTTCTCAGTTCTCAACAGTCTCTTATGCTTTGGCTCTCTCCCACTCTAACCTCTTTTTTTTTTTTTTTTTTTTTTTTTGTTCCCCTCCCCCATGGGTTTCTCTTAAGTTTCTCAGGATCCACATAAGAGTGAAACCATATGGTATCTGTCTTTCTCTGTATGGCTTATTTCACTTAGCATCACACTCTCCAGTTCCATCCACGTTGCTACAAAAGGCCATATTTCATTTTTTCTCATTGCCACATAGTACTCCATTGTGTATATAAACCACAATTTCTTTATCCATTCATCAGTTGATGGACATTTAGGCTCTTTCCATAATTTGGCTATTGTTGAGAGTGCTGCTATGAACATTGGGGTACAAGTGCCCCTATGCATCAGTACTCCTGTGTCCCTTGGATAAATTCCTAGCAGTGCTATTGCTGGGTCATAGGGTAGGTCTATTTTTAATTTTCTGAGGAACCTCCACACTGCTTTCCAGAGCGGCTGCACCAATTTGCATTCCCACCAACAGTGCAAGAGGGTTCCCGTTTCTCCACATCCTCGCCAGCATCTATAGTCTCCTGATTTGTTCATTTTGGCCACTCTGACTGGCGTGAGGTGATATCTGAGTGTGGTTTTGATTTGTATTTCCCTGATAAGGAGCGACGCTGAACATCTTTTCATGTGCCTGTTGGCCATCCGGATGTCTTCTTTAGAGAAGTGTCTATTCATGTTTTCTGCCCATTTCTTCACTGGGTTATTTGCTTTTCGGGTGTGGAGTTTGGTGAGCTCTTTATAGATTTTGGATACTAGCCCTTTGTCCGATATGTCATTTGCAAATATCTTTTCCCATTCCGTTGGTTGCCTTTTAGTTTTGTTGGTTGTTTCCTTTGCTGTGCAGAAGCTTTTTATCTTCATAAGGTTCCAGGAATTCACTTTTGCTTTTAATTCCCTTGCCTTTGGGGATGTGTCGAGTAAGAGATTGCTACGGCTGAGGTCAGAGAGGTCTTTTCCTGCTTTCTCCTCTAAGGTTTTGATGGTTTCCTGTCTCACATTCAGGTCCTTTATCCATTTTGAGTTTATTTTTGTGAATGGTGTGAGAAAGTGGTCTAGTTTCAACCTTCTGCATGTTGCTGTCCAGTTCTCCCAGCACCATTTGTTAAAGAGACTGTCTTTTTTCCATTGGATGTTCTTTCCTGCTTTGTCAAAGATGAGTTGGCCGTACGTTTGTGGGTCTAGTTCTGGGGTTTCTATTCTATTCCATTGGTCTATGTGTCTGTTTTTGTGCCAATACCATGCTGTCTTGATGATGACAGCTTTGTAGTAGAGGCTAAAGTCTTGGATTGTGATGCCTCCTGCTTTGGTCTTCTTCTTCAAAATTACTTTGGCTATTCGGGGCCTTTTGTGGTTCCATATGAATTTTAGGATTGCTTGTTCTAGTTTCGAGAAGAATGCTGGTGCAATTTTGATTGGGATTGCATTGAATGTGTAGATAGCTTTGGGTAGTATTGACATTTTGACAATATTTATTCTTCCAATCCATGAGCAGGGAATGTCTTTCCATTTCTTTAAATCTTCTTCAATTACCTTCATAAGCTTTCTATAGTTTTCAGCATACAGATCCTTTACATCTTTGGTTAGATTGATTCCTAGGTATTTTATGCTTCTTGGTGCAATTGTGAATGGGATCAGTTTCTTTATTTGTCTTTCTGTTGCTTCATTGTTAGTGTATAAGAATGCAACTGATTTCTGTACATTGATTTTGTATCCTGCAACTTTGCTGAATTCATGGATCAGTTCTAGCAGACTTTTGGTGGAGTCTATCGGATTTTCCATGTATAATATCATGTCATCTGCAAAGAGCGAAAGCTTGACTTCATCTTTGCCAATTTTGACGCCTTTGATTTCCTTTTGTTGTCTGATTGCTGATGCTAGAACTTCCAGCACTATGTTAAACAACAGCGGTGAGAGTGGGCATCCCTGTCGTGTTCCTGATCTCAGGGAAAAAGCTCTCAGTTTTTCCCCGTTGAGGATGATGTTAGCTGTGGGCTTTTCATAAATGGCTTTTATGATCTTTAAGTATGTTCCTTCTATCCCGACTTTCTCAAGAGTTTTTATTAAGAAAGGGTGCTGGATTTTGTCAAAGGCCTTTTCTGCATCGATTGACAGGATCATATGGTTCTTCTCTTTTTTTTTGTTAATGTGATGTATCACGTTGATTGATTTGCGAATGTTGAACCAGCCCTGCATCCCAGGAATGAATCCCACTTGATCATGGTGAATAATTCTTTTTATATGCCGTTGAATTCGATTTGCTAGTATCTTATTGAGAATTTTTGCATCCATATTCATCAGGGATATTGGCCTGTAGTTCTCTTTTTTTACTGGGTCTCTGTCTGGTTTAGGAATCAAAGTAATACTGGCTTCATAGAATGAGTCTGGAAGTTTTCCTTCCCTTTCTATTTCTTGGAATAGCTTGAGAAGGATAGGTATTATCTCTGCTTTAAACGTCTGGTAGAACTCCCCTGGGAAGCCATCTGGTCCTGGACTCTTATTTGTTGGGAGATTTTTGATAACTGATTCAATTTCTTCGCTGGTTATGGGTCTGTTCAAGCTTTCTATTTCCTCCTGATTGAGTTTTGGAAGCATGTGGGTGTTCAGGAATTTGTCCATTTCTTCCAGGTTGTCCAATTTGTTGGCATATAATTTTTCATAGTATTCCCTGATAATTGTTTGTATCTCTGAGGGATTGGTTGTAATCATTCCATTTTCATTCATGATTTTATCTATTTGGGTCATCTCCCTTTTCTTTTTGAGAAGCCTGGCTAGAGGTTTGTCAATTTTGTTTATTTTTTCAAAAAACCAACTCTTGGTTTCATTGATCTGCTCTACAGTTTTTTTAGATTCTATATTGTTTATTTCTGCTCTGATCTTTATTATTTCTCTTCTTCTGCTGGGTTTAGGCTGCCTTTGCTGTTCTGCTTCTATTTCCTTTAGGTGTGCTGTTAGATTTTGTATTTGGGATTTTTCTTGTTTCTGGAGATAGGCCTGGATTGCAATGTATTTTCCTCTCAGGACTGCCTTCGCTGCGTCCCAAAGCGTTTGGATTGTTGTATTTTCATTTTCGTTTGTTTCCATATATTTTTTAATTTCTTCTCTAATTGCCTGGTTGACCCACTCATTCGTGAGTAGGGTGTTCTTTAACCTCCATGCTTTTGGAGGTTTTCCAGACTTTTTTCTGTGGTTGATTTCAAGCTTCATAGCATTGTGGTCTGAAAGTATGCATGGTATGATTTCAATTCTTGTAAACTTATGAAGGGCTGTTTTGTGACCCAGTATATGATCTATCTTGGAGAATGTTCCATGTGCACTCGAGAAGAAAGTATATTCTGTTGCTTTGGGATGCAGAGTTCTAAATATATCTGTCAAGTCCATCTGATCCAATGTCTCATTCAGGGCCCTTGTTTCTTTATTGATCGTGTGTCTAGATGATCTATCCATTTCTGTAAGTGGGGTGTTAAAGTCCCCTGCAATTACCACATTCTTATCAATAAGGTTGCTTGTGTTTATGAGTAATTGTTTTATATATTTGGGCGCTCCGGTATTCGGCGCATAGACACTTATAATTGTTAGCTCTTCCTGATGGATAGACCCTGTCACTATTATATAATGTCCTTCTTCATCTCTTGTTACAGCCTTTAATTTAAAGTCTAGTTTGTCTGATATAAGTATGGCTACTCCAGCTTTCTTTTGGCTTCCAGTAGCATGATAAATAGTTCTCCATCCCCTCACTCTCAATCTAAAGGTGTCCTCAGGTCTAAAATGAGTCTCTTGTAGACAGCAAATAGATGGGTCTTGTTTTTTTATCCATTCTGATACCCTATGTCTTTTGGTTGGCGCATTTAATCCATTTACATTCAGTGTTATTATAGAAAGATATGGGTTTAGAGTCATTGTGATGTCTGTATGTTTTATGCTTGTAGTGATGTCTCTGGTACTTTGTCTCACAGGGTCCCCCTTAGGATCTCTTGTAGGGCTGGTTTAGTGGTGACAAATTCCTTCAGTTTTTGTTTGTTTGGGAAGACCTTTATCTCTCCTTCGATTCTAAATGACAGACTTGCTGGATAAAGGATTCTCGGCTGCATATTTTTTCTGTCTAGCACACTGAAAATCTCGTGCCAATTCTTTCTGGCCTGCCAAGTTTCAAAAGAGAGATCCGTCACGAGTCTTATAGGTCTCCCTTTATATGTGAGGGCACGTTTACCCCTTGCTGCTTTCAGAATTTTCTCTTTATCCTTGTATTTTGCCAGTTTCACTATGATATGTCGTGCAGAAGATCGATTCAAGTTACGTCTGAAGGGAGTACTCTGTGCCTCTTGGATTTCAATGCCTTTTTCCTTCCCCACTTCTGGGAAGTTCTCAGCTATTATTTCTTCAAGTACCCCTTCAGCACCTTTCCCTCTCTCTTCCTCCTCTGGGATACCAATGATGCGTATATTATTTCTTTTTAGCGTATCACTTAGTTCTCTAATTTTCCCCTCATATTCCTGGATTTTTTTATCCCTCTTTTTCTCAGCTTCCTCTTTTTCCATAACTTTATCTTCTAGTTCACCTATTCTCTCCTCTGCCTCTTCAATCCGAGCCGTGGTGGTTTCCATTTTGTTATGCATTTCGTTTAAAGCGTTTTTCAGCTCCTCGTGACTGTTCCTTAGTCCCTTGATCTCTGTAGCAAGAGATTCTCTGCGGTCAGCTATACTGTTTTCAAGCCCAGCGATTAATTTTATGACTATTATTCTAAATTCACTTTCTGTTATATTGTTTAAATCATTTTTGATCAGTTCGTTAGCAGTTGTTATTTCCTGGAGATTCTTCTGAGGGGAATTCTTCCGCTTGGTCATTTTGGATAGTCCCTGGCGTGGTGAGGACCTGCAGGGCACTTCCCCTGTGCTGTGGTGTATAACTGGAGTTGGTGGGCGGAGCCGCAGTCAGACCTGATGTCTGCTCCCAGCCCACCGCTGGGGCCACAGTCAGACTGGTGCGTGCCTTCTCTTCCCCTCTCCTAGGGGCGGGATTCACTGTGGGGTGGGGTGGTCTGTCTGGGCTACTTGCACACTGCCAGGCTTGTGACGCTGGGGATCTGGCGTCTTAGCTGGGGTGGGTAGGCAAGGTGCACAGGGGCAGGAGGGGCAGGCTTAGCTTGCTTCTCCTTAGGTGATCCACTTCAGGAGGGGCCCTGTGGCAGCAGGAGGGAGTCAGATCCGCTGCCGGAGGTTTGGCTCCGCAGAAGCACAGAGTTGGGTGTTTGCGCGGAGCAAGCAAAGCGGAGCGAGCAAGTTCCCTGGCAGGAACTGGTTCTCTTTGGGATTTTGGCTGGGGGATGGGCGGGGAAGATGGCGCTGGCGAGCGCCTTTGTTCCCCACCAAACTGAGCTCTGTCGTCCGGGGGCTCAGCAGCTCTCCTTCCCTTTGTCCTCCAGCCTTCCCGCTTTCTGAGCAGAGCTGTTCACTTATGACCTCCCAGCCGCTAAGTCGCGCTTGCTGTCGGAACACAGTCCGTCAGGCCCCTCCGCTTTTTGCAAGCCAGACTCGGGGGCTCTGCTTGGCCGGCGAGCCGCCCCTCCGCCCCGGCTCCCTCCCGCCAGTCCGTGGAGCGCGCACCGCCTCGCCGCCCTTCCTACCCTCTTCCGTGGGCCTCTCGTCTGCGCTTGGCTCCGGCGACTCCGTTCTGCTAATCCTCTGGTGGTTTTCTGGGTTATTTAGGCAGGTGTAGGTGGAATCTAAGTGATCAGCAGGACGCGCGGTGAGCCCAGCGTCCTCCTACGCCGCCATCTTCAGTTCTCCCAGCATATATTTAATCACTGCTTCCTCTCATTCATTTCAACCACCTGCTCCCTGACTAATAACCAGATCTTCATTCATTCATTCATTCACTAAGTATATACTGAACACCAGCTTTGGATCAGGCAATGAATGAATCCCAGAAATTCAAAGGTAAACCCAACAGAGATTACCTTGTCCTTAAGGAGCATATACTCTAATTGTCCTACTCTTCTGTCCCCTCCCCAATTCAGAAAAAAAGCAAACAACCAACTCTGACACTCTGTGATTAATGTTAGAATCCAGGCAGCTATCAGGTGTATCTAGATATCCTTAGGAGACACTCCAGGGAAGCTTCCTGGAAAGCTAATTGTAGGGTGTATTAGTTTGCTATTACTGCTATAACAAATTACCACAAACTTAGTGGCTTAAAAGCTTATTATCTTAGGGGCGCCTGGGTGGCTATCTTGGTTGAGCATCTGACTCTTGATTTCAGCTCATGGTTCTTGATTTCTGTCTCATGGTTTGTGAGCTCGAGCCCTACATCAGGCTCTGTACTGATAGCATGGAGCCTGCTTGGGGTTCTCTCTCTCTCTTTCTCTCTCTCTCTCTCTCTCTCTCTCTCTCCCCCTCCACTGCTAATGTGTACTTTCTCTCTCAGAATAAATAAACATTAAAAAAAGAAACTATTCAAAAAAAGTTTATTTTCTTACAGTTCTGTAGATCAGAAACCTAACATGGGTCCCACTGGGCAAAAAATCATTCATGTTCTTTTCCAAAGGCTCTAAGGAAGAATCTGTTTCCTTGCATTTTCCAGTCTCTAGAAGCTGTTTACATTCCTTGGCTCATGACCTCAATTTTCTCACTTAAAAGCCAGGAGTGTCAAATCTCTCTTACCATTCTTCCATCACCACATCTCCCTCTCATTAATCTAATTTTTTAATTGAAGAATAGTTGACTTACAATATTGTATTATTTACAGGTGACCACATAGTGAGTGATTCAATATTTATATACATTACAAATGGTCACTACAATAAGTCCAGTTACTATCTGTCACTATACAGAATCATTGTAATATTGTTGAATATATATTTCCCATGCTCTATATTATATCTCTGAGTTTTATTTGTTTTATAATTGGAAGATTGTACCTCTTAATCCCCTCCATCTATTTAATATATTCCCCCTACTCACTTCCTCCTCTGGCAACCATCAGTTTGTTCTGTGTGTCTCTGAATCTGTTTCTGTTTGGTTTGTTCCAAACATGTGATATTTATCTTTCTTTGACTTATTTTACTTGGCATAATACCCTCTAGGCCCATCCATGTTGTCACAAATGGCAAGATTTCATTATTTTTATGGCTGAGTAATATTCCATTGCATATGTGTGTGAACAGATATTGATATGAAATGTGTTATTATACAAGAGATATAAAAAGGATTTTTTTTTATTTTTTATTTTCTACTTGGTTAATATAATAGCTGCTATCACTGTGCTACTTACAAAATCAATTACTAGGTAAGGAATTAAAATCTAGGAGATAAATTTTAGAGGACACTTTGAAATAATCCACACTCTGAGTTTAAGACTTCACCCTCTAGGGTAACATTTCAGTGTGTGATTAATGAAATCTATACTTAACTATACTACACATATGGAATGTGTCTTATTCCTTGTGCAGTACATGGTAAATCTCTTCTTTGTTATTTCTATGGTAGCAAGAAATAAACTTTATTTCTTAAGAATATAAAAAATGAATTGGACTTTTTATTTCCCAACAGCTAAACCACTTAAACTGGACCAAACTAAAATGTGAAAGAGCTTTAGTGAAGAGAACATATTTCAAGTCTGGGATTTACTTTCCCTGATCACAGCTAAATAATGATAGTTTTATGAGAAATAAAAATAATTCCAGTATACTCCGGTGTCTTTAAGGTTCCTTTTTCATTATTATTTTAAACAACTGTGGTAGAAAACATATTTCAGAAATAAAATTTATCCTCAGTTTATTATTCCCTCTTTATTATTGAACATAGACACATTGTGTAAAATATTGCACATAAATATTCAATAGCTACAGTTTTAATGCATTTTATTTTTATCATAATAAATTTTTATTAAAAAAATCACCAAAGATAAATATAAATCCATAGGTGAATTAATGTCATCCTGATATACCATTACCATTTTCTAAACTCACTTGATATGACTTGAAATTCTATTTAAATATGCTTAAAATACCATTATATAATTTATAAGTAACATCTTACTGGTAGTACATGTTAAAATATGATCTATTGCAAATTGCACATGACCAAGTCTATTACAATGAATGTAATGACTTTACTTGGAATATATTTTCACTAGAATGGGTTAATTCATTGTGAACATAATTATTTCATTTACAAAATAAAGCCTATTAGCCAAAATATTTAAAATTATCAAATAAATAAAAAATACCAAAGAAGAACTGAAAATATCTTTATAAAGTATCATCTATATTATATTAGTTCCATTTGTACTGTCAAAAAGCTTTCGTGGTGCCATAATTTTAAAACACACACAAGAGGGGCGCCTGGGTGGCGCAGTCGGTTAAGCGTCCGACTTCAGCCAGGTCACGATCTTGCGGTCAGGGAGTTCGAGCCCCGCGTCAGGCTCTGGGCTGATGGCTCGGAGCTTGGAGCCTGTTTCCGATTCTGTGTCTCCCTCTCTCTCTGCCCCTCCCCCGTTCATGCTCTGTCTCTCTCTGTCCCAAAAATAAATAAACGTTGGAAAAAAAAAATAAATAAATAAATAAATAAATAAATAAAATAAAAATAAATAAAACACACACAAGATAGGGGTACCTGGGTGGCTCAGTTATTTAAACCTCTGACTCTTGATTTTGGCTCAGGTCATGATTTCATGGTTTGTGAGTTTGAGTCCTGCATCAGTCTCTATGCTGACAGTATGGAACCTGCTTGGGACTCTCTCTCTCCTTCTCACTCTGCCCCTCCCCTACTCATGCTCTCTATCTCAAAATAAATAAATAAACTTAAAAAAATACACAAGATAATTTTGAGTCAATTTTTAATTTTTTTAAACATTTATTTGTTATTGAGAGACAGAGAGAGACAGAGCATGAGCATGGGAGGGGCAGAGAGAAGGTGAGACACAGAATCCGAAGCAGGCTCCAGGCTCCGAGCTGTCAGCACAGAGCCCGACGTGGGGCTCAGCCCACAAACCTAGATATCATGACCTGAGCAGAAGTAGGACACTTAACCAACTGAGCCACCCAGGCTCCTTGAGTCAATTTTTAAAAGTGAAGAAATAATATAAAAGATAGCTTGGATCATTTAAACTCTCAATATACTATGGGCAGTTTGACTACAAATGAGATAATGTGTTCAAATCTCTCCCTCTATGTTGGGTTATAATAAATATAGGTAATCAATTTCATAGAGAATTCACAAGTCTCTTCTTTAGGAAATATAACTTTCTAATATAAAATCTGTACTTCCCATTTTTATTACTTATTTTCTGTCACTGGGAGTTTAGTGATTAGAAGAAGGGGATGGATTAGGCTTACAAACTATACTTAAAAAGATTACTCAAGTTTCAAGTACCTGAGGTATACATGTTGGATTCATAGCTTTACATCAACAGATAGGGGGAAAGTGTTCAGATATGTATTCAGCTGGAAGGGATTGTGTTCTACCATGGCCTATCTATGTGAGAGACCTGGCAAGAGTGGTGCACAGATACTTAGAGCAGAATTGGAAGAATTACAAACATTTGCATGTCAATGACATCAATGCTGGACAACTTATAGTCACAAATTAAAAAGAAGGCAAAAAAGGAAAAGATAAAGTCCCTTAGGCTCCTTCAGCAACCTAAGCAGTTGCTGAAATCCTTGCTTTTGGAGACACTGATTTTTCCTGGCAACAAAAAAGAGGTATCTGTCAAGAGTATGAGAAGACACACCGCAGACTGGGAGAAAACATTTGCAAGACACATATCTGATACAGGATTGTTATCTAAAATATATAAAGAAGTCTTAAAACTCAACAATCAGAAAAGGAACAACCTAATTTTAAAAAAATGGGCAAAAGATCTAAATAGACATCTCACCGAAGAAGATAAACATATGGCAAATCAGAATATTTCATTAAAATAATGAAATGAAAGCAATTATGTATCACTACACACCTATTAGAATGGCTAAACCTAAGAACACTGACAACACTAAATGCTGATGAGGATATGGAGAAACGACAGGAGCTCTTATTCATTGCTGGTGGGAATCAAAATGGTACAGCCACTTTGGAAGACAGTTGGCAGTTTCTTACAAAACTCAACGTGTGCTTACCATGTGATTTGGCATTCATGCTCTTTAGCATTTACCCAAATGAATTGAAAACTTATGTCCACACAAAAAACCTGCACACAGATGTTTATAGCAGCTTTATTCATAATTTCCAAAGCTTGGAAGCAAGCAAGATGTCCTTCAGTAGGTGAATGGATAAAATATTTCATTGTCTACTTGTACCACATTTTATGATACAGTTTTATCAGGCTATGGAGAGATATTGAGAAACCTTAAATGCATATTATTATTAAGTAAAAGAAGTCAACCTGAAAAGATGCATGCTATATAATTCTAATTATATGATGTTCTGGAAAAGGCAAAACTACTGGAGAGAGTAAAAAGATCGGTGGTTGCCAGGGTTTGGGGACATGAAAGGGTGATTATGCAGGGTACAGAAGATTTTTAAGGCAGTGAAACTCCTCTTCATAATCATACAATGGTGGATACATGTCATTATGCATTTGTCAAAATCCACAGAATGTACAATACCAAAAGTGTACTATCATGTAAACTATGGGATTTAGGTGATATTTTAGTGTAGGTTTCTTGATTGTAACAAATGTATAACTCTGGTAGGGGATGTTGATAGTGGAAGAGGCTATACATGTGTTGGGGAGGGGTATGAAGAAACTCTGTACTTTCCACTCAGTTTTGCTGAGGAGAGAGGGAAGGAGGTGAGAAAGAAGGGGAAAGAAGAGAGGGGAGAAGAAGGGGAAGGGAGAGGAGGGAGGTGGGGAGAGAGAGTTCTCTGGCAGCTTTTGAAAAGTAGGGATGCCTGAGTGGCTCAGTTGGTTAAGCGTCTGACTTCGGCTCAGGTCATGATCTCTTGGTTTGTGAGTTCGAGCCCCACATTGGGCTCTGTGCTGATAGCTCAGAGCCTGGAGCCCGTTTCAGATTCTGTGTCTCCCTCTCTCTCTGCCCTTCCCCTGCTCATGTTCTGTCTCTCTCTGTCTCAAAAATAAATTTAAAAAAAGAAAAGTAAAGCCAGCCAATGAAGGCAAGAGAAAAAGAAATCATAATAGACCAAGAGAGCCAGAAGTGACAAAAAATTTGCCACAGTTTTTTGAAGTCAGATTGGATATAGACACGTTCCTATTGGACTAGGAAATATGAATTAACTTCCAAGTGCTAGTTTCCTGAAAATGATGAGGTCAGCCAGAAGAGTTTCCTATGTACACATGCAAGGAAGGGAAGCCACACATCATCCCCTAAGTTATCAGAAGGGAATCTTACACTACACACAGAAAAAGAGATGGAGAGGAGTCACTGTGGGACTATGGATGCAAATGAGCACTCGCTGTCACTGATTGGCATTTTATCCTCCTCTGTGGAATACTGCAGTGATTTGACTCAATGAAAGATGAAAAGAGAAGGTTTTCACATGTGTGTTCAGTACTTTTTTTCCTTCCTGTGGCCACTAAGGAGACCTTTGCTTCTCTCTCTCATTTCTTTTTTCTACCACCAGAGAACTCTTGTCAGCTCACCCCGCCACACAAAGGACTCGAGAGAGCTGGAGAGTTTCATCTTGACTTGATTAGCTCTAAGCCATGTCTATATCAGAGTAATAGCTGACCTGGAAGTGCAAGTGGGAGAAAATCACTGCCATCCTCATCATAATCATAATCGGATAGAGAAAGGAGAACAGAGCTAGAGAGAATAGCTGGAGTCTGAACAAGGTGGATTGGGAAAATGTTTGTTTGAGGTTATTTTGAGGGAAATTTGAGGAAGCTATCCTGTTTATGAGGGCAAGAAAAAAAACACAAGGGAATTTTATGACATGTTGTCCTAAAAAATTACTAAAAGTAACTCTATAATTAAAGAAATAACTCTACTGATGTTTTCTATAGAAATTGTGTTAAAGATTTAAATTGCTTTCAATCACATCTTGATCAGCAAATTGTGTTCTTGTTGCATATTTTTTGTAATAGCAGTAATAGTCATAGTAATAATAATGTTATTAATATTATTATTTTGAAAATACTGAATGCCAGGAGTTACCTACAAACTGATAGGAGTTAAATACAAACTGAAAATTAAAAGTGTTAAAATCTCATATAGTTAAATCTGCATTATTATGTGATACCAGGGATTGTTAATCTACCATTGTGTCTCAGCTCACATTTGGAAGTTGCTGGCAAAGGGAGGGACTTAGAATATTAGTAAACCTAAATATAGCATAGATATAAATTCATGGAAGCTAAATTCACTTATTGAAAACATTTTATGATGTGAGTCGTTTCATTTTTCTTCTTGGTGATGTAATTCAGAGTTCTAAAGGCAGGGGCACCTGGGTGGCTCAGTTGGTTAGGTGTCTGACTTCGGCTCAGGTCATGATCTCCCAGTCTGGAAGTCTGAGCCCCACATTGGGTTCTGTGCTGACAGCTCAGAGCCTGGAGCCTGCTTCAGATTCTGTGTCTCCCTCTCTCTGTGCCCCTCCCCTGCTCCCGCTTTGCCTCTCTCCCTCTCTCTCAAAAATCAATAAACATTTAAAAAAAATTTTTTTAAAGTTCTAAAGGCAGTATACTGTGGCACTCAACACCCTTAGAAAAGATTAAGGCTCAAATAATAAAGCAACAAAGCAGACAGCTGTGAGAGTTGATATATTTCAACTTTACAAAGTTTTCTTTTTAATCTTTCAGTAATTGATGATGCTATTAGACATATTTTACTATCTACCAGCTCCATCAAAAAGTAGACAAGACAGACAATATGAATGGAAATCACTATTTCTTGTGGATTATATTTGACATGATATACTATGGTTTTTTGAATACCCAGTTTTATATATCTCTGCTGAGAAATGGAAATCTTTATTTTGTCTTTTTTATCTGATTTATAACACTATTGAATTCAGAAATTGTACTCAATCCAATATGACTCCTCATCTGTCTTTCAATTTAAAAATAACAACCAAAACAAAATCAATGTTTAAAAAAAAGAGAGAGAGTGAGATATAACCCTCCCTATCATGTAAGAAAAAACTGGAAAGCCTTCTATTTATACAAATATAATCTATCCAGGGAGAATCATGCTCCAGGGTACTTGTTTGATAGACACCGATGTCTAGTTCAGTATTAGTATTTTGTTGTTAGTTGTGACACCTTAATATTATAAACAAATTTCATGTTACCCACAATCATAAACCTTCCTCTGTTACTATATATTGAAGTGAGAGTATATCAATTGTATGTTGGGCTGGAGGGATGGATTTTGCTTCCATCTTTGAGACATTTTGTGACGATGTTGCTGAAAGCCTGTTCCAGGACTAACTATATGAATCATTAGTTAAAGAAAAATCCTGAATCCCATCACTAGTCCTACTGACAAAGAACCTTCAGGAGTTACATTTTTATTTTATTTTTTTAATGTTTATTTGTTTATTTTGAAAGAGAGAGGAAGAGAGCAGGTGAGGGGCAGAGAGAGAAAGAGAGAGAGAACACCAAACAGGCTCTGTGCTTTCAGCTCAGAGCCCCATGCAGGACTGGATCCCATTAACAGTGAGATCATGACCTGAGCTGAAATCAAGAGTCAAATGCTTAACCAACTGAGCCACCCAGACATCCCAAGAACCTGCATTTTTAAAAAGTACCTTTTGAATGAGAAATACTGGTCTTTGTTTCAGAATAAGTCCATATTTGACAGAAATTTTTATCTTACTGTTCTAAGTAACTAGGATTAATAATTAAGAATGTTGCAATTATTAATAGCAGATAATTATAATCAATATTAACTAGAATTAAATTTTATGTTAAATTTATTTTTAAATAATACTGTCTTCACATTTTAAGCAATATAACAAAATATTAATCAATTCAGAAATGCACATTAAATATTTTTACAGTGATTGGAAATCCAGTTAAAATTAAGAAATATTACATATAACGTGATATTAAATTTTGATATTTAATAAAATTTAACATTATAGTGACATTATATATTCCAAAACAGGTTAGCGCTTAATGTTCTCTACATAAACTTTGTGTCAAGGAATTTATTTTTCAAAAAAAAGAGTTTATAAGAGATTATAGATAGAAGGATTCCACCGGTCCAAAACTTCCACCTTAATAATGAGAAAAGAGAAGACCAAGTAGGTAGCAGAGCTAGGGCCAGCACTAGGCCCCTCAGGGCAATTTCTGTTACCCAGCCTGACATTGTGACTTGTTATATGTGTGCCTTTCAAATCAGGAAGAGGATGGTCGTTAAGAATATAGACTTTGAAGTCAGAGACATCTAGACGAGAGTACTAATCTGTTTTTTGTAACATTAGGGAAGTTACTTAATTCCCTGTGTCTCAGTTCCTCAGAAATTTAGGAGAAAGTAGAACCTACCGTATTGGATGGATAGAAATATTAAATGACAAGGGCACCTGGGTGGCTCAGTCAGGTAAGCATCCATCTCTTGATTTCAGCTCAGGTCATGATTTTGTGGTTCGTGAGATCAAGCCCTGTGTGGGGCTGTGCGCCATTGGTGCAGAGCCTGCTTGGGATTCTCTCCCTCCCTCTCTCTCTGCCCCAGGCCCCCCTCAAAATAAATAAATAAACAAATAAAAAGGAATTTTAAATGACATACAGAATTTCAAGTGTCTGACTCCTTATTGCTATCTGCCTTATATATATTTACATGTTTTTATATTTATAAATGTTTATATTTTGAATTTAATATTTTCCATAGGTAATGTACTCAGTTTTTTTTAAAAATCAAAGCAGTGTAAAAACTATACAATAAAAATTACCCCTACAAGTCTCCTTCCTCTCACCTGTGGACAACTACGTTTATTTGTTTGCGTATATATGCCTGCTTCTGCATTTTCTTTATGTAAATATTAACAAGTAAAAGTTAATATGTATTGTTCTTTTTCCTTCATATATTAATGGTGACCACACACAGCCTTATACATTTTTTGTTTAACTTAACGTTATATCTTGGAGATCACTCCATGTCAAAATGCAGAAAATATCTTCATTTCTCTTTTACAGCAGAATCATAATAATGGCCAAAATTTTTGTGGTAATTAGCATGCACAAGGTATTATTTTAAGTATTTTACACATAGTAAGACATATGTAATAGCATATTCTTCAGAACCACACTAGGAAATGTATATTTATTTAATTCCTATTTATAGATGCAGAAGACATATTTATGAATCTTGCTGCAAGTCTTACAATGTCAAGGTATAAAGTAAGGATTTGAAACTGTTAGTCTTGCAATTTGGGCTCTGAAACCTTACACCGTAATACATCTCAGCTTCATAATATCCCATTCTATAGATGAATCACAACTTATTTATCCAGTACTCTACTAACACAAAATCATGTTGCTTCCAAATTTTCTTTTCTTTTTATTACAACTAATGCTGCAGTAATTCTTGAACAGAAAAACATATGCAGCTATATCTATAGCAAAAATTCATAGAAGTCAGATTGCTGGCTGAAAATGTAAATGCCTTTGTAATTTTGATAGATGCTGCCAAATTACTCTCTTTAGTGATTTTTAATGTGTAGTTCCACCAGCAATGTATTAGAATCTTTATTTCACCATAGCCCTGCTAACAGATATTGTCAAACATTTAGGTTTTATCCCCAAATAGGACAAAAACGCTATGTCACTATAGTGACATGTCAAGAGCATATACTGTCACATGGTTTATTACTGTTGATGTTGACCTTGATCACCTGGCCAAGATAGCATTAATATTAATTTTTCATTAGAAATTAGAGTGAGCATGTTTCCATTTTTTTCAAGACAAATATGTATTTCCTTTTCTGTTCATAACCTTTACTCATTTTTAGAAACTGGACAGTTAGTCTTTTTCTTATAAATATGTAGGAATTCTTTTAATGTATTCAGGAGGTTGATCTTTTAAATGCAAAGTGATTTGAACATTTTTCAAGTTTTCATTTTTTTAAATAGACTTTATTTTTTGAAACAGTTTTAGATTACAGAAAAACTGAGAAGATAGTACAGAGAGTTCTTGGGTATCTTATACTCAGTTTCCCTTATTATTAGTATCTCACATAGTATGGCACATATGTTACAATTAATGGACTAATATTAATACATTATTATTAACTAAAAGCCGTATTTTCTTCAGATTTCCTTAATTATTACCTAATGGGCTTTTTGTTTGTTTTGTCTTTGTTTTTCTCTTTCAGGATCCTATCCAAGCAACCATAATACATTTAGTTTTCAGGTCTTTGTAGCCTCTTTCATCATTCAGACTGCTATAAGTAAATACTACAGACTGGTGGCTTAACCAACATATATTTATATCTCATAGTTCTGAACACACAGAAGTCCAAGATAAGGATGCCAATATGGTGGGATTCTTGATGAGAGCCCCCTTCTTGATTGGATCCCTTCATGGGCTTTCCTTGGTTTGTGCACTCAGAGAGAGAGGGAAAAGGAGGAAGGGAAGAAGAGAGAGACAGAGAGAGAGAGAGAGAGAGAGATCCTCTCTCTTCCTATTTTTTAAGGGCATTTATCCCATCATGAGGCTCTATCCTCATGATTAGATCTAAAACTAATTACTTCCCAAAGGCTCCACCTCCAAATACCATCACATTGGGAATTAAGCTTCAATATGTGAATTTGGGGGGATAGTCAATCCGTATCAGGCTTTCTTGACTGTGAAAGTTTGTGAGATTTTCCTTGTTTTTGTTGATCTTGACAGTTTTCGGGAGTATTGTTTAGATACTTTATAGGATGCCATTTTATTGGAATTTTCTGATTTTTTTTTAAGTGATTAGTCTGAGGTTATGAGTTTTGGGAAGAAAAACAAGGATATATAGTACCCTTTTCATCATAACATGTCAAGAATATATACTGTCACATGATTTATTACTGTTGATGTTGACCTTGATCTCCTGGCCCAGGTAGCATTTGTGGGTTTCTCCATTATAAAATTACTCTCTAACTCCACCTACTTTCCATACCAGTTCTTTGGAAGAAAGCTACTATGCCCAGTCCAGACTTAAGCACAGGGAGTTATAACCCTCCTACTCAGGGAGAGGAGTATCTGTGTCTATTACTTAGAATTGTTCTGCATGGAGATGTATTTATTATCTTCCCTTTATTCATTTTTTTATATCCATATGGAATCATAAGCTTTTGTTTGTTTGTTTGTTTGTTTGTTTGTTTGTTTTGTACTTTGAGTTAAACCAATACTATTTTATACATTTTGTTGCTCAGGAAAGCTTTGTCCATTAGAAGTTCTTTCACTTGGCTCCTGTGTCTTTTTGAAATAACTCCATCAATGTCTGGTTTGTTTGAGTACTTCCTCACTTTCTAGCAATATAAGATGCTCTAGGCTTATTTTGTGTATTTACTGCCCCAGTCCTAGAATCAACCATTTCTTCAAAGAGTCTTGGTTCCTTTTATTGTAGAATAATGTTAGTGCCAAGGTCTGGGCACTATATTTGCTTATTGCTAGGGTGGTATTGTTGCCTTTACTCCTTCTTAGGGGACAGAGTAAGAAAATATATGTGTGTATACTGTCTTGTGTGTGTGTGTGCGTGTGTGTGTGTGTGATTTCTATATGCAATCATATGTAACCATATTAATTAAACATGAATTTAAAAAAAAAGGAAAAAAAAAACCCATGAGTTCATATAGATGTCTCCAACTCTAATCCCTTACCACATGGATCATTCTAGCCCCCTTCCCCTGATTAGCTGTAAATTCCCACTCCAACAGTGAAAACTTTGGTTTCCACAATCTGCCATCCACTTACTCTATTTTTCAGTTCCAAAGTATGTATAGCAGTATCAAAATTGTAACTGGCCCATAAAGCCAAAGTGCCTTGCTTATTTGTAGTCCTCTTCCCATTAGTTGTGTAGACTCAATCAATTTCCAGAGTTACTTAGGTCAGCACTTTTTCTCATCTACTTTAGTGAGATTGTTTCATACATTTGTAATACAGTTAGATTCTGTTGTCATACTCTGTCTTCCTTCTTGGGATTCCCCAACCTCCTAAATGAATTTTTTAATTTGCATACATTAAGATTCACCTTTGTACTTTAAAGGTTGGTGAGTTTTGACAAGTACATAATTTTATATCCACATTACAATATTATACAAAATATTATCACTAAAAAATTTATCACCTAAAAAACTTCATGAGCTTCACCTGTTTAATCATCTCATCCGGAGGATTCCCAGAAACACTGATCTTTTTACTGTCTCTGTAGTTTGCATTTTCCATAAGGTTATATAATTGTAATCATACAGCATATAGCTTTTTTAGACTGGCTTCTTAACAATATGCATTTAAATTCCATCCATGTCTTTCCATAGCCTGGTGGCTCACTTCTATTTTATTGCTGAATAATATTCCATTGTATGGATATACCCAGTCTGTTTAACTATTCATCTACTGAAGGACATCTTGACTGGTTCGTTTTTAATGATTATGAATAAAGCTATTATAAACATTTGTGTAGGTTTTTTATGTAGACATTAGTTATCAAATAATTTATGTAAATACCTGGGAGAATGCTGAATCATATGGCGAGTGTCTTGTCAACAACTACCATACTATCTTCCAAATGACTATACCATTTTGTGTTCCCATCAGCAATGAAAGGAATCACTCCAAAAGCTTGCTAGAATTTGGCATTGTCATTTTTTTTTCATTTTAGACATTCTAATAAGTATGTAGTTGTATCTAGCTGTTGTTGTAATTTGAAATTCCTTAATCATAAATGATATTGAACATCTTTTTGTATGTTGGTCATTGCTATGTCTTCTTTGGTGAGGTGTCTGTTTAGATCTTTTGCCCATCTTTAAATTGGGTTGTTTACTTATTGTTGAGTTTTAAGAGTTTTTCATATATTTTGGATAACAGCTCAAGTATTTTGCAAGTATTTTCTCCCAGTCAGTGACTTTTCTTTCATTTCTGTAAGGGTCTTTTACAAAGCAGTTATTAATTTAGTTAAAGTCCAATTTATCAGTTTTGTGTTTGTGGACCATACTTTTTGTGTTGCAGCTAAAAAACCATTACCAAACACAAGGTTATCTAGATTTGCTTCTATGTTTTCTTCTAGAAGGAGTATCATTTTGCATTTTATATCCAGGTATATAATCATTTTGAGTTGATTTGATTTTTAGTGTTTTTTTTTTTTTACTTGTTTTTAGCATTTCTGTTATTTCTTTGTTTACATTACCTGTTTGTTCTTGTATGTGTCAACTCTTTACATTAGAACCCTTAACTTATTAATAAATAATATTCCCTGTCTAATAATCCCCAAATCTGTGTCATATCTGATGCTTTTTTTTTTCCCTTCAGACTGCATTTTTTTTTTTTTTTTGGTCTTTTTTGCATTTCTAGCAATATTTTGTTGAAAACCAGACATGATGTATTGGGTAACAGGAACTAAACTAAATGGGCCTTTAGTGTAAGGTATCATATTAATATGGTTAGGGGTTGGACCGTTTTTAATGTTAGCTGGGGTTATAGTTGCTGGAAGCTTCAATTTCCTTTAGTATACTTGCTTTTGTCTCTCCTGTTGTTTTTGAGTTTCCAAAAGAAATCCTCCTTAAACGGAATCTGGCCTTGTAGGTCTTTGAGTTGTAATCCACAGTTGATGCACAGAAAGTGTACCAGAGGAGAAACATTCTATGGTATTATGACTTAATATTTTTTTTTTTTTTTTACTAGGGCTATATCACAGAACTGTGACCTTTACAAGTATTTCTTCATCTTTTCTCCCCCTTAGATGAGACAAGAAGGCTAGAGGGGCTGGAATGGAGTAAGTGCCCTTCCCCCGATGGGATAAGGCTCTGATAAATGCTCTTCCCCTGAAGAGGACTTTGTTATGGAGATTACTCTGGCTGTATTTTAATGTTTTCCTCCCATTCCTGCAGGAGACCTGAGGGAATTTTTCTTAGCTTTTCTTTGATAATCTTGTGGAATTCTGGAGGTAAAAGGCCCAAAAGCATAAGGGAGGGCCTTCCTAAAACTGTGGCTTCCAGAAATTTCTTGCACTCATACTAGTCCACAGTCAGCCTTCAACAATTTGTCAAATTAATTATTTTCTTATTTGTTTATTGCCCCAGCCACTTCTGTTCCATGTAAACTGACCTCAACTGTGATTCTTTATATTTACCTGCCTCATCAGGTTTCTAGGTTTCTCTTTCTCTGATGGGTCCAAACGTAGTCATTAATGTTGTTTGTTTCACTTTTTTTTTTTTCCTTTTTAAAGTTTATTTATTTTGGGAGAGAGAGCAGGGGGTGGCAGAGAGAGAATGCGAGACAGAGAGAATCCCAAGCAGGCTCCTCACTGATACAAGGCTCAATCCCACAAACTGTGAGATCATGACCTGAGCTGAAATCAGGAGGCGAACGCTTAACAGACTAAGCCACCCAGGAGCCCTATTTTTTTCTTAATTGTAAAGACAGGGGTGACAACTTCCAAGACATGTTGGAGCTAAAACCCAAAGTCCTATCATTTGTTTTTTGACCTTTTAGAGTGTTTGGGGTTTTGTTTTGTTTGTTGTTGCTATTGCTGTTCTATCATGTAAAAATTCCATTATGGAATGCAGCAAATCCCAAACAACTTTAATTATCGAGATTTTATAAAATATTTGAATTTGAATATATAGTAGGGTTACTCCACTTTTTTATCAGTTATCTATTGCCATATAGAAAATTAGTCCCCAAACATATTGACTTAAAGCAATAAACATGTTTGCTTTTTGTTGTTGTCGTTGTTGTTGTTGTTTTTGTTGTCACTTTAAATCTCACATAATTTCCATGGGTCAGAAATTCCGGAGCAACTTGGTTGACTCGGAGTCTCAAAAGATTTCACTCAAGGTGTCGTCCACTACTGTTGTCATCTTAAGGTTTGACCCAGGTTAGAGTATCTGTATTCAGATTGGTTCTCACATAACTTGGAAGTTACTGCCAGCTATTGCCATAGGGCCTCAGTTTTTCACCACCTGTACTTCTTCACTGATACTGCTTGAGAGTTCTTACAACCCAGTGATGACTTCCCCCAGAGATTGTAATCCAAGAGACAGCAAGGAGAAAGAAGCAGTATTTTGTAAAGTATCCTTCTATATGACACACCATTATAACCATATATTCAACTGACAGTATAGGTCAGCCCTATTCAGTATGGGAAAGGACTTCATAATAGCATGAATACTAAGATATAAGGAACATTGGACACCATATTGAAGGTAGGCTATGACATACTTCTTCAATTGTCATCCTCAGAATATTAATTACTTTTGCCAGTTTAATTCTTTATGTGAAATTTAGATTCAGTTTATACGTGTTTTTGTGTGTGTGCGTATGTGTGTGTATGTTTGGTGAATATTAAATTTAAAAATTAAGAGAGAATTGACACCTTCACAAAGTTGGGTCTTATACAAGAATATGACTTTCAGTTTGTTCAAATATCCTTTTATGCCTTTCATGTTTTAATGTTTTCTTCATAGAAGTTATCTGTATATCTTATAAAATATGTTATGGTGTTTTATCTATTTTTGTGGCTATTTTAATAGGTTTATTTCTTTTTAACAGTTTTTTTAATGTTTATTTATTAATTTTGAGAGAGAGAGAGGGAGAGAGAGTGGGGGAAAGGGCAGAGAGCTAGGAGAGAGAGAATCCCAAATTAGCTCAGAGCCCGACACAAGTCTTGATCTCACAAACCGCAAGATCATGACCTGAGCTGAAATCAACAGTTGGATGCTTAACCAACTGAGCCATCCAGGCACCCCTAGGCTTGCTTCTTCTAATATACTTTTGATAATGATTTTGTGTGATAAGATAGCTATTGATTTCTATATATTTTGTACCCTAATACTTTATCACATTATTTTATTATATAAGCAGTTGAGTAGTTTACTCTCTGGTATATTCCAGACATAGTGTTAACATATGCAAATAGTGAGAGCATTAGGTCTCTATTTCAGTTTTTGTAACTTTAAGATTTTTCTCTTCTTTAATTTTTTGGCTAATATCCCCAGTTCAGTGCTAAATTATAGAAATGCCTATAAGCGTCCATGCATTGTATGAAACCCTGCCTTTGTGGCTGACATGATGTTAAAGATATACCCATTGATTCCTATTTTATTCAATATTTTTAGCAAGAAAAGTTTGAATTGTGTTAAATTTCTTTGTACTATTTATAGAGATGATGGTATGATTTTTCTCTTTATATCTGTTAATCTGATTAATTACTTTAATAGACTTCATAATACTGAACCAATCTTGCTTTATAAACATAAACTGCACTTGGTTCTGATAATAAACATTATAGTATGCTTCTGGATAATATTTGGGAAAATTGCATTAATATGTATGAGTGAAATTGATCCGTGATTTTCTTTTTGCGGATTCGGCAAGTTTTCACTTACTGATGCACCTTTTTGAGCAAAATTTAAAAATTTTTTTGCATTTCTAATTCATCACTTTGTTTTTTGGTTAGTGGTTTTTGTGCCTTAATATATTTTTTTACCAGTTTTAAACTTGCAAGATATTCTACTATGCCTATTTCTAGAAGCCTTATAGCTTTAATTTTAACATGTAGTATATGCTCCATCTCAAATTAACTTTTGTTTAAAGTGCAGTATATGTTGATGTGAAATAATAAGAAATACATATGTATATATATATATACATACACATGTATATATATATATACATACACATGTATATATATATATACATACACATGTATATATATATATATATATATATATATATATGCCACTTGTTTTTAACACAGGGCTCCAAAAACTCTTGTGATATCCTACCCTAAGTGATAAGAACACTAGGAACATCTCTTGTTCTGATATTTGTCTTTGACTCTGTCCTCGACATAAGGCTCCTAAAACTTTTTTATTTATGCATTTTTTTAAGTTTATTTATTTATTTTGAGAGAATCAGAGGTAGCGTGAGCTGGGAAGGAGCAGAGAGAGAGGAAGTGAAAGAGAAGAATTCCAGGCAGACTCTGGGCCACCAGCACAGAGCCCCATTTGGGGCTTGACCCCATGAACAATGAGATAATGACCTGAGCTGAAATCAAGAATCAGATGCTTAACTGCTTGAGCCACCCAGGCACTCCTTAAACCTTTTGAAAACCCTAAGTGATAACAAATTAGGAGCATCTTTTATTCTAATGAGGTGACTCTAGGTGGGTCTTGGGTGGCTCCTGGATGGGGGCTGGTAACCAGAAAGACCAAGCCATGTTCTTAAGGTTGGGATTTTCAGCCCCACCCTCATTCTACATGAAGAAGCCTTTATAAAAACCCCGTAGTACAGGGGCGCCTGGGTGGCTCAGTTGGTTAAGCATCCAACTTCGGCTCAGGTCATGATCTCACCACTAGTGGGTTCAAACCCTCCGTCAGGCTCTGTGCTGAAAGCTGAGAGCCTAGAACCTCCTTCCAGTTCTGTGTCTCCCTCTCTCTCTACACCTCTCCCACTCATGCTCTGTCTGTTTCTCTCAAATATAAATTTAAAAAATTAAAAAAAACAAAACAAAACCCTGTAGTACAGGATTCAGAGAGCTTCCAGGCTGGTGAACATATCTACATTTGTGGGGGGTTGGGAGACATACCCCAACTCCACAAGGACAGACCTCCTGTGCTCTGTACCCTCCTCCTAGACTACTCCCTGTGTATTTCTTTATCTGGCTGTTCATCTGTATCCTTTATTATATCCTTTAATAAACTACTGACCATAACTAGGTTCTTTGATCTGCTCTATCAAATTAATCAGAAGCAGCTGGATGACTCAGTCAGTTGAGCATCCAACTTCAGGTCATGATCTCACCATTCATGAATTTGAGCCCCATGTCAGGCTCTGTGCTGACAGCTCAGAGCCTGGAGCCTGCTTCGTATTCTGTGTCTCCCTCTCTCTCTGCCCTTCCCCCGCTCACACTCTATCTCCCTTTCTCTCTCTCAAAAATAATAAAAAAATTAAAAGGAGGGAAAGGTGGGGTTTTCCATTTTAGTTAAGGTAATTTCTTTTTTTTTTTTTCTTCTGTACAGATATTTAATTATTCCAGTTCCATTTGTTGATAATACTTTCCTTTCAACATGGAATAATCTTGGATTCCTTTCCAAGGTGCTTAAACTTATGTATATTGATCTATTTCTGGACTTGCTTTTTCTGTCCTGTTGCTCAGTTTGTTTTGCCTCATATCAGTACCAAAATATCTTCTTTATTATTTAGTGCAGCTTTTGAAGTCAGACAATATAAATCTTCCAATTTTGTTCCATTTTCCCAAGATTGTTTCAGCTATCCTAGAACCTTTGCATTTCCATATAAATTTTAGAATCAGCTTCTCATTTTTTTTTTTTTTTTTACAAAAGAAAAAAAGCCCATTATTATTTAGAGGAGTGAGATTGCATTGAATCTATGGATTGAGCTGGGGAAAATTAACATGTTAACAATCTGTGAAATCTGTGAGCATGGTATATCTGCTCATATATTTACATCTTCCTTAATTAGTTTATACAACGTTTATAGTTTTCATTGATGAATCTTAATCCAACTTTCATTATATTTATTCCTAACTTTTTTATGATTTTGATGTTAATAAATGGTATTTTTGGGGCGCCTGGGTGGCGCAGTCGGTTAAGCGTCCGACTTCAGCCAGGTCACGATCTCGCGGTCCGTGAGTTCGAGCCCCGCGTCGGGCTCTGGGCCGATGGCTCGGAGCCTGGAGCCTGTTTCCGATTCTGTGTCTCCCTCTCTCTCTGCCCCTCGCCTGTTCATGCTCTGTCTCTCTCTGTCCCAAAAATAAATAAACGTTGAAAAAAAAATTAAAAAAAAAAAAAAAAAATGGTATTTTTAAATGTTTATATTCCAATTTTGTGTTGACATACAAAAATGTAATTTGTTGGGGTTTTTTAAAGTTTATTTATTTATTTTAAGAGACAGAGTGGACGTGTGTGCAGGAGAGGGGCAGAGAGGGATTCTCTGGTCTGTCAGCATGGAATCTCAGGAACTATGAGATCATGAGCTGGGCTGAAATCAAGAGTCAGACGCTTAACCAACTGAGCCACCCAGGCATCCCTACAATTTAAAAAAAAATTTTTTTTTGAATGCTTATTTATTTTAGAGAGAGAGAGACACAGCGCAAGCAGGAGAGGGGCAGAGAGAGAGGGAGACACAGAATCTGAAAGCAGGTTCCAGGCTCTCAGCTGTCAGCACAGAGCCCAATGCAGGGCTTGAACAGGGGAACTATGAGATCATGACCTGAGCCAGAGTCGAATGCTCAACTGACTGAGCCATCCAGGCTCCCCAGGACCCTACAATTTGTTTTTTAATCTTGACCTTGTATCCTAGGACTTTGCTGCATTCACTTAATCGTTTTACATACCTTAAGATTTTCTAAGTATAGGTCAAATCATCTCTGAATAAAAAGTTTGCTTTTTCCTTCCCAAATTTTGACTGTTTGTTTGTTTGTTTTTAACTTGCTTTGGCCAGGAAACCCAGTACAATATGGAATAGAAATGATGAGAGTGAATGTTTGGTCTTGTTTCCAGTCTTCTGGAGAAGTATAAAATATTTTACCACTAGCTATGATGTTAGCTGTAGATTTGTCACAGATGTCTTCTTAGATTGAGGAAGTTTCCTCCTATTCCTAATTTGTTAAAGATTTTTTTAAGTCATGAATTAATGTTAAATTCTGTCATATGCCTTTTCTGCTTCTATTTAGATGATAATATAATTTTTAAATTTTTATTCTGATGATGTGATAAATGGTACTAGTTGTTTTCCAAGTTCTAAACCAATCTTTGATCTCTCCATTAAGCCCTGTATTCTCATGATGTATTATTTATTTTATGTATTTCTGGATTTGATTTACTAACATTTTGTTGATGATTTTTACATAAATGTTTGAGAGATTGATATATAATGTTCCTTTGTGGAAATGTCCTCATTAGATTTTGATATCTGAGTTAGTCTGACCTCAAAAAATGAGTTGGAAAATAGCCCCTTCTCTATTTCCTGAAAGAATTTGTGTAATATTGGTATTAATTTCTTCTTATACGCTTGCTAAAATTCATCAGTCAAGACACTAGGGCCTAGTTTATTTTGGAAAGGTTTTTTATTTTATTTATTTATTTTTGTTTTGTTTCATTTTTTTTTTTTTTTTTTTTTTTAATGTTTAGTTTTGAGGCAGAGAGAAAGAATGCAAGCAGGGTAGGGACAGAGAGAGAGGGAAAAAGAAGATCCTAGGCAGTCTCTGTGCTGACAGCAGAGAGCCCGATGCTGGGCTCAAACTCACAAACCCTGAGATCATGACCTGACCTGAAGTCAGATGCTTAACAACTGAGCCACCCAAGTGCCTTTTTTTGGAAAGGTTATTAATTACAATTTCAGTATCTTCAGCATCCCAAATTTTCTTTTTCTCCCCCTTGTGTTGGTTTTCAATTGTATTTTCCAAGATATTTGTCCATTTTGTTTAAATTCGTGAATTTATTGGGGAAAAATTTTAAACAATGTTTTATTATTCTTCCTGCGGTATGTGTGGGGTATTACCTCTTTCCTTTCTGATACTGGTAAATCTCTCCTCCTCCTTCCCCTTATTTCCCCCCACTCCTCCTTCTCCCATTTGCCCCTTCCCCATTCTTTTCCTCCACTTCCTCTCCCTTCTTTTTCACTTTTTCTTTAATTTGCCAGTTTTATTAACCTTTTAATGGATACTTTTTGACATTGTTAATTTTCTCTATTGTTTGTTTTCTGTTGCACTGATTTCTACTTCACTCTTGACTTTATACTTCCTGTCATGTGTTTTCATTATCATTCTGTTGAACATAAATTATAATTTACTTCTGTTCTGTTTAATTTGTTCTTATTTAAAAGTACATTTCAGGGACACCTGGGTGGCTCAGTCATTTGAGAGTCTAACTCTTGATTTCAGCTCAGGTCATGATCCCCAAGGTTGTGGTATTGACCCCTACTTTGGGCTCCTCACTGAGCATGGAGCCTGATTGAGATTCTTTCTCTCTCCCTCTGCCCCTCTCCCCCACTTGTGCATGCTCTCTCTTTCTAAAATAAAAAATAAATTAATTAAAAAAATAAAAGTATGTTACATAAATTATATCCATATGGGGATTTCTATCTTGGTTTTCTTGATTTCTAATTTAATTCTGTTGTGATAAGAGAACATACCCTGTATACTTCAGAAAGTATGAAATTTATTGAGGCTCATTTTATGGTCCATATTACAGTTGTTCTTTGTATGTGTTCTATCTGTGCTTGAAAAGAATATGTATTCTGCTGTTGGGTGGAACATTTTATATATGCAATCCTTATAATACTTAGGTCAAGTGGTTTGGGAGTTTCAATCATATTTTCAATGCCTTCACTGATTTTTTAGTCTATGTTATCTACTGAAGGAGGGATGTTAAAAATACTTAAGATTATAGATTTGTTTATTTCTGCCTTCAGTTCTGTCTTTAGTTCAATTTTTGCTGAATATGTATTAAAGTACTGTGATTAAGAGTTAAATATTCAAGATTGTTGTTTATTCTTGGTGAAAATTGAACTTTTATCATTATACAAGTGACTCTTCTCCATAATAGTCCTTTCCTTTAAGTCTCCTTTGTTTTATATTATCAAACAGAATCAAACTAGGATTCTTATATTTAGTGCTTATATAATGTATCTTTTTTTCCATATTCTTTTATTTGCTACTATCTAAGTTTTTTTGTTTTTTTTTTATTTTTAGTCATATCTTGTAAACCATATATAGTTGGGTCTTATTTTTTATCCAGTCTATCAATCTGTTTCATTTAGAAGTTTAGGACACTTAATTTTTTTTAATAAGATGTTTTTAAAATTTATTTTATTTATTTTGAGAGACAGAGAGAGAACACAAGCAGGGCAGAGGCAGAGAGAGAAGGAGGAGAGAGAGAATCCCAAGCAGGTTTCACAATGACAGTGGGAAGCCCAATGTGGGGCTCAAACCCATGAGCCATGAGATCATGACCTGAGCCAAAACCAAGAGTCAGGCGCTCAACTGACTGAGCCACCCAGGTGCTCCTAGGCCACTTAAATTTAATCTAATTGTTGATATGGATGAATTTGAATTTACCCTCTAATTGTTTTCTACTTGTCCCACTTGTATTTTATTTCTTTTTTATCTGTATGGGCACAATTGAGCTAAGTATCTTTTAGTATTTCATTTTATATCCTCTACTGACTTTTGAGCTATTGATATTTATCTATGGATTAAAAATGTGCATCTTTAACTTACTACAGTCTACTTTCAATTGTTTATTATAAACCTGTATTGTATAATGTAAGAATAATACAAATTGTGTTTTCCTTTTTTGCACACCTGCCCTTTCCATCCAACACACACACACACACACACACACACACACACACACACACACACACAGTTTAGGACCCAAGCATTGAATGGGAGCTGTATTGACTAGGAATAAAGAAGTAAAAGCCTTAGTTTCCGCAGGAGACCACTGCACAGGCAACGCATGTGAAAACTTGCGCAAATAACTTTCCTGAGCAGGCAAACACAAAGACAAGCTCCAGGCTCTGAGCTGTCAGCACAGAGCCCAACATGGGGCTCGAACCCATGAACCATGAGATGATGGTCTGTGCCGAAGTCAGATGCTTAACTGACTAAGCCACTCAGGTGCCCCTAAAGCCAAAAGATTAAAAATATGATGTTAGATTAAAATTATTAATGTATGCATCACTTGGATTTAATACATGGTAAGATTTGTACTTCTGATTGATTTTCTTTTTAATTTTTTTTAATGTTTATTTTGAGAGAAAGAGCATAAGCAGGGCAAGGGCAGAGAGAGAGAGGAAGACACAGAATCCAAAGACTCCAGGATCTGAGCTGTCAGCATAAAGCCTGACTCGGTGCTGGAACTCACGAACCATGAGATCATGACCTGAGATCATGACCTGAGGTGAAGTTGGATGCTTAACTGACTGAGCCACCCAGGCACCCCTTGATTTTTCTTTTTAAAACAATTAAATGTTACAAATACATGTAAAGCCTGCCTTTCTCCACCTTATTCTTCTCTTTCTCTTCTTTCTTATAATTAGAATGCATCTTTCTGGATCATGGTTAAGAAAGGAAAAAAGAAAGTATATCCTCTAATTGTCTGTGATATCTGTTAATAGTGTGGTTCAAATAGTTTATATCCTTTCTAATTTTTTTTAACATATTTAGTCTTTCCGTTCCTAAGACATGCATTAAAATCTTTCACTATGTTTTTGGATTGTAAATTCCTTCAATCTGATTCAGTGTTTCAAATATTTAAGATTATTCCATTAGACCACAGGAGATCATGATAGTTGCATCTTATTTTTTCTCTCTCTCTCTTTTTTTTTTTTTTTTTTTTTTTTTTGTTACTCTATATAGTAACCTTATCCTTAGATTCAGTGTAGGGAAAAGTTTTAATTTTAACCTTATCACTAACTTAGGTTATTTAATGTCTCTGCATTGCAGTTTGAATATATATATATAAATGGGGGTAATTATATAACCTTTTAGTAAAATGGAGGATTAAATAAATGAGTTCAGTTTAGTAGTAGTTTGAGGATTAAATGAGTTAATACACATAAAGTGTTCAAAAAAGTGCTTGGCTTGTGATAAGTACAAATATCTATTAAGGTGACAGGATGCTGTCACTTTTCTATGGTCTCAGAGTTTAGGCAGAGGTCTCTAGAACCAAGAATATTACAACAGGTATCAGTGTCCCCTCATTCCATAGTAAGGTTCCAATTCATCTATATAGAACATAGTAAGAGTTTGACCTTTTAACTAACTTGATCTTTACTCACCTTGAAATTGTATGAAAGGAAGGAAGTTGAAAAGACCCTTTGGAAATTTCTTTATAAAGTTATCAGAGAGGCTCCATTTCTAATCCTGGAAGGGCCTAAAACAGCAGTTAGTTAAAGGAAAAGAAATTAGACCAATAAAATAAAGAAAAGAAATCACCCAAGCTTCTACATCATAGATGATTTGATCTAAGATAGGTTATAGTTGGCAGAAGTAAGCTTTAATTATGTGGACGTTTGGAGGTTTTAAATTGGACAGAAATTTTCACTCTCTAAGTGACAGAAAAACCTATGGAAAAAATCCTCATTCAGGAGGCAGAAGGAAAAGTCCACAAATAAATATTCAGGGAGAGTAACAAAAGAATGAAGTTGCTTTTCCTCACCTTTGACTGAATCTACTTATTAATAAACCACTGATTAGCCTAGGTTCTGGTCTTAGGTATACAGTCAATTTGTTTAAATATGTCCAGGAAAAATAGAACAGATTCTTATTGAACTTATATAAACAATTATATTACCTTGCTAAGTAATGAGACTCAGAAAAAGTATGTATTTCTGAATTTTGAGGAGATAGAATCATATACCATTTAGAAATGTTTCATTTCATTTTACAAAATGATGGTCTTATAAAATTGAAGGTTAGAGATAAGAAGAAAGTGACTAAACCTTTTTATATATACAGAAAAGAATATAAATTAATGTAATTCTAACAATATTACTAACAAATAAGCAAAATAAAATTCCCTTTGTCCATTTATTCAGACCAATATTAATTCTTGTTTTATTGACTCTTGGGTTAGCAGTGAACTTTGATGGAGTATGTTCACTTTCAGACTGGCAAGGGTCCAGGAAATTCTGACTCAGTCCAATAGTACACTCTGAAAGTTTTCTAAGCAGCATAAGCTTAAAACTATTTACCCAAGCATATATTCTTTGAACTATTGAAGTAACAATAGTTTAGAGTATCTGGTATAGTCCTTTTTATGAGGTGCTAAAACTGTCTTTGTTGAAGATACTGATTCTAGTCTGAAACTTATAGCAGAGCCTTCTGGCAAATATCAGGAAGGAAAAACCTGTTGGATAATAAGACTCAATTTATTATAATAATCAAGAGTATGAAGATGAGGAAAAGTAAAATTCTCTATTGGGGTATAGTAAATAACTACTCTATAAGAGTTTGATCAATATTTTAAATGAAGGGCAAGAATATCCTATGGATAATGAGGACATTAGCAAAACTCCAGGGCCTTCTCCAAAAGAACACAATTTGTGAAATATTAACATTAATATCATTTTCCCTATAAACTTAGGAAAGGTAACTTAGGATATTTAGGAGTATCTCTTCTGACTTGATATTTCTACCTGGGTAGTTCTTACAATGGTATCTAGCTAATAAAGCAATATGGAGCCTGATCATTCTAGAACCCACCCCCATTATAAGGTGAAATACCAAATTTTTTAGGTTTCCTGGGGTCCTCTGGGAAAATAGTTTTCTTACTTCCTCTGAAATAGTTTAAGCTGTAAAAGAAAACCATGAAATTTTATTTCTAGCCTTTAACTTAGGATCTGATCTTGGAAGACAAAATTAAAAGAACTGTTAAATGATATGAAGTCATTTAATCAAGTTAAGATCATAGGTGCCTGAGAAATTATACTTGTTTACCTATTTAATCAAAGTGATGAAATGTTTTAAAATAAACATAATGAAAGTAGCAATATTATAAGTAACTCTAGTCTTTCACAAGGGAGAAACCTTTGTTATTTGTATTTTTGTGTATCATTGTCTTTATTTTAAGTATTTAAGGATGTGATAAAGTTAACACGAAATAGAGACAATTATTCTAGAGAGACCTGAAACCATATGTCTATCTGGGTAAATTACACAGAAGGTAAAGAGTAATTTCTACCATTCTATGTTAATAACTCAAGAGGCACCTGGGTGGCTCAGTCCTTTAAGCATCTGACTTCAGTTTAGGTCATGATCTCACAGCTCCTGAGTTTGAGCCCATGTTGGGCTCTGTGCTGAAAGCGCAGAGCCTGGAATCTGCTTCGGATCCTGTGTCTCCCTCTCTCTCTGCCTCTCCCTTGTTCATACTCTGTCTCTCTCCCTCTCTCAAAAATAAATAAACATTAAAAAATTTAAAAAAAAAGAAACCTCTAAGACCAATTTATCATTTTAACAGAGATAAAGTCAAATACAATATTTAGGAATAAAGAATATAAGCTTTCTTTCCTTATGAATAAACCCATCAAAACTGAGCCATCTTTGGCAAAATGTTACCACATTTCATTTCTTTTTTTCAGACTTTAATGTATGCAGATATTTTTAACCAAGGCAAGTAGAAATAATTCTTTTTCTGCAAACTACAACTTTTTATAGCTACCCTAGTTTTGTTTCACTATCCCCTTTCACATTCTAAACTGCAAACAATTTAAGATGAAACTACTCTTTTTATCTTGATGAACTAAAATACATTCCATTACCTTGTCTACACATTCATGTCACTGTCACCATTGTCCCAAGTGTAGTTTCAACTACCTGCAGTAATTACAGCTTTTAACCAAAATAACTAATTTCTATTTCACTCAGCAAACTGAGAAGCTGATAATTCAGATCGCTCAAATATAAGCCACCAGACCAGCAAAGCTGACTCAATGAAGTCATACAGGTCAATTGACATCATTTTAAAGTTGCAGATGTGAACTGATTCATTATCATAACCCAAAGATACAGTATGTAAAATTTTATATATACTTTATGGTATATAAAAATGAAAACAAAAAGTATATAAATTTAAAATGATGCTTAATAATCAGTACTTCAATATTTAGTCATACTCTGAAATTAAGATCCCAACGATTATTCATAGTTTTAAGTTACCTAAGAATCTTGAAATTTTGGTTTGTCTGACATAGTATAATTATATAATTGTATTACTGTTATAAAAATGTTTATCATAATTATGATCAAATTTAGTTGAATACAAATAAACTATTTATATTCTTAAAATTTAGGAGTAATATTTATTTAGGAGTAATATTGGCTTATTTGATCAATAAACCAATATAAGTTTAGGAAGTTCAGATAAACTAGTTTGTTCATGAAAAAAAACAAATCCACATCTTTTAAAAATACAACAATTTTTATATTATGCCCATAATAATAAACCCAAGCCTAACACATAGAGCTATTTATATTTTTTAAGTATTAAATGAGCCTAATTTGTCAAAAAAACACTGTAATTACATGAATTTGGATTTTTTATAAATGTTTGAGATAGCAGTTTCCGTAAAAAGAATTTTTTCTTAAGATGTCTAGCATTGTTAAGGTACTAGAAGCTCACTTTCCTTATTTTCTATTTTCCTCATATTCTTAGCAATGTTAGACTTATGTATGAATGTATCTATGTTCTTAAGACAGGTAACACAATCAGAGTAGAGCTACTTTAAGGAACTTAATCATCTAACTTATAAATGCCCTCTGGTGGTAGGAAAAGATGTCACTCTCACACCATGAAAGATAAGTTTTTCTGAATTACAGAGAGCTTATGATTTTAGTTCTACAACATCAGTCACAGTTAACAGGTTAACCATAAACAAAACCTACCAGCTCAGATATCAAAAAGCTATTTCCCTTCCCAGTGGGTATTGAGATTTGAGTTCATAAGCAGATAACAGAGATAAATAAATAAATAAATAAATAAATAAATAAATAAGACTAGCAAAACATTCTTTTTCATCTCTCATTGAACAGAAAATAGATCACCATCATCCATCTGACAGAGATCTTTGAAGGGTCAAACCATGAAACCAAATTCCCAATTAGCACAGCCATCAATGAGAACAACTTATCAGCTTTGCCCAAGTCAGACACGAAACCAAAACACAAAATCACTAGGGGAAAAAAATTAAAAAGCACCACTAGAGCATCAAGAAATGTTAAGTTCTGGGTTTCACTGTGAGAGTCTAAAAAAGTCTTCCCTGGGCTCACGCATCCCATGAGGTGCACTTGTCTGGAGGCGGTTTTTCTTGACATCATCAGCTAAGTCCACTGAAGCATCACAGTAAATAACTTACACAATTGCGAAAGGTTAAAAAAAATGGTTCTCATGCAGATATAAAATAAACGTGTGAAATATTTATTCAACTCAGTAGTTAATGAGGGAACCAACACCATAATAAAGACATACAAAAGTGTTTTTCAGAAGCTAGGATTTTTAAGCAATGATAGTATATGATTCAAACTGGTTAGTGCCCATAACCTTAAGTTTTGGGGAGATATTTTTTAACAGAAAAAATTATATGCATTTCTTCCTGTCATAAATTCACACATTAACCTGGTACCCTTTAGAGCTGTAAAAGAGCCCTATAAATAGAAAGCCTGGAAAAGTCAAGCCTACTACAGCACTGACGAACACTTAGTAATCTCCATGTTTTAACTATCTTGTCTATCTCCATATTTCATGTAATTTTCTTCACCAGGATCTATTTTAAATTGTTTCTTTTCCATTATTCATTTTCTTGTTTATGGTTTTATCTTAATCTCACGGAGTATTGGAATTTTTATCTTTGTATCCTCAAGTTTTTCTGTGCCTCTTAGTATCATTTATTCTATTTTCATTTTTACCCTTTACATTTATTTTATTGCTTTTTTTCTCCACTGTCCAATTATCATTGATTCTTCATTCACACTGATGGGTGAAATGTATTGACTTGTATAGGGGACCAGCAATGATTTTTATTATGACATTAGTAGTTATATCCTTAATAGCCCTTAGTTTTTCATGGAATGGAGACTGTATGTTCTGTGTAAGTGGGCAGTATATTTTTATAACCAGGGTTTCGTATGGAATGCATGAACAACAAAAAGATAATTAAGTCATTGACATCCACCATTTCCAAATTAAAGTGGATTTGTTAGATGGTATTCTTTAAAATCGTTCATTTTTCCTTGGTTGCGTTTGTTTTCCTTTTGTTTTAGGATTTTTTTTCCCCCCAAACTGAAGTAGCTTAGATCTGTTCTGTTCTTCTCTCATCTGGGAGTCTAACCAGAAGTCCTCCAAAGGCTATATCTTTCTTCTACAGAGAGTTTGACCTTAAGACAAAATCTACTCCTTCCTTTTGATGGTTTAAGAAGGGAAGAAGGCCCAGCTGCTCTGGATACTGTTACTCCTCAGCCTCTTGCTGTATGCAATTGTTGATTCAGAGGTTGAATCAACAATTCATTTGATTTCTGAATTGTTGATTCAGATTTCCCCAAGGCTCTCTTAGAACTGACAGTATATACCTTGTTTTTCTCAGGCTAAGATTTTACTGTCATGATTTCTCCACCACCCAAATACATATATGCCTTTTATCTTTCAGGTCCTCTGTGGTGATTCTTCTTTTTCCAGTGCTATTGTGGTTTCATTATTTTTTAACTTATTATTTTTATAATATCTTTTTTGTCGTTTAAATTAAAAACTTAGAATTGAGAGTAGGAAACATTTGTGCTTAGTCTGCATTTTCACCCAGAATTTAATCTGCTATAACCTAACGTTTATTTTTATTTTGACTAGGCTGTGTGAATTATATTGAAATAAATTACCAAATGTACAGTTGAATAATAGAAACATATTTGGTAGTGATAGATCATTTTCACTGCATGCAAATATTTGAAACACTATATGTTAACTGTATTGGGAGGAGAAAGTTTCCCTCTCTCTATTTAGGCCCAGTGTTTGGGGGTCTGCACATTAACTGACAATAAGCAAATAAAGAGACAAGACAAAGTCTATTCAAACTTGTGCATAGTAGTTGGTCAGTGGTAAGTAATTTACTGAATAGCCAGAAGGAAAGGTTTATATACCAAAATCAACCAAAAATGGAAGGGGGGAATTAAAGCTTCAATGAGAAGATAAGAAGTTTCTACTGTATTTTTTTTATAGTAATAGTAGACAGTCTGTCTCCATGTGGGCTGAATTCATGGGAAACTTCCTTTGAGAGAAGTTAATGACAGGTATGTTTTCAAGGGGTTCTGCTTTAGTCAGATAAAGGAAGTTCAGGTAAGAATTTTTTCTGCATCTTCTGTAGCTTGAATGCTTTTACTTTATAATGATATTATATCAACTCCTAGAATCCAGGTGAATCCCTACATTCCTATTTGAAACTTCCCTAGAAGTTGTGTGTGCACGCACACACACAGGCTTACACACACAGCTGTACTGATTGGTGTAGAGAGAGATTTAGGTTAGAAATTACGAGGTAAGAAATCTGCAAAGGGGGAAATGAGCATTGATTAGAACAAGGATGAATAAGCAAGGAAAGGACAAATCTAAGGAAACTGCTTCACATCCCACTGAACCAGTCTCTCAGTCCTGGGAATAGGTAGATCAGTTTAGTTTAATAGTTGTGTCTCATTTAAGGAGGTAGTGATGCAGATGGGAGAGCATGGTGCCCATCAAAGTTAGGCTTCTATATGGTGGGAATAACCAAGCATTGCCTCATAAAGTCCATCTTAGTTCCTTAAAACCGTCTAATTACATCTGATTCCATGCACATCATTCTCAAATATGACATTCCAGTTAAAGCCTTGATAATATGATCAATTTTCCCAGGTGTGCCCTGTAACAAGGAGAACAGATTCTCATTGAATTTATGCAGATAACTGGATTACCATATAAGAATACTTAATGAGAGTTTCTGAATTCTAGAGGGATCAGGCAGGGAAAACAGATAAATGTTTCATTTCTGTTTACAATAGTATAATCTACTAAATTTCTATAAGTTATGGCTAGCTTAAGATGAAAAAAAAGAGTTCCTTAAATCTGAAAAATAGAACATTGAAGAAACAACAATGTTCCCCAAAAAAAGTTCACAAAAAAACTTATAATAGTCATTTATCACTTTATTTACTTCCATACAATTTTTGTTCCACCTGATCTTGAGTTAGTGGTTTCACAAACTCATCACCTTCCCCGTCAGTTTTAGAAATCCTTATCTTGTTCAGTGGTATTATCTAAAAGTTATTAATGCTATCAGAATCCTCTGCCACAGAGTACCTGTCTTAGTCCTTTCCAGGGGTCCCTGAGACAGTCCCTTTGTTGAAGATGAAGCATTCTGGCTTATAGTTGATTGAAAAGCTTTCAGATAAAACAATAACTATCTGTGAATGACAAGAGATTCAAAATAGCTGTGGTTAAAGATATGAATAGAATTTATTAAAATAGTTGACAAGGAAATTTAGTTGTTTTTATGACATAACATTTTAAATAAGTGGAATTATGAATTATAACATTATACCATTGTTTTCTACTATCAGACAAAGCAGCATTAATGACATATTGTAAACTGCTAGGGCATTGAAAATTTTCTAGAAATTTTAGGGACACTTGGGTGGCATCATCAGTTGACCATCCTACTCTTGACTTAGGCTCAGGTCATGATCCCAGGGTTGTGGGATTGAGCCCCACATGTCAGGCTCCACACTGAGTGGGGAGCCTGCTTGGAATTCTCTCTCTCTCTCTCTCTCTCTCTCTCTCTCTCTGGCTCTGTCCCTCTCCCTTGCTCACATTCTCTCTACAATTTTTTTTAATCTAGAAATTTTATATAATTCCTGAAGTATTTATATTGATAGTATCTACCCACATAAATACAACCTAGGGGGAAAAGTTAAGCATCTCTTCTTTTTTGACAATACTTTTCATGCCAGCCAACATATAAATGAGCATTATTATTTGAAATTATTTAGAAAAACAAGCACAATTTGCTTTCCTGGGGCTCCAGCCTCTAGATGGTAAATCATGAGACTTCTTGGCCTCCATATTTGCATAAGCCAATTCCTTATAATAAAGTCCATAGATACATACAGAGATAGATACAGAGATAGATATCTCCTGTTGGTTCTGTTTCCTCTGGAGAACCCTGACGAAACACTTTTCACACCAATTTTTTTTCCCTTCACCTTTATTGTTTTATAGTAGTTGTATTTATATACATTGATTATAATTTTTAACCATTAGTAACCCTTATTTTACAGAAAAAACTAGAAAATAGAAAATTATGAATCATCTGTCATATACCAGCATTCTTAGTAGATTAGCAAATTTTATGAATGTATCATTTCACAATTTCTAGAGGCATATGCTTTCTTATAATATATATCTTCAATGTGACAGAGAGAACATGTTTATTAACTGACCCAAAAATCCTTAGTCTCTCTATCAGAAGTAAAAAATACATATGTTCAAAATTATGTTTAGTAATTAATATTTCAGTATTTGATCTCACTTAGAAATAATCTACGTATTTATCGAACATCTATTACTTAATGTCTAACAACTCTAAGGTTTCAAGTTACCAAAAAGATCTTGGAAACTACTTTTAGGCAGACATATAAAATAAAATTATTCTAGAAATACAGTTTGTCAGAACAATGACTCAATTTGATTACAATCATATCTGTGAATTTTATTATCTTAAACATTTAGTAGATTTAATTTTAGCTTATTTGACTCATAAGCCCAGGGAGAAAAATAATGTATGTCTGTATTAGCTGATGTTGACAATTCTGAGGACATGCCTGTTTTATTAAACCAAATAACATTGATGTGTTCACCAAAGGCTTATAGAAATTGATGGGGTCTTGGGGTGATGGTGGGGTTCAGAGCCGATGGCCAAGAAAGAATTCTTGAAGATGTCTTTGGTGCTTTATTAAAGCATGGGGACAGGACCCTTAGACAGGAAGAGCTGCACTGGGGTTGTGCAGAGTGACTGCTTACATACTGTGTAGTCTTGGGGGAGGTAAAGTCTAGAGGAAGTTTCTTAAAGGGATTTCCATATCCTAAGGAGGATTTACAGATTACTGGAGACCTAACTATTGTCAAGCTAAGGATGTTTTTCCCTCTAGCAGAGAGTTGTAGGGAGTTCCTGATTAGGCTTTGATGAGATATTTGGAAACTGATGGAGACTATCAGTTTAACCACTTGTTTTCTGCCCTTTCCTTTGTTCTTGGGCAGCTAGGAGTGCCTGAGGAATATCACACCTATACCACCTTGGGGGAGGGGGGTTGTGCTAGCTTGTGCTTGGCCCTCAGCTTGCCTTATGGTTCCTCATCAGAAACCACATGGATTTAAAAAATATTTGGCTCAGTACCTGTATTTCTGAGAGTTCTAGAAGAAATATTTATGTAAGAATAGAAGTCCTTTATTAATTTGGCAGTACCATCTGAAGATAGGAAAATATCACATATACAGAACATATATACATACAGATAGACAAACGCAAGTGGAGATCATTATGGTTTTCATTATAAAGTTTTAGCAATGCGTCAGAGATAAATACAATAGAACACAATTCACTGGTTTATATATGAGTTAGATCTTATCTTTGCCCCACTTTATATTTTTATCTGAATTGTGTTTCTGGCAGATGGAACAAGTTGTTACCTGCTCTATAGGAGGGTTAAAACTTTCCATCAGTATTTGTGGAGACTTAAATTTTCTTTTGTCCTATTATATAATCTTATAGATGCTGTGAAGTAAATTTTGTTCCCAATTAGCTCTTTAATTGTTTTTTCTTTTTCTTTTTTTGAGGCTCTCTGAGTCCCTTTAACCCCTCAGGAGTGTCAAGGGGAACTAAAATTCCAATAACTATAGAGAACAGAGAGCCTGGAGTAGGAAAAGATGGTTTTAGTGGAGCCAGCATGGGAGATTTACATTTTCTTAAAGGAGTCACTGAACTTCTAAATTATCCATGGAGGTACCTTCAAACAAAGAAGCCTGGAATTATAACCCAGCTTCAGTGTGTTCTCCTTTTAAATGTGACTCAAACCAATATATCCCATTTGTATTGCTTAAGCATGGATACAAAAGGTATCCCCAAACCAGGTACAAAAGTTGCAATCTCCCCCCTCTACCCATACCCACAAATAACCAAGGAGAAAGAAAACAAGGACCATAATTTCTACAGACAGTAAGCAAAAGCAACAGGAATGAGACAACAGTACTTTATTATTATTATTATTATTATTATTATTATTATTATTTTAGATTCAAACGAAATCCCTGGCAATTGTCAGTAAGATGCCACCTGCAAATGGGGTGTCCAAGCTGCCACATTTTTGCCTGGATGGCTATAAATTCTTGGGCTCCCAAGCTGACCTTCAATCACAGATCTGATAGTCTATGTCCCCCAATCCCACACCAGGCATGCTGAAAACCAGAGAACTTTCTCTCTGGATCCAAAACAAATTGTTAAGATACAAAATGAAGATGTAAGGAAAACTTCATCCAGTTTCATTGGTGACCCACAAACTCACCAGTCTGTGAGGTGCACTCGAACAACAGACTTATAATATAACCTACACCTGTGCTCTACCCTATGATTCTCCTCCTTATGATAAACAACAACACGAAAAGGTGGATTCAAATGGGAAACAACAGTATGTATAACGAGCCACAATAGCTCAAGAACTAGTTCTAAACCCAAAGTTTTGTGCTCTATATCTGAAAAAAAAAAACCTCTCTTTTAGAAAAGACAAGGAGAGTCTCTTACTGTCCTTGTTTAATCAGACCCCGAGCAGAGATGCAGGAATCTGACAAGTAAAAATAGTTTACCTTTGCTGGCTTGGTCAGAAGCCCAGGATCTCAGGTGTGGCAGTCTCTGGGGCTGGCAGGTAGTCCCAGCCATCCTATCTTAGTCACCAAAACTGTTGGGAGGACATATTTTCCTCTTCTGATTTGGGTCCATTAATGGGGGCCTACAAATTAACTCACCATAAATAGATTCACAGGACAAACGCAAAGTTTATTTACACTTGCACTTGGGGAGTTACTCAGAAATAATTAGTAACTCACTGAATAGCAGGAGATACAGGTTTATATATCAAACTTAACAAAAGAGGGGAGGGTTTAGGGCATCAATGGGAAGATAGGAAAGGTTCTATTGGGCTTTTTTCATGCTAATGTCTCTGTGGCAGCTGAATTCACTGGAGAATCCCTCAGAGGAGGGTCAATGGCAGCTGTATTTTCAGGATACTCTGCTTTGGTCCGATAAAGGAAGTTCAGATAAGATTTCTTTTTGTACCTTCTATAGTCAAATGTGTTCACTTTATAATAATCTTTATACTAACTCTGGAGCCCAAGTGGGTCCCCACAGATGATTTATATACCATTTCAGAAATTTTTAATTAGGTTGGATTGAATTTAAACAACTAACAAAAATGTATCTATTCTGGGATAGAGATGATAATTGAAAACAAATTAATTAATTGTTCAGGACATACACAGATAAAATTAGTAAATTATTAGAAATATACAAATACATTGTAAGAAATTTCCTCCAATGCTTTTTCTCAGTTTATCTGAAAATATGACATAATGATAATTATGAATGAAATGAATGCCAGCTAATTCTCATCAAGAACAATAGAAATATTATTATATCTTATTTTTTAAGTTTAAATATTTATTTTTTGAGAGAGTGCAAGCAGGGGAGGGACAGAGAGAGAGGGGAGAGAGAAGATCCCAAGCAGGGTTCACCCTGTCAGCGTGGAGCCTGCTGTAGGGCTTGAACCCACAATCCGTGAGATAATGACCTGAGCCAAAATCAAGAGTGGAACACTTAACCAACTGAGCCACCCAGACACCTCTATATCTTAATTTTTAATGCATGATTTCAAAGCATGTTTCATAAGAAAATTTGCAAAATTTAAATAAATCCTAATTCTTAAGAAGAGAATGATGACCATGATAAGAACTTGAGTTTGACTTTTTCTGTTCATATTCTAGTAAAACACTTGGCAGAATATCAGAATGTTTCTTGTCATTGTTTTTAATATTATTGTTATGACTATTATAACCTGAGATGTGTAATTTAAGAAATGATGAGAAAACAATTTCAAATAGGGTGATGCATGCATTTACACATTTTTCTATAGATTAAAAGACAATTTCCTCATAATGTACTGGAGTTTGGTAATCTGATTCTTTCCTATAATTATACTTTGCTAAAACTTACCATTAATTTCCAAGAGTCTAAATCTAAGAGCCAAGAAAGTGTTAAGGTAACATTGTATAAGACAGGTTGTCAAATCCATATGTATCAGCTGCATTTTCTTTCAAGTACTTTGAAAACAGTCATAATCCATCTTTATAAAGACTATTGGAATGGTATGCTTCTGTTTGTTTTGTGGTTGTGTCCATGTTAAAATATGGAAAACACCCTCCCTATTCATGTATTACACATCAATTCACACCTTCTTTTACATTTTTTTTAGATTTGTACTCCTAAAATTGAAGGTTTGTTGCATTAAAATGCAAGCCTGACTGGCACTGGATCTCTAAGAGAGAAAACAGTTGAAAGAAAAGGAGAAAGACATGGGAAGAAAGAGGAAGGTGAAGTGATGTCAGGGAAAATAAATGCTCATTTTATTCAAGAGCATGTGAAAGCAAAAGTGGTGGATAAAGGATGAAGAGGAATTGGGGACATTTGGTGGTTTGATGCAATCTGGAAGAATTTTAATGATAAGGGAAATGTGACTTTTTCCTGTTTCTATTCATCTTCTTCTGGTGTTTTCTCTGTGGTTACCTTGCCTTGCCTCTTTAAAGGGAAATTGAGCCTTATCTCTCTCCTTCACTCTCCTGTGTCTTTAGAACTTTCAGAGGCATTTGTTGTCATTGACAGACATATTATTGTCTTTCTTATCGGACACTTTGGTAACATTTTTTTTTTTTTTAATTCATAGTCTCTACATCTGTACCTTCCTTTTGTTTTCTCTTTGTAATAACCCTACTGAATAGCATCTCCTTTCCTTCCCTTCATGCTCTTTTGTTTTCTTCCTTGTTTCACTGACCTCTACTCATGACATTTTGTGCAGTTCTGTGCCACAAATACCTCTGACTTACATAAGTTTCTCTTCCTTGTCACATTTTTTGGATATTTTGTTGCTGGAAAAAAATTCACCTCTCCCGATTACTTGTCATTGGCTATCAAGTCACCTTAGTGATTATTTGAAAATAGTTTTTTTAATGTATTTTAGGATAATATTAACAGATAATTTTCAGGTACAAGGTGAAATTGACTCTTGTGTCTGCTCTTACAAGGTGGATTTCCTTATGTGCTACAGTTAACATTTTAGCTGTGAGCTGGAAGTTTTACTTGTGGGAATCCCACATGATCCTGGTTTTGTGTACATTTGCTGGCTCCCTTGGTTTCAAGTTTCTTAAGTGCAGAAATTCCTGAGTGCTTATCCAAGCTATCACTGCTATTTTAGTTTAGCTTTTAAAATAGTTCATATATTCTCTTTATTTTTCAGGGAATCACTTACTATGGTTATTGTGTTTGGATTTATCTTTAGCACATTTTTAGATGTTAAAAAATAAAATTCAGTTGTGTAAATTTGAAGATCTAATGGGCTTTATTCAGTGATTCATGAATTGGGCAGCATGCCATTTAATAGGTAGAAAGGAGTAGATTTTCAAATTGGAAGACTTTTATAGGCAGACATGGGGCAGGAAAAAGAAGTTATTAGTACAAGAAAAAAAAAAGGACTATTTGAGGCAAGGTCACCTTCCTTTTGGGGAAAGAGTAGGTCTCTATCATGCACATGATCTCACTAGTGCAGACCAGAAAATTCCAAATTGAGTGGTTAAAAGTTATATTCCTACAATTAAGTCTGCTTTGATGTTGTGGAGGAAAGTGACTACATATTAGATCTGTTTTTCCTTTTTCTTTCTTTCTTTCTTTCTTTCTTTCTTTCTTTCTTTCCTTATTTCTTCTTTCCTTCCTTCCTTCAACATAGATTGCTTTTAAATTCTCCTCTGCCCAACTAAAACTGATTTATGATTAAAATATTTCATATATAGAAACATTTACATTAAACTCTCTCAATATTCCCAATTCTGATATATTTTTAAAATCGCACAACTTTTTAAATCTCACAACTATTTTTTTCAAGAATTGATCTTCTTATTTTAAAATAGTAATATTTTTCAAATATTTGCTACCTCAAATAATAACATAACTAGAAATAATTAAGTATAATTATTCAGAAATAATTTTAAATAATTTAAGAAATTATTAAAAATAATAAAAGAGAAATGGTACCTTTTTAAAAGAAAAAAAGACAAAATAATAGATCAGAGACTTAATATTAGACCTGGGGGCTCTCAGGTGGTTCAGTTTGTTAAACATCTGACTTCAACTCAGATCATGATCTCATAGCTCATGAGTTCGAGCCCTGCATTGGGCTCTGTCCTGACAGCTCAGAGCCTGGAGCTGGCTTCAGATTCTGTCTCTGTCTCTCTCTGCCTCTCCCCTGCTTGCCCTCTGTCTCTCTGTCTCTCTCTAATGTAAATAAACATTAAAAAAATGTTAGAGCTAGAAAATTCTGCCTTAAAAATGTTCACATTATTACATTTCAAGTCCAAATGATGTGGAAATGTTGGAGTTCAGAGTCAATGGCCAAGAAAGAATTCTTGAGACTTCTTTGGTACAAAAAAAATGGTTTTATTAAAGCATAGGAGTAGGACCCATGGGCAGAAAGAGCTGCACTGGGGTTATGTGGGGTGACTGATTATATAATATCAAATTGGGAGGGTGCTAGGGATATTGTAAGTCTCTAAGGAATTTTGGAAACAGGGTTTCCAGAGGGGCCAGCTATTGTTAGAAAGAAGTCATTTATTACTGTCTAGTGAAACCTTAGTTGGAGGACCATTGCCAACATGTATCTTGGGAGGTAGAGATAAAGGAAGTTTCCAAAGGAATTTCTATATGTTTCACGTAGACTCATAGGATCCTGGGGGGATGGGCTAAGATTGCCTTTTGCCCTTAGCAAAGTGTCAACATTTGGTAACATGTTGAATGTAGTTGAATTCCTGGAAAAATGTCACTATGCCTGCCTGTCTCAAGGACTTTTCAGTGTGGTGTAAGTAGGAAGGAAATTTATTTTTTTCTTTTGCCTTTGTTTCCCATGTCATTTCCCCTGAACAATTTTGACCCTTAAATCTTTAAGGTTGCTGAGGGTGGAAGGTCTAGTCTTCTGTAACTTCTCCCTGCTGAAAAAGGGTGTAGAGATGTCCCTACCTACGGCTCAACATTGGTCAGTTGGGGGCTTATATATTTAGGAGTTATGTAAGGCAGTGGCAGCTGAATCCAATGGAGTCAGTATGTATGGATATCCCCAAGTGGTAAGGATCATTTGTCAGCTTGAAGTTATGGCAGTTCTGAAGTTATGGAAGTCTTGGCACCAGGTGCAGAGGCATGGGAGAAAACAGTAAAACATGATTAGAATAACAAAAAGAAAAACCCAAATAAGAGTCCTTTGATAGTTGACAAAAGTCTTCCTCCAGTCCAGGAATTTAACAAATTATTAAAGCACCATTTCTAAAGGGCCAGTTTGAGTATTCATGTCAGTTAGAAGCCCTGAAATATTTTTGCAGTAATCTGGAATGTACATACAACATTCTGTTTTTGTGATAGCACAAGTTCTGCCTTGTGCTGCAGTTAAAACATCTACTGCCATTCTATTTTGTAAAACTGCTTTACCTGTTTGTGTTACTTCAGTATTTAATAGAGAAATGCTATTTTGAATGTCACTTAGCGATTTGACTATATATTTATTAAGAACTTCCATGTGCGAAACAACATCTTCCAGTCCCAAAGAGGGAACAAAGATGGATGCTAGGTGGTCTTACCAATGAAACAAGGAACATGTCCACCATTTGAAACGTTAAATTTGAAACGTTGGCTGGCTTGGCGATGGTTAAATAATGCATCCATGCATCCAGGCAAAACTCAGAGTACAGTGGCCTATCCAGCCAGGGAGAAGCCATGGACAAAAGTTAGAGCCATGTTACTATCGGGTCTATTAGGAGCCAGCCATCTAATTCTTGACCTCCTTTAACTGCAGGCAGTATATCAAGGGCTATTCAATTTTGGAGGGTAACCTTTCCAGAGGATTATGGATGTCAGGCCAAATGTAATTAGTAGTTAATTACATTTGAGCTATTTGCTGAGCTATTTGTGCAATAAAAGACAGTCCATTGTCACTTCGTAGGGACCAAGGGAGTCCAAATCTAGAGACCATTCCTCTTAGCAAAGTTCTTATCACCTCCGTGGTCTTTTCTGTTTTATAAGGAAAGGCCTCTATTCACCCAGTAAAGGTGCCTTAGGACTGGCCTTAAAAGGGGGGGAGGGGGCACAAGTTGAACGCTCTGGATTTGCTTGTGTGCAAATAGCACATGATTGACATATCTGTTTTTATGGTAGTGGTAGAGATAATTCCATCAAAGGTGTTTTTAACCATTCATTCCAGGGCCTTTTTATCCAAATAAGTAGCCTGATGTATACCTTGCTTTAATTTCCATTGGTTGCCTTTGGCTATGAAGATTTTTCCTCTATCATTTATAAACCAGTCTTGTGCATGTTTTTGAAAATCCCATTCCTTGGTTACTTGGTTTCTTGATCTGATAAGACCAGGATTATATATTTTATTGGTGTTAGTACTGGTATGAGACTGAGTACTGTAGGCTTTGTGAAGCTTGTTTGGCTACATGGTCTGCTAAATTATTTCCTTTAAATTCTATAGACCCATCCTTTTGATGTCCCTTGAGACGAATTGTAGCTACCTCCTTAGGTAGGTGTGCAGCCTCAAGAAGAGTAATAATTTCAGGCCCCTGTTTAATTGGGGAGTTATGGCTTGGTAATAATCCCCTTTCATTCCAAATTTCTCCATGGGCCTGTAGGCCTAGAGTCAGTATAGATAGTAATTTTGAGGCCCTTTGCCAATTGTAAAGCACAAGTAAATGCTATTAACTCTGCTTTTTGGGCAAACATAATTGCTGGTAGGGCTTTGGCCTCAACAGTGTGTGTTAGACTGACTATAGCATACCTAGCTTTTCCATGAAACTACTGGCATCAATAAACCAACTGTCATCTGCATTTTCAATAGGAAAATCTTTTTATTTTTTTAATATTTAAAAAAAATTAATGTTTATTTAGTTTTGAGAGAGAGACACACAGAGCACAAACAGGGGAGGGGCAGAGAGAAAGAGAGGCACAGAATCTGAAGCAGGCTCCAGGCTCTGAGCTGTCAACACAAAGCCCAATGCAGGGCTCAAAACCACAACCCATGAGCCCATGACCTGAGCCGAAGTCAGATGCTTAACCAACTGAGCCACCAAGGCACCCCAATAGGAGAATCTTTTAAGTCTTATTGGCTAGAATAAACAAGGTCAATAATCTCTGAACAGTCAAGTGGTTTTGTTTGTTTGTTTGTTTGTTTGTTTGTTTGTTTTTGAGGGAGGGCGGGAGGGAGGAAGAGAGAGAGAGAGAGAGAGAGAGAGCACTAGGTAGGGGGTGGGTAAAGGGAGAAGGAGAGAGAATCTTAAGCAATTTCCACACTCAGCCCAGAGCCTGATGCAAGACTTGATCTCACGACCATGGGATGGTTGGTTGTGTTGAAATCAAGAGTCAGATACTCAACCAATTAAATCAGCCAGGCACACCTGAGTAGTCATGTTTTAACATGGAAGCAGGATGGTCAGGTCTAAGCATAAAGGTAGCTGGGTTTAAAGATTGACAGGTTTTAAGTACTATTTCAGGTACATCTATAAGCATAGCCTGGTATCTATCTATCTATCTATCTATCTATCTATCTATCTATCTATCTATAATGTTTATTTATTTATTTTGAGAGAGAGAAAAAGCAAGAGCAGGGGAGGGGCAGAATGAAAGGGAGAGAGGATCCCAAGCAGGCTCCGCATTCAGTGCGGAGACTGATGCAGGGTTAGATCTCACAACTGTGAGATCATGACCTGAGCTGAAATCAAGAGTCTGATGCTTAACTGACTGAGCCATCCAGGCACTCCAGCATAGCGTGGTATTTAAAAGATGGCTTCCCATTATCCATTGGTGGCCTTTGGTCTCTAAGACACTCTGGACTTGATATGGAGTCATTACTGTCAGGGACTGTCTCATAGTAAGTTTTGAGGTTTCTTCTACTAGGATGGCTATTATATGCTAGGCTAAAGCCCCTGTTTGCAATTGTATATCAATAGAGGTAATTCCTGGGACATATATGACTAAGGAATAAAATCATCAAGAAGCTTTCTTTGAGGTCTAGCCTTACCATTATCCTAATTCTAAGCAATCACTGGCAAGTGGGAGAAGACTTGTCTCAGGAGATAAGGGCAGTCCCAAGTTCATCATCTAATCCAATCATAGGGAATGGGGGGGAGTCACCCATTATCTCCATAAATACATAATCTCATGAAGTGAGGTATGCTGCAGCTTTCAAGCAGCAATTTTATCATTCTAGCCACACAGAATTAGTCAAGGTGATAGTTGAGTTATACAATTGTATACAATTGTATAGTTGAGTTATACAATTGGGGAGTCCATCCCACTTTCCCAGCTGTTTACATAATCATATGCCCATGGGCTCCTGTTATTATCCCCACAGAATAATAAGCATGAAGATTGTCAATACATGAGCTATTAGTAGGCTTTCTAGGCTAGAAGCCAAGTCAAGTACCTGCCATCAGACATGCTACAACACCTAGTAGATTAGGGCAAATTCCTCTTCTCGAGGCTCAAATATCCTGAGGTCCTTGCACCTGACAGAAAGTAACATTCTTTACTCATCGGGTAAGGCTGCTGGGAACTCTGTAAGCAAGGTATTCAGGGCAATGTTTCCAAGGGGCTTAATGGCTCCATATTTCATAAAGTCAACCTTAATTTCTGAAAGCTGTCTGGTCATATCTGAGTCTATGCATGTCTCTCTCAAATATGACATTCCAGTCAAACCTTGGTAAAATAACCAGTGTTTCCAGTGGTGTCCTGTTGCAAGGAGAACAGATTCTTACTGAACTTATGCAAATGACCATGATTGGCATGGAAGAGCATCCATGGAAAGAATAGTCACTGAGAGTTTCTGAATTTCAGAGGGTGCAGATAGAGGGAAAAGTTAAATGCTTCAATTTGTTTACAAATGAATACTTTATAACATTTCTGTAAATTACAGCTATCTTAAGAGAAAGTTTCCTTAATCTAGAAGAGCAAACATTAGAGAACCAGCAATCATTCAAATAACAGTCACAAAAACTAGGGGTGCCTGGGTGGCTCAGTCGGTTGAGTGTCAGACTTCAGCTCAGGTCATGATCTTGCAGTTTGTGAGTTGGAGCCTGTGAGTTCAACTCCCGAGTCAGGCTCTGTGCTGACAGCTCAGAGCCTGGAGCCTGCTTTGGAGTCTGTGTCTCCCTCACTCTCTGCCCCTCCCCCATTCTTTCTCTCTCTCTGTCTCTCTCTCTTTCTCTCTTAAAAATAAACATTAAAAGAAAATAGTCACAAAAACTATGATTATCTATCCCCCAATTCATTTAGTCCCATGTTACTAATTCTTAGAATGCAGCTTTTCAGTTCTGGAAATTCTTATCTATTATAGTTTTATGATCCTAAAGATATTGAATACCTGTGTTTGTCCTAAAAGTCCTTTTTATGAATCTCCTTGAAATTGAAGCATGTTTTGTAAGAGCATCAGAACAATAAATGATAAAAACTCAGAAATGAACATTGTTAATGATCTGATATGAGAGTTCATTATGATGCAATTGACAAGGAAATTCAGTTTCCTTGTGTGACACACAACACGTTAATAATCAGAATTTCAAGTGATGACCTTATACCAGGATGTAACATACCAAATAAACATACCTAATTAGTCAAAAAGACTTCGTCTATAATTTTAAATCTTGGGAAGTTTGTTGAAAACCTTAGAAAATTTTAAAGTACATGTCTAAATAGGATTACAGATCATTTAAGGCTGATAAGGAAAAAACATAGAAACTGTGTTTTCTGGGCAAGTAAAGAGAAAGCATTATTTATATTTTCTTATCAAGAGCAGACCAACAATTCAAGAAAACTTTGTCTTTTTGTAATGTTAATTTATTTACTTGGGGGAGCAGAGGGGAAGGGCAGAGAGAAAGAGACAGAGAGAGAGAGAGAGGGGGAGAGAGAGAGAGAGAGAGAGAGAGAGAGAGAGAGAGAGAGAGAGAGAATGCTAAGTAGGCTCCATGCTGTTAGCTCAGACCCTGATTTGGGACTCCATCTCAAAAATAGTGGGATCATGACCTGAGCCAATGTCATGAGCCAATTGCTTAACCGACTAAGCCACTAGGTGTCCCAAGAAAACTTTGTTTTTTTAACAGAGAGAAAGCAGACTTTCAATCTCATACCAGTGTACTTTTAAAATCCATTCTTTTCAACCTTAGTCTTCCCTGACCGCGTCTAAAATTCCTTTCCAAAGATTTCCCTTCATAAACCTTCCCTTTGCATTCAGATTTTGTCCCAAGCCATTTCTCTCCAAACAACCAATCTCATTTAGGACAAAATTACTTTCGTTTACCTTCAGCAAAATTACTTTCTTTTACCTTCGACTCCCAGGTGGTGTCCCATACAGGACATGTCAGAGGTTCCTGGTGTCAAAGCAACCTGAGACATCCCTAAATGAAATAGCTATATCACGAACTTGCCATTAAAGTCCTTGTAGGAGGAACACTATACTCCCCTGCTTCCCATATCACATTCTAGACTGCAAATTGGGTGCCGGTGTATGGAACTGAGACACCATGCCTGGCCTTGCCTTGAAGGCCGTGCTATGAAGGCCATGCCTTACCTTGCTGTGAAGAACCCACAGTTTTCATGGAAACACTAGAAAAGGGGAAATTATACAGTTTTGTAATTTAAGTAGTTAGTAGGGGACATTGACAGAAAACAGTAAAGAGAAAAATCCATCATGGTCTAAATGACATTCCAACACGTCATTTTTTTTTTTTTTTTTTTTTTTTTTTACAACCAGCCTCCCTAGGAAATGGTCCCCAGTGGGTTTTAGTTCAGTTGGGTACTAGTTTCAGCTGGCTCCTGTTGGAAGGCTCATGGCCAGAAGTGGCTCGACCAGTGATTTGAAGGGGATCACATTCAACCAATGAAGAGGAAACCTCACAGGGAAGTATTAAGTTCAGCAGCTATGCTAGTCACTTAGTGGCTATATTGTGTCCAAGACAGATGACTATGCAAAAGGACAGGAATAAAGAGAGGGCATCAAGCTTCTGGGTCTTATTACCATTCTGGCCATGATACTAACTTCCAGCCAAAAGTCAGTCTTTCTCCTCCCTGTAGACTAGCCCTGGCTAGAGGATCGCAGCCTGAGCAGTCGACATGAAAGTGTTCCAATAAGACTGTAGTCCTTGAAAAGCCCCTGAAGTGAAAGTAAAGGAAGAGAAGGGAAAATACTCACCAAGTTTGCACTGAGGCTCAGAGTCCAGATGTGAAGACTTATGACAATTTTCAGGTGCCAAAATGATGTGGAAATGTTGGGATTTAGAGCAAATGGTCAAGAAAGAATTCTTGAAACATCTTTGGTGCAAAAGATGGTTTTATTAAAGCATGGGGACAGGATCCCTGGGCAGAAAGAGCTGCATTGGGGTTGTGAGGGGTGATTGATTATATACTTTCGAGTTGGGAGGGGGCTTGGGATAGCCTAAGTCTCCAAGGAATTTTGGAAGCAAGGTTTCCAGGACCTAAGAGGCTAGCTGCTGTTAGGATGAGGTCATTTATTACAGTTTAGTAAAACCTTCATCATGAGACCCTTCAGATGTATATCAATGGGCCATATACTTGGAGGATGATCGCCAACATTTATCTTGGGGGGTTAGAGATAAAGGAAGTTTCCAGAGGAATTTTCATATGTTAAAGTAGACTTACAGGATCCTGGAGGTCAGGATAATGTTAAGCTAAGATTGCCTTTTGCCCTTAGCCAAGTATTAATCAAGGCAGTTAAGTCCCTAGACAAATGTCACTCTGCCTGTCTCAAAGGTTTGTCACTGGGCTATAAGTAGCAGGGAAATTTAATTTTTCCTTTGCCTTTGTTTCCCAAAACAGAAAAACACCTGGCTTAAAGTATACACACAAATGTTCATTAGATAAGCAAGAGGATGAACAAATGCATTCCCAAATGGAACTATTATTTGTTATAGTTATGGCATGGAAGGAAAAGAAAAAAAAGATAAACTGATGTTTAAAAAAATTTTTTAACGTTTATTTATTATTGAGAGACAAGAGAGACACAGGGTGTGAGCAGGGGAGGGGTAGAGAGAGGGGAAGACACAGAATCCGAAGTAGACTCCAGGTTCTGAGCTGTCAGCACAGAGCCTGACTTGGGGCTCGTGCTCACTATCTGTGAGACCGTGACCTGAGCTGAAGTCCATTGCCTAGCCAACTGAACCACCAAGGCACCCCTAAACTGATGTTTTAAATGATAGTTTCCCTCTGAACTCTTTTAGGATGATAGTATATTTCACTTTATGTGGAGCAATTATTTCTGCTTTATACGTGATTTTCTATTGTAACTATTTTTTTTAACATTTATGCATTTTTGAGAGACAGAGCGTGAGTGGGGGAGGGGCAGAGAGAGAGGGAGACACAGAATCCGAAGCAGGCTCCAGGCTCTGAGCTGTCAGCACAGAGCCCTATGCAGGGCTCAAACTCACAAACCGCGAGATCATGACCTGAGTGGAAGTCGGACGCTGAACTGAGGGAGCCTGCCAGGTGCCCCTGCTATAGATTCTTAATATTCAAAATGGTATTCATATTCTTCACTACTTCTATCTTTCTTTCTCTCTGGTACAAACAGACTGGGCCCTGGTGATAAATTTTATGCTAAGGAGGTGTCTAATGGGGGACCCTTAGTTAGTGCTAATGAGATGACTCAGGACAGTCGTTGGCCAAGCCAGAAAGGCTAGTCAATTAAAAGATTGAGTGTTTTGAGCCACATAGTATCAACCCAATCTCTGGATAGGAGAGGATGGCTGAAGGTTGTGTTTAACCTTATAGCCAATGATGCCTTATGTAATGAAACCACAATAAAAACTCTGGGACTGGTGAGTTTCCCTGGTTGACAGTAATCTGTATATTGTTGCACATGGATGTGTCAGGAGGATGGCATGTCTTGATTCCATGAGGAAAGGACAATGGAAGCTTGTTACTGCCCTATGCATTTTTTTAAATATTAATTTATTTTTGAAAGAGAGGGAGAGAGAGAGACAGAGCGTGAGCCGGGGAGGGGCAGAGTGAGAGGGAGACACAGAATCTGAAGCAGGCTCCAGGCTCTGAGCTGTCAGCACAGAGCCCGATGAGGGGCTTGAACTCATGGATCACAAGATCAAGACCTGAACTGAAGTCGGATGCTCAACTGGCAGAGCCACCCAGGTGCCCCTACGCATTTTTTTTTCAGTTGGTTCTGATTTGTATCTTTTTACAAAGCTAAACCTGTAATGATAAGAATAGTACTTTTCCGAGTTTATAATAAACCAGTAATGATAAGAATAGTACTTTCCTGAGTTCTGAAATTCATTTCAGCAAGTTATTGAATCTGAGGGGGTAGTGGAACTCCCTGAATTTGTAGTCAGTTAGAAGAGTAAGAGGCCTGGGGACCCTTGAACCTGCAGCTGGTATCTGAAGTGAGGGCACTCTTTTGGAAGAGTGTCCTTAACCTATGAAATTTGACCCAACTCTGGGTAGTTGGTATCAGAAATTATTTCATAAACATACTTCAAAACTTGAAAGCAAGAAAAAAATGCATGCACATACATATATATAAAATGCAGAATATACCTTTTTTATTATCCTTTTGACTCATAGGTAAAGATAAATAACACCTGGAATTACCTTAGTTTTTTAAGGCTTTACATTATTTTTACATACAATAATCAAGGGTATTTCCAGATATATATATTTTTTTATTTAAAAGAAATTATAGGACTAATTTATGTTATTCTCGGTGTTCTTTAATAAGTTATTTTATGAGAATATAGTTTCCAGGGGCGCCTGGGTGGCTCAGTCGGTTTAGCGTCCGACTTCGGCTCAGGTCATGAACTCGCAGATCATGAGTTTGAGCCTTGCACGAGGCTCTGTGCTAATAGCTCAGAGCCTGGAACCTGCTTCGGATTCTGTGTCTTCTTCTCTCTCTGTTGCCCCCCTGCCTGTATTCTTTCTCTGTCTCCCTCTCAAAAATAAATAAAGAGAATATAGTTTCCAAAACCTAATATATACTTAACTGAAAAAAAAATATGACAGAAAGTTAACATTTTTCTATCTGGAATGTGAACACATGAATGTTTCATTACATAGTCTTTGCATGTGTGAAATATTTTAAGTGTATCTACATTTTGATAATAATTTTACTTCATTCCCTGGCAATGCTGAAAAGTAAGTCCTTAGAATAATTGAACAGCACAAAATCAGAACACCACAGAAATTTGCAAATGCTATAATTCAGAGCTTTCCCTCCACCTGTGGAGAGCTGGTGTTAAACAGCCTACAATTGCATAGTGGTCTTTTTCAATCTTCTGGACAATACGAATAAAATTTTCTACCACAAACACATTTTCTTTCTTTAGAAAGAAATTTCTGCAGCACTGGTATCTTACCGGATGCAATGTTATGTTGCCTGCAATGGTTATGTTGCCTGCATTGTTGCTGATTGACAATCTCACCATGCGTTCTGCACAGCCATTATTCGCCAGCTCAATAATAAGAAAAAGGCTGATATTAACAAAGTTCTCAGTTGGTAATACTTTATTTTTGTATAACTTCAAAATGTTAATATTTGGTTTTTGATGAATTTATCTAATATCTCCCTGCTTTGCACCAATAATCTTTTACAATTTTGAATAAATACAGGAGTAAATTCATGACTAAAAAAACTATTCATTTTGAGCACATATCAGTATTAACAGTAAATTTTTCTCTTGATAATAAACTATGCCTAATTTATATAAAAATTACTTTTTAGTTGCCATTTAATGAACATCAACTTCACCCCAGGCATTGTGGTACATATTTTCACTTTTTCATATTGTCATAGTTTCATTTTCCTATTTCCTTCTCAAAATCTCTATCATGGAGATAGGGTATGCATATTTTCTGCACTGGAATATAAACCAACCAGGGAAGGAGTATTATCTAATTCTTCAACGATATAGCTAAAGAGCTTAGAATAGTACTGGGAACATACTAGACACTGAATAAACATTAGTTGAAGGAATGAGTAGTTTTTAAAAGCATTTTTTTTTCAATGTTTATTTATTTTTGGGACAGAGAGAGACAGAGCATGAACGGGGGAGGGGCAGAGAGAGAGGGAGACACAGAATCGGAAACAGGCTCCAGGCTCTGAGCAGTCAGCACAGAGCCCGACACGAGGCTTGAACTCACAGACCGCGAGATCGTGACCTGAGCCGAAGTCCGACGCTTAACGGACTGAGCCACCCAGGCGCCCCTTATGTCATCTTATTCTTTTTTTTTTTTTAATTTTTTTTCAACATTTGTTTATTTTTTGGGGGACAGAGAGAGACAGAGCATGAATGGGGGAGGGGCAGAGAGAGAGGGAGACACAGAATCGGAAACAGGCTCCAGGCTCTGAGCCATCAGCCCAGAGCCCGACGCGGGGCTCGAACTCACGGACTGCGAGATCGTGACCTGGCTGAAGTCGGACGCTTAACCGACTGCGCCACCCAGGCGCCCCAGGAATGAGTAGTTTTTAGTGTTGAATAAACTAAAATTGAAATTTGCTTTTTCATCATCACACAACTTATAAGCCTAAGGCAATAGGTTCAATTTGTGCTTTCTCTTAGTTGTGTCATAATATTAGTTGTACAACAATTCGTTATGTAACAATCATGTATTCTCTGAGAACGCTGTCTGAAGTGGATTTGGTGAGATTTATGACCAATCAGAAACAATGAAGGCATGAAACTGTGGATAGTAATTCCACAGTGATATTTGTCTATTTTATTCCATGATGCATCTCCAGACCCTAGAGCAGGCACTAGCACATAGTTGTCACTCAAGCTTAATAAATATTTGTCAAATAAGCGAATTTTGTTTTCTATGTGATTGCTAAGATTAGCAGAATTTAAGATGCTTCAATGTGAAAAACACAATTTGTATTTTTAATTTTAGCACATTTTTATCAACCTTAATTTTTTATTTTAAAATATTATAGACCTACAAGATGTTGCAAAAATACTACAGACAAGTTCTCTGTATCTGTCATTGCATAAATATAGCACATGCTCAAAACTAGGAAATTGACATTGTCACTATACAATTAACTGGACTACAGACCTCACTGGGACTTCACCAGCTTTTGAATGCACTCATTTCTTTTCATATGTCTTTGCATGTAATTTGGTGACCTTTTATCACTTACATAAATAGATATTGCAATCAAGTTACAGAATTGTCTCCTTACCACAAAGAAATGCCTAAAACTCACGTCTTTTAAAGTCACATCCTCCTTCTTCCATTACCCTTGGTGACCACTAATCTGTTGTCCTGCTCTACAGTCATTGCAAGAATATCATATAAATGGAATTAAGTAACCTTTTGAGGTTGACTTTTTTTTTTCATTCAGCACAATGCCCTTAAAATTGATCCAAATTGTTGCCTGCACAAAGTTCCTTCCTTCTTATTGCTGAATACTATTCCATTGCATGGATGTGCCAACAACGGAATATTTAACCATTCAGCTGTTGAAAGACATATGGATTTCTTGTTTGGGGTTACTACATAGTATTAAAATTAAATAATTTAGCTAATACTAAATAGTTTAATGGACTATTAAAACTACTATGAACGTTCATATTAGAATATTGTGTGAACATACACATTTATTTCTCTAAGGTAAAATGCCCAGGAATGTGATTGCTGAGTCATGTGATGTAAGTTTATGTTTACGATACACACACACACACACACACACACACACACACACACACGTACATATACATATATACACATACACATATAGATACGTGTGTATATGTATATACATATGTATACACACATATAGATACATGTGCATATGTATATACATATATATACACACATATATGTAATACATATGTGTCTTCACATTCTTGGGAATTTTATGTTTGTGTATATATACATACAATGTTATATGTAACATGTTAGTTTCAGGTATAAAACATACTGCTTTGACAATTCTATATATTGCTCAATGCTCATCACAATAAGTGTAGTCATCATCTGTCACTATACAATGTAATTATAGTATTATTGACTATATTCTCTATGCTGTACTTTTCATCTCCATGACTTACTTATTTTATAACTGGAAATCTGCACCTTTTAATCCTTTCTATCTCTTTTGCCCATTCCCCTACCCGCCTTCCTTCTGGCAACCACCAGTTTATCTCTGTATTTAGGAGTCTGTTTTTTTTTGTTTGCTTGTTCATTTGTTTTAATTTTTAGAATCTACATATAAATGAAATCACATGGCATCATGTATATATATGTATATATGTATATATATTATATATATGGTTTATATGTATATATATAAAATGTCTTCTTTATCCATTCATCTTTCTTTTTTTTAATTTTTAAATGTTTTTATTTATTTTTGAGACAGAGAGACTGAGCATGAACAGGGGAGGGGCAGAGAGAGAGGGAGACACAGAATCCGTAGCAGGCTCCAGGCTCTGAGCTGTCAGCACAGAGCCCGACGCGGGGCTCAAACTCACAGACTGTGAGATCATGACCTGAGCTGAAGTTGGACACTTAACCAACTGAGCCACCCAGGCACCCCTGTCCATTCATCTTTCATGGGCACTTAGGTTGTTTCCATATCTTGGCTATTATAAATATTGCTGCAATGCACATAGAGATGCATAAGTCTTTTCAAATTAGTATTTTCACTTTCTTTGGGTAAATAACCATTGGTGGAATTACTGGACTATATGATATTTTTATTTTTGATTTTTTGAGTCATCTCCATAGTGTTTTCCACAGTGATTGCACTAGTTTACATTCTCACCAATGAATATGAGTTCCCTTTTCTTCATATCCTTGCCAACACTTATTTTTTGTGTTTTTGATTATATGAGGGGTATGAGGTGATACCTTGCTATAGCTTTAATTTACATTTCCCTGATGATTAGTGACGTTGAGTATCTTTTCATGTGTCTGTTGGTCATCTGTATGTCTTTGGAAAAATTTCTGTTCAGGTCCTCTGCTCATTTTTTAATCAGATTGTTTGTTTGTTTGTTTTTGGTGTTAAGTTGTATAAATTCATTATATATTTTGGATGTTAACCCCTTACTAGATATATCATTTGCAAATATCTTCTTCCATTCACTAGGTTGAAAACCTAGTGAGACAGAGAGAGACAGAGCATGAATGGGGGAGGGTCAGAGAGAGAGGGAAACATAATCTGAAACAGGCTCCAGGCTCTGAACTGTCAGCACAGAGCCCGATGTGGGGCTTGAACTCACAGACTGCAGGAGATCATGACCTGAGCCAAAGTTGGACGCTCAACCGACTGAGCCACCCAGGCACCCCAAGTATTATCTTTTAATTCATGTAGATGCTAAATTGCCCAAGGTCAAATAAATTTTCTGAGAATATAAAATCAACTGAAGAACTACGATTACATATTGGTCTTCTGCCTGCTTTTTTAATAAAATAGAGTTTTTTAAAGCATTGGAATTTACTATTATTTAAGAAATTTTTGTATTTAAATAGTTATTTAAAAGCCACAAATACCATTACCTCATTTCATGAAAGTTATGTCTAGAAAATGGTATGCTGTGTGAAATACCCAACTCTTTGAGGCAAATATGTACTGCAAGCATAAACTTCATGGCTTCATGAATTTGCCTTTATCTAGTGTTAAAACTACCTGAGAACAAGCCCTGTCTACAATATTATTAAATTGGTTCTTTGAATCAAGGAGATTCTAGTAGTAGTTATTAGTGACTTTCTTGTTTAAAAATGAGTGGCTACCCTATAATCCTTAATAATTTTTAGTTTTTTAGTGTAAAACTAATAATTATTACTCAGTTTATTTATTACTGAGAGTGGGGGGGGGATCTCTCTCCCCTCTCTCCCCTCTCCTCTCTCTCTCTCCCTCTCCCTCTCGCTCAAGGGTGGGGGGGGAGGTGATAACCAAAACTCTTGCTTTTGTAAATAAGTATTAGTTGAAAATAATGTCCCAGACCCATTGTTGGTAATGCTTGGTTAAATAAAGTTAAACAGAATTTTTGTTGTTTGTTTTTCATTTAGTTTTGATTTGCTTTGTTTTAAATGTGAAACAGTTTAGAATACTTAATATGCCAGTGTGCAATGTGACTTTCTAAAGGGATGTACACTCAGCAGTTATTTCCCTAATCTATTTGAATCTGAAAAAATATGTTTCTCTTTTATAAGACTTCTTGTGGGATTTACTGTACTGTGGGTTACACTTTGACATATACTGGACTAGAGTGTACCTTGTGTTTAGCTAACTTCTGAACTGGTGGTCTTACTGGTTTCTATAATGCTGTGCATTGTTTCTCCACTGTCTTTAGTTTTATTTTATTGTGCTAAGAACATGAGATCTACTCTCTTCGCAAATTTTTATCTGTATAAAACAGCACTGTTAACTTTGGAACAATGTTGTACAGTAGATCTCTAGAATGTATTCACCTTGCATAATTGAAACTTTATGGCCATTGATTTGCAACTCTCCATTTCTCCTCCCTCCAATTCCTGGCAACCACCATTTCACTCTGATTCTAGGAGCTTGACTATTTTAGAAACCTCATATAAATGGAATCATGCAGTATTTTTCCTGTTACTGGCTTATTTTACTTGACGTAATGTCCTCCAGGTTTATCCATGTTGTCACATGTTGGAATATTTTCTTCATTTTTAAAGATGGGTAATATTCCATTGTATGTAGATACCATGTTTTCTTTCTCCCTTTCTTTCTTTCTTTCTTTCTTTCTTTCTTTCTTTCTTTCTTTCTTTCTTTCTTTCTTTCTTTCTTCCTTTTTGAGAGAGAGAACAAGAGTGAATGGAAGAAGGGCAGAGGGAGAGAGAATCTTAAGCAGGCTCCATGCCCAGCACCCAGCTTAATCTCAAAAACTGTGAGATGATGACCTGAGCAGAAATCAAGAGTCTGATGCTTAACCGACTGAACCACCCAGGCACCTCTATGCCACATTTTCTTTATCCATTCATCTGTTGGTGGGCATTTAAGTTGTTTCCATATTTTGACTATTTTGAATTGTGCTTCAATGAAGATTGGAATACTAATAACTCTTCTAGATACCGAATTCATTCTTTTGAATAATACCTAGAAGTGAGATTTCTGGATGGTATGATAGTTCTGTTTTTAATTTTTGAGGAATCACTATACTATTTTTCATAACAGCTGCAACATTTTTCATTCCTACCAACAGTGCACAAACGTTCCATTTCCTCCACATCCTACCCAACACTTTTTTTTTTTTCACATCCTAACATATGTGAGGGGAAAACCCCTGTGGTTTTGACTTGATTTTACACTTCTCTGATGATTAGGGACATTATCTTTTCATATACCTGTTGGCTATTTGTATATCATATTTGGAGAAATGTCCATTCCAAGTCTTTAGCCCACATTAAAGTCAGGTTATTTGTCTTTTGGTGTTGAGTTGTAGGATTTCCTTATATGTTTTGGATATTAATCCCTTATCTCGTATATGATTTGCAAATATTTTCTCCCATTCTGTAAGTTGCCTTTCACTCTGTTGATGGTTTCCTTTGCTCAACAGAACTTTTTTTTTTTTTTTTTAGTTTGATGTAGTCCTACTTATCTATTTTTTGCTTTTGTTGCCTATGGTTTTAGTGTCATATTGATGAAATAATTGCCAAGACCAATGCCATGAAGCTTTTTCCCTATGTTTTCTTCTAGGAGCTTTGCAGTTTCGGGTCTTATGTTTAAGTCTTTAATTCATTTTGAGTTGATGCTTGTGTATGGTGTAAGGTAGGGGTTCAATTTCATTCTTTTGTGTGTTGGTATCTAGTTTCTCTAGCACATTTGTTGAAGAGACTATTCTCTTCCCATCTATGTTCTTGATACCCTTGTTGAAGGTCAGTTGACCTCATACACATGAATTTATTTCTATTTTTTTCTATTGGTCTCTATGTCTGTCTTTATGCCAGTACTATGCTGTTTTAATTACTGTAGCTTTTTTATATTTTTTGAAATCAGGAAGTATGATGCCTCTGGCTTTGTTTTTGTTTTTTTTTGTTTTTTGTTTTTTTTTTTGTTTGTTTTTGTTTTTGTTTTTCAAGATTATCTTTTCTTTTGTGGTTCCGTATGAATTTTTGTATTTTTTTTCTATTTTTGCAAACCATGTTATTGGAATTCTGGTAGGGATTGTACTGAATCTGTGGATTGCTCTGTGTAGTATGAACATTTAACAAGACATTTAACAACAAGCCTTTCAATCCATGAATACACGATGTCTTTCCATTTGTCTGTATCTTCTTTAATATCTTTCATCAATGATATTCCTTTTTACCTCCTTAGTTAAGTTTATTCCTGAGTATTTTATTCTTTTTGGTGCTATTGTAAATGGTATATTTTCTTTAATTTTTCTTTTCAGGTAGTTTATTATTACTATATAGAAATGCAACTTATTTTTTTATACTGACTTTGTATCCTGCAACTTTACAGAATTTGTTTATTGTGTCTAACAGGTGCTTGTTTGTTTGGGGAGTTTTTAGGGTTTTCTTTATGTTAGACCATGTCATGTGACAACAGGGACATTTTACTTCTTCCTTTCTGATTTGCTTACCTTTTATCTCTTTCCTTTGCCTAATTATTCTGACTAAACCTCCAGTACTATGTTGAATATAAGTGGTGAAACCAGGCATCCTTTGCCTTTATCCCAATCTGAGAGGAAAGCTTTCAGTTTTTGACTGTTTTGTATGACATATGCTGTGGGTTTTTTATATATGCCTTTATTATGTTGAGATAATTTCCTTTTATTTGTAGTTTTTTAAGAGTTTTTATTATGAAAAGATATTGAGTTTTGTCAAATGCTTTTTCTTCATCTTTTGAGATGATCATATGATTTTTATCCATTGCATTAATGTGGTGTATAATATTAATTGATTTTCATATTAGGTCTTCCTTGTGTCTCAGGGCTAAATCTCACTTGGTTATATTGTATAATCCCTTTAATGTGCTATTGAACACGATTTGCTAGTATTTTGTCGAAGGTTTTCATATGTTCATCAGAGATATCAGTCTATAGTTTTCTTTTCTTGTGGTATCTGTGTCTGACTTTGGTACCTGGGAAATGCTGGCCTCATAAAATGAGTTTGAAAGTGTTGCTCTTTTCCACTTTGAAAGGTCATGGTTGTGATATGTTAAATAACTAAAGGCATTATTGGGAAAAAAAGTTACTTCAGCAAAATGAGAACAGGAAACGAAGTAGATGACATTGGATATGAGAGGCAGCATGAGCTAACCACAACATAGCAGAAGATAAGAGACGGTAAAGATCTGTTGACTTTAGACTTGGAAGATTCTTCTTTAAATGGTAATGTTTAAAGAATGTCAGATTATATTTCTTTCTGTCTTGGTACAATCCCACAACGTGATTCTGCATTTGATACTTGTTCATTTGGTCTTAGATTTTAAGTGATGTTTAATGGTCTTCCCACTTTCAGAAAATGTATAAATAATGCATAGAAATATGACTACAAACAGTACCTCAATACTATATATTAATTTGTGTACATAATTGTCATACTTCAGTGCACAGTAATTTGTTTTTCTGTAATATTTTCTTATAATTAAGGTTTATAAATACAAAAATTATAGGGGAAAATTGAATGAGAAGAGATTGAAAAAAGTGTAGATGCTCCATCTACTATCTTAGTTTTCCCTCAGGGTTTCTCTAGAGGCTGAAAAACTATTATTAATGTCTGGTTCTCTAAAAGCTGACCTGCAATGGGAAATTTTGTTTGTGGTTTATTAAGGGAGTGTCCTTAGGAGAACTCAGTAAGGGAATGAGAGAAGCAAGGTAGGAAAGGAGAAGGAACTTTATAAAGTGTAGGTTCTCTAATCCCCTAGAAGCTTTGGAGAATTAATCTCAGATGGTTTGTCATCACTTGGGGTCAGGAAGCAGGACGTTTGTATTCCTCCAACACCCCAGCTTATCATCGAATATGACGTGCAAGGTGGAGAGAAGAATAAGGTGCCCCAGTTAACGCTTAGTTACTTGTAGGAAGGTGAGTGTGATGGTTAATTATATATGTCAACTTGACTGAGCCACAGGATGCCAAGACATTTAGTCAAACATTATTCTGCACATGTCTTTGAGGGTGTTTCTGGATGCAATTTACTTTTGAATCAATAGAGTAAAGCAGATTGCCCTCCCAGCATGGGTGGTCCTCATCCAATCAGTTGAAGGCCTGAGTACAACAAAAAGACTCACCTTTCTATGAGTAAGGAGGAACTCCTCCTATATGACTTCCTTCCAGCGGGGACATTCAGTTTTTTCCTACCTTCAGACTTGAACTGAAACATCTATTCTTCCTGTATCTCAAGCCTGCCAGTCCTCAGACTGAGCTACTATTGGCTTTCCTGGTTCTTAGGACTTAAAACTCACATTGCAACTATAATGTCAGCATACTTGGATCTTCAGCTTGCCAATTACAAATTTTGGGACGTGTCAGTCTCCACAATTGTTTGAGCCAATTCCTTATGAAATCTTATCTCCTCTCTCTCTCTCTCTCTCTTGCTCCCCTGATTGGTTCTGTTTCTCTGGAGAACCCTAGCTAATACAGTGAGAAATGAAATCTACAATCTAAGTGAAATCCTTTAGAAAATTTCAGTCAATGTGAGGCCTCAGCAGAAGCAACCCCGAGAAGTAGTAAAAGCAATCTCAAGGGATTTGGGTAGGGCAACAACAGCTGCTACAATTATACATTTAGACTCTGCTTTATATATTCTAGGAAACTGCCTACATACAAATACCATCTCCATCTAGCCTTTCTTTCCCAACCAATGCTCCAGTCATTTGTTGTGAAGGTTGCTGTATATGCACTTAAAGAAATCTTGACACTCTCATCTTACAGTAAACTTTGTTTCCTATGAATTTTACACCATATTTAGTTCATAATATATTCTAAAACAAGTTTTAGGAGTCTAAATTTACTTAATTTTTATGCAAGTTCCCTGCATTTTACTCTGAGAAGAGCTATTCCTTATGGCAAATTACTGCAGTGTTCTTTTTGGAGACTTCGTTCTGCAAAACCTTCAGAAAGATACAAAAATATCACAGATAATCCCAAAGACAACCAGTCTATTATTTGAAGATAAAATACTTCTTAGCAAAGATTGGGTTACTTGGTTACTTAATACTGATATTACAAAACTCCCTTTGAAAAGGACAGAATCAAAAGATACAATCATAAAGCTTTAAGACTCAAAGTTTCTTAGAGGTCATCTTGTCCAATATACTTTTTCTCTGCACAAGTGAACTGAGAAAGAGACTATGAAGTCAATTGAGGAATAGGCGATCTATATGAGATAACTTTCTAACTTTGTGTTTTTGACACCTTAATCTGCAATTAGTTTTAGTTGGAGCTCAGTATAAAGTCATTTATATACAATACATTTTTAATGTTGAAATATTATTGCTCATGGATCTAAATTCAATTCAGAAAATGCCTCAGATGCAATTTTCTCTTAAATGTTTTGTTTCACGGAATGTATCCTTTATAGAGAACAGATTATTATAAACAAAATATAGCCATGATTTTTGAAATAATTTATTATTACAAATCTTTGAAGAACGTAAGAATCGTGAAGGCTGTGACAGTAATATCAACAGCACAAGCATATTAGTGTATGTTTTATTAGCATAGGCATATCAAACATTTATTTGATGTAGACAGTTATTAGATGTAATTTAGTGATCAAGTAGAAAATCATGTGTTTCAGCATGACTCCTAATCAGTTTTTGAGGAATGCAGTTTAGTATTTAAATATGAAGACAGTGGCATTGATCTACTTTTAAAGGACATATTTGTGGGGTTGATTTTGCAGTTAGTGAGGGATTGTGTAGGCTATAACAATCATTCTTAGAAGAAAGTACAATGGCACCAAAGTCAGGGGGCCCAGGATTTAATGTCTGCTTTGTAAGTAGTCATTCGACATTAGCCAACTCACTTAACTCTATGAAAATCATTTTCCTGTCCTTTAAAGTGAGGAAGTTGGGGTTTTGACCTAGATCAATTTAAAGATTCCCTCTAGGTCTATTTGAACATTCTATGACTCTGTGACCTAGGCTTCATTAGTGGTGTATTAAGAGTCAAAATTAGGCCCAAATTAAATACATTAGGTGGACACATACTGTTGGATTTGAGATACCAATATTTAATTTCTATTTTGAGATTCTCTTCTTCCTGCCCTATGCTCTTCCAGAAACCTTAACTCTTAGAAAAGAACTTCAGTACAAGGAGTGAAGAGAGATGGTTCTTTGAGTATTTTTAAATTATGTAACAAGCCAAATTACAAGATTTAATAAGAAATTAAATGTCTGAATTTCAAAAACAAACCTTAAGGCAACCAGTCTATCATTTGTTCCCTGTCTGAACTGAAATGACAAATACAATATATTATCATACCTTAGCCATGTAGACAAGTTATGTAATAGGTCAAGAGAGAAGAGTGACTTTGGACCTGCCCTGTGGAAAAGATGCCCTTACTTGGCATTCTTCACTGATCCTTGAACAGTGTGCCTGAGCAGTTGGAAGCAGACTGGAACAATTGGAAAGCACTGAATTAGTAGGAGGTAAGGGAGGTATCTGCAACAGCTGAAGCAAAATGAACTTTTCTGCCGAGAAAAGCAGCTTAGTTGCAACCCTCTGAGCTTAGACGTCAATCCATCCGCAAGCAGGACAAGTGTGGGTGATATATGGAAAGGATATTTTAAAATCTGCTTGAGTTTGCCAATCTGGAGATTCGCCCAGGAAAGAGAGCCTTAGAAAAATCATGATGGAAACAAGCAAATTTTATCATATTTATGCAGAACTTGAGAGACACAGAAACTAATTGGCAGACTCCCATTGCTAAGCAGATAAAGATTTCATCATTAATGATTACCATGACAGAAAGCTCTTTTAACTATTTTTCTCTAACATCTGCAGTGATTAAGTAAGTATGTGTATTAGTTTTGTGTAATATCATGATGGAAAAAAACACTTTCCTCACATGTCCTTGTAAAGATAACCCTGTTCTCTTATAGCTTGCTGAAGCTTAAATCAGTTTTCAAACATGGATACATTAAATAGAGGTGTGCTAGGAACATTTCTTTCTAAAGTCAGAAACATTTCATTTTGAATGCTTAAGAAAATCGCAAATGCCAAGTGCTTTGTTCCCTTAAAATAAAGGGGTGTTTAACATCTTGAATTATGCAGAATATTTGTGACACTAAATAATAATGCACCTTTTCTTTAATATGAACAAAATCCTTTTTGTCAGCAAAGTAAAACGCCCTGCATTAAAAATAATATTAATGCTCATTGGCTGTGTGCATTATTGTCTTTTGCAGACATCAGCTGAATCACTATGATTTATTCCAAATGAGATATTTTTAATGAAAATGTATCACATAGAGAAGCTAAATCATTTCCAGTAATATTGTAACAGCTTCGAAAGGAGACACTGTGGTGTTAAAGAGAAGCATATGATTCTTGGTGTCAATGCCAGAGAACTGTAGTTTTAATGTGTTGAATCAGTACAAGTGATGACGTGAATGATTAGATTTTACAAGAGCAACTTAATGTGAAAGAAGCAGACATTTTTATTCGGAGACTTAGCTGTAAAATTTCATAATAAAGTTAAAAGAATTAAAATTTGCCAGAAGGTTTTCAGATAACTTATTTTTTTAATTAATACAAACTTTGGGGTATCCTGACTAATTTTATACGCTATAAAATAATTTTGAGTTAGTGAAGGTACTCTGGATGGAGTGTAGTAATCATATTTACTTTCGCAAAAGTACGTATGTTTGGTCATTGAGATGTCAGCTTAAGCCTTATTTATTTAAGGGTGCTAAACTCTAACATTTTAGAGTACAGTGCTGTTTTAAGACAGGTTATTTGGGGCGCCTGGGTGGCGCAGTCGGTTAAGCGTCCGACTTCAACCAGGTCACGATCTCGCGGTCCGTGAGTTCGAGCCCCGCGTCGGGCTCTGGGCTGATGGCTCAGAGCCTGGAGCCTGTTTCCGATTCTGTGTCTCCCTCTCTCTCTGCCCCTCCCCCGTTCATGCTCTGTCTCTCTCTGTCCCAAAAATAAATAAACGTTGAAAAAAAAAATTTTTAATAAAAAAAAAAAAAAAAGACAGGTTATTTACATTAACAACTGAGTTGTTAAAATAATGGAAGCCAAGCAAACAAAACCAATGCTGGGGATCTTATGGGAGTATCTGTGGACATCTCACACGGAGACTTCACTGGTGTCAGGAAAGCATGAACCTCCAGAGTCATGGCCTGCTCTTCATTCCGGGCTTTTCCTGGCCTGCTGTGTGCTCTCAGCATGTGGAGGTTAAACCATCACACATCTTATCAGCCAGCTGAGAGGAAGGTCTCAGGGGGCAGCACTGAGTTACAGAATGGTGGCTAGGAGAGAGAGAGAGGAAAAGGGCAGTTCCGAAAAAGGAAGTGAGACCAAAGCACAGACAAGAGATTTCTTGTGGTTTCGCTCTAGGCTGACCCTGATTTAAGGCATTGAAGAAAAAAAAACAAAAAACTGGAATCCATAGCCCCTAAAATAGGATAAAATTCACCAAGGGTTTCATTGGCTTGTGCTCAATATGTCAGTATTGATACACTCACTTTGAAAGACCAGCAATAACACTACGAGTCCAACTATCATAGATCACTGCTGATCAGATAGCAATTTTTCCTGCACATTTTCAAAGAAGCTATTGTTTTCTGTCACGTAGTGATGCAGTGTGGAATAAATTCTGACCCAGCTAGGAGAAATTGAAAGAAGGTACTTTCAAAATAAAAGTGATATTTAAGAAAGGACTCACTAGTAAAATGTTAGAAAGTAACTTCTTTTACCATTCCTTTGCATCCTTAAACAACCTCTGAATTTAGCACACTAAGTATACTTAAAACCATAGCTTCTCATTTATCCTTTTTACAATGAGTGGCATAGGACATTATTTCCTTTGGGGAAATACTATTTTTTCCAGATTTTGCAGTTAGGAATAGATTTATTGTAGGGCATCTGGGTGGCTCAGTCGTTAAGCATCTGACTTCGGCTCAGGTCATGATCTCTCGGTTCCTGAGTTCAAGTCCCCCACTGGGTGAGCTTGAGCTCTGCTTTGAGTTAGCCCTACTTCTCTCTCCCCCCTTCTCTCTTTTCTTTGCCCCTCCTGGGATTCTCTCTCTCTCTCTGCCCCTCAGGCATTTTGCACCCTGCACCCTCTTGTGCTCTCTCTCTCTCAAAAATAAATTAATAAATAAGTAAATAAATAAATAATAAAAAAACATTTTTAAAGGGCAATAGATTTATTGTAGAGAACATATTATTTAATTCTGGTAGCTCTAATTCAAACTGAAATTGAGTAATTGTGTATTTAATTGTTGAATGGCTGCATCTGCAAGATGTTATGCTCTGTGAAGACTGGGATGGTGTCTGTTTTGTGAACGATAACCCCAGCCCCTAGCTAGGGCCTTAATGTAGTAGGCCATCAGTCAATAAGAAACTTCTCATTAATTGAAGGATGACATGGGCCCACAGCTAGTAATTGGTAAGGATGAGAATTTAAGTCTGAACTGCTAACTCCATGCTCAGTGCTCTATGGACTATTTTGAATTTGTAAGTGACAAGTTATAAGCATCAAATTCACAGATTTGTTTCTTAGTGAATTCAAACACTCCTACTGAATAAGTATGTGTATAGTGAGTAGCTTGACCAAACCACTAGATCTATTCTTGTGAAATGATTTCATGGTTTGCTTTTTATGGAAATGCCTTTAAGTTACAGTTTATACTGCATATCATGATTCCAGAGAGTTCATGGCTAGGGCCACTGATTCAATTCTCAGAGGGAGAATTAGATTTTCCAGGGAAACTTTCTTTTCCCTGGGAGTGTGTACTTCCAACTCTAGTTAAAAATGCCTGTCTTGTTCTGAAGGAAAAATTCTGCACCAAATGTGAGCTAACATCAACCCTTCCCCATCTCCAAACCTGAAATCATCAGTTTATCAATTGCTCCACCATTAATGAGTTGTATTAGATATTTTCTAAACTTTTGCCTGGCTCTGAATTTATATTAAATTAATAGCAATCAAATGATGTACCAATTATCTCTTTTGATTCTGGAAAATATTTTATGAAATAGACGTTAACTTCCCAATTTGAGATGAGGAAAATAAGTCATAGAGAGAATTCAAACCTAGGTCTTCTCAACTTAGACCCTTACTCTTAAGCAAGTGATAATTCTACAGTACAATAAAGATGACAGTAAGTATATTATTTTTATAGTATTTTATGAGCACCAAATATCATAGAAAATACTACTGTGATTAATGTGATTTTTAAGCTAAAAGGTAATGTATGCAACACCAGCTATTATTAGTGTCATTTAATCCATCTGAGAAAGAGGATCATTATAGATGTGTGGTAAGGACATATTTGTGGCCCATTTTTTGTTGTTGTTTTGGTTTGGTTTGGGTTTTTTTGTATATTTCCCTCTATATTTGGCAAGATTGATACCAATGATTATAAGATCGAATTTCCCTGCCTTCTTGGCAGCTAAGAGATGAACATTTGACCAAGATTCTCACCAGTGAAATGCACCTCCACAATACTTCAATTAAGCAGGGAAAAAAAATAGAAGAACTTACTTTAGGAAGTCATACGTGGTGGATATGGCACGGTTTGGCATAGACACTGAGTCAAGGAGCAGCTATGACAGAATAGCCGAGGGTAGGATGTTCTGTTCATAGTTTACAATACCTGTGCTAGAATCAAGCCTCTGAATAGTTTAGTGGTGTGGTTTGGGTATTATTGCTGGTGGCGTAATCTCTAAACTCAGTTGTCTGCCCCCCCTGACCCCCCTGGGACTTCTGAGGGCTAGCGTGTATCATTTAATACATTCCTATTCCAATTTACCTAGTTTGTTCTTTTTTTTGCAACTAATAAACCTGACTACAATAAGCCAGCTTCACATAGCAGGTTTGTGTTAGACAGAATAATTGTTTCCCAAAGATGTTCATGTCCTAATTCTTGCAACCTATGAATATCTGAAGTTGCGCAGTAAAAAGAGATTTTTGCAGATGTGATTAAGATTACAGACGTTGGAATGGGGAGGTTATTCCAGATTACCCTGGTGGCTTCAGTCTAATTACACAAGTCCTTAAAAACAAAGACTTTTTCCCAGCAAGGTATATGTATATATGTTCTACACACACACATACACACACACACACACACACACACACACACACACACACCCCTTAAGAGTGAGAGAGAAATGACAAAAGGGCATGAGAATGATTCTATCTGCTGTTGTTGACTTTGAGGATGAAGGAAGGAAGCATTGAGCCAAGGAATGCAGGTGATCTCCATAAGCTTAGAATTGCCCTCAACTGACAAAAAGGAAAGAAATTGATGCCTTAGTTCTACAACTGAATGGAACTGAATTCTGCTAACCTGAATGAGAAAAATAAAAGTATGTACTTTATAACCCACCAGAGTTCTAAACTATAAAACTGTAAAGTAAGAAATTTGTAGTGTTTAAAGCCACAAAATTGGTGGCTATAGAAAGCTAGTACAAGGCTAGCAAACTTTACCTTAGATATGACATAATCCAGTCCTAGTCTATGACTTTGATTCTTCTGCAAAATGTTAGTTCTATTCTTTACTTGAGCCTGTCTTACCAGACTCTTACCTTGACCTCTGAGCCCAGATTCTAATTCTGAAAGATCTCTGTGCTTAATATTAGGAGGCAAAGTATAGAGCAGGAATAAACAGTGAGATTGGCATATTGCAAACTTCAGAGAAAGATGACATGAAATGCAAAATAAGGATTGAATCAGAAAATATTGAAATTCGTCAGTGCTAGCAACATTGGACAGCTAAACTATTAATGTTTCTGCTCGTCTACATGTGACATTTGGATATTAATAGCAGTTCATAGATGACTTACAGTACTGAATAAAATAATATATGTAAAGCTCTTAGAATAGTCTGTGGCACATAGTAAATGTTTTATAAATGATGACCATCTTTATTAATGTAGGGTGTATATACTAATGTACTTTTTGTATGTAGAAAGCATATTGAGGGAGGGGGAAAGGAATATATCTTCTTAAATTTTTCTCTGTATGTTGAACTCTTGTCTTTGTGAAAACAATCTTTTGATTTTGAAATATATCTGGTCATCAATACTTATTTAATAAATCTAAATATTAAATACTCAGTTAATTTTCAACCATCAAAAAGTCAGTTAGGAATGAGACTTAGTTTGATGGAAAAATCAGTCCTCTAAAAAGATTTGTATTTCAAAGTACGGTCTGTGGGAGTGTGTTTGAGCAGAATCTCAGGTCCCACCTGATAACAGGAACCTACGTTTTAATAAGATCCCCAGATGATTCATGTGTACCCTAAGGTTTTGGAAGCACTGATGAAAACACAAACAATAAAAATTGGAAATGTAGGCAAATTAAAATTTTAAACTACTTAAAGTTATCACAACAGTAAAACTATTCTTGTGCCTTCTCCACTTTGTTTTATCACTTATAAAATGAGGACGCTATACGACCTATTTCTTGAAATTAAGGTAAAGATTTAATGACCCATATCATTACTAATTAGATAATACAGTGAAGCTCTCTGTGAATTGCCTGGCCAATAATCAATGCTTATCAAATGTAAATGTGACCAGTATTCTTCTTTTTTAGCCCCTTCCTCTACATAAGCTTCTTCTTCCCACTTGTCCAACAATCCTAATTAAATAACATCTATAATATAACTTGGGTACTCTGCTGCAACTAATCATTTGAAATGGAGGCTACAAGCGATCAGGAGGTGAACTAGCCCATTTTTCTCCCTCTTATAGCTAGAGCACAGGGAGTAGGTTCACAAAAAAGTGTCCCAACTTAACCCAATTTAAATACCAAATATTTCTTTATTTTTTTTATTTTTATTTATTTTTAATTTTTTTAATGTTTATTTATTATTGAGAAACAGAGAAAGACAGCATGAGCATGGAAGGGGCAGAAAGAAAGGGAGACAGAATCTGAAGCAGGCTCCAAGCTCCGAGCCGTCAGCACAGAGCCCGATGCGGGGCTCGAACTCACAAACTGCAAGATCATGACACAAGCCAATGTCGGACGCTCAAACAACTGAGCCACCCAGGCGCCCCAATTTTTTTTATTTTTTAATAGATTAATTCATTGCCTATGAAAAATTTTTATCTCCAGTTATTTGGGCCTGTAAAAAAATTACTTCAGTCTGTGAGAAGGAAGGCACATATAACACCTAAAATGAGAAAAGGCAAAGGTTAAGACATGTGGATTTTTATATCTCCTACAGAAATAGAAGTATGAAATAGAAGAAAAGCCGTGCTTTGAAGCTAGCAGGACCTGTGTTTAAAATCTGACTGTTTTTCTTATTTACTACTTTCCATTTGGCTAGTCAATGAACTGCTCAGAAGTTTAGTTTCCTCATCTATAAACATCTTCCTTAAAGGACTGTGGTTCTTATTAAATGTGAATACCTTTCTATTTTGTCTGGCACATAGGAGTCATAAAATAAAAGCTATTTTCTGTCTTTTTTTATTTCTAGATACATAAATATGATAAGGTACATGACAGGATTATATCTCTAAATATTAATATGCATTTTTGTGCACTTTCCTCACCTTTTTCACATTATTTTCCAAGGCCACATTATTCCCTCTCAACTTATCTGTAGGTAAGCAGATACTAAGACTTACATTTAAGTATGTGACAGAATGATTCAACCATATGCTTACAGGGCAACCTAAGACCAGGTAAGAGTGGGCCTTTCTATAGAAGAGAATGTGGAAGGGGGCCTGTGTGACTAAGTCAGTTAAGTGACTCTTGATTTGGGTTCAGGTCATAACCTCATGGTTTGCAATATCGAGCCCCATGCTTGGGGCTCTCTCTCTCTCTCTCTCTCTCTCTCTGTCTCTCTCTGCCCATCCCCCCCCCGTCTGTCTCTCTCTGCCCGTCCCCCCCCCCACTCTCTCTCCCTCTCTCTTTGTCTCTCTTTCAAAATAAATAAATAAACATTTTTAAAAAGAGAGAGAGAGAGAGAGAACGTGAAGTGGCTCATCGGACAAAAAGATAAAAGTGACCCTAGACACTGAAAGAAAAAGAGGAAATTGTACCTTTATTTTCAAGGGCTAGAGCCACCAAAAGAGGCTGAGCACCAATCCTTTACCCATCCATCACCTGGGGACAAAACTGTCCTGTAGTCTCAGGCCACTGAGTATATCCTAAACATAGGTTGAAAGACTTAGACAGTATATTGCTGATCAAGATAGAATTGAACATGACCAGAGGTGATTCTACTATGAGTAGAACTATATACATTGCCAAAGATAATCCTTGTCTAGTTATTGACTCAAAAGAAAGCAGAGACAGACCAGATACCTTAAAAGGATAATGATTGAGGCTACATTTTCATGTGATTCTGATGCTTGAATATGAAAAACCTTAGACTTGTTTAGTTCATGAATTTGAGTGACTACTAGAGCTTTAGGTAGTCACAGAGAGACTAGAAAATTATCAGTAAATATTATATAATATTTAAATATGTGTATTATAGATTATTACAAAGAAATTATTTTTACTGATGCATTTGGATACATGAATACAATATTTTTAGCGTATGCAGTTTATAGTACAAGTTTCTTTATTGTGTTGTTGTTACACTGACAATCTAGGCGTCCTAACATAATAAAACCAAGAGATATAATTTTACCTTGATATTTAGCTGTATTTTTATATGCGTCTTTGTAAACAACGTAAAAGCAGTCACTTTAAAGTAACCCCTGAGTTATTTTGATGAAAATTCTTCCAATTTTATCAAATACATTCCATTTTGCAAAATTTATTGAGCGCTTATCAGGCACTCTCTAATGTACCACGGCAATAATAATGATATGCTTTCACAAGTGCTATGTTTAATATTATAGGAAGGTACATAAAAATTATAATAGAAAATACTATTAAAATGAATGTCTGTGCCCATGTATTATAATGTTTTTTTAACTAATTGACACTTTTAATGCTCTGCAGAAATATTTTTTCATATATTAGAAATGTATCGTCTGAAAATTATAAAGACATAAAGGTCTTTTGTCTTGATGTTATTCTTCAGAGAATTTTAAAGTAATTATTCAGATTACAGTTTTGGTAATAACAGATCAGAATATTTGAACCAATCTTCACACTTGAAGACAACTTTAAAAAGCTCAGATGAAGTTAAAAACAACTTGCATGAAAGCACTGCAGAGCTAACAAGGCTGTGAAGAGTTACAAGGCCAAGGTTCGAAAGGTGGAAGTCTAAAGCTGTTTGGTGTTTGTTGCCACTCTTTCCTAAGGAGCACTGGCTTGCTCTGATAGAGGTGGCTCAAAGTACTTGAACCTACGCAGTCCTACTAAAACTCTGTCAAGGCTAGAGGGAAAACTTGGGTGAACAGCATGTCATTTAGCTCTTCCACGAATTGGTGCTTAATTTCAAATCATTTCAAACTTGAAACTGAATTAAAGGAATCCCAGAGTCCTAGTACCCCTAGCCGTGTGTGAGTTTAAACAACCATTTTTATTATAATCCTGGGGATAATTGATAAGATTGAAAATTTTGGAAGACTGCAAGAAAAGTAGTTTAACAGTTAAATGAATATTTCAGAACTTAAGAAACAAAAAGTAAACAGTAGAAATTTAATAGATTGTTTGAATATTAGAATGAATATTAAGGAAACAATTAGTGAACTTGTAATAGGTTAGAAGGAAATTTCTTGAAACAAATTTCCTGAATGAAACAAAATATTTTAAACATGGAGGAGTGGTTAAGAGATAAACAGAACAAAATGAGATGATCAAATACTGGAGTCCCAGAAAGGGATAGAGAAAATGGGGTAGAAGTAATATTTGAAAGATATAATTCTCAATTTTCCAAAACTGATCACAACAAATAACAAACTACAGAGACCTTATGACTCCCAAACAAAATAAATGAAAAGATTATCACTCAGAGGTAACATTGAATAAAATTTCTGGAAAATGAGAGAGAAAGTACACACTCAAAGGAATATATATCAGAAACTGTAAACATTAACACCAAGAGGATATCATGAACAATTTTACTCTAAATTTCAAAATTTAGATAAAATGGACAGACCTAGAAAAATACAATAGAATATTATTCAGACTTAAAAAAGGAAATCCTGGGGCGCCTGGGTGGCGCAATCGGTTAAGCGCCCGACTTCAGCCAGGTCACGATCTCGCGGTCCGTGAGTTCGAGCCCCGCGTCAGGCTCTGGGCTGATGGCTCAGAGCCTGGAGCCTGTTTCCGATTCTGTGTCTCCCTCTCTCTCTGTCCCTCCCCCGTTCATGCTCTGTCTCTCTCTATCCCAAAAATAAATAAACGTTGAAAAAAAAAATTAAAAAAAAAAAAAAAAAAGGAAATCCTGCCATTTGCAAAAATTTGATAAACTCAGAGGACATTTCGCTAAGTAAAATGAACCAGACACTAAGCAAAATGACTGCATGATCTTACTATTATGGTGAAACTAAAAAAGTTGAATATATAGAAGCAGAGAGTAGAGCAGTAGATACAGTGGAGAAAAGGTGGGGGAAATGGGGAGATGTTTCTCAAAGAGCACAAAGTGACAATTATGTAAGATGAGTAAGTCTCAAGACCTAACATACAGCATGATGATTATAGTTAATAATATCATATTGAATACGGGAAATTTGCTAAGGAAGGAGATTTCAGGGGCTCTCCTGACACACACATAAAAATGGTAATATGTTCACTGTTCATATATTAATTAGCTTGACTGTAGTAATCATTTTCTATGTATATGTATATCAAATTATCATGTTATATACCTTAAATATTTACAAGTTTTTATTTTAAATTTTTAAAAAAAGATTTGCATTATTCTATTTGGGACACAGTAAGTATAGAAGTTTTACTAAAAGTACTAGATCAAATATCACTTCAGACTAGAAACTTGTAAAACTATAAAACTGGAACTCATTCTAAATACCAGAAAAACCGCTGTGGAGTTTCCCAACATCAATGGATTTTTTTTCTTTAAAAATAAAGTTTTACCAATGCTAATAGATGTTTAACATGTCAAATTGGTATTTTAGTTTGAAACCAGGGATTTTAAAAGTATGATTTTTAGTCACACTGCTAAAATAGATATCACTGGAAAAAATATAGCCAAAGAAATGAAAATAATGAAATAAGCCAAGTCATCATTTGAGTAATACAGAATAGCCAGACTACGGTGGTATTAAAAATATTTGGAAATCTTTTCTGTTAGCCAAAGACTCAGTGAAATTACAATTCTAAAAATAACTTAAAATAATAAAAATAATTGGAATAGAAAAAATGTATATCTACATACTAAATACAAATCACAAAATAAAATATCTTTAAAGACACCATTTTTAAGGCATAAAATTTAACAAATACTTAGGAATTAAATTAGTCAAAACCAGATGTGATAATTAATTTTGAGAACCCTAACTAATATGCCAGTTGGGAACTCAGATAGCTTGAAGTATTATTGAAAGATAAACGAATATGTGCTCTTTTCATGGTTTGGAAGGTTGCGCATGGTAAAGGTGTCACATTCCCCACATATTTTAATATAGACAAACTGCAATCTGACTGAAAACTCCAGTAGGCATTTTTGTGAAAATTGACAAGCTGATTCTAAAATTCATAGAGAAATGCCATGGGCCAAGATTAGAAAAGACATTCTTGATGAATTAAAACACTATTAGAGGACATTTAGCAAGTTTCTATATAACACTACAGTAAGGAAATAGGGTATTAAAGCCAAGTCTCTACAAGGATCAGTGTAATTGAATAGAAAGCCTACATACACATGGACATTTGATTTATTATGGTAGAGTAGTAGAGGAAGGGCAATCTCTTTTATAAATCAATTGAATATCAATTTGATAATAATTATATTAAACCTGACCCCTGTATCAGTTTAAACCCCCAAATCAATCACAGGTGGATTTTAATATTTAACCATGACATGCAAGAGGGATGGCCAGAAAGAAAATAGAGTAGAGTATCTTCATGATATTTGGAGAAGGAAAAATTTATTAAATAGTCTTTCATGAATTACCATATTTTAATCCACCAGAATGGATAATATCTAAAGAACTATAATACAAAGTACTGGAGAAGACAAGGAGCATCAGGATCTATCAGATATTCCTGGTGGGGGGGGGGCAGAAATATTTTGGAAAACAGTTTATCATCATCTACTGGTGTTGCAGACCCGCATACCAACAATTTCACTCCTGGGTATAGAGTAAGAGAAAGGCACGCATGAAGAACTATATGAAAATATTCATAGCTGCTTTCATACAACAGAACCAATGCAGCAATGAATGAAGTAATGAAAATGAATGAACTATGGCTACCAAAAAAGTATAAATCTTAAGTAGACCACTTAGATACCAAAGAATATGTACTGCATTATTCCACTTATTAAAAAATCTGAAACAATTTAAAATGAAAGTTTTAAAGAAAATTTAAACCAAAGGATCAGATATCAGGGTAGTGGTTCCTTTTGGGGAAGAGGGAAATGGTAAGTGTGGAAAAGATCTGTAAGTAGACTTCTCCACTTGTGGATCTATGTCTTGATCTGGATGATTGGTACATAGTTTTCCTCTGATAATTTGTTGTACTATAGATTTGGTTTGTGCACTTTTCTGTATATGATACTTTATAATGCAGACTTTAAAATCCTGATTGTGACTCTAATAGAAATATTTTTAAATTAATATTCTGGTTACAAAGATTGAGAAGCCTACAAATTTAGGTTTTGTGCTTGTTTGTGTACACAGAAATCTGTAGTAAGGATCTCATTTATGTCCTTCTGCCAGTGAGAAAGGACTAAACTACCCACCTGGCAAAACCTTAACTCTTTCAGGCCAATAGAGGGTATTCAGAAAATTACCTTTTGAAATGAAGTAAATCAGCCAAATAGATTTGTGTAGAGCTTTACATGCCAAATGCCAGTGATAAAGCTGCCCCTGCGTTTAGGATAAGATAATGGACACTGACTTATTTGAAAAATTGAGTTTCATCTGCCAAAGAAAGGAAAACAGTGCCATTGTAAAAACACAATGATGATCACTATATTTCAAGGAAACTGTATGGGGCTTGGAGCGAATCCCCTATCCCTTTTATGAACTGTTCTTGGCAGATGACATCTACTATTAACAGATACATGAATGTTATATTGAAAACAAGTTCCCAGAAAAATGTAAAGTCTGTTGCTTTGATCAGGAATTGGGTGCATTGGGACATATGAAGCCTGTGTAGATTTATTGTTCTATTCCCAGTTAAATTAGCAGCCTGTGTCTAACCCCGTGAACTTTCTATAAATTCCTTCTGTTGCATCTTTACTACTGAATGAAGTAGTATAAAGGGCTGAGCGATGATCTGGCTGAGTAACTGACCATGAGGACCTATAATGAAGATAATTATGCATTACTCTCCTAATTGAAATAAGAATAAAAGCTATACATTTAGAATATAAAAATCAAATCAACCAAGCAAATATTTGTTTAGTTTTTATTTATTTTTTAAAAATAAACTTAAGCTTTAAATTGTTTTTAATTTCAAAATGATGAGCTATAACTTGTTTTACAGAGAATTTATTCTATCACAAAAATATATAAACCATCATCAGTATGACTTATTATTAAATATACTACAAAACAATTTTACTTCAGAAATTATGGCAAATGAGATGATGAAGAAATAAAGTTTCAGGCCAGGATTCCAAATGCTTTGGTATATATTCAAGAATTCAATAAATGCTGAAAGACCTTCTAGAAGCCACATATAAAGAATATTTTTCAAGAAATTCTAACATTTTTATGGAGTCTTTACCACAACAGTTAAGGTGGGAAGGTTGTCAATCGCACACAGAGAGTCCAAAGGGAAAGAAGCTTGTAGCAATACTGATATTGCCAAGAGGTTAAACCTTTGCAGTTATCCCCAGATGATGTACCTAAGTAAGAAGGATATAGGCAAAAGTAAAAAAATGGATGAACGTTTTCCTCTCGTGATTTCTACTTTGAGAAAGTGATCATACAATTTCCAGATTGTAAAGAAACAAAGCACGTTTAAAGACTTTAAAAAATACAAACGAGGGGCGCCTGGGTGGCTCAGTCAACTAGACTAGGTGACCGACTTCGGCTCAGGTCATGATCTTCAGGTTTGTGAGTTCGAGCCCTGAGTCGGGCTCTGTGCTGAAGTCTCAGAGCCTGAAGCCTGTTTTGGATTCTCTGTCTCCCTCTCTCTCTGCCCCTCCCCTGCTCCTGCACTGTCTCTCTTTCCCTCAAAAATAAATAAACATTTAAAAAAAAAATTTAAGTACAAAAAAAACCAAACAGAACCCTTCAACCAGAGACATATTGCCTTACCTTACACCAAAATCTTCTGAAAAAGCGTATATTTAATATTGTGCATGCAAGCTATAAAATGGAAATGGAAAGGAACTAGTATCACAATTTTCAGACATTTTTATTGTTCACGGGCTTTTGAAGCTTGAATTTCTTTCAAATACTTTTTTTCTGATCCTTTGGTGTACTGACATGCACTTAGGCTTCAGTAGTAATTAATTATATGAACGTAATTTTGGTTAATACCTTTACCTGACATTGAAGGAGGCCGTATGACCTGGACCAGTGGGTAAACTGCCATTACTTTCCAAATTTGCTCCCCACTACCTTCACTTTTGATCACTATGTTGCCTTCATTAAGTCCTTTGTCCTGAAAGTGAGAAGCAAGATTTGGCTATGGAGATGGGGTGATATCTTGAGGAACACTCTGACTAAAAGCAGATAGATATAAATATGGGAATTCAAGAAGTGGTATAATTTGGGAAATTAGGATACTTGGGACAACTGATCCAGTGGATCACCCTGGCTTTTAAATGAGGCAAACCTCAGGGCACCTGGGTGGCTCAGTCGGTTAAGCATCTGACTTCAGCTCAGGTCATGATCTCGCAGTCCATGAGTTTTAGCCCTGTGTCGGGCTCTGTTCTGACAGCTCAGAGCCTGAAGCCTGTTTCAGATTCTGTGTCTCCCTGTCTCTCCCTCTGCCCCTCCCCCACTCATGCTCTGTCTCTGAGAAATGAATAAATCTTAAATTTTTTTTTTTAAATGAGGCAAACCTCAACTCCTAAGTATCTGTGGTATTATTTTTCAGAGCAAAAGTTGTAGTAGGTGATAAAGTGATTCATCACTTCTAAGAAAGATACAAGACAAAAGGAGATTGCCACTAACGGTACATTTGTTCTTACACCGAAAGCTTTCTATTTGCACCCCTGCAATCACGTGCTGATATGCCTCCATAAATGCATTTTTTTTCAGGTTTTGAGTTGGGTTGGATATTGTAGTAATGAACAATACAGGACTTAGTTTCTTTAGTTTTGTTATTTGTTTTATTGTGGTAAAAAATATAACAACCATTTTTAAGTGTATGATATCAACTATATGTGCATTGTTATGCAACAGGTCTCTAGAACTTTTTCATCTTACAAAACTGAAGCTCTTTATTCTGGAACAACGTCCCCTTCCCACCTCCCCTCATGGCCCTGGCAACTACCAACCTACTTTTTGTTCCTAAGAGTCTGACGACGCAAATACCCTGTATATGTAGAATCATGCAGTACTTGTTTTTTTGTGACTGGCTTGCTTCATTGAACATAATGTCCTCAAATTTCATCCATGTTTTAACATATGAAAGAATTTTCCCCCTTTTTAAGGCTGAATAATATTCTATTGTATGTATATGTCATATTCTCTTTATCCATTAATTCATTGATAAATATTCATTTGCTTCCACCTCTTGGCTAGTGTGAATAATGCTGCAATGAACACAGTGTACAATGTTTGTTGAAATGAATTTTCTCTTACTAATTATGTGTTTTTTGAGGTAAGCTCACAATGTTGGGACATTATTTTTGACCTCAGTAAGAGACTTCAGTGAAATAATGTATGGGTATACAAGTAAAAAGGAGCAGTTATTAATAATTTTACTGGAAAAACAGATTATCAGAAAAAAACAGAACATTAAATGGTATAATCGAGGAAGGAAAATTTTATAGAAGATGAAAGAATATATAGTGTAAGATAAAGTTTGGGACTTAGGCTTGGATTGAAAGAGAGAAACTTCTTTCTTCAAAATTTGAGGCAAAGAAGTGCAGTTGAGTAGATATCTTCTTAGTTAAGGATTTTATGCCTAGAATCCTCAATTTTCTTTGTGCAATAGAAGGCTAAATTATGTATTTAAAATAAGGGTCATAGACTGTTGAAGAACATAAAAGAAATGAAGCAAATTTTCACTGAGCAGAATTGGAGAGGGAGCAGTTAAGAGACAGTTAAATCAAGCAATTTTATGACCCCATGGAAGTTAGAGACTGTGTGTGTGTGTGTGTGTGTGTGTGTGTGTCTATGTGTATTTGCTGTATACTGAGCTGTATGATTTTCTCCAAGGTTTCTCAGTGGTCAAGTTGCTGACAGAAATCTTGACTGTTCCATTTTTTTTTTTTCATTTTTATGTATTTAAAAGTGTACTGACTACATATTATTTGTCAGGAACTGGATTTCACACAACATGCATACCAAAAAATGTAGTTCCTGTGTGTATCAATTATGGTTCAACCAGAGAAGCAGGACCAATAGGAAAGATAACAAGTACAATTAAACTTCATGGGCATAGGTTGAAGCTTTTGTCTACAGGGGAATTTCTTCTCTTTCAGGGAAACCTCAGACCTGCTTGAAAGGCCTTCCAACTATTTCAGCCAAGTTCACCCAGCTTATCTAGGATAACCTCCCTTATTTAAATTCAACTGATTAGGAATTGCTTCACAGCAACACCTAGATTAGTGTTTAATTGAATCACTAGGGACTATAGCCTTGCCAAGTTGACATATCAAAAAAACCAAAAACAACATTATACCACTTAAGTTTACTTTCTAGTTCAGAGTAAGATAGGTAGATAGATTATAATATTAGAGCATTCCATGTGGTCTTTGAACACAGACCATGGACATAAGGAAAGGAGGGGTCTGTTGATTAGGAGCTAGCTAGGAGAGGTTGGAAAGGGGGTGCAGGCAGACGAAGCACCTTATACAAAGATCCACAGAGAGCGTCTCTCATTCAGAGAGTAACAAGTAATGCAACTTATTTTAATTGTGACTGTAAGATGGGAATAGATGAGGAAGTCAGTAAGAAGCAGGTGAAGTAATATTATAAAGAACAATATATACTACACTAAGACCTTTGGATATTATCTTCAAAGTTATGCGAAGCATTCTGGGTTGTTATCTGATATAATGCACTTGGATTTGTCAATGACAATGCTCATTAAAGATTATATCCTCAATGGAACAGGTATTTTCTTTTTAAATGGTTTTAGAAACAAATTTGACATGATCAAATTAGCAACAACTTGGAGAAAAGAAAACAAATGTGGACAAGAATGAGGCCATCGGAAGTTATAATATTTTCAGTTAGAAATGATGTGGGAGTTTAAATACTATGAGAATGTTGAGACACAACAGGAACTGGTGAGTGATTGAATGTGGGGGCAAAAGAGAGAAAGAGGATAATAATTATATCCTCATTTCTGGCTCAGTTCAGTAGGTAAATAACTGTACCACTCACCAAAATAAAGGTATAGCAGGAGGAAAACTGAGGAGTGGGGGAAAGGTAAACGGGATGATAAATTTAGCATTAGACATGTGGAATTTGATCTGCTTGAGATGTATCCTAATGTCATGAATAGTCAGTTGAATATTTGAGTGAAAGCTCAGAAAAGAGGTCAGATATGAAGACATAGATCAGTATTTCTTTAACTGTGTTGTGCATAAAAGCACTAGATCTTGTTAAAATGGTGCTTCAGAGCCATATTCCCTAAATCACTGATTCTAGAGGCCCATGTCCAATGATTAAAAAGCAGCTTATAGACCAGTTTGAGTCATGTTTATGCAAATTTTACCGAAGATATCAACATACAGAAATATAACATTGCCAAAACTGTGGGAATTAGATGAATTCAGCTAGACAGAGTAGGAAATGATGAAGCAGTTAAGAATAGAACTTTAAAGAAGATGATTGAACAGAATAGCTAAAAAAGTTGATCCCTTGATGGCAACTGAGAATGGTAGGTAAGAGAAAGTTATGAGGAACATCAGAAACATGAGAAGGAGGGACTTTCAAGAATGAAAAAATCAAAGCCAGTGCCGAATGACACAGAGCATTCAAGAATTATATGTACCTATCAAATTTCATTTATCAACAAGCTCCCCAGAAAACCAATTTTTAATTAAGGCAAGTAATGGAGATAGTATTTTAAAATAGTAATTTATTCATTCATTCAACAGTTATTTATTAGGTTCCTAATTTATTGAGGCTCTATTCTGAGCACTGGGATTGTAACAGAGAATAGGACATCTGAACCTAATGTGGGAAATTAAAAAAAAAAAAATCAATAAATGTATGGTAGCCTAGATGGTGAGAAATGTTACAGAAAATAATAAAAGAGGGAGAAATATAGTGCCAAGAGAGGGAGGGGTACTATTTTATGTAGGATAGTTAAGGTAGCATCCCTAGTAAGGTGACATTTGAACAATGAGCCAAAGGAAGTGTAAAAACAAGTCATACAGATATCTGGATACAAAATATTACAGGAAAAAGAAACAGCAAATGTCAAGGCCCTTTGTTGTGTTCATGTGTAGAATGTTTCCGCATCAGCAAGGAGACCAGGATGGGGGAGAAAGAGAGTGGTAGGGGGACAGGATAGAGAGAAAGTAGGGTTCTCAAGAACATAAGGTCTTGCAGGCCTTTGCCAGTTATTTAAGTTTTGTTCTGAAGGAGATAGGTTACCACTGGGGAGTCTTGAAAATAGGAATAAAATTATATGACTTATGTCCTAATGAGATTACTCTGGCTATTGGTTGAGAAAAGACTATAAATGAGTAAGAGTGAATAAAGGGAGCCCCGCTGGAAGTTAGTGTAATAATTCAATTTAAAAATGGTGGTTTGGGCTTAGGGTCGCAGTGGAAGTAGTAAAAAGTGATTGGAATTGCTTTCTATACTGAATATAGCACTGAATGCATTCACTGGTGACTTGAAGAAAGGTTATAAAAGAAAATCTTCCAGAATAAGTTTAAGTATGTAAGCCTAAACAACTGAAAGGATTGAATGATTATTTGCTTAAATAATGGGGAAGAAGACTGTGGAGGGTGTAGCTTGGTCAGGGATTGTCTTGGATGGGGATGCATTAGGTGTTCACTAAGACATGCTTATGTTTGAGGTGTTTGTTTAAACATCTAAGTAGTGGTGTTGAAAACAAAATTGTGTATGAGTCTAGGGTTAAGTGAAGAGATTGAGTTGGAGATACCAGTTTGGGAGCCACCATCATATAGATAATATGAATCTGGAGCAAATCGCCTAGGAAGTTAGTGAAAGGGGAAAAGAAAAGAAAGAGCCTTGCGTCACTCCAATATTTAGAAGTCATAGAGTTGAGTAGGAAACAGAAAAGGAGACTCTGAAGACAAGGGTGGAGATGTAGGAAGAAGATCTTGACCTACTGGCCTATTTCTATTGGCATACAAATGTTTTGGTATTTCTTCTTTTAAAAAACCTACACTCTTGGGGCACCTGGGTGGGTTAGTCGGTTGAGCATTCGACTTCAGCTCAGGTCATGATCTCGCCTTTGACGGAATTCAAGCCCTACATCGGGCTCTGTGCTGACAGCTCAGAGCCTGGAGCCTGCTTCAGATTCTGTGTCTCCCTCTCTCTCTGTCTGTGCCCCGCTCATGCTGTGTCTCTATCTGTCTCAAAAATAAAGATAAACATTAAAAAAAAAAATTTAAGCCTACACTCTTTACTCATTTTCCTCCACCTCTCACTATAATTTTTTTTCTCATTTCTTTAAAGCAAAAGTTTTCTTTTTTTTTTTTTTTAATTTTAGTTTGTTGATATTCAGTGCCATATTGGTTTCAGGAGTAGAGTTCTGTGATTCATCATTTACATACAGCACCCAGTGCTCATCACAAGTGCCCTCCTTAATGCCCATCATCCATCCATTTAGCCTATCCCCCACCCACCTCCCTCCAGCAACCCTAAGTTTGTTCTCTATCATTAAGAGTCTATTGTGGTTTGTTTCCCTCTCTCCTCCTTTTCACCCCTTCCCATATGTTCACCTGTTTTGTTTCTTAAACTCCATATATGAATGACATCATAAAGTATTTGTCCTCCTCTGACTGACTTATTTTGCTTGGCATAATATATTCTAGCTCCATCCATGTCATTACAAATGGCAAGATTTCATCCTTTTTGATGGCTGAGCAATATTCCATTGTATATACTTAACACAGCTTCTTTATCCATCCATTCATCAGTCGTTGGACATTTGCACTCTCTTCATAGTTTGGTTATTGTTGATAATGCTGCTATAAACATTAGGGCACACGTGTCCCTTCAAATCTGTATTTTTGTATCCTTTGGGTAAATACCTAATAGTACAATTTCTGGATCATAGGGTAGTTCTATTTTTAGTTTTTTGAGGCACCTGTATACTATTCTCCAGAGTGGCTGCACTATTTGCGTTCCCACCAATAGTTAAGCAACACTTCTTGAAAGAGTAATCTTTTCTCAATGTTCCAGTTTTTCTCTTACAATTCTCTCTTGAAATCACTCCAGTCAGGCATTTGTTCCCACAAACTAGCATAAATGCTCTTTTCAAGGTCACCAATGGCATCCTAATTGCTAAAATCAATGCTCAATTTTCTGTTCTCATTTAACTTTGCCCATCAGCAGCATTTGACACAATTACAAACTTTCCTTTTGAAATGTTAGCTTTACTTGGCACCTTGTCTACTCACCCTGCACAACTGACCAAACCTTTACTTGGTTTCCAAGATATCACTCTCTCCATATTTTCCTCATACTTCTCTAATAACTCATTTTCAGTCTCATTTATTGATTCATCTTCATTTTATAGATCTAGATATATCTATATCTATATATACCTATATATAGATATAGATGTATCTATATAGATATAGCTATATATATGTCTATATAGATACATAGATAGATATCTGGATATCTATCTAGATCTATCTATATCTATATAGATATATCTATATATAGATATCTATCTAGATATCTATCTAGATCTATCTATCTATATATAGATATATCTATATAGATATAGATAGATCTAGATAGATATCCAGATATCTCTATAGATATAGATATATCTAGGTATCTAGATATATAGATATAGATATATCAATAGATATCTATCTAGATATCAATATATAGATATCTATATATCTATATCTATCTATCTATATATAGATAGATATAGATATATAGATATATAGATATATATATAGATATATAGATATATAGATATAGATATAGATATATAATATATTATGTTCCTCGGGACTTAGGCCTTGGAGTATTTTTTAATATCTCCATTCACTCACTACAGATGTAGTTTCACAGATCTTTCTGCTAATCACATCCAAATGTATATATCCATACTAGACATTTTCTTTGGACTATAAAATTCTTTATACAACTGCCTAATCAGTACTTCCACTTAAATTACTAATGGGCATCTTATCATAGTATATTCAATACTGATCTCATGACATCTGTCCCAAGTACATCCACCCTCAATCTTTCATATCTCAGTGACAACTCCGTTCTCTTGGTACTCAATAACAAATCCAAACATCATACTTGACTCCTTTTCTCTCACATCCTATATCTGAGATATTTAGCAACTCTCAAAATATCTTAAAATTAGGCCATTGTTCTGCTTAACATACTCATGGTTTCCCTTATATTCTGAATAGAATCTAAAATATTTAAATGATCTTATTAAGCCCACAAGGTCTGGCTTCCTACCATCTCCTTGCTCTCATTTACTCAACCTCAGCTCCGTTGACCTTGCTTCATCAAACATATAAGGCATGCTTAGGACCTTTGCCCTTGCTTTTCTAGGAAGTTCTTCCTTCAGATATCTACGTGATGTAGTTCCTAACTTTTTTTCAGACCTTTACTCAAGTATTTTCTTAGGAAGACCTTACCTGGTCACCCTATCTAAAATTTCCTACATTATTTTTCTCTTTAGTAAACTGATACATCATATGTTTTACTTAATACTCCTTGTTTATTACATTTTTATACAAACTAGAAGATCAGTTTCATATCTCCTGGATTTGGAACAGTGCCTGATGTGTAATAGTCAATAAATAGTTGCTGAAAAATGAAAATGAACTTGACCTCTTTTGCATCATCAGCACTTTCCTGTTTTCTAGATCATTCCATTAGCACATAAATATGATCTTAATATCTCTCATCTTGAAAAAAATATCTCTCACCTTGAATCTCTAACTTCCCCTAATTATCACCCACTTTTTCTGCTCCTTTAATAACAAAAACTTAATATAAAAATCTCTTTATAGTTACTATTTTCTCTTCCTAACATCTCATCTATGCCACACCTTGTTCAAATAAGGCTTCTAATGACACCTGTCCCCTTGCCTCTGATGATTTTTTTGTTGCCAAAAGAACATTCACATCTTTTGTATTCAAAACTCCTGGTAGCATTCAACAGAGTTGAACATTTCTCACATCTGGACATACACTCTTCTCTGGACTTATTGGATGATATGTTTGTAACTTTTATCTCATTTTTTGCTCCTCTGTAACAATCTGTTCTTTGATCTAATTTGCAGAACCTGCTTCACATGCCTGGCCTTCACCTCTAAAGAGTTCCTTCTTACCATTCACTTCCCATCTCCAAAGTACGTCCTCAGATAAATTTTCCTAATTAAAATATTAGCCCCTCATTCTGTTAGTCAGCTTATTTCCTATCACTCTATTTTATTTTTTTTTCTTTATGCTACTTATATTGTTGGGTCTGATTTTTGTTGTTGTTGTTCTTTCCTCTCTCTAGAATGAAAGCTATACTTGTCTCTACCATTTTACTAAAGCCTGAACATGGCACATAGTAGACTCTCAATAAATTAGGCAAATTTTCTATTTCAACTCTAAGATACAATTTAATTGAGGAGTGGAACAAGAACTCAGTTTTTAGAACATGGATTTGATCGGCAACCTCCAGGGTGACCCCCAATGATCCCCGCCTCCTGGTATTTGTGCTCTGTGTAGTTCCCTCTGCTTGAGTGTGGCTGATTGATTGACTTGCTTTTAGTGAATGAGAGAAGGCAAAAGTAAAAAGTTGGTGCTTCTGAGATTAGGTTACAAACAGACTGTGACTTCTGTTTTGTGTTTCCTCTATTGCACATTCACTTACTTGCTCTGAGGGAATCTAGCTGCCATTTGTGAGAAGCACATATGGCAGAGAACTGATGTTTTCAGCCAAGAGTCGCTTAAGATATGAAGCCTGACAACAGCCATATGAATGAGTTCAGAAGGGATCTTGCCCCAGTTGAGCTTTGAGATATCTCCAGCTTTGGAGTGCAATTTCTTGAGAGATGCTGATCCAGAACCACTGAACTAAGTAGTACACAAATTTCTGACCTCAAAGAACTGTGCGATAATAAATACACTTTGTTTTAAACAATGAAATTTTAGGAAATGTATTATACATATATAGTTAACAAATACAATGAGAAACACTTTAAGTATGGTGGGTTTGGGTAAGATTTTTAGTTGGAGATATTCTGTAGTCAGAAAACAGAATAAGGGAAGGAGATTAAAAACTCACAGTTCAAAGAAGGTCACAGGATAAAAAATTGTTAAGGACACACTGTGTCTATTTTATTTACTTCTAAATATTGTCTTTTCACCACTTTTTAGATGTCAAGTTATTTTAAAAATTTTTTAAGTTTAAAAAGTTTTTTTTTTTTATATTTATTTTTGAGAGAGGGAGAGACAGAGTGCAGGTGGGAGAGGGGCAGAGAGAGAGGGAGATACAGAATCCAAAGCAGGCTACATGCTCTGAGCTGTCAGCACACAGCTCAACACAGAGCTCAAACTCAGGAAGCATGAGATCTTGACCTGAGCTGAAGTTGCACTCTCAATTGACTGAGCCACACACACACACACACACAAAAAAATAACGTTTATTTTTGAGAGACAGAGAGAGACAGAGCATGAGCAGGGGAGGGGCAGAGAGAGAGGGAGACACAGAGTCTGAAGCAGGGTCCAAGCTCTGAGCTGACAGCACAGAGCAACGGGGCTTGAACCCACAAACTGTGAGATAATGACCTGAGATCATGACCTGAGCTGAAGTCAGACGCTTACCCAACTGAGCCACCCATGTGCCCTGATGCCAAGGTATTTTTAAAAATACCTTTCAGGTTCTCTTTTCCCAGACTCTTACTTAGCTGTAAGTGTGATAGAAGGACAAGGACACTGGGAATGGAGCATCACTCTGAAGAAACAACAAATATTTATCAGATTGGCCAATAAATAGTATTGTACTTTATTTTTAATTAATTTTTATTGATGTGTAATTGACATACAATATCCTAGCAGTTCCAGGTATATATCATAGCAATTTGATATTTTTCTACATTACCAAATGATCCCCATAAGTCAAATTACCATCTGGCACCATACAAGATTAATTAGTGATACACTTTAACAAAACCTAAGGATTTCGAAAGCCTATCTTGTATAATGTAGTTTGTCTATATTAGGGTCCTGATAACAATATATAACTCTGATTCACAAACAGATATTATCATGGGATCTGAGTTAATTATAGTGTTTGGTTTCTGGTCAGAATAGATGAGATATTTCAACTGGTCTTCAAGTGTTCCTATAAACTTCATGTTTATGCAGGAAAATAAGCAGTTTGATTATACTTTGCCAAGATTACTGTTTGCAAAGTTAGCTTTCTGAAGGTATTGATGCGTGTATATTTCAAGAATGTTAAATTATGAAAGTGAAAATTACATGACTTGTCAGTTCATTATGCTAGGAAGATTTGAAGGGTGAATTAGATTTTATAAAACATACTGAACACACTATTTTTATATTCACCCTATCTTTAAGATACTTCGAATGTATTAAGAGAAAAAATCATTTTAATTTTGTCTCCAAAATGCAATTTTATTCTCGGGCTGATTCAGCAGAGTAGAAATAATTTTGACATCTGTAGGTTCTAGATGTAGTTTAATATAAGAATAAAAGCCCGTGTGGAAAATTTGTGTTTGAGGATTTCAAAGTTTATTGAAAGTATGAGGACTACTTTTACGACTGAGAAAGAGGCAGACATTTGGAACTGAACTGAAAGAATCAACAGAATAGGAATCCTCTCCTCATATTATTAATAGAGACTTGCCTGTGATACTACTCTTAAACACAGAGATAACATCACATCACCTAATCTAAGAAACTTCACTATGGTCACTGCTGAGATGGGGTAATTAGTGGGATGGCAATTGTGGTAGTAGGGCTGGCAGAATTTTGAGATTAGCTCTTTTTCAACAACTCTTAAAGGGGCAACTCCTATGAATGTCAAATATCATTAAGTTGTTTATATTAAAAATAGAGGTTTCATCAATAGTGGTAATCATGCAGGTATCTTGATTTAAAAAAACGATATAACCTCTTCTTGTGAAATGTGTAAGTTGTTCATGATTATGTCAGATATTAGCATTCATAGTAAAGTAGTTCTGTTCAGTTGAGGATTACATTAGAATTGATGCTCCATAGGGGTACCTGAGTGCCTTGGTCGGTTGGGCGTCCGACTTCGGCTCAGGTCATGATATCATGGTTCTTGGGTTCAAGCTCCATGTCCGGCTCTGTGCCAACAGCTCGGAGCCCGGAGCCTGCTTTGGATTCTGTGTCCCCTCTCTCTCTGCCTCTTCCCGTTCATGCTCTATTTCTCTCTCTCAAGAATAAACATTAAAAAAAAATGATGCTATATAATAAACATTTGACTCCATCATTCTTTATGACTAGACCAGAAAGTTTATGCCTAGGGGTATAAATTTAAGACCCTCATTTAGTAGTGTGAAAATCCTAGGATAAGCATGGTAGGGCAAATGTGAATATCAGTTTTGCTAATATGAATTAGTTATTGCAAACTAACTGGTGTTCAGAACATATTAAGGTTTAAAAATCTAAACTATTACATAAGAAGAAATAATATTTATATATTTCTATTATGTACTTTTAAATACTTAGAACTTATTTTGATGATGGTGATCAAAATTTTATATATTTTCAGTATTAGGGTATATCTAGAAGTTAACAATACAATCTATCATAAAGTGCAGTAAGTGCATGGAGTGGTTATGACATTAAAAATCTAACTGAATATGGTATGCATATTATGTTCCACAGTTGATACTTTGTTCATAATTGTATTTACTTTTTTTTTTTAATTTTTTTAATGTTTATTTGTTTTTGAGACAGAGAGAGACAGAGTGCAAGTGGGGGAGGGGCAGAGAGAGAGGGAGACACAGAATCTGAAACAGGCTCCAGGCCCTGAGCTGTCAGCACAGAGCCCGACGCGGGGCTCGAACCCACAAACCGTGAGATCATGACCTGAGCTGAAGTCAGACGCTTAACAGACTGAGCCACCCAGGCGCCCCAATTGTATTTACTTTTAAAACACTTTTGGCATTTCTCTTTTTGTAATTTTTGTTACTGTTGTTCTTGTTGCTGGGGTAGAATTTTTGGTAGATCTGAGTTAAATTCACCATTCGGGAATTGAATGTTGCATAGAAAGATTAAAGCAGCACTTTGAGCCATTGAGAGATACTCTAATTTTATTAAGACAAAATATTTTAAGAGATGAAAGGATTATATAAAGTAAAATCGTATCTATAGTTAGAGCAGAGTAAGAACTGTGGTTCCAGGGATTACTGTATCAACTTTAGTAGAAAAGGAATTTCCCTGTGGTTTAGAATTATTAAATTGTGTGAGTTATGGAGCATCTGCATTTTCTTTGGAATCATCTATCATTGGCCATGTCACATATGGAATTTAATGATACCATGAGCCAAGTGGTGTGGTGTGTTCCTTAGGCCCATTTTTCTATACTGTGGGACTCACATGAATCAGATCACACTTAGAGATTTCTAATATAAAAATAATCTTTTTAAAAGCATTCCCTTAAATACGTAAGTTTTTTTTTTTTTCTATCATCTTCCTTGACCATGTGAAATGTCCTGTTTGAGCTGCCACTGATTTTGAAGGTGAGTCAGTCTTCTCTGAAGATTTACGTTTAATAATTTCCCACAACCCTGCACTAACTGAATCCGGAATGTTTAATGGAAAACATTTCATCTAAGATTTTATGACTTTGTACTGAACCACTAATTACTGGATCTATTTAGTACCGTATGCACTAAAGAATACAACTTAGGAAAGGCAAGATATATATACAGATAATACATCAGAACTCTGGTATCAGAATTTGCCACCCACCTACAAGTTTGCCTCACAGAGTGGGAAAGACCTCCATCTGGCTTTTACAGTGCTCTTTTTCTTTCTTATTGAAACATCATCACAAATAACACTTCATTATATAATTATTTCTGGGTTCATATTTATTAAACAAGTGTTATTTTTTAAAAGTCCCAGGGATAATCAACAATGAATACAGAATTTCAGTTTTTAGGGGTCCTTCATATAAATCTCATCCTTTTTTTCTAATTTTTTAAAGTTTATTCATTTTTTGATAGAGTGTGAGGGGGGGGTGAGGCAGAGAGAGAGGGAGACACAGAATCCAAAGCAGGCTCCAGGCTCTGAACTGACAGCACAGAGCCCGACGTGGGGCTCGAACTCACAGACCGTGAGATCATGACCTGAGCTGAAGTTGGGCGCTGAACCGACTGAGCCACCCAGGTGCCCCACATATAAATCTCATCCTTAATTGTATCCCCACAAACACATATATTCAGTATGGAGTTCCCCCCACTTGATGAGTTCACCAGAAGGTCTACCTTTTAGAGATAGCTTTAGGATTTTGATAGAATGTTTCCAGGAAATTACCATATCTATAGATCCTTTTACCAGATGTAGGGATACCTGGGTAAGGTGATCATTTCTATTTTGTGTGTGGTCTGAAAATTGTGCTTATCTGGTTGGCATTTTCTGATGCTGCCATACCAATTCTTGATGCACAGTCTCGTAATTAGTTTCTATCCCTTGGGTTCAGGATGTCTTGTTGATGTCCTCCTGTCTGGTGACAGCAGCTACACAATGTCTCTTTGCATAAGAATACAGTTGTATAATAGGTTTTGTTGAAAATTTTCAACAGAAATGCTTTGCACATATCTGTCTTGCAAACTTTATTATTCACTCATTTTCTTTCTTCATAATCTGTTTCCATAAAGTGATCGCCTGTTACAATTGAAATCATTATTGTAATTATCACTGTTTTGAATCATCATAAAATATTCTGCAGCTACCAAATATTTAACTCATGATTATTCTAACAATCACAAATCAGTATTAACATTATAGCATTTTTTATCTACTACCAGATAAGTAATTAACTACCAGTGTGACCTCAAACTAAACACTTCATTGTGCTTTTTATTTTATGGCCCCTGTTATCAGCTTTTCCTTTTCTTTCATTTTTTTTTTCCAGTCAGCTTTCCAAGAATGTGTCTTTATTTCCAATGCCGTCTTATCGAATATGTGAAATATTATCCTTGTGGAGAGTTTATAAATGGAAATATCTGAACTTATTTTTCTCATTATTATATTTTCATTACTATTGAGAACTATAACATACCAAGAATCCATCAAATGCTTTCCTATTCTAGATTTTAGCAACCAAGTAAGGATGCTTCATATCATAATATTTTATTTCTCTTTTATTATATTTTATATACCCTATTGTATTATCATATTAAGGCTTATAGTTGTTGGATATATTTGAATTAGTTCTACTCTTAACAGACAACTCAGAGGAACAGCTACACACAAATATAAACAGAAACAAAACTTCTGAAATCTAAATTAAAAAGGTAGTTTATCTTAATAGTCATTTAAAATTTTTTTTTAATGTTTTATTTATTTTTGAGACAAAAGTGACAGAGCATGAGCAGGAGAGGGGCAGAGAGAGAGGGAGACACAGAATCTGAAGCAGGGTCCAAGCTCTGAGCTGACAGCACAGAGCAACGGGGCTTGAACTCACAAACTGTGAGATCATGACCTGAGCCAAAGTCGGAGGCTTAACCAACTGAGCCACCCAGGCGCCCCTTTGGTAGTCATTTTTATTGCTAATAGTATTTTAAGAAGATGAATTATTTTAAAATTTGGGTTGTATGACTACAATTCTGACTGGAAAAGGTAAACTTCTAAAATATTCTGTGAATATATTGATGTATCTGCAAAAGTCATGCGGAAATAACTTACATAATCAATGATTACCATCCGTTAGTGAATAACTACCAAAGCATTTGATATAAAACTTCTTTGTGTGGCAAAACAATAGTACTGTACATACTTTCCCAAAGGGTATCATGTTTATTATTCTTAAATTTAATAAGAAATATTACTCTTTGAAGAATAAGTTGACTTTAAGTTTACATCAAATTAAGGCATCTGTCTTGTTTTGCAAAATCTGAATCTTTGTTTTTTCCAATTTTCACTTATAATAGCTCCATATAAATTTACTATGAACTGGATAGTAACAGAGCAAAAGAAGTTTGATATTACACAAGGTGATTTTTTAAAAGTCAGCTTGCTAAACATTTAATTTAAAATGACCTGAAATATTCTAGGGATAAAAGGGGTCTTTACTGGTCATTAAATAGTTTCCAGACAGTACTGCAACTTAATCATCTTTAACAGATTGGTATCTTTTCTACTTTTATAGACCTCTTGAAAGAGAAGTTCTATATATTTAACAGTTCCCACTGTGAGAAATATTTAATTAATCCTAACCTAAAATGCTCATGTTTCAGTTTCAGGTGATGGTGATGATGATGAGTTTCAATCCTTTTATCATCTTATTACCATCTTCACTTTCCTATGAGAAATTGTTATCCTTTGCAGATTGACTTCTATTTTACAGATAGTATACATATGATATAAATTAATGTATATCATGTTCGTAAATTTCAGCCTGTTTATGCGTTATCATCTTATTAGAAACCAGCTAAATATATTGTTACCACGTTTGAAGAGTATGTTTGGGATGGGCTGTTTTCAAAATGTTTAGCATACCTCAATTTTGTTTTTGGGAGCTCAAGGATACACTTAAAGAGAGAAAATCATCTTCCAACAGAATTGAAAAGTGAAGCTAAATTCTCTTCAAATTTAGTGAATATTTTCAGAGTTCTGTGAATTAAATTATGTGCATTTAATGTATACAAAATTTATTTGAAGGGTAAATCTGGAAGCACCTCAAAATGCAGTCATTTGTTCACCTGAATATCTAAACATAAGGCACTGTAAGGAAACCTTTTATACTTAGAGAGAGACAGTGTCTATTAAAATGGTGTGACCATTGAGAGTGAAGTGGTGTTATTAACTGGGAAAGAGTGTGAAGGGACCTCCTGGGAAGCTGAAACTATTAAAAAGATGTGCTTTGTGGTTAATAAGGGCATATGAATAAACATGTAAAAATTCATTTAAATGTTCATGTGTGGTCTCTGCATCTTTTAAAAATCATACCTTAATTAAAGAGAAGAAGAAATTAGGGACAGAAAAAATAAATAAGGGTTTGAAATCCAAGCTCCCAAAATCAAAGTCACAAAGGCAGAGGCTCAAAATTGCAGATGCTGATTTTTAACTGCACTGTGTACAATGGGAGGGCTCCCAGCAGCGCATTGTAAGCAGCCTCAGAGATTTGTTCATGTAATAATAGCTAATGATTTTTTAGAACAATAGCAATCCAGCTAGTGTGTGTGTGTGTGTGTGTGTGTGTGTGTGTCCACAAAAGTGTAGATACGTATATGCCTATTTTTATTGTGAAAATTATTGTACTTATTGCAAATAAAAAAGCACAGAGAAGCATAAAGTTTAGAACATTAAATTCAGTTCAAAATCATATTTCACAAAACATTACTCCAAAGTATTTCATCTTACTCTGTTTGCTTGAAAGCATCGATATATGCTCCAAATTACCTCACAGCTTCCACTTGGGAAATATTTAATATATTGGATTATGAAATAAGTTACTTTTTTATTCATAACATTTTACAATATATAACCTATTACTTTTTTAGTGACCAGAGTTATTGTTCACATCATTAAAATCAAAAGGTAAAACAGGATTACATTTTATGGGTGAAATTTAGGGAATGTAGAGTAACTTATTAATATTTCAGCTTTCTTGAGGTATATTTGACAAAATTTTAAAGTGTACAATGTGATTATTGGATATACATATACATTATGAAAAGATTCTCGCCATCGAGTTAACGAGCATATCTGTCACCTCACATATTTACCTTTTCATCCTTTTAGTGAGAATATTTAAGTTCTACTCTCTTCACAAATTTCTGGTACACGATACAGACTCTATTATCAACTAGATTCACTGTGATATATATCAGCTCCTCAGACCTTGTTTGTCTTATAACTGAAAGTTTGTAACTTTTTACAAACTACTCACAGTTTACCCCATGCTTCAGTTCCTTGGCAACCATCATTCTACTCTCTGTTTCTATGAATTTGACTTTTTTTTTTTTTTTTTTTTAGATTCTACATACAAGTGATATAATGCAGCATTTGTATTTGTCTGGCTTATAGCACTTTGCATACTGCCTTCCAGGTTCATCCATTTTGTGTCAAATGCAAGATTTCCTTCTTTTTTAAGGCTGAATAATATTACATTATATATATGCGCTGCATTTTCTTTATCAATTCCTCTGTTGGTGGACACTTAGCTTGTTTCCATACTGTGGCTATTGTGAATAATGTTGCAATGAAAGCGGATTATAAATACGGTCTTTGAGATAATATTTTTGGATATATTCCCAGAGGGGGATTGCTGGGTCATATGTTAATTCTATTTTTAATTTCTTGGTTAACCTCCCCATACTGTTTCCCATTTTGATAATACATCCCCACCAAGAGTATACAAGGGTTCCTTTTTCTCCACATCCTTGCTAGTATTTGTTAATTCATGCCTTTTTGATGAGACATTCTGACAGGTATGAGGGGATATCTCACTGTGGTTTTGAATTGCATTTCCCAGATAATTAGTGATGTTGGCCACCTTTTCATGTACCTGTTGGCCATTTGTATTTCTTGTTTGGAAAAATATCTATTAAGATCCTTTGCCTATTCTTTAATTAAGGTTTTGTTTGTTTGTTTGTTTGTTTTGCTATTGAGCTGTATAGCTCTTTGTATATTTTGGATATTAATTCCATAATGAATATGTGATTTGCAGATATTTCTTCCAGGAGTTTTATGGTTTCAGGTCTTACATTTAAGTACTCACTCCAACTTTGAGTTGTTTTTGTGTATGGTGTAAGATAGAGGTCCAATTTTATTCTTTTGCATATAGATATCCACTTTTCCCAATACCACTTATTGAAGAGACCACTCTTTTCCTATTCTTGGCTCCTTTGTCAGAAATGTGGGTTTATTCTTCAGATTCTGTGTCTTTCTCTCTCTCTCTCTGCCCCTCCCCCGCTCACACTCTGTCTCTCAAAAATAAATAAACATTAAAAAAATTAAAAAAAAAAGAAACGTGGGCTTATTTCTGGGATTTTTATTCTGTTCCATTAATTTATGTGTCTGTTTTATGCCAATACCATATTGTTTTGATTACTTTTGGTTTGTAATAGTGTTTGAAATCAGGAAGTGTGATACCTCCAGCTTTATTCTTTCCAAGATTTATTTGGCTACCTAGGGTCTCTTGAGGTTCAATATGAATTTTAGGATCATTTTTTCTCATTCTATGAAGAATGCCATTGGAATTTCAATAGGGATTGAAATGAAACTGTAGGTCACTTTGTCGTATGGATAATATTAAGTCTTCCAATCCATGACCATGGAATATATTTCTAATTATTTGTGTGCTCCTCAATTTATTTTATCAATTTTTAAATAGTTATCAGTGTACAGATATTTCACCTGCTTGAACTTATTCATAAGCATTTTATTCCTTTTGATGCTATAGTAGATAGGTAAATTCCTAGAAACACACAACCTATCAAGAATGAACATAAAGAAATAAAAAAATCCGAATAGACCTATAACTAGTAAGAAGATCAAATCTGTAAACACAAATCTCCCACCCCCAAAATAATCTTTTATATACTGAGATAATTTAATCTTTATATACCCTAACTGTGGGTATTATTTTGGGCTCCTGGTGAAACATAATTGGCAACCCAAACTAGTTTATACAAAGAAACACAAGCAAAATTAAAAAAAAATAATAATTTAAAAAAACCTGTTCATTATAGAAATTGATTTTAAGTAAAACACTAAGAAATTCACTAATAATTTCACAAAATTCTTAGTGAAAAGGGAAGTAGTAGGCTGATGTACCTCAGAGCTTGAAAGTATCTTGGTGGAGATGGCTGGAAAAAAATTCTGAGAGTATTCTCTCTGCATTACTACCTCTTATCTTTATTGATTTTGCTTTCTCCAAGAAGTCTTAGCATAACACCCAAAAATTAGAACCAATATAAACCTCCATCAACAGGTGAATGTAAGAACAAATTGAGGTAAATCCATACCAAAAAAAAAAAAAAAAAAACTACTCAGCAGTTAAAAAGGAACTAGCCACTGATAAATGCAATGTGGTAGGCTGAATAATGCCCTCCATCTTCCCGAAAGATGTCTAAGTCCGAATCTACAATGAATGTTTACTTATCTGTCAAAAGGGACCCTGAAGGTGTGATTAAGCCAAACCATAAGAGACTTAAAAACTGAGGGTTGATGGGGGTGGGGGGGGGGGGAGAGGGTGATGGGCATTGAGGAGGGCACCTGTTGGGATGAGCACTGGGTGTCATATGGAAACCAATTTGACAATAAATTTAATATTAAAAAAAAAAAAAGACTCTTGAGAAGGGAAGATTACTCTGGATTATCTGGGTGGGACTGATATAGTCCCAGAAGTCCTTATTAGAGGGAAGCAGACCAGAGAAAGGAAGATAAAAAGAAAGATGTGACCACAAAAGCAGAGACTGGAGTGATGAGAGGCAAGAGATAGGAAATGTGGGCAGCCTCTAGTTTCTTAAAGCATTAAGGAGTAGATATTCCCCCTGGAAACTCTAAAAGGAACCTCTTATGCTAACACCTTGATTGTAGCCCCTTAACACTGCTTTTGGACTTCTGACCTGCAGAACTGTAAAATAATAAATTTGTGTTCTTTAAAGCCAGTAAATTTGTGGTAATTTGTTACAACACCAATGGGATACTAATACATAAAACAAAATGGATGAACTTCAAAGGCATCATGTTAAGTGAGAGAGAACTTATAAATGGATCAAAATAAATTTAGTGTTGGATTTTACATATGCATATGTCCATCCCTGTCATATCTAATCAAATGGATAGAGTAAGATCCATATCCATATGTTTCTGTTTTTTTTTTTTCCTTTTTCCCCAAATGTGATTATCCCTGCCTTCTCCTTTGATTATAAACCTCATTTCCAATATATATGCACCAACTTTACATTCTGGAGTTGAATGTTATATTGAGCCTGGTACTAAGAAAATGTCACCTGTATATTCAGGATAATTTTGTTTGTTTCTCTCTCTTTCTACTCAGCTCTTATTTTTTCTTCTCTAGTATATCTGCCTTCCATTAGCCTGAAACTTTTTTTCTAATTCAGTGGTCTCTAAGACAATCCATTGGGTTAGATATAATACCTTACTATTTCTATTCATTTTTTTTAATAAAAATAAGAAGGATTGGGGCACCTGGGTGGCTCAGTTGGTTTAGCGCCGACTCTTGGTTTTGGCTCAGGTCATGATCTCGTGGTTTGTGGGTTCAAACCAGGTGTTGGACTCTGAGCTGCTGGTGTGGAGCCTGCTTGGGATTCTCTTTCTCCCTCACTCTCTGCCTGCCAGTCCCCCACCCCTGCTCATTCTCTCTCTCTCTCTCTCTCTCTCAAAATAAATAAATAAAACTTAAAAGTATAAGAAACACTATACTTACTGATATTTAATGCTACAAGATGGACACTGGTACTCTTTCTGGGACCATTTATCAGATGATCCAGCATGTTAGCCTGGATACCTGAAGGAAAAGTGAGCTAAGCATTCCATAGTAAAAGGCGGTTGATTTGCCTTTTGTGAATCTTGTCCACTAAATAGACGTAAGGATTTTATAATATTGAATAGTGAAAGAATTCTTGGTAACAAGAGGGATCGAGACCGTAACAGTCCTCTGAACACATAGATATGTGTTCATATCTTGCAATTTTAGATGTTTAAAGGTTTGCTTGTATAAAGTATAAACAGGGGCGCTTGGGTGGCTCAGTCCGTTAAGCTTCCAAATTTGGCTCAGGTCATGATCTTGCTGTTCATGAGTTTGAGCCCTGCGTCAGGATCTGTGATGACAGCTGGGAGCCTGGAACCTGCTTCGGATTTTGTCTCCCTCTCTCTCTGCTCCTCCCCTGTTCATGCGCGCTCTCTCGCTCTCTCTCTCTCTCTCTCTCTCTCTCTCAAAAATAAATAAACATGAAAAAAAAGTTTTAAAAAGTATAAACATTTTTTTTCTAATTTAAAGATGAGCTAATAATTTACAAATGAAACTGTTTAAAATCTGCTGACATTTTATCACAGAAAGTAGCTTTGTTGTATAATAAGTAGAAAATATTTTCCATAAAATGAACACAACCTGCCATTTCAATATAAAAGTGAAATTTTAACAACGAGTGCAAAAGTAAATGGTTTTTGGAAAAAAGTTATGTTAGACACAGTTTTAAATTTAAAATTTGGAGAGTTTTCTGTCACCATGAAATTTATTGGAAAAAGTGTAAGCTTGTTACCTAAACAAACAAACAATACCTGAGGATATATTTAAATTTAAAGCAAATCTTGCCATTCGTGATTTCTAGCTTGTTTAAAAATCATCCAAAAGAAAATTCCAAGTAGGTTTTAAGAAATATTTCTTAAAAATATTAAATAAAGCCTATTAATATACAAGAACAACTGACTGAATCATGGAGAATAAAAAGTTTCCAGCCAAATTACCAAAGATATTTGTATACCTGTTGGTTGATATTTAAAAACTAGCAGCATAATTCTTTAAAGTTTCCCCTTTTAAGAAGCTCTAGGGTTGCCTGGGTGGCTCCATTGGTTAAGCGTCCAACTTTGGCTTGGGTCATGATCTCACAGTTCGTGAGTTCCAGCCCTGCATCGGGTTCTGTGCTGACACGACAACTCAGAGCCTCAAGACCACTTCTGATTCTATGTCTCCCTCTCTCTCTGCTCCTCCCCCACTTGCACTCTGTCTCTCTCTCTCTCTCTCAAAAATAAATTAAAAAAAACATTAAAAATATTTTTAAAAAGAAGCTCTAAAACAGATTTTGTTCATTTTCAGAGTATAAGAAATAGTTACTTAGATGGGGCGCCTGGGTGGCACAGTCGGTTAAGCGTCCGACTTCAGCCAGGTCACGATCTCTCGGTCCGTGAGTTCGAGCCCCGCGTCGGGCTCTGGGCTGATGGCTCAGAGCCTGGAGCCTGTTTCCGATTCTGTGTCTCCCTCTCTCTCTGCCCCTCCCCCGTTCATGCTCTGTCTCTCTCTGTCCCAAAAATAAATAAACGTTGAAAAAAAAATTAAAAAAAAAAAAAAAGAAATATTTACTTAGAAATTCCTAGAAGAATGTCAGGAAGAAATTAAGAAAAATTAATACCTCTGTCTATCTTAGATGTGTAGTTTCTTTTTATATAACAATTCATTGTAATCATAACATATTTAAAGAATTTTTTTAAATTTATATTTTTTCTTGAAGTATGTGTAAGTTAAGCATCACTTTGATGCCGTTAGACTCATAATTTATTGCTATTTATGTTACTTTCGTACAGGCCTACCTCAGAGATACTGCAGATTTAGTTTCAGACCACTGCAATAAAACAAATATTGCAATAAAACAAGTCAAATGATTTTTTTTTTGTTTCCCAGGGCATATAAAAGTTACATTTTACACTCTACTGTAGTTGAGTGTGCAATAGCCTTATGTCTAAAAACTGTTCATAGTTTAATTAAAAAATACTTTATTGCTAAAAAATGCTAATCATCATGTGAGCTTTCTGTGAGTCATAATAACTGATCACAGATCACCATAAAAAATATAATAATAATGAAAACATTTGAAATATTCCATGAATTACCAAAATGTGACACAAAGTGGACAAATGCTGTTGGAAAAATGACACCAATAAACTTACCTCTACCACGGGGTTGCCACAAACCTTCAATTTGTTAAGAAAAGAAAACAACCAGTATCTGTGAAGTGAAATAAAAAGAGGTATGCCTATATTTATAAACTACACTGTTATAAAATTGTATATGATTTTGCAAATCCTCCAATATGCATAGTGCCAGGCTAATATATGGAATAAATTAACATTAAATTATCTAGCTTCTGGCTGAGATCCATGTGCAAAGTAATTAAATAGAACCTCATCCCTTTCCTCCTCCAACAGTTCTGAGTTGTGGGCATAAATTAGACAAATACAAGATATTAGGAAAGGAATTAGAATGAAAAGAAGAGCTATTTATATTGCTCCAATAGTCTCAATTTTGTATGTATTTTTGTTCCGTGCGAACTCTTCTGAGGGTCTATATACTGCTGAATTAAGCTATAGCTGTTTGTTTGTAAGGAGTAAAAAAAGTTGGTAATTCAAATAGAATTGTATCACTGCACTTCACAAAACGTCTATGTTTAAGAAGAGGACTTTGGCCAAGGACTTTCTCCTAGAATCGGGCAGTTATTTGTCTCATTCACAGTGGATGTCCTGTTATCTCCCTGTTCTAAAACACTGACATGCTTCTGAGGTTGGCAACTCTCTCCCCTATTTGTATTTAGTTTCAGTAATTGTGCTTGTATCTTCTTATAAAACAAATCTCATTTGATTACTAGACCAAATCAGCCTATTTGTGCACAGAACCCCAAGGGACTCGAATTTAATCCCTTGAGTATTTAATGTTCTTGTGAGTCAGGAGCACAGCTAAAGTAAATTGATGATCACAGGCACCAATTCCTAAAATTGTGGGTAGAACTGACAGATACACTCTTTGTTCTACCTAAAGCTTGTAGACACATTGTTTTTCTTCAGTAATCTCCAAGAGGGGCTGAGAGTGAACACATCTCAAAATGACAGTAGAAACATTTTAACCACTAGCAAGAGTGCATTTTTGGTGTTTTATTAATTCTTTAAAATCCTAAATTTAAATGAACAGCAATCAGCTGCAATTTCTACTCACTTTGCTTATTTTGAAAGAAAAAGACAGCATGAGTGGTCTCTATGGCTGTCTTCACTGCATAATCTCATTTGTGTATTTTGCCTTTTTCTTAGATTCTCTCACTATCATCTGAAAGAGAGAAAAATGTCTTCTTTGCTAAACTACAGTTCCAATTCCTTTTTTTGTATTGTGCTTGGATTTTTAAATAAGTCTATATTCATATTTACTTTATCTTCTCCCCTTCTTGGATCGATAAGGAGTCAGGACTGATGATGACCCAATAGAAGCAGCATGATAGAGAGTTGATATTTACTATATATGTGAAAGGTAAGGTAAATGCTGATTACAAAATCCAGTGAATCTTGCAAGAAAATGGAGCTAAGAGGCAAAATCAGGCTTTTAGGAGACTTATGGGTGATTAGGGTTAAAACAGATTTTTAAAAAAAGGTAAGTTTGGAAGCATTCCATCAGTTTGGAAGTAAGTGGGTATAGATTCTTTTTATGCCATATCCACTATCCATGGGTTTGCCATCATGAGACCAGTTCAGGGGCATTTGATGTTTATTTTCAACTGGCTTTTATAATACTCTTGAGATTTTTTTTTTTTTTTTCAAATCTCAAGCTTGAAGTCAAAGACGGTTCCTTTTGTTTTTATTTTTTAAATGATATGCAATCACTGGTATATGTTATAAATAACAGGTTGATGCTATTTCAGCTATTGCCCATAAGTGTGCACAGGTGTTTACTGGCAATGCTACCTCCTTTTCACAGGTAAGTGAATCATAGTAGCTTAGTGCAATTCCAGATCCTCCTCTATCCTTTGCAGGTGGATTTGCTGTGTTGTTGCCAGGTAGAAATGAAAACAGGCTCCTGTCACTTGTATTTTAGAAATATGTGGGCTTTTCCTTTGACCATCTCGTAACTAATATCTCAGGGAAGTGCTAACTGTGATCTCTTAATGCTACAGGGGCTGTATTGTCCTCTTGCCATAATGCCCAGAATTCAGGATGTATGTGGTCCCTACTTTGAATTTCTGGATCTAAGTCCCAGTCTTGAATCTCCTGAACTACATCTTCCTAGGTCTTTACATTTGGCTAGTAATTAGACTTTTCAGCTTTATACCAGTTAACTTTAGAACTGTCAGCTGCTTTTCCAGGAGTCTCAGCTTGTCCGATTTCATGCTGTATTAATCATGACTATGGCAGTGACAAGTGGCCAAATTCCAAAATTAACTCACTTAAGCAAAAGTAAAGGGGAAACAGTGGTTTCACATTGTGGTCAGCATGAAATAACCTAATGTATTTTAAATACTTACAAGAGTACCGGATATAAACAAAGTGATATCACCATTATCAAAAATAAAACTCTGTGTATTAACACATTGCCTTCATTACCTCACTAAGCATATATTATGTGTCTGCTGTGGGCTTCAGGACTTTACAGGAAAAGAGAGAGAGAGAGAGAGAGAGAGAGAGAGAGAGGAGGAAAGATTTTCTAGTATTATGAGACTTGCAACCTAACAATGGAAGTTAAACATTCTACTGTATATAATATATTGCATGAGGTCAAAATATAAAGTATTGAAAAATATGAATTTAGTCTTAAATTTACACCTTCTCTTAGAGTATAATAATTTAGAGCAAAAGATGTTTTTAAAAATGTTAAAAGTTTCCATTGTTTTATAAAATTCAAGTTTTTTTATATTAAGTATAATTTATTATCAAATTGGTTTCCATACAACACCCAGTGCTCATCCCAACAGGTGCCCTCCTCAATGCCCATCACCCACCCTCCCCTCTCCTCCAACCCCTATCAACCCTCAGTTTGTTCTCAGTATTTAAGAGTCTCTTATGGTTTGCCTCCTTCTCTCTCTGTAACTTTTTTTTCCCCCTTTCCCTCCCCCATGGTCTTCTGTTAAGTTTCTCAGGATCCACATAGGAGTGAAAACATATGGTATCTGTCTTTCTCTGTATGACTTAGTTCACTGAACATAACACTCTCCAGTTCCATCCACGTTGCTGCAAATGGCCAGATTTCATTCTTTCTCATTGCCAGGTAGTATTCCATTGTATATATAAACCACATCTTCTTTATCCATTCGTCAGTTCATGGACATTTAGGCTCTTCCAATAATTTGGTTATTGTTGAAAGTGCTGCTGTAAACATTGAGGTACAAGTGCTCCTATGCATCAGCACTCCTGTATCCCTTGGGTAAATTCCTAGCAGTTATTAAATTCTTTTAATAAAGATTAAAATCTTTTAATTTTTTGAGGAACCTCCACACTGTTTTCCTGAGTGGCTGCACCAGTTTGCATTCCCACCAACAGTGCAAGAGGGTTCCCATTTCTCCACATCCTCACCAGTATCTATAGTCTCCTGATTTGTTCATTTTAGCCACTCTGACTGGCGTGAGGTGGTATATAAAAATGTGGAAGCTTCACGAATTTGCGTGTCATCTGTGCTAATCTTCTCTGCATTGTTCCAATTTTAGTATCTGTGCTGCCGGAGGGAGGACAAATGCAAGATATTTTTATCATTATTAAAATGTAGACTTCACATTCCATTTCAAAAGAAGAGACTTAAGATCAACAAAACTGAGTGGTCAACACTAACTAAATCAGTAGCAGGCTGAAAACTGAAACCTAATTTGGCTAATTCTCAGATAGTATTCCTTCAGCTAAAATTTTGCAAAAATGCAGGAACTATACAGAGTTAGTAGAGTGAAGATGAATTAAATTAGAGAAAAGTGGAGTTTCATTTCATATCATTAGAGAGAGAGGCATGATTAAGGTGAAGGAATAAGTGTATGACCTTATCTATGATGGCTCGTAACCTTAATTTTAAACTTAAAAATACATCAATCAAAATGATGTTGCTAATTTCTTAGGCTGGATTTTCTTCCACTATATTCACACAACCGTAATTTGTTTTCACTGAACTGGTAAATATTGAATCTTTACTTATCCTGTAACTTTCCTTCGGAGGTTATGGATAGAGTCCATTTTCCCTTGAAAGTCTCATTCCTTCAACTGTACTCCAAACCTCAGGCTCACTTTCCTTTTCAAAGACATTGTGTCCACCTTTTCACTCTTTACTTCCTCAATATCTTTCTAAATCATTTGCATCAGCATGCAAATCTATTCTGTCTTTTAAAAAGACTTCCTTTGAATTTATGTGCCTTTCCAACTTTTGTATTTTGTGTCTCCCTTCAACAGCAAACTGTCTCAAACATGTTGTCTGTGGTCATTATTCTTTCTCTCTATCCCTCCTTTTTTTACTTTTCACTAGTCTGATTTTCATCCCTTGACCTCCTTTGCCACTGTTCATGCCAAGATCATCAGTGAAGTGACCTCTAAGGGTGACACATCCAGAGCTCACTCTTATAGGCCCAGTTTATTAGATGCTTTAATGAAATCAAATATTGCTGACCTTACTTGATACACTTTACTTATCATGACAGATTATATTTTCCAAAGATGACTGCATTAATATTTTTCATATGCTGTTCCAACAAAGTGGCATTGAGAGAGATACTCTGACTCATTTTAGACCTGAGGACACCTTTAGATTGAGAGTGAGGGGATGGAGAACTATTTATCATGCTACTGGAAGCCAAAAGAAAGCTGGAGTAGCCATACTTATATCAGACAAACTAGACTTTAAATTAAAGGCTGTAACAAGAGATGAAGAAGGACATTATATAATAGTGACAGGGTCTATCCATCAGGAAGAGCTAACAATTATAAATGTCTATGTGCCGAATACCGGAGCGCCCAAATATATAAAACAATTACTCATAAACACAAGCAACCTTATTGATAAGAATGTGGTAATTGCAGGGGACTTTAACACCCCACTTACAGAAATGGATAGATCATCTAGACACACGATCAATAAAGAAACAAGGGCCCTGAATGAGACATTGGATCAGATGGACTTGACAGATATATTTAGAACTCTGCATCCCAAAGCAACAGAATATACTTTCTTCTCGAGTGCACATGGAACATTCTCCAAGATAGATCATATACTGGGTCACAAAACAGACCTTCATAAGTTTACAAGAATTGAAATCATACCATGCATACTTTCAGACCACAACGCTATGAAGCTTGAAATCAACCACAGAAAAAAGTCTGGAAAACCTCCAAAAGCATGGAGGTTAAAGAACACCCTACTCACGAATGAGTGGGTCAACCAGGCAATTAGAGAAGAAATTAAAAAATATATGGAAACAAACGAAAATGAAAATACAACAATCCAAACGCTTTGGGACGCAGCAAAGGCAGTCCTGAGAGGAAAATACATTGCAATCCAGGCCTATCTCCAGAAACAAGAAAAATCCCAAATACAAAATCTAACAGCACACCTAAAGGAAATAGAAGCAGAACAGCAAAGGCAGCCTAAACCCAGCAGAAGAAGAGAAATAATAAAGATCAGAGCAGAAATAAACAATATAGAATCTAAAAAAACTGTAGAGCAGATCAATGAAACCAAGAGTTGGTTTTTTGAAAAAATAAACAAAATTGACAAACCTCTAGCCAGGCTTCTCAAAAAGAAAAGGGAGATGACCCAAATAGATAAAATCATGAATGAAAATGGAATGATTACAACCAATCCCTCAGAGATACAAACAATTATCAGGGAATACTATGAAAAATTATATGCCAACAAATTGGACAACCTGGAAGAAATGGACAAATTCCTGAACACCCACACTCTTCCAAAACTCAATCAGGAGGAAATAGAAAGCTTGAACAGACCCATAACCAGCGAAGAAATTGAATCAGTTATCAAAAATCTCCCAACAAATAAGAGTCCAGGACCAGATGGCTTCCCAGGGGAGTTCTACCAGACGTTTAAAGCAGAGATAATACCTATCCTTCTCAAGCTATTCCAAGAAATAGAAAGGGAAGGAAAACTTCCAGACTCATTCTATGAAGCCAGTATTACTTTGATTCCTAAACCAGACAGAGACCCAGTAAAAAAAGAGAACTACAGGCCAATATCCCTGATGAATATGGATGCAAAAATTCTCAATAAGATACTAGCAAATCGAATTCAACGGCATATAAAAAGAATTATTCACCATGATCAAGTGGGATTCATTCCTGGGATGCAGGGCTGGTTCAACATTCGCCAATCAATCAACGTGATACATCACATTAACAAAAAAAAAGAGAAGAACCATATGATCCTGTCAATCGATGCAGAAAAGGCCTTTGACAAAATCCAGCACCCTTTCTTAATAAAAACTCTTGAGAAAGTCGGGATAGAAGGAACATACTTAAAGATCATAAAAGCCATTTATGAAAAGCCCACAGCTAACATCATCCTCAACGGGGAAAAACTGAGAGCTTTTTCCCTGAGATCAGGAACACGACAGGGATGCCCACTCTCACCGCTGTTGTTTAACATAGTGCTGGAAGTTCTAGCATCAGCAATCAGACAACAAAAGGAAATCAAAGGCGTCAAAATTGGCAAAGATGAAGTCAAGCTTTCGCTCTTTGCAGATGACATGATATTATACATGGAAAATCCGATAGACTCCACCAAAAGTCTGCTAGAACTGATCCATGAATTCAGCAAAGTTGCAGGATACAAAATCAATGTACAGAAATCAGTTGCATTCTTATACACTAACAATGAAGCAACAGAAAGACAAATAAAGAAACTGATCCCATTCACAATTGCACCAAGAAGCATAAAATACCTAGGAATCAATCTAACCAAAGATGTAAAGGATCTGTATGCTGAAAACTATAGAAAGCTTATGAAGGTAATTGAAGAAGATTTAAAGAAATGGAAAGACATTCCCTGCTCATGGATTGGAAGAATAAATATTGTCAAAATGTCAATACTACCCAAAGCTATCTACACATTCAATGCAATCCCAATCAAAATTGCACCAGCATTCTTCTCGAAACTAGAACAAGCAATCCTAAAATTCATATGGAACCACAAAAGGCCCCGAATAGCCAAAGTAATTTTGAAGAAGAAGACCAAAGCAGGAGGCATCACAATCCCTGACTTTAGCCTCTACTACAAAGCTGTCATCATCAAGACAGCATGGTATTGGCACCAAAACAGACACATAGACCAATGGAATAGAATAGAAACCCCAGAACTAGACCCACAAACGTACGGCCAACTCATCTTTGACAAAGCAGGAAAGAACATCCAATGGAAAAAAAACAGTCTCTTTAACAAATGGTGCTGGGAGAACTGGACAGCAACATGCAGAAGGTTGAAACTAGACCACTTTCTCACACCATTCACAAAAATAAACTCAAAATGGATAAAGGACCTGAATGTGAGACAGGAAACCATCAAAACCTTAGAGGAGAAAGCAGGAAAAGACCTCTCTGACCTCAGCCGTAGCAATCTCTTACTCGACACATCCCCAAAGGCAAGGGAATTAAAAGCAAAAGTGAATTCCTGGGACCTTATGAAGATAAAAAGCTTCTGCACAGCAAAGGAAACAACCAACAAAACTAAAAGGCAACCAACGGAATGGGAAAAGATATTTGCAAATGACATATCGGACAAAGGGCTAGTATCCAAAATCTATAAAGAGCTCACCAAACTCCACACCCGAAAAGCAAATAACCCAGTGAAGAAATGGGCAGAAAACATGAATAGACACTTCTCTAAAGAAGACATCCGGATGGCCAACAGGCACATGAAAAGATGTTCAGCGTCGCTCCTTATCAGGGAAATACAAATCAAAACCACACTCAGATATCACCTCACGCCAGTCAGAGTGGCCAAAATGAACAAATCAGGAGACTATAGATGCTGGAGAGGATGTGGAGAAACGGGAACCCTCTTGCACTGTTGGTGGGAATGCAAATTGGTGCAGTCACTCTGGAAAGCAGTGTGGAGGTTCCTCAGAAAATTAAAAATAGACCTACCCTATGACCCAGCAATAGCACTGCTAGGAATTTATCCAAGGGACACAGGAGTACTGATGCATAGGGGCACTTGTACCCCAATGTTCATAGCAGCACTCTCAACAATAGCCAAATTATGGAAAGAGCCTAAATGTCCATCAACTGATGAATGGATAAAGAAATTGTGGTTTATATACACAATGGAGTACTACGTGGCAATGAGAAAAAATGAAATATGGCCTTTTGTAGCAACGTGGATGGAACTGGAGAGTGTTATGCTAAGTGAAATAAGCCATACAGAGAAAGACAGATACCATATGGTTTCACTCTTATGTGGATCCTGAGAAACTTAAGAGAAACCCATGGGGGAGGGGAACAAAAAAAAAAAAAAAAAAAAGAGGTTAGAGTGGGAGAGAGCCAAAGCATAAGAGACTGTTGAGAACTGAGAACAAACTAAGGGTTGATGGGGGGTGGGAGGGAGGAGAGGGTGGGTGATGGGTACTGAGGAGGGCACCTTTTGGGATGAGCACTGGGTGTTGTATGGAAACCAATTTGACAATAAATTTCATATATAAATAAAAAAAAAAATAAATAAAAAAAAAAAAAAAAAAAAAAAAAAAGAGAGAGATACTCTGTATTTCCTCACTTCTGTTGAGAAATAGGGTCTATGTTTCTTCTCCTTGAACTTCAATGGACCTTCGAAAGAGTGTTGACCAATGAAATGTGGTGGACTTAGTGTTGCAAGGCGTGTGAGGCTACATAAGAAAAGGTGATGTGGCTTTCATCTTGCTCTCTCTGTTGTGACACTCACTGGGAATCCTGAGCTGCTGTGTAAGAAGTCCTGCTACCCTGAAGTCATTCTGGAGTGATTGCATGAAGTTGCTACAGATGACAGAGAAAGATGCTCTAGGAAGCCCAGGTATTCCAGCTCCCGACTGTGAATCTTTATGGTACAGACACCAGACACATGAGTGAGGAAACAAGCGTTCACATGATTTTAGCTTGTTGCCCCACACTTCCCCAGCTGATATTTAGTAAAATGAGAAATGGAGTAGAGTTCTGCTCAGGTAGCTGATTTATAGAAAATAAAATATGATTAGCAGCCTAAGTTTGGGAGTATTTTTATTACACAGCCATAGTAATTGAAACACTTGTTTTGACTTCTACAATAATAGGTGGTCTGGATTTCTCCACTTTCACTCATTGCTCCCTCTAATTCTCTTTCATTGGCTCTTATTTCCATGATTGGCATTCTAATTAGAATGCTCTTGGCATGGCCATTATTTTCTATATACACTATCTAAATTACTTTATTTCATCATAGCCCATTTGTATGCGGATGGTTTCTTCCCCATCACATTGCATTTCTATCTCTGATGTCTCCTCTGGATCCTCTAAATTCTAAGCATATATATGAAATCGTCCCCTTAACATCAACACTGAGATATTTTTTTAAATTTTTTTAATGTTTATTTTTGAGAGAGAGAGACAGAGTGCGAGTGGAAGAGGTGCAGAGAGAGAGAGAGGGAGACACAGAACTTCAAGCAGGCTCCAGGCTCTGAGCTGTCAGCACAGAGCCCAATACGGGGCTTGAACTCACGGAGTGTGAGATCATGACCTGAGCCGAAGTCAGTCGCCCAACCCACTGAGCCACCCTGGCACCCCAACACTGAGATATTTAATAACAATTCACACTTAACACATACAAAGTTGAGCCCTTGATGTTTTGTCCCTGTAAAACAGAAAATAAAATTTCCTCATTCCCTAGTCTTCCTTATTTCACTAAATATGATTACAATGTATACAATTTTTCAAGCACAAAATTCAAAAGTAAATTTTGATTCTCTCTTTTTCTTAAGGACCACATCTAATCTATTTCCATTGATTATACCTCTATCATGGATCTCCAAACTTTTCTTCATTTCCACCTCTTCCCACTGCAAGCTGTCATCATATCTTTTTTAAACAATGGAAATACATCTTTAATAGTTTCCTTTCTTCCAGTCTTACTACACCATAGCCTATCTTCCTAACATTAGCCAGATTGGTCTTTTTCCACAAAAAATCATATCACATTACTTATCTGACTCAAAGCCACTCAATGTCTTCTCATATGGGCAAATTTTATTTTCTAAAGATGGCCCCCACATTTTGCTCTTCTAATGTGACTTGATACTTGTACCACTTAAAGGTGAACGTCTAGGGGCGCCTGGGTGGTTCAGTCAGTTAAGCATCCAACTTCGGCTCAGGTCATGATCCTGCAGTTTGTGAATTCAAGCCCCGCATTGGGCTCTGTGCTGACAGCTCAGAGTTTGAAGTCTGCTTCAAATTCTGTGTCTCCCTCTGTCTTCATTCCTCCCCCTCTTTCACTCTGTCTCTCTGTCTCTCAAAAATAAACATTAAAATTTTTTTAAAAAATTTTAACGTTTATTCATTTTTGAGAGACAGAGAGGCAGAGCATGAGCAGGGAAGGGGCAGAGAGAGGGAGACACAGAATCTGCAGCAGGCTCCAGGCTCTGAGCTGTCAGCACAGAGTCCGATGGGGGGCTCGAACTCACGAACTGTGACATCATGACCTGAGCTGAAGCCAGACGCTCAACTGAATGAGCCACCCAGGTGCCCCAACATTAAAAATTTTTTAAAGATAAAAGTCTATGTCCCCTCCCTGTAAGTCTGGATGGCCCTGTGAGTCCAGCGGAAGATACTCTATAGGTGATAAAATCAGACAAAACCATGCTTGGGTCTCTTTGGATACTTGCTTTTGAATCTAGTCCCCATGCCTGAATAAACCCAAGCAGCCCACAAAGAGACCAATATGGAGAGGAACTAAGGCCTCCCCAGCCTCAGGAAAGTTCTCAGCCAACTTCCAATTACTAATTTGCCAGCTATGTGAGTGAGTCATCTGGACATCTAGAACAGAGATGGACTGTCCACATCAAGTCCAGCTGAGATTACAGAAAGATGAGCAAAGGAAATTGTTGTTGTTGTTTTAAGTCATTAAGTTTTTGGATAGATTTTTGTTTGTTTTTTAATACTGTAATAGAAAATACTGTAACAGATTTTGGTACCTAAAAGTGGGATGCTCCTGTAAAAATCCTAAACCATGTAGCATTGGCTTTGGGACAAGCTATAGAGGAAGCTAGAAACCTTGATGAAATGTTAGCAAAAGCCTAAAGCATTTGTTTCTGACAGCTCAAAGGAAAATAAAGAAAATGTGATTGGAAGATGTTTGTAGTAATGGAAATTCTGGCAACAGTATTACCTGAAGTAACATAGAAAATAGGAAATGTTCCAGTGAGCTCAATGATCAAGCTAAGGAAATTTTCAGGCAGAATATTCAAAGTGTCATCTAGAATTTTTTCATTATCTATGATATAATGTGAGAAGAGAGAAATAAGCTAAAAATGAACTCTTAAATATAATGGATCCAGAACTTTCCTACTTTCAAAATAAATCTTATTTCTCTTCTCAAATCTCTCTTGGTGGCAAATGATGCTCATATTAAGGACTGGTTTAAGAGAGAAGATTAATTGTACTATAAAATCCATTATTAAGATCTGAGAAAGATATGAGGTACTTCCTCATAGAGCCTTTCAAATAGATAAAAGCTCTTCTAAGGATCCTAGTACTGTAATTTACAGACCTGTCCATTATAGAGTAAAGCTTATAAGAATCTTAAGGATGTTATTCCACAGCAGTGTCATGGTGAGTTCAAGGAAGAGAATGGCTTATCTGGAAGAGACTGATGGTTAATTTATGGTTATAGTGTTTTGTTGGTGGAGTGAATTATAAATCAATACACAAAAAGCACACCGAAATTGTTAAGGGAATTGTAACATCTTGTAATAAAAGGAAAAGAAACAAAACAACTTGAGAAGGGCTTTGAACCCTCAAACCTTGAGAAGCAGTAAGTAAGCTTAAGAAGGCTTAGGGAAAAGGAAGGTAGATTGAGAAGGAAGGACCAAGAAACTTACGCAGTTGAGCCAAGAGCCATGAAGAATAAATTCCAGAGAGTAGGGCTAAACTCTAATCAAAGAACTGGCAACATGTGCCTGGTTGGATTTCAGAATCTATATAGACCAGTGACTACTGTGTTCCTTCCGTTTCCCTGCCATTTTCAATGGGAGTATCTATAGCAGTTATCCAATGTCTGTCCTACCATATTACTTTGAGTATTTGGAGACCTAGAAAAATTATCTGTTTAGGTCAAATGTGTCACATGTCATCGCATCATAAGAAAGAGTGCTCAAAGAGCTGCATTAGAGTAACTGCACACAGTTAACATCCCCCATATCTAGATCTGATTTAGATATAAGATTCTTGACTTTGAGCTGATGCAATTATGGAATGAGACTTCACTCATGAGAAAGGAGATGAATATATTTCACATGTAAAAGGGATATAAATTATTGTAGCCTGAAGACAAAACTATGGCAGATTATATTTTTCAAAGATGGCTGTAACAAGACCTCCTGTCTCACTTTTTCTTCTTACATCTTTGATACACCTCCTATCAGGAGCTATGCATTTCTCTTGAACCTGGGCAAGATTGTGATAATGAACGCTATATGACTTTTGAGAATAGTCATAAAGTATGATATATCTTTCTATATCACTGGAATGCTTGCTCCTAAATCCTAGCGATTATGTTTGTATAATCCTAAGAGACCTGAGAGAACCATGTGAAGAACAGAGGCCTCTGGCCTACAGTCCTGCCTGAACTCCCATCTAATGGTACCAACTCAGCAGTCATGTGCGTAAGTCATCTTGACTCTTTCAGCCCCCAACTGAATCCCTTCCAGCTAATGCTGATGCTGCATGGAAAACTTGTTTTGTGAGCAAACTATATTAGTATTTTGGTTTAAGTCACTAAGTTTTAGATGCATAGTAGGTATTCCACAAATATTGTTGAGTGAAAAAAAAGGGTGGAAGTAAATGTTAATTCAGTTTTATATTATAGAGCAAAATAGAAATCTAGGACTTAATATAATATCGATTTCCTAGAAAAAATTCAGGAAATTCTTAAATTTTCTTTTTTAATGTCATGTTTGGAGTTCAGTGTTGAGCTGTTTAAAAACCCTTTTCCAGAGGAAAACATGTATAGGTTATCATTAGTAAAAAAGAAAGACTCCCATTTACAGAAATTTGGAATGTGCATCCTTTGTATAATAGTGATATAGCTTTCCATCTAATCAATGTGTAAAATAGAAAAATGATTTTAATTTATTTACCTGGACTTTACTTCTTTGCACTATGAAGCCTGGATGCCTGAGTGCACAAGTATAGTTAGAATAATCTTGCTCTACAAGAATTAGCCACCTCTTCAGAGTCTCAAAATAGCAAGAGGAATTACCCTAGGAATATTTTTCCCTGGGGAGGGGATTAGTGCCTAATCCTAAAAGAATCAGAGTATCTGTTTAGATCATAACATGATGTTTTCAACTTTCCTCAATTTTCCTTGGGATTTCCTTCAGATATATCCTACTGAGAGAGGCATTACCAGGTCCTTCAGGTTTGAGAAGCATGGAGTGCAAGTCATAGCCTTAGGCCAGTAGACGATCTTCTACTTTGATCATCCATATCCCTGTTCTAAACAACCTCTACTGTTGGCCCTTATACAGAATCTCTTGGGATTAGTAATTGGTAGACTCTAAGTGGCTCTTATTTCTTGCTCTTTTTCGTACTACTTTTAATAAAAGTGGGAGGTTGGACCTTCAATATATGTTGTGATTATGTCTTAACCCTGTTAGCCTAATCACAATGCAATTCCACTTAAGCACAGACAACAGCAACAGTAATAATTACTTAATTCTAACTCATTGTAAAGCCGGCCCACACTTTTAGTAATCAATTTCTGAAGCACATAATTAATAACATATGTTTAGCTTATCACAGTGCCTAACTCTCTTTGATGAACAAAAAGATAATATTCACTTGTGCTTACTTTATAGTTTCATAAGATGTCCCATTAATTTCCATACTATTTCCTTAAGCATTATGTACAGTTACTTTCTCTATCACCTGCTTCCCACTGTTGATTCCTTATCTTTTTCTTTACACTCCTGCTTGGCCTTGTTCCTCTATCAGTGACAGCTCCTCTGGTGATCTAGCTTCCTCTGCTCTCCTTACCCTCAGATAGTCTCAGCATCTCCCATCATTCTCCACATATATTATTTGGCTTATGCCATAGTATATTTGTAAAATACATAAAAGATTGGTAGTATTTTTATTTTACAGATGATGAAACTGAAGTACGGAAGGTAAATGACTCCCCAGAGGCCATGATTTGTGGGCCTTGTAGTGGGTTTAATGGGAGGAAAGCAGAGGTGAAATGCCAAAATAGAGAAGTTAGTGAGAGCTGAGATGAGTGATAGAGACCTAAGAAAGATGGAGTTAAATGGTCCAGGGCATGAAATGACCTGAGGAACAGTAGGTATAAAAAGAGGGGAGACCTTAAAATTGATGACTCCTCTGTCCTGATAACTTCAAGGTGCACTTCAATTTGAAATCTCTATCACCTCATTGCATGGGGACAGATGAAAAAAACACATACAGAGCATTTATCTCTTCCTTGAAGCTTCTCAAATTCATAAAATTTCTAAGATATTGAGAGAAAAATATCATCAACATGTTTAGTTTTGTATCATTTATTGCCATTTCTCTTTATCTCTTCAAATACATTTTATACATTTAATTTCAGGTATTATTTAATCTTATCTACCTAACATGATATTGTTTAGCTGACACATTGTATTTATTAAATATTAATCACACACATTTTAATGCCCTAAAATTTTGCATTTATTATACTTTACCTATTTAGGGGGAAAAGTGACTTCATATCACTTCTGTTAAGACCAAGCCCCTCCTATTATCAACTGCATGATAATATCATCAACAGTGAACTTAAGGATGATATTACTCCATTTGCTTAAAATTTATCAGTTTCCCCTGGTCCTCGTTGTTAGCTTCAAGGTTAGGTCTCTGTCCAGTCATTTCGTCTTTCTTATTTACAGGGCCAGTCTGAAGAGCTGCAGAATTTCTATGTGATACAAATCCAAGGGGTGCCTCTGGCATTCTGAAGTGCACCAGCTGCAAACTATATCTGATGATTCTGCCTCAGTTCCATATAGCATAGTTTCTATTAGGGTCTTCAGCAGAACAAACTGTAATTACTACAAAGAGAAAATAAACCTATACTTGCTAAGGCACAGAAGATTCCTTTATGAGTGTCTTCTGTGTTATAGACAAGGTAATGAGGCAAGCTGTGTTATAAATGTTGGGAACTAAAGAGTGAATAGTACAGCTGAAGCCTCTCTCTCAGAGAGCTTATATTCTAGTATGAGGAGGAGCAGAAAATAGTAAAATAAAACCAGAGAGGACAAAACATTGGAGACTAATAAGTTCTATGAAAGAAAATAGAGGAGTATAATGAGATAGACAGAAATGGATGCTGTTTTAGAGAAAAACTTCTCTTAGGAGTGGAAATATAGGAAGAGAAGCTACTCTGTAAGAAGATACGTAAACAGAAATCTGAATGAAGTGATTGAATTTACCTGCCATGCAAATATGTGGAGGAATGGTTTTTCAGGTTGGGGAATAGCAAATGCAAATGCCCTGAGACAAGAGTGTGCTCACATTACTTTAGAAATAGCAAGGGGACTATTGTTGCTAGGGTGAAGTAGATAACTAGTAGAATGGGAGGAGATGAAGAACAGAGAAAATTAGAGGTAAGGCCAGGCAGTGGCTTATAAACAATAATAGGAACTGAGGAACTTACTCTAAGTGTGATGGGAAATCATTGAAAGCTTTTGAGCAGAAGAATAACATTATCTGATTTACCACTTAGAAGTATCATTCTTGCTGATGTGTGAATAGAATGAGGGATGAAAGGAAGTAAGCAATGGGGCAAGTTAGGAGACTACGGGGGTTGTCCATGTTAGACATGATGATGACTTCAATGGGTTGTTGGTGGTGGTGGCAGTAGAGGTGGTGAGAGGAGTGAAAATAAGAACATATGCTCAAGGTAGCTCTGGTTACCTTTGCTCTCTGGCTGCTATGCACTGAGGGATTAGATACAAGGTTATGCAGCATTTAAATCCTGAGCAACTAGGTAAGTGGTGGCACCATCTTCTTTCAGAGGGAATACTGGAAGACAACAAAGTTGAGGGCAGAAAATAATAGGAATTGATAGATTATGTTTGGAGATATTGAATTGAGATGCCTAAAGACATCCAATTAGAGGTTATTGTGGTTTATGTTGGATCAATTGAGCTAATCTGGAATTGTTTCTCCAAATTCCCTTCTCTCAATTATTGTAGATGGGTCATAAAAGATTATTTTGCATTACGTATGGAAAGCAGAAATGAAGCAGTGGTCATACTGTTTTCATTCTCAGAAGGATAATGCAGGAACTTTTGCAGTGCACACATGTGGTCACTGATCTGCTGACTCACCTTGCTTGTGTGAGGCAGCAGTCACCTCTCAGATAGTTAAGTATAGAAAAGAAAATGAATATCTAGCACTAGTGACATATTTTCCACTGTTTACCTTTTAATGGATAGATGGAGAGTAAGAATGAAGCATATTATTAAATAATGTGACAAGGGATTTAAGTCATAATTAAAAAAACAGTCCTTGGTCAGAAAGGATAACAAATGCCTTTCTACAAAGCTCTCATCGGTCCTAGAGCCTGGCAGGGGCTGGCAGCACCTTTAAGAAGCTACAGAGTGAAATCTGCCGCAGTTTTGCTGGGCCTGTTATAAATAGCCCTAGGTCAGACACATACCATCCATCAGAATTAAGTGGATCACTCAGCACCTGCTTCCTGTACCCTGTCTTCTGTTATTCCATGTGCTTTCCCAGATACTGACAGGTCCTTGGCCCTTGCTTCTAGGTGTAACAGTGATCTCTGCCCAGGAGGAAGGTAATAATCCCTGGGACAAGATATGAGAGCCAGGCATATATTTATCATCTCAGGATTGAGCTTCCATTGCTAATAATAGATGTCTTGTATTGAGTCCTCATTCTACGCCAAGCTCTTACAGAACACATTCCAGATCTTATCTCATTTGATCCTGGCAACAGTGGTATAAAGAAAGTTCTAGTATGATTCCCATTCTGTATTTAAATAAATTTAGTTGTAAACAAATTAAGAATTTTGTGCAAGATCTCACAGTGAATGACAGAAGAATAAGGACTTGACCAGGTGCCACCTGCCTTTAATGACTGACCTCACTATATTAAATTGCTCTCACGGGCTTAAGGAGAAGTTTCGAGCAAGCTTCTTTCTTGAGAGACCTCTGAGAGTATATGACCGGTTGCTTTGAAATTGAACTCAATGGCCCTTAGATTCATTGAAACCTTAAAGGAGGGAGAACCTGTAATAACTCTTGTGATGTTTCAAAGGAAATGAAGAGTTTCTATTTTGAAATAGGACTACAGATACATCTTTATGACAGAATCTTTTATTCTAGAAAAATCGCTCAAATGAACCATATAATGAGATAAAAAAAGTAGATTCTACCATCAGTGAAGTTATTCTGGACTCTTCAGTCGTAAAAAAATGTTCTGTGTAATAATGGAAAATATGGTCAATATCATACTTCTTTGCAGACTGACATTTCTGGGGTTTTTGTTGTTGTTGTTAATAGGATAAAACTTGACTGTTCTAGGAAACAACAGCTTGTCCTGTGGAGAATTCGGAGTACTCACCAATGGAAAATTAGAGGCTGCATACCAAAAGTCAAAGAAGCTGTTTTCCAGAGTCCTTCTGGGACCCTGGGTATAAGCCGTGGTGAGCTTGGTGGCAAAGGTGATTTATGGAGCTGGAAAACCAATAGCTGGGAAGGCCAAAGGTATGATCGGCCAGGAATATGTAGCCATCATGAGCATGTATGTATTGAAAAAAACATAACTGTAAATCATATACAGCAAAACTGTTAGAAACAGAACCTCGCAGGGGCGCCAGGGTGGCTCAGTCAGTTGACTGTCCGACTTCAGCTTAGGTCATGATCTCATGGTTCATGAATTAGAGCCCTGCATCAGGCTCTGTGATGACAGCTCAGAGCCTGGAGCCCGCTTCAGATTGTGTGTCTCTTTGTCTCTCTGCCCCTCCCTTGCTCACGCTCTGCCTCTCTCTGTCTCTAAAAACTAAATAAACATAAAAGAAAAAGATAGAACTTCACAAAATAATAGATTAAAACATTTCTAGTAAACAAATAATATAGAAATTTTCCCTCAAATATTCATAGAATGTTAGTTTAAAAATCAATAAAATGCAAGAAAAATTCATAGAAGTCATAGACTGGAAGACAATAAAATTAAAATTTAAAAGCAAAGGGGCCAGAATTAAATAATGTTTTGAAAATAAAGATAAATACTTTTCTTTATTATTTGTGTTAAAAAGGAAATCAAAACTTAAATTATAGATTATTTAGAAATGAACCTCACTACATATCAAATCATATGTTAAAAATCATACTCAAAATAAATTTTATAGCATTAAATACTTTTTTAAAAGCCTGATAATAAATGAAATTTACATTCGTCTCAAGAATCCAGCAAAACAACAAAATAAACTATAAAAAAGAGAGAGAGAGAGAGAGAGACGGAACCAAAACTAACATAATGTGTAGTCATTATGTTAAATAAAATGATCTAAGCATACTTTCTTGTTTCCCTATCAAACAATACAGAGCACAAGCAAAAATAAGTCAGTCACTTGCTCTAGGAAATACATGCTCTTGGAAGATAAGACTGTGAACCAACTAAAATAGCTTTTTAATGGAGACTAATAGCTTGTTCATCAATACTCATTTCAAGACCCTCACTTCATGGTGGCCATCAATCCAAAATTATTATTTCTCAAATCCTTCCTGCCAAATTCAAGCTGGTTTCCCTCCCGGCAAGATTCACTTTAAAATCATCCAGTCCAGGCACTAAAATGTAATAAACATATCTCTTTCCTTCTGACTCACTTTTTGAGACACTACACTAGTTTTCTGTCAAGGTAGTATTCTTCTTTACCACATTAGGTCTAAAAACTTAGTTTTGTTTAATTGATGTCATTTTTGGAGGCATTTTAGAAAGTTAACATTCAATGGGAGAAAAAATCCATAAAATTAGAAAAAATTTGAATGAGGTAAAGTGACAAATATTTTTCACAGAATTCCAAATAATATATGGGGATACTCACTCTTCAGGATGTGGGACCTAATTCTCTTCTCTTCCCTGTATCTCCCCATTAAAGATGTGCTAGACTTGCTGATGTCTTTCAAAGAAGTATATAAGGAAAGGGAAAAAATGGTAAATTTACAGTGGAAGAATCTTAGCCAAATGATGAGGGTTAATATCGCCAGTGATGCCATGTGGGCATAGTTACCCCCTGATATGATGTGATAAAAAGAGTACTTTCTTCTGTGGTATTCTTTCCCCAAACCCAGAACCCCAATCCAAACAGGAGAAAAACAAGACATATTTATATTTGGGAATGTTCATCAAGATACCTGCCTAGTATACCTCAAGGCTTTCAAAGTCATGAAAATTCGGAAAGACTGGGAAACTCTCACAGATTGGAAGATCTTGTGGAAATAGAACCGTTTTAAATCTATAGATTTAATGCAACCCATCTCAAAATGCCAATGACATTTTTCACAGAACTAGAGTCAACAATCCTAAAATTTATATGGGACCACAAAATACCCTGAATAGCCAAAGCAATTTGAAAGAAAAGCAAAGCTGGAGGCATCACAATTCCAGACTTCAAGTTATGTTACAAAGCTGTTGTAGTAAAAAGAGTATGGTACTGGCACAAAAATAGACACATAGACAAATTGAACAGAATAGAAAACCCAGAAATTAATTAATAATTATATGGTCAATTAATCTTCAACAAAGCAGGAAAGAATATCCAATGGGCCAAACACAGTCTCTTCAACAAATGGTGTTGAGGAAACTGGTCAGCTACATGCAAAAGAATGAAACTGTACTACTTTCTTTTACCATACATGAAAATAAACTCAAAATGGATTGACAACCTAAATGGGAGGTCTGAAACCATAGAAATTCTAGAAGAGAGCACAGGCAGAAATGTCTCTGACATAAGCCATAGCAGCATTTTTAAGGGTGCCTGCATGGCTCAGTCAGTTAAGCGTTGGACTCTTGGTTTTGGGTCAAGTCATGATCTCATGGTTGGTGAGTTCGAGCCCTGCATTAGTCTCCATGCTGGCAGTGCAGAGCCTGCTTGGGATTCTCTGTCTCCCTCTCTCTCTGCCCTTTCCCTGTTTCCTCTCTCTCTCTCTGTCTCTCTCTCTCTGTCTCTCTCTCTCTCTCTCAAAATAAATAAATAAACTTTTTTTTAAAAAAAGAATGGAAATGTAAGGAAAGCCATGAATTTGTTTAAATGTTGGAAATGAATTATTTAGAGTGGTGGGATATCTCTGGCAGATAGCTAACACACTACACAGTTACATTAATTAAAACAATATAGAAGAAAAGTGTTGTTTATGGATAACTACAGCCATGATTAGTTGCTAAATGACAAAAAACATAGTAAAGTATGCATTAATAGCCATTAAGTATTAATGAATTATGAAATCAGTGAGAAAATATTTAAACAACATACCAGAGCAGTGAACAAAGAAAGTGAAAGTGTGTTATAGAAGGAAAAATAAGTAAGAGTAACAATCATGAACAAGATAAACTGTTGATAAGGAAATGTATGTGAAAACAATGAAATACAGAATTTCTCTAGGAGGTTAACTTTAAAAAAAAAAAAAGCAATGATTGGTGAATGTGACAGTGTGGGGAAGCATACACAGTTGATGGAAAGTAAACTGAAGGACAAAGTACTTTCTCCTACCAACATTTGAAATGTGCAGATGCTTTGTCTCAAAATTTCCACTTGCAGAATGTAATCCTATAGAAATTCTCCCAGTTAGCTGTTAATGATTGCATCATTTTTAGGAAAGAAAGAAATGAAGTCCTCTCATTTTTTATTAATATGAGGATGGTTTAATAAAGTGAGGCTTACTTAACAATTTGGAGTAGTTGGCTACTGTAAGAATGAGATGGTCTGGTGTGCAAGGAAGGCCATGGCACTTTCTTTGTGGGATTGAGAAAAAAAGCTGCAGAGCAGTATACATAGTCAAGTTTAATTTTGTGAAAGTAAATATATTCTTGTGTATTTTTCCTATCACCCAGTATGTATACATATACATACACATATATACTTGCATGTGCAAATTCTAAACTGTATACCTCGTGCACTCACAGATTATGACTAGTGTGTAAGCACTTCAAGGATACGTATGACAAATTTACTTTTACTGTATACTTGTCATATTTTCAATAAGCAGTCACTTTTTTAAAGTTACTTGTTGTATTTTATTTATTTATTTTTAAAGTTTATTTACTTTGAAAGAGAGAGCACAAGTAGGGAAGGGGCAGAGAGAGAGAGAGGGAGAGAAAGAAAACTAAGCAGGCTCTTCACTACCAGGACAGAGTCCGACACGGAGCTCGAACCCACAAACTGTGAGATCATGACCTGAGCCGAAGTCAGACACTTAACTGACTGAGCCACCCAGATACCCCCCCAAGGTTATTTATTTTAAACTGTTGGCCAGTGTTACTGGAAACCTGATACCCTCCGCTCCCTGCCTTAGTAAGATTAGATGCTCCTATTGTTATTGTAGTAGTTATCACTCTACAGGAATTTCTATTTAAGCCATCAACTGCAGCATAGTAGGTATGTTATGACCACAAAATATTCTTAATGCTTAACTCAATGTAAAATGATTTAAAAATGTTGAACAATGAAATGAATAAAAAAAGAATGAGTGAACAAACGATTCAACAGGAGAAAGAATGAATGGAAAAATAAAATAAGGTAACGGCAGAGGAAATAAAGAAAAATGAATATGACATAATTAGAATGTTACAATCTTCTATAAAGGACAAAAAAAATAAAAAAAAATAAGTAAGTTAAGCATCAAAATTTAATTGGGCAGGAGTAGTAACTATTTGAAAGTAGTGGAAATTATTTACTATTTTTGTTTATTTTGCAAGCAAAATAGAACCTGATCATGTACATTATGTAATGAAACAAATTAACTTTGCTCTAAAATTGATTAAATTGTAATAACATTTATTTCATTCATTGGATTTCTTCAAAGCATTAGGATTTTCTTATAATTACATAGATGTATCACGAGTAGAAAAATTACTATTTTGCTGAAATAATTGAATTATCAGTTTTTCATAACATCTGGACTAGTCAAATTTAATACGAAAACTTATTTTTGAAAATTATGCACTTCCCTTGGTTATTTGTGTATTGGTTTTCTATTAATAGCTTTCAGTTGGCAAGAAGGGTCAGTACCTGATAGGTTACATTTATTCCTTCTCAGGGTAATCATTGTTCAAAAGATGTGAAATGTGTGGTCCAGAACCCAGAGTACTTAGAACATATTACTAGATACATCCATGCTGACATGGGAAAGCTGGTTTGCTCCCATTACTAAAATATGTTACCTTACGCATTTTTTTTCTTCCAAGAAAAGTAGGCCCATTCCTAAAAATATAGCCCTGAAACTTTCTGAAAATTTATTTTTAAGAGAGGAAAATGAAACACTGGCTTTAGGAATGGTGATTGTTTCTTTTTCAGTATTTTATAAGCTGGTTAATGTAGGGCATTGTGAGTTCTTTGGGTTTTGTTGTTGTTGTTTTGGTTTTGTTTTTTGTTTGTTTTACCTATACAAAGCCTGTCTTTTTTACTTCAGGTAGATTTTGTTCAATTTGTTTAAATACTAAACAATTTAAACTAAAATTTAGTTTAATACTAAACTATTTCTGTACTGGAAATTTTTATTTGTCCTTTCAGTTTTTTTTTTTTTTTTTTTGAGTAGTAAATTAGTGGCATTAGGTTCCCTTTTTTAGAAGTTGGAGTAATAGGCGACTTACTCTTGAAATAGTTTATTAATAACATATTAACTCAGTCCACTGAGCTACTTCAGAGGTCAATAAACTACAGCTCATAAAGTCAGTCTGGCCCAGTGTTTATTTTTGTAAATCAAGTTTTATTAGGACGTGTTGGCCTTTTTTTACATATTACATGTCATGTATTTTTTGCTGTAGTAGTAGAGTTGAGTAGCTGCAACAAAGACTAAATGGACTGCAAAGCCTAAAATATTTATTATCCAGACCTTTCCAGAAAACATTTGCTCACTCCTGATCTTAATTAATCAATTAATTAACTGTGTCTTCCCCATCACTGTAACAAACTAATACCTAGAAATCATAGGGAGTATACATAAACTACAGTGGCATTTCTTATACTTGAAATATGAAAATAATCTCTTTCAAGGGTGAAAAATATTCTCTTAGACTATGAGTAATGACTTAAATGACTTTTATTACGTATCTGAATGAGCATATAACTAAGTATATAATTATATATATTACATGATTATATTGTATATATTGCTAAATGAAGAGGAAAATTAAACTGTTCTCACTAAGAACTTGTAGATTGCTAACATTCTTTTGTTTCAGAAACACTGACCCACACCATAGTGAAAAAATTTCAAAATAAAGGAGTTGCAGGTTATTGGTTATTCAGAAAAATAAGGATGGAACATGCTATAATGTTACTTAATGCTGGAATAGCTTTTATTTCAGACTTCTAAGAGACTCAGAAGCAAGGCTCTGTATTTCAACAAAATCCACCTTCCTAGAAACAACCTAACAAATTTAATAAAATAAGCATATTAGTAGTCAACTCTGCATAATACAGAATTATGAGGGAATTGAAGAGATTATGGAAGATATGCTTCCTGTACTGTAAATGTTTATAGCCAAACTAGAAAATAAACCAAAGTTACCACATTAAATGGCTCTCTAGTACAGGATTTCAACTCTATATATGACTAAGTGCCAAAACAAATGGTAAAAAATAATCAATACTTTAAAATTCTGAGGGAGTTTGATTAATTAGAAGAAATGATACAAGGTAAAGGAATTTTCTATAGCAAAAGTTCTTATAATAATGAGCCACAGTAAAATTCGAATTACTATAATGTAATACAAATCCATGTAGTAAAAAAACTGGTCAAATTATTATATTTCATCAAAAAATGGATCAATATCAAATTTTAACTCATACTGAGACGTATTTTGATGCTGCTTCACATCTTTAGAGATGATTAACTGAGATCATTATTTATAAGATTATAGAATTACTAAAATAATTAGGATATTATGATTCTTCTGGGTGATTCATCTCTGATTTGAACATGTTCCAGCTACCAACAATCTCCACAGTTTAACCAACTGTTCCAGAACAGACCATAGAATTTGTCTGGCGTGAGGATATCTAAGAATAATGAATTGAACTCAGTGCTAGCTTACTTTTACTTTTACTTTATCCAAAGCAGTAAATACACAGAGCGGCTAATGTAAATGAAATAAGAAAGGTGGATACAATGACATGATTTGCCTCTTGCACCTCACCAAGTTATTTCAAAGTTTGGGGGTCTTGGCAAACCACTAGGAATGAGATGTTGCCGAGACAGAGTGGAGATCTATGGGCTCACAGCCTTTTATTCTTTATTATACTAACAATAGTCATATTAGTACCCAGAAGCAAATTACATTATCTTGAAAAGCAGTAATTCCATTATTCAGGAAGTTGCATCCTCAGCCATCTCTGCAGGGCCTGGGAGGTTCACTTTTATGCACACTTAGGCATAGTTGGGCCTATCATACCAATATATTCTGCATCTCTAATTACCAATAAATGGAAAAATGACATATTGAAACAAAGGGAAAATGCAGGTACAAGGAATAAGGACAACGAGAAAGAAAAACAATGGTACGTTTTTAAATAAGTTCCTAATTATTTTGATAAAAAATGTACTTTAGATTATTATGCCATCATAGATTACCCTGCAAATTTTTATTAATTTGTAATTATCTTAATAATGTCCATAATGTACTCAGGAAATTTAGTACACAAATAAATTTATTATCCCAAATGCAATAATGGCCACATTCATATCAAGAAATGATATATGAACTCCATCTGATATGGTAGCATCTTTTACACTCCCTCTTCCTCTCAAAATAGACTGTGGCACATTATAAAATAGATTCCCTTTAGTTCATGACTTGTTCAGTTGCAAATTCATGTAAACTACAGGACCAGTTTGGCACCTGCTGTGATCATGAGTCTACTGCTGTTTCTCTAATCAGAAAACATTCCTATTAGATAAACCATCTGGCTTGAAAAGCATCCCCTTTGCATTCAAAATGGTTTTGGTAGAATTCAGCCAAAGTATATTTTAAAAGGAAAGATGTGTCAGCAAGACTAGTCTATTTACTAATGGAATAGTCCTCTATTACAATACCATTTGTGGAATAAAAACCATAGAATGAAAATACTACACAACCTGAATATATTCTAGTTACATGTGAAAATGCAGGTGGTGGCAACCTTTTGTCTAGGGCCATCCACTGAAATTGTTGGAATTTAGTCAGTCATAGTCATCATCTGGTCAGAGCCAACTAAACTGCATATTATTCTGATTGCACCCATTCTCATTGAAGTGTGACATATGAAAGTTGCTTCATTACCAGTGGGTACTAGGTTACTACTTGGTTGCCAACTGAATCATGTTTATTCTTGTGGATATGTGTTATTTTCATTTATCGTCATATTCTTCAGGCTATATACATTTGATATCACTTAGTCAAATAATAACAATGTAATTCCACTTTAGAAATAATTCATAGTGGGGTGCCTGGGTGGCTCAGTTGGTTAAGTGTCTGATTTCAGCTCAGGTCATGATCTCACAGTTCATGAATTTGAACCTTGTGTGGGGCTCTGTGCTGACAGGTCAGAGCCTGGAGCCTGCTTCCAGATTCTGTGTCTCCCTCTCTCTCTGCCCCTCCCCTGCTCACGCTCTGTCTCTCAAAATTGAATAAACACTTGAAAATATATTTAAAAAAATAAAGAATTCATAGGCACCTAAAATATCTAGCCTTAATATTTTGAGTGAATTTTGGGCACTACTAACAGGAGAAATAAAATATTGAGACATAAGACTCTTAAAGCTAATTTAAAGCTTAACAATTATGATAAAAGAAATGCTGTTCTTCGATTTTTTCAGTTAATGTGTTTATCAAGATCTTATTGTATGCACACACTTGGTAAGATATTCTTAGTTATAGTTCCAAAAACAGAGACCTGGTTTCTGCCTTCAAGAAGTTTGAATGAGGGGTGCCTGGGTCGTTCAGTTGGTTGAGCGACTGACTCCTGATTCCTGCTCAGGTCGTGACCCCAGGGTTATGAGTTGAACTTTGCACTGAGTGTAGAGCCTGCTTTGTGTTTTTCCTCTCTCTGTTTCTCTCCTCTGCTCGCTCACTCTCTGTCTCTCTCTAAAAAGAAGTTTGCATGTTTTCAAAGAAAGCTAATATTACAATAACTGCCTAGTCATGAAGGAGTTCCTGTGGATTTTTGAGATTCACTTGAATATATAAAGATCAAAAAAGGAGAAATCAGTATGGTGGACATAGAATTTAGATTGTTCTGATGATCAAGTTGGTGATGGAAGCACACAAAGCAAAAAGGCAAGACAACCTGGAGGGAGCACAAATAGGAGAGCAGAAATGTAGGATACAGGTATGATGATATTTTATAGAGCATAAAATGGGATTTGCATTTGGATACATCAAACTTAAGGTATTTTTTTCAAATGTAAGGTATTGATAGCTATCTAGAATCCTTGAAATATGAGTCAAACAGTTTAACGTTTGCCCACACAAGTCAATACTTTCATTTTTTGTTTTATTTTCTCAATTGGACTGTAAGCTTCTTGCCCACAGGGCGTATATTATTATATTCTGGAGCATATCATAACTTATGATGCATTGAACACTGGGGCATTCACATGATATATTTTTCAAAGAATAGTGTTTAATGGGCACATAATAAATGCTGGTCGTGTGGTGTGTGTGTGTGTGTGTGTGTGTGAGAGAGAGAGAGAGTGATTAAAAGCACCTTTGTCATTTTCTGCTAAAGATCTAAAACCTTTTTATATTGGGGCACCTGGGTGGCGCAGTCGGTTAAGCGTCCGACTTCAGCCAGGTCACGATCTTGCGGTCCGTGAGTTCGAGCCCCGCGTCAGGCTCTGGGCTGATGGCTCGGAGACTGGAGCCTGTTTCTGATTCTGTGTCTCCCTCTCTCTCTGCCCCTCCCCCGTTCATGCTCTGTCTCTCTCTGTTCCAAAAATAAATAAACGTTGAAAAAAAAAATAAAAAAAAATAAAATAAAAAAAAAATAAAACCTTTTTATATTGACAATGCCTGAAGTGAGTATGATGTAACTTTGTTACATTAGTGTAAAGATATGGTTATTGCTAAAATGAAAGAAATTGTAAGGATGAAATTGGAGGATCACTGAGAAACGCCTTTTTCATCCTACCTCGTTATCATTTCCTCTTTTTGCTGGCTTTAAATTCACACCATTGAAATCATTCTTTTGGAAACTATAACATATTTGTCTCCAGGAGGCTACCAAGTACATGCTATATATATTTGGAACTGTTATATATTATCTGGATCTAGAAATAGGTGCTGGAATACATTGCCATCACATTATTAACAGGGATGTTTTCATCGTATTTAGTTAAGTAACAACTTTGCAAACAGAGAGAAGAGTTTTGTTTTGAAAGAAAATGTTGAAGTACAGTTAAATGTCAGTAGGCAAGGAAAAAAGTTATTAATTCCAGGACTTAGGAAGGGTGTGCCATAAATAACTAAGCATAAGGAAAGAAACATCAAAACAGGTCTACCTGCATATTCAGTGTGTGTGTCTGTGTCTGTGTGTGTATGTGTGTACATATACACTGGTATGTGATATGCAAAAGTTTTGTCACCTATAAATAATTTAGCAAAGAACAAGAATAATAAATGAAACAGTAAATAAGAAATGAATGAATGAAATATAATGAATGAAATATAATGAATATATATTATATGTAATGAAATATGAATGAAACAAAAAATGAAATAATAAATAAATAAGAAATAAGAAAAATAAATTAAATAATAAATAAATACATGAAATAATAATACATAATTACTTTAAATAATTGATACTTCTGTTCAATCTCAATATAAGAATCTTCTATTTTCCAATAAAGACTACCTTGAGAGCTGGTACTCAATAAAATTAACCAAAAACCTGTTTCTGATAGACACATAGGTTTAATAAGACTGACATAAGCCATTTATCGATTATTTACATATGTCAAATACTGTGCCAAGTATTTATGTTCATATTTTAATTTACTTCTAATTTATCATATTTATAATTTATTTCAAAGTAACTTATTTTGCTTAAGTGTAAAATTTATTTTATCTTCCTATGGCATTTTATAGATGAGGAAACTGTCACACAGAAGTGCAGGAGTCTCTGTCATGCGGTAGAATGGGGCCTATGAATTTAATTGCCCTGAATCCCAGATGCATATTGATGCAAGTCTAGAAGCAAAGGAGGAAGTGGGTGACTCCTAGGGTTGTTTTCTTTGTTAACGTTGAGGTTTTCCAGATCTAGTGGACTTCCAACTCAGGATACTGTCAAGCAAAATACAATCCGTGAAGTTACTGGAGTGAGCAGCAAGTAAGTGTTGCCACTTGAAGGATGAGAACCCAGGATGAGGCAAGACTTCTTGGAAGTGATCAGTAAACCCGCAAGTGTGGACCTAACTCACAGCATCCAAATCAGAGTTATTATAGCTTCAGGGCCTTATTTAAATAATCACAAGAATATAACGTTGGATTCTTCTGAGCTCACCTAAAAGAAATGGACTAAATAGGAAAGTATTCATGAATGAGCAGTTGAATAATGATATGTTTTAACCATGGTTATGTATTTGTATTTTATTTATTTATTTTTATTACATTTTTTAATGTTTGTTTTCTTTTTGAGAGAGAGAGAGAGAAAGAGAGAGACAAAGTGTGATCAGGAGAGGGGCAGAGAGAGAGGGAGACACAGAATCTGAAGCACAAACTGTGAGATTATGACCTGAGCTGAAGACAGACACCTAAATGACTGAGCCACCCAGGCACCCCATGTATTTGTATTTTTAAATCATCATGGATTTCTATGCAGTCCCAAGCAGAATAGTATAGTGATTAACATCACGAGCTCTTCTGTCTGTGCTTCATTTTGAATTCCAGATCTGTCACTTTCTAGCTGTGACCTAAGATAAGTCATTTAATCTCTTTGTGCCTCAGTTTTCTCATCAAGGGTCAGTTTGAGGGTTAAATGAGTTAAGAACTTAAACACTTAGAACTGTACCTGACACATGAGGAGCACTAAATATTGTTAGTCACTATTACTTTGGTTTTTATGTAGATACTCTTATGTGAGATAGATGGATACGTTGATTATATTAAATCACTGATATTTGACTGGGTGAAAAGGTGACATATCTAAGGAAAGACCAGGAAAAAGTTTTTCTCTATCTAAACCTCCCTGGATATTATAAGTCCTCTCTCTCCCAACTCCTACCCTGCCCCATGCCATGATCCTTATCCTCCATCCAGCAGAGCGTCATAAGTTCTAATGAGAGATCTTACTTGAGGCCTTTCTAGCAAATGTGAATGGTACAGAGACAGAACAAGATTAGAAGCGTTGATTTAAGTAGGGCTGGATCATATGTTATCTGCCTAAATAATAGTTTTTTCCACTCAGGTTTTTTACTTGCTTTATGAAACAAGCATTGAACCTTGCTGTGAAATGTAATCCTCAACAGTGAGTGTAATATCCACTTTAAGTGCCCTCAGTTTGAATCTCCAAGTGAGAAGCTGCTTACTTAGCAGCTCCAGAGGTAGAAAATGTATGTCTCTTGAAGAACAGGAATATTCTCTCCTCATTGGCAAGAGCTTCATATAACTGATTGTCTCCTTGTCTTTGACTTGCCTTTAATGATATGCAAAAATAGTGACTACACATATTTTTAAATATAATATGTCAGAGACATAAGTTACCAAGAGGTTGTAAGGAGCATAATCTCCTATAATAGGAGTAAGCCCCCATGAGATAGCAGTTACAGTATTCCTTTGTGATCACTTATTTTTTAACTTAGAGAAAAATATTTTTTGCATTATCACAAAAGAAAACTGAATATGTTTGTAAAGTTCTAGCCCCTGGTAATTGCGAATGTGACCTTATTTGAAAATAGGGCCTTTGCAGATGGGATCAAGTTAAGATGTGGTCATAGTGGGTTAGAGAGGCCACTAAATCCAAAGACTGGTGTTCTTCCAAGCAGAGGTGGGTTTGGACACAGACACAGACACAGACACACACACACACACACACACACACACGCACACACACGGAGGGAAGATGTATATGTGAAATGGAGATAGAAATTGAAGGGTTGCAGCTAGAGCCAAAGATGCCAAGGATTTCCCACCACCAGTACAAGCTAGGAAGAGGCAAGAAAAGATTGTCCCCTGGAACCTTCAGAGACAACATGACCAGGCTGACATCTGGGTTTCACAATTTTTGGTCTCTGGAACTGCAAGGGAATAAGTTTCTTGTGCTTTAAGCCATCAGCTTGTGGTGATTTGTTGTAGCAGACCTAGGAAACTAATAACAGTTTGCATCCTCCACGACACTCCAACCACAATGGCCTTCTTTTAGATCCTCAAACACATGAAGTACTGTTGTGCCTTGAGGTGCACAGGCTGTTCACTCTGCCTAAAGTATCCTTCCCCAGGTACCTCCATGACTGGCTTTTGCTTTTCATTGAGGAATTACACAGACCAGAGACCCTCCCTGAGGACCTAAGTTCAAGAAGCCATCATTTACTCTACACTGCATCAGTTTAATTCCTACATAGAAATTATTTTGGCTATTTTTTCTTTTTTTTTCTTTGTGTGTTTACTTAGCTTTTGTTCATACACCATTAGAATATAAATTATATGAGAACAATTTTATGCATTTGTTTAGTACCCAGAATAGAGTCTGTAGAATGTAGGCACTCAATAGATATTCACTGAATGAATGAATGAAGTCATAATTTTTTACCCCTTGAAACACAGTATTGTGATGTCATAGGACAAGGCCCTGGAATATATTCATTGTCTTAGTTTTATAAACAACTATTGTATAGCTATTACACATCTCTATGAGCATGACATTTATGGTATTTTATTTTTATCTTAGTCAGTAAATATAGGCTTGCAAAAAAATTATTTCATAGGTATTCTTTTACATCTGAATAACTAGCAGATATTGTCACTATGTCAGGAATTAAAAAGTACATTTTCTATTGTGTGGTTACTCTTATTTTTTCCAAGTTAGCTACTGACAAGAAAAAAGCTTTTAGTAAATTTTCCTTCTTTTATTTTTAATTAATAAAAAATTTAATGTGTATTTATTTTTGAGAGAGAGAGACAGAACCTGAGCAGGGGAGAGGCAGAGAAAAGAGACACAGAATCCAAAGCAGGTTCCAGGCTCTGAGCTGTCAGCACAGAGCCCAATACAGATATTGAATCTACAAACTCTAAGATCATGACCTGAGCCAAAGTCAGACGCTTAACCTACTGAGCCACCCAGGTGCCCCATAAAATATCCTTCTTTTAGCCAACATATTCCTAGAGATAGTCGTCGATATATTCTGTAGTGTTCACTTGCCATGAATATAGAGTAAAATCTGATTTGCTCTTTCTTGATAACCTTAATGTAGTTAGGTATAATGTATGAATATGGAATAGAGTGCTTATGAATGAAGATGATGGGCTGGATGGACTGAGAGCTTCTCTAATTTCTTCTCCAGGCAATGTTTTTCAAAACTATTTCCAACTCTATTTATATATGTCACATACACTACAACTTCCTCTATTTGATAACTTTGGGTGAATTCTTGCTTACAGCAAGAATTTATAGAGTATGGTATTAACATCCTTCCTAGAATGTTCTGGGCATTTGAGATATTCTTAGTCTTGAAACGACCAATATAAGCTAGTGTCGTTAACTTTGACATTCATCAGAATTTGTGTGGGGATTATTTTAAAATGTAGTTAACTTAGAAACGTGTGTTATTTTGTCATGTTGCAAGTTTGATTTACATGAATAAGTATGTTAGTTCTTTTAAATGATACCTTGAGATCTTCCTCCAATATTTTCTTTTTTTCTTTTAGGTTATTTTTTGGGGGGACACCTGGGTGGCTCAGTTGGTTAAGCTCAGGTCATGATCTCACTGCTGGTGAGGTCAAGCCCCTCATCGGGCTCTCTGCTATCACTGCAGAGCCTACTTTGGATTCTCTGTTCCCCTCTCTTTCTGCTCCCCACCCCCTCCTCGCACATGTACGTGTACACACTTTCTCTCTCTTTCAAAAATAAATAAGCTTAAAAAAATTTCTTCTAAAAAATTAAAAAGTTTTTTTTTAGTTAAAAAATGGGCAGAAGACATGAACAGATATTTCACCAAAGAAGGCATCCAAATAGCCAACAGACACGTGAAGAGATGCTCAGCATCACTCATCATCAGGGAAATGCAAATCAAAACCACATGAGATATCACGTTCACCTATCAGAATGGGTAAAATAGAAAACCCGCGAAACAAGTGTTAGTAAGGATGTGGAGAAAAAGGAACCTTCTTGCACTATTGGCAGGAATGCCAACTGGTGCAGCCCCTGTGGAAAAGAGTATGGAGGTTCCTCAAAAAATTAAAAGTAGTCAATGTAAGCAAGGCCTTTCAATTCTTCCTGCTTTGCCCAGATCTGCTGGTTGTCTTCTCAGTATTAGATTATAGCTCAAATATCACCTCCTCAGAAATACCAGTCTTTAACTTGTCATGTAAAATATTCCCCTTTACTGTCACTTTCTGTAACAGACAACTCTTCATCCTTTTCATTTCTAACAATGCCCTGAGTTTTTTGACCCACTTTGCATAGCCACATGTTTCAGAGGATGGGGACTCCATCCCAACCAGTCTAAATCTTATGGTATTAGATCTTTATAAATGTAACCCAGTAATTTTCAACCAGGACAGAGTCCCATACACAGAGATGTTGATACCATTATTTTGAGGTTAAAAACCATTTTTTCTAAATCAGTTATGGTATTTTGAGTACATTTTAAGTGATCTGGCACAGGAATGGGCACAGACTGCAATTTGCTAAATGAAAAATGAAAGAAAAATTGCTTATGGGATTCTGAGAAACGCTCTTTGTCTTAAAAGGGGATGAGAGAAGATCTAAGTTCTCAACAATCAGCTGCATTTTATTGTGTAAGAATGTGAAGTACGGTACTATTGCAGCTTTCTTAGGCCTAGGAAGGTGAAAGCCTGAAGGATAAAAGCCAACATCAGGATGGCAGAGAAAAAAGACAGACAGAATCAGAATCTAAATGACATTGATGAGTTAGGTAATTCCCACACCACACCAACTGTAGGGGTTTTGTTTTCTTGTTTTTTGTTTGTTTGTTTTGTTTTTTAATGTGAGATAATAAATCCCGCTCTTACTTAAGCCATTTAAAGTTGGGCCTCGTATTTATTGCAGACCAAAGGAGCTTAATTGATATGTTTTCTAGTTCATTACACAGTCCAGTTGTCTTAGTGCAGGCAGTAAAATCTGGAATTACCTTGCTTGTTTGTGCATTTCTTTTTTTTTTTCTTTCTTTCCCTACATTTTAAGAAAAAGAACATTGTTTTATACTCATTTCTGACCCAAGGCCTAGAATGTTGTTTGGCACATTGAATGAGTATGTAAAATATATATGATGAATACATTCAATCTATCAAATTTATTTCCTAAATCTCTAAAGGTAAGCTTTTCTGTGCTCATTTACTATCACAGCTTTAGTTTATTAATTTTTTCCAGAATGCTTTAATACTCTCTATTAAAATATGTTTTCCTACAGTCATGCTTCACAAATTCATCTTCCACACTGCTGTTAGAGCAGAAAATATCTTACCTGCTTAAAATCTATCTGTGGTGCCCTATTAACTCCAGAGGCAAATTAATATTCTATTGCATGTATACATCAGGCCTCCACCTACTTATCTGGAGCTTGTCTGCCTCTAGTTTGTACTACAATCATAACTAAGATTTCAAATATCTTCCAACAAACCATATGTAGTAAGCAGAATTCTAAGATTGTTCATAAGATTTCTACTTCCCAGTGTCCACACTTTGTATAATACCTCCCTTTGAGTGTAGGTAGATCTAAATCAATCAGGCGAGCTCTTTTAAAAGAGGACGTGGAAGTAAGAGACAGAAGAATCTAGAGATAGACAAAGCTGCAGCAGATGCCCTCCTGGCCACAGGAGACTTCAGTCCCATAACCACAAGGAATTGAATTCAGCCAACAACCTGAATAAATTTGGAAGCAGACCCAAAACCCCAGAGAAGAACTCCATCCTAGCTGACATTTTTATTGCAACTTTGTGGGACACTAAACAGACAATTCAGCTAAGATATACCCAGAATTCTGACATACATAACTGTGAGATAATATATGGGTGTTGTTGTTTTTGTTTTGAGCTAAGTTTGTGGTAATATGTTTTGCAGTAGTAAAACACTAATACATCATACGTTCTCATTTCTCCTTACCTTTCATTCATTGTTCTCTTTAATTTCAGTTCATCTCTTCCTGATATTTATCCTTCCTTATTTATCCTTCAAGATCCAATTCATCCATTACTTCATTTAGAAATCCTTCCTCTGCAAAAGACCTTTCTCCCAATGCTCACTTCTTTTGCCATGCCTCGTTCTCCCCTTCCATGGTTTCTGTTGTTCTAACATTTCCTCTCTCGCATGTCTATTATATCAGAAAAATAGTGCTCTCATTTTGAACTGAAGCTATAACCTCCTCTCTTGGCAAAACCAATGCCATACTGGAACCAGGTTATCAGGAGTATCCTAATAAAAACACACCCCAGGTATGCTGAAGATACTTGATTGATTCAACAGCAATGCCTCAAGTTTTTGTGAGGGTGTGACAGCAGTGTTACTGTTACTCAGATTTCCCTCTACATTAACCGTCAGCAGACTAATGGACACAGAAGATGACTGAGTCCACATATGACTGAGTCCACAGATGACAATGGACATAGAAGAATGTAACAAAATTTTAGGAACTGACTTGTGTTTTACAAAGCATAATAATAACATCTGTATTGCCTTTGCCTCTTCTCTCTGAAATCATTCTAAAACAATGACAATTACAAGAAAGCATTAAGAAACACAGCTCCATCTTTGGTGAAACTAGAAACTATCTATAACCCTAAAAATACATGAAGAATGCCTACCAAATCCAGTAGCAATAATAATATGATCCAAGAAAACATTGAGAAAAGAAACTTACAGCTGTACCATCAGGTAATGCTGGCATAGAAAAGTCTCCAATGTAGGTGGTCACCTGAGGAATAAAATATCATTAACAATTGCATTTTTTATATGATAGGATGAGCTGTGGGAACTTCTCTAGACTTTGTTTATCATCACAGAGAAATAAAGAGATGTTTGAAGAAGAAAGCACACAAATATGGCAAAAGTACAGAAAGCAATCTGCCAGGGAGACCAGATAAAGGAAAGCCTTTCAACTGTAAGCAGCCCTGAGACTGCTGATTTATTTCAGTTGAAGAAGTAAACGCTAAATAACCACTCTCTGTTTCTGTATATTTCTATGTGTACACATGTGTTAGTGTAAATCATAATCACACACACACACACACACACACACGCACACACACACACACGAGACTCAAAACCTTGTGTCATAAGAATTTCTCCATAAGCCAGGAAGACATCCTGGTAATCTATAAACTTTTCACTCCTATAACACAGAAACCTACTACCAAGAGATGGTAGTATAGACAGAAGTCACCTTACTCACAGTTAATTTTAAAATATTCAATTAAGCATCCACAGATATTTCTACAAATTAAAAATTATGGAACAGACAAAAATTCAAGTGGCAAGTTAGGAAGACCTAAGCAGAATAATGTCACCTTGGAGAAAATACAAAAATTTGACCAAACTATATGGAAAATATACAATTTAAAGTAAGAGCTCAGAGCAGAGAAATAAGAGAATGAGGAAGACATTGGATACACACATACCTACAATATACAAACATACATACGTACACCTATTCATCTAAAGAGACAAGAATAAGAGGGGCGCCTGGGTGACTCAGTCGGTTGAGCATCTGACTTTGGCTCAGGTTGTGATCTCACAGTTCATGGGTTCGAGCCCTGTGTTGGGCTCTGTGCTGACAGCTCAGAGGCTGGAGCCTGCTTTGGATTCTGTGTCTCCCTCTCTCTATGCCCCTCCCCCACTCATGCTGTCTCTCTCTCTCTCTCTCTCTCTCTCTCTCTCAAAAATAAATAAACATTAAAAAATGTAAAGAGACAAGAATAAGAGAAAACAATCTTCACAGAAAACATCTAAGGGAAAGAAATTGACTCTGCTGGAAAGAAAGTGAAAAGTCAGACTGGGAAAATGGAGCAAAATGGAATTAAAAAGAGAATTAAAAGAATTACAGAGCACTGGTTGATAAATAAGAAACCCAAAGCCTATCATCATTATGTCACCAAAATAGATATAATTGGTATCCTTGAGTAATAAAACTGAAAGATTAAAATTTCAATGTATAATTCAAAGAGTTTGTATAACTTTAAGTATTGATAAGAAAAACGTTAATGCATATATTGAATGAGAAAACGATGTCTCAGGTGAAACTGCAGCAATGCCTATTATATTTCCTGAAGTTAGAAGTTAAAATATAATCCTTCAGGCTTTGAGGCAAAAGGATAAAGATGCCTAGAGTGGGTAAAGAACCGAAGGCCTCACAGATCCCCAGCTCTTTTTAATTTCTCAAGCAAAGAGGAACCTGAGTATTTTATACTCAGTCAAAATTTCATTCCTGATACACAATTTCAAACACCTAACAACATAGGGATATATTCTTCATGAGTTCTGGGGAAGAAATTTCTAGGTGACAAATTGACCAATATAGTAGTGAGTATAGAGAGAAAGGCAAATGATTGGCAATTTAATTGCAGGACTAAAATTAATCCAATTGTGGAAATTATAGTTACAAACAGACTACCATAAATCATTCCAAGATAGAGAACACCATTGCTATTATCAAACCAACACTATTATCAAAAGTAAGTGGGAGCAGGGCATCTGGGTGGCTCAGTTGGTTGAATGTCCGACTTCAGCTCAGGTCATGATCTCACAATTCATGGGTTTGAGCCCCACATCAGGCTCTTTGCTGTCAGTGCAGATCCCACTTTGAACCCTCTGTCCTCCTCTGTCTCTGTCCCCCCCCTCTTGAAAATAAATAAACATTTTTTAAAAAGTAAGTGAGAGATAAGGGAGAAAGAAGTATTATAACTATGATAATGTCTTCTGGTTTTATAGCTGAGTCAAAAGATGTTTTTGAATCTGAAAAAAATCAAGGAATGAATGTAATGTGTTAATCTTGTTTAAATGTTTATTTATTTATCTTGAGAGAGAGAGAGAGAGAGAGAGAGAGAGAGAGAGCATGAGCAGGGAAGGGGCAGAAAGAGAGAGAGGGAGAAAGAGAATATCAGGCAAGTTCCATGCCCAGTGCAGAGCCTGATGAGGGGCTCGATCTCACAGCCATGAGATCATGACCTGAACTGAAATCAAGAGTCAGATGCTCAACCAACTGAGCCACCCAGGACACTCTATTAAGGTAATTTTTTAAAAAATGTCTGGATGCCAAGGTAAAATCAAACAAGATGCTGTGAGATATGTTTAAAACTAAGTGATAGAGAAAGTAAAAGTCAAAAAATTTAAAAAAGCATCAAATAGAGCAACAATCAAAAAAAAAAAAAAATGGCCAGAGATATGTTGTTAATATGTTGATTCAAGGAAAATGCATCATAATAATAAGAATTTCAATTCAGGAAATTTTGTAGTCACATATAACAATGTATAAGTAAATATAACAACAAAATTCATGAAATAAAAACTGCAAGGAGATTTTCAGTAGCATTTTGGGAGTAGGATATTCTAATTAATTTATCTCTTTTGCTGGTGACATTTCAAGTAGATCAAAAATAAATACAGCTATAGCAGTCCAAAATTATGTAATATATAAAGTATATCCAATTGCTATATATATTCTGAAATACACCTCAGATATTTATAGAGAATCATTTTCCTAGGAAATTGAGGTTCCTAACCCAAGGTTTTCAGTAAATACCCAGAAATGTAGGCATGGGATGTTATCAATTATATGCACATGATAAGCAGAGATATTCAAATCATAGTCACCAGGAGTTTGAAGGATTCAGGAAATTATAAAATCCTACTTGGGAAGTTAGGGAGGAAATATTTCTGAAGGACCTCACAATGTCCTCACTTTGAGCAGGCAGTATTATAAGCAACCTGCTCTTCCAACAGAAGGTATTGCTTCATGTGGACATGAGTAGATGAATTGCCTCCTTTGTTGGGGTCTCTTAGTCAATCTGGTCACTTTCTCCTTATGAAATCTCTGCAATTATGTATCTTTTAATATAACTCCAAATAACTAAAAGAATTATTTATATCAACAGTTCAAAGATGATTGAATGAATATTAAGAAATCAATAACCACAATTTACTATAATATTAGAGAAAAGGTTTTATTCATTGATACTGAAAATTAATTTGATCAAAGGCTATGTTCATACTAGATAAGATTGCTAAAGGATGTACTTTCTTAATATGTTATATAGATGAAGGAAATTCTTCCTTATATGTGTATATTTTGCATGTGTATATGAGTGATATATATGTTATATGTAAACATTTGTAAGTGCATATATATGTGTGTCTTATATGAGATAAAAGAGAATTTGTATTAAAGTTGAGAATAAGGAAATTGTCTACCATCACTCGTATTTAATATTTTTATTAATGTAATAGTTACTGGTATTTACATGATAAAGAAATGAAGTATAAAAATTGGAATGGAGGAGACAAAGTTGAAATCATTTATAATGATGTAGCAGAATATCTACAAAAGTCAAAAGAACCACATAAAAAATTATCACAAGCGGTAAGAGATTTCAGTGAGGTGCTTGTGGGTAAATCAATATGCCAAAATAATACATCTATTATAATTATATATATTAATGTTATTATATATATTATTTTTGAGAGAGAGAGAGAGCATGAGTCGGGGAGGGGCAGAGAGAGAGGGAGACGCAGAAGCCAAAGCAGGCTCCAGGCTCCTAGCTGTCAGCACAGAGCCCGGCGCGGGGCTCAAGCTCACGAACTGTGAGATCATGCCCTGAGCTGAAGTTGGACACTCAACCTACTGAGCCACCCAGGCGCCCCTATAATTATATATATTGCATCCATAAAAAGTTTATTAGAAAGGATAATGAAGAAATGTTTTATTTACAGTAGTCACACAATCATACCTGTGAATAATCTAAACAAGAAATGTAGCAGCTTTTTGTGAAGAGATATTCATAATGTTATTAAAGGATCCAAAATGAAACTTGAATTATTAGAAAGGAATGTCTTCTTGTTGGATAGAGAGACTTAATATTAGAAGAATCTCAGGGCACCTGGGTGGCTCAGTCAGTTAAACATTTGACTCTTGATTTTGGCTCAGGTCATGATCTCACAGTTCATGGGATCCAGCCCCAAGTTGGGTTCTGTGCTGACAGCACAGAGCCTGCTTGGCATTCTCTCTTCTCTTTCTGTCTCAAAATAAATAAATAAACATTTAAAAAATATTTATCTTTTAAAAAAGAAGAAGAATTTCAACAAATCCTAAATCGATATGCAAGGATGATTCCTGTAGTATACCAACAGGAAATGTTTCATTAGTGCTAGAAACACTGATTCTAAAATTCATGTGGATAAACAAATGTTAAAAATTAGCTAAGAAATTTTTGAAAAGTAAGAGTAACCAGGTGAACTTTAATACCTAACAATACTCAAGTATATTATGAAACATTATAAATCTTAATATAGTAGTGATTCATAAATAGAATACTAACAAGAAAGAGTCCAGGTATAAATACAAATATGTATGGGGATTTAGTACATCATAAAAATGGCATTTTTTTTTATCAGTGGAGAAAATGTAGATTAATAATGGTGCTGGGGCAATTGGTCAGGCACATTAAAAAATAAATTTGTACAGCAACCTCATTTTTTATCATCAATTTTGTTGAAGCAAATTTTCAGTTGAAGCAAATAATTAAATTAGGAATATGGAAGACGGGGAGAAGGAAGAGAGGAAGAGAAAGAAAAACACTATAAAATTATTAGAAGAAAATTTGGTTTTCTTTTTTTTATATTTTAACAAGAATTTTGAGATGGAAAAGATCTCTGTAAATATTATATAAAAAACACAAGAACTGAGACAAATATTATATAAAAAACAAAAGATCTCTGTAAATATTATATAAAAAACACAAAAACCTGCCTCATTATAATTGTTAGGATTGAGAACTAAGACCACGTGTGTCAACATGAATTTACCTGTTCCATGAAAGTCTCACTCAAGAAGATAAGACTAAAAACCGATAAATAACTTCACTGTTTGCTGTTGGAAATTCTTGCAAATCAGTTCATCTGGGCAAGCAGTTTACTCGCCTAGATGAACACCTTATTTAGTCAGGCAATAGTTTGCTCACCAAGACCTGCTTCACCATTCTCTTGCTTTGCTGTATACCACTTTAAACTTGGCCCAGTTCCGACCACTTCACCTCCTTGAAAAACATGCCTTAAGTCATTTGAGCGTAGACCCAAAACACCTTCTGAATATCATTTCCTGACCTCCTCCTTTTGAGATACCACTAAGGATTCGCAAGGTAGTGTTTTCCTTTTCTATAGTAAGCTTATTAAATTCAGCTTTGTTTGATCAGGAAGTTTTTCTGCTATTCCATTGTAGATAGTAGAAGATCCAAAGCCATTTATTTTTTTTATTTTTTTTTAATGTTTTTATTTGATTTTTGAGAGAGACAGACAGACAGAGTGTGAGCAGGGGAAGGGCAGAGAGAGAGGGAGACACAGAATTCAAAGCAGGCTCCAGGCTCCGAGCTATCAGCACAGAGCCCGACACAGAGCTCGAACTCATGAATGGTGAGATCGTGACCTGAGCCAACGTCAGACGCTTAACCAACCAAGCCACCCAGGCACCCCTATTACAATTTTTTTTTTAATTTTTTTTTTCAACGTTTATTTATTTTTGGGACAGAGAGAGACAGAGCATGAACGGGGGAGGGGCAGAGAGAGAGAGGGAGACACAGAATCGGAAACAGGCTCCAGGCTCTGAGCCATCAGCCCAGAGCCCGACGCGGGGCTCGAACTCCCGGACCGCGAGATCGTGACCTGGCTGAAGTCGGACGCTTAACCTACTGCGCCACCCAGGCGCCCCCCCATTACAATTTTAAATGTACATTGGCTTTGACTAAGGAATTCTGCTTCCAGGAATCTATCTTCCAAATGTATTCCCATAAGTGCAAAAAAAAAAAAAAAAAAAAAAAAATATATATATATATATATATATATATATATATATATATAGGTTATTTCTGGAAATAACAAAGGATTAAACCTTTAAAATATCCATTATATGGTATAATAAAAAGTGACATATTTGAAAGCAGCTATTGTAAATATGCACTAATAAAGACTTGTACTAATGCCCAAGTTATGTTAAATTAAAAAAAATATTGCACAGGAGTATGATTTTTATGCTATGACTTTAACAAGAAAGCATATAAATATGGTATTCAAAAGATCTCTGTAAAAGCTGTTGCTACTGAAATTGATTAAATGGTTTAGAGGCAGCAGTACCTTCCACTGCAAACTCTTTTGAACTCTTTGTCTGGAAATATGCATTTATTATTAACCCTGCCTTCATCCCAATGAAATTGAGAAAGGGAGCTTGTGTCACTACAAATTGTAAGGCACTGGAACTTTGAGTAGTATCACCTCAGAACCTTAATGGAATATGATACACTTAAAGGGGGATAAGAGATCCTTTTTCTTCTTCTGCATGGTGGACAGTGGGCACAGGCACAGTGAGTGTGTAGAGAAGGGAGGCTCCTCCTACCTAGGGCATTCACAGGAGGGTGTCAGTACCCAGATGGAGACTAATGGACTAATATGGCTGGACGCACTGGTAGCTTTAGGTAGGGAGCCAAAAACTTATCAGTGGATAACACAAAAGAGATCTCAGCAGGAAAATCGTAGAAAGGTGAATTCACCTTGATGCTATCAACACTGTTTACAAGCATGTGTGGAATCCCTCTATAACCTTACCTCTGGGTAACTCCGGCAATTGGGGAAGACTTGGCAGGAAACTGGAAGTTTCGCAGAAGCAAGTTGAAGTATGGTATTAATGCTTATGCTACTTGAGTATTAGTGTGTGGTCAGGGCATAGAGGATCATGGTAAGACACATAGAATAACAAATTATAATTACTTTATAGTAGCTTTTAGCAATAAAAAATGTATGTCAGAATTACCCAGGAGCTCATGTTTGGGGCCAAGTCCTCAGATATTAAGGTATTTTAATACAATTAATAAAACATGGCTCCTACAGGCAAAAGAAACACAAGATAAATTAAGCATATTATTTGCTCAGGACTGAGTTCCACACAAGTATTTCTGAATAGCTCCCCTTCACTGAGGAAGGAATGGCTACTAGTGGGAGCGATAGGAAAAAAACAGATGGCATTTAAATATTTCATCAGTTCCCCACTCCTTCCTATTTACTCAACTTTATTTTACTTTTATCTTCACTATTCCACCAACCCCAATGCTCCTTGCTTCAGTCAGACTATTCTTCTGAGTCCTTGTTCAAAGTCATTATGCCCTAGGAGCGTGGCTGCCCAGAGCCGCTGGAGCCCTTCTCCCCAGGAAGTGCCGTTTGCTGAAGGCCCAGAATAAGCAGCTGGAAGAGTGTCTTCAAAGCTGCCCAGCACCAAAGGAACAGCACGTTCCTCCACTGCCTTCGTGGTCCCTTTGCACCTCAAGTCTGAATAATGTTAGGGCTTAAAACAAACAGTACCTTAGGAGGATTATTAGTTTGGAAAATCAAACAATAACCAACTTGAAATTAATTAATTCCCTATCAGTTAAACACTACATTAAGTTTGAAGTATAACGCAAAGAATTGGATGGAGTAACAGTTTCAGCCTATAGTTAGTTTTGTTTTTCTAAATTACTTTAGCATTTATTGCCTTTACCCCTCTTGAAATGAAAGACAAACAAGTGCTTTTGATTTTTTGTTACTTTGTATCTGCTCAATATGTGTTTGTGACTTATTTCAAATGCCAGTTTTCTGTGGAAACCTGAAAACCTTTTGAAATAACAAGATTAAAATTTTCTATTAAATTTCTAAAATGCCTTAATTTCTATTAATAACAAGATTAAATTTTTTTCTACTAAAATGCTTTTATGCAGGAAGTAGAAGGAGAATAATACAGTAAAACTTTGGTTTGTGAGCATAATTCATTCTGGAAACATGCTTATAATCCAAAGCACTCATATATCAAAGCAAATTTCAAGAACCATTGGTTCAGTTGTGATCATGTGACATTTGGCATCACATATTATTCATATCGTAAGACATCACCCATTTTTCAAGTTAAACTTAATTAGAAATGTTTGCTCATCTTGTGGAACACTCACATAACAAATTACTCTCAATCCAAGGTTTTACTGTACATCTTACTGATAAATTCTGATCTAATCAATGATTTATGAAGTGGTCTCCATTCATTGTAGACACTACATTAACTGTGGATCTATGTCCTGATTTGAAGCACAAATCCCTTGAAATGGGCTGAATTGTGTCCCTGAGAATTCATCACCTGGACCCTCAGAGCTTGACCTTTTTTGGAAATGAGAAGGCCTTGTGAAGACCTACTGGCAGGAAGTCCATGTGAACATGGAGGCACAGATTGGAGGGAGATGTATATAAGGCAGGGAATACAAGCAACCACGACATTCAAGGACAGAGGTATGAGATAGTTTCTGTCTCACAGTCTTCAGAAAAAAACAACCCTGTCAACACCTCAAATTCAGACTTCTAGCGTCCAGAATTGTGAGAGAATAAATTTCTGTTGTAAGTGACCTGATTGTGGTACTTTGTTACAGCAGCCCTGAGAAACTAATACAGATTTTGGTACTATGGAGCTAGGTGCTGCTGTAACAAAATACCTAAAACTGTGGAAGTGGCTTTAGATTTGGGTAATGGAGCTTCGTAGAAAAAGCCCACATTGTCTTGAGGGCAATGGTACAAGTATGGATGTTAAAAGTGATTCTGGTGAAGGCACAGATGAAAGTGGACAGAACGGTAAAGAAAGTTTCTATTATCTTAGAGAATACATGAACAGAATGCTGGTAGAAATATGAATGTTGCAGGTGATTTAGTGAGTTTTCAGAAACAAATGAGAAGCATGTCAGTGGATAATGAAGGGAAGGTGATTCTTGATTCTTATTATCAAGTGGCAGAAAGCTTCGTTGAATTGTATCCTAGTGTTGGGTGGAAAGTAGAACTGGTGAACAATGACCTTGGATACTTAGCTGAGATTTCTAAGCAAAATATGGAAAGTGTGGCTTCATGTCTTCTCACTGTATACTGTACAATGCAAGAGGATAGAGGTAAATTGAGAACCTATGAAGCAAAAAGGAACCAGAACCTGATTTGGAAAATCCTCAGCCTTTTAATATTGTAAAAAATGTGAAGTATTCACTGCAGAGAACTCTAAGACTGTGGCTGAACAACTCTCTGGTGAAGAAATTAGTTATGTGACTCATGGAGCCAATGGAATATCTCAGGAGAAGCCAGGAATAGAGACAGGATTATCCAGAAAGAACCTGTGTAAAATTATCCTAACGGTGTGGATCCTCCTGGTGTACATGGAAGACTGACAACATTTTTGAGATTTTATTTTTACCAATAGAAACACTAACAATGAACTCAGAGGGACAAAAATAGGATGAAATTAAGGAAGAATGACTCTGAGCAGAGGCCATGACTAGTGGGAGACCTTCACTGCCACAGAGAGCAAAGCATCCAGCCACAGATCATTATTCTCAGGCCTTAAAACCTAATGGAACTTGCCCTATTAAGTTGTGACCTTGTTTTGGACCCATGAGAACTTTATTCCTTCCATCTTCTCCCTTTCAGAATGAGAATGTCTGTTATATGCTTGTCCCACCATTGGATTTTGGAAGCAGACAACTTTTCTTCAGTTTTACATGCCCACAACTAGAAAGGAATTTTGCCCTAGAATAGATCATACCCAGCATTTCAACCATACTTATACAGATTATTTAAATGGGATTTGGAACTTTTTGAGCTGATGTAGTGTTTATATAAGAATGGGCTAATAATTTCAGGGATGCTATGGTGGTATCAATGTCTTACGTGTGGAATAGATATGAATTTGTGGGCTGTGGGGGGGGGAGACAGAGGGCACACTGTATGTGGTTGAGTAATTTCCACCTCCAAGATTCATGTCTACATGAAACCTAAGAATGTGGCCACATTTGGAAATACGATTTTTGCAGATATAATTGGTTAACAAAATGAGGCCATATAGGATTAGAGTAGGCCCTAAATCCAGTGAGTGGAGTACTTGCAAGAACATGTTGTGAAGACAGAGGCAGAATTTGGAGCAGTACATCTAGAAACCAAGGAACACCATCGATTGCCAGTAACCACCAGAAGCTGGAAGAGAAGCATGAGACAGTTTCTCCATCAGTACTTTTAGAAGGAATCAACCTTACCAAGAGTTGAATTCACACTTCTAGCATCCAGAGCTGTGAGAGAATAAATTTCTGTTGTCTTAAGCCATCTAGTCTGTGATACTTGGTAATGACATCCCCAGGAAGCTATTGTTCCCTCTCAAAGAGAATATGCCATATATGCACTTTTTATATTCAACTTAATTTTATTGTAATGCTAAAATTTTTGCCGCTGCTGACTACTATTATTGAAAGCAACTAACATTTACTGAACATTTCTGAATTTCCATTAATAATCCTCACAACTACTGAAACAGGCATTATTATCCCTAGTTTACAGATTTGGATATTCTAATCTGTATTAGGGGGAGGGATCTTACAGTAATAAGCAGAAAAGTCAGTATTTAAATTCATATCTGTTTAAGTCCACTGTTTATAGTCTACTTATTAATTTATAAAAAGAAAAAAATGAATTATTCTAACATATAACAAGATTTTAACTCACACTGAGCAAAGAAAAGAGCACTCATCCTTTATCAGTGTCCAATCTATATGTATTTAATTTTCTTCTCCGACCCTGCAAGATGTTGCCCAATGTGTCATCAATCAGGATGAGCTTACAAATTCATTTAGAAGGGCAAGCACATTCAAGTGTGCCATATAGTCAATTCTTTTTTCAATGAGAGTTCTCTCTGACAACCACAAAGCTTTTATATTTAAGCAAGCCTAATGACAAGACCATTACTTCAAGTATTGACCAGAACTTGCAAACAGAAGAGCAATGGGGAAGTTCTCCTAAAGCTGTTATTCCAAAATGGGAGCAGGTGAATAAGTGCATTACTCTCTTTTAAGTAGAATTTGCCTTTTGCTCTATATTAGTTCATATTTGTGAACTCTAATGAGACTGATTTATAGCAAAGTTATTCCTACCTTTTAAAAGGTGCATCTGTTCTAGTGATGGTACCAACAATAATGCTGTGACGTTCATTAAAAGTAAAATAAGAGTGTTTGGGTTGAGAAGAAACATTGTGTGGCTCACCTCCAGTTTAAGCTGCCTCCAGCACTGGAATTCAGACCTGCTGGATATGTCAGGGGGACAGAGGACTGGAGAGACTTCTGAGGGAGAATTTATTTTAAGGAGTGATGAGGACACCCAAAATAGGGCTCCTCTATTAACAAAACTTTAGCTCTAAGATGGGAGATGTATTAGTTTGCTGACACTGCCATAACCAAGTAACAGACTCGGTGGCTTACCCGACAGTAATTCTCAAAGTTTTGGTGGCTGAAAATGTGAGATCAGTATGCTGGCAAGGTTACTTTCTTCTAAGGCCTCTCTCCTTGACTTGTAAATGGCCATATTCTCCCTTTGTCTTCACATGTTGTTCTGACTGTGTGCAACTGTGTCCAGATTTCCTCTTCCTATAAGGACATCCATCATTTTAGAATAGAGCCCACCCTAGTGACCTCGTTTTACCTTGAGCCTCTTTAAAGGCTTAAACCTCTTAAACAGTCACATCCGAAGTACTTGGGGTTAGAACTTCAACATATAAATTTTGGGGAGATCCAAGCATAATAGGAGAGATGATTCTAAGTACACTATTGTACTTGTCAAAAAATTAGTCCCTGACCCAGATGCCCATGGATTTATGTGTAATTCCTTTGGAGGTTTGAGAGATGCAGACTATGAGGCACTACAATAACTCTGTGGTAAAACAGAATAGTAAGAGTGAATGAAGCATTTTTCACTTCTGCATTGACCATAGTGCCTGTGGAGAATGCACTGGGCTCAGAATGTTAGAGATACTGAAGGAATAAAAAATTTTGCCTGACTGTAGCAAGACTTTGCTTTCAACTTTTGCTCCTCTACCTATTGCTAAACCCAGTGATTTGATGGTAGCTGTTAAACTGGATTCAGTCCTGTGGTCCCTACACGTTTTATGATTAACACAACTTCAATTTATTCATACTTTTCAAGAATTTGGACAGTATAGGGCACCCCGGGTGGTTCAGTCGGTTCAGTGGCCTACTCTTGATTTCAGCTCACGTCGTGATCTCATGGTCCTGAGATTGAGCCCCTCTTCTGGTTCTGCACTGGGCATAGAGGCTGCTTAAGATTCTCTCTCTATTTCTTTCCCTCTTTTCTTCCCCCACTCACATGTGCTCTCTCTCTCTCTCTCTCTCTCTCTCTCTCTCAAAATAAATAAACTTTAAATAAAAGAAAAAAGAAAAAGGTTCTGTCTCTCTCCTCTGCCCCTCCCCCACTCACACTCACTCTCTCTCTTTCTCTCTCTCTCTCTCTCTCTCTGCCTGCCCCCCCCCCAGATAATTTGGACAGTGGAAATTATCTTTAAAAAATGGATTTTGCCTAGCTATCCTCAAATATTCTTATAAAGTACTTAAGCATCTTGCTATCCACAAAAGTCATGGCTGTTTCCATGTTTCTATATTTCAGTAAAATGCTTGAGCTAATGACTCTTTTTTTTCTTCTTCCACAAAGAACCACATTGGCTCTCTGAGGTATCCATTTCAGCAGGGATAAGTTTCTGGCAGAGGAAGAAGCAACAATAATGCCCAGCAGAAGTGCCAGCAGCAGCAGTAGACATTGGTAAAAGGGATGCCAATGTCTGATGGAGACGGTTCAGCCATGGGGAACAGAGTGTAAGTCAAAGCGTCTTCCTACAGTTTTCAAACAGAGTGGTCTTGACAGCAGACATCCCTGGGAGAAGCTGAATATGGAGATGAAAAAGAGGGCAGAATCCATGTGGCTGGTTACAGGCTTTATCTATGAGTATATAAAGCAGCCTTTGGGAATATAGGATGTTTTAGGGTACTTTAACAGGGACTGAAGTTTCACTGATAACAAAATGAGGGGACAGGTGTATAAATGGGCTATTATGATGTGACCTAGGACAACAACTTTGTATGATTACTCTGGATGATGCTTTCTAGAGTTGTGTTGTAGGGGGATTATTCTGCAGAATTCTACATTGTACCATAGTCTACATTCATACTGTATTCTACAGATATGGTTCTGCCTGGAACAGCGCAACTGCTCATGTACATGAAATATAAACCAATTTTGAGTCCTAATTTGGGTTGCCTTTAATAAATACCTTAGATGTACTTATTAATTTTTCTGGTTTACAATGCATTTTCACATATATAATTACATTTTTATCTTTTTAGCCTCACAAACTCTACTAGGTAAGCATTATATAATTCATATCCATTGGGAAATTGAAGAGTTATTTTGCTATTTCTACCATAATATATTGCAATAGCACAATTTCTAGCATATAGAAAGTGCTCAATAAATATTTGATAACCAGGCATAATATAAATTCATGCATAATATAAACCTATGAAAAATATATGTTCAAATAGAGATTTAATTATGATAAAATAGATGTTTTACATCTTAATGGATATGATAACTGTATTCATGGTCATCCACACAAGTAAGAAGACTAGAGAGCATCTGTGTTTTTTAATTTCATGAAGATAAAAAAGATCCCCAAGATTTCCAAATTGCACCATACTCAATTGCAAATAAATGATATTGTACTTTATTTTCTTCTAGTAGGACTGACACAGGGGACCAAATTAGAAAATAGCTTTCCCATATTTTTCTTTTTTTTTAATGTTTATTTATTTTGAGAGAGAGAGAGCATGTGCGTGTGGGTGGGGGAGGAGCAGAGAGAGGGAGAGAGAGAATCCCAAGTAGGCTCCGCACTCTTAGTGCAAAGCCAGATTCCAGGGCTTGACCTTACAAATCATGAGGTCATGACCTGAGCCAGAATCAAGAGTTGGATGCTTAACTGACTGAAGCCATGCAGGTGCCCCTAGCTTTCTCATTTTAAGATGAAAATCCATTCATTCATTCAACAAATATGTATTGAACATTTGCTATGTGTCAAGTGTTGTTCTTGATGCTGATGAATTGTCATTGGAAAAAAGATCCCTGTACTTAGAGACTTTAGATTCTGTATTTAATTACTTCCTCTTAGGGTTTGCATTATAGTGATTTCACTTTGGAAATCATCATGTAGTTACTTATATAATTTTATAGTTAGAGATAATACATGATTCATACTTGTCTTCTTGCACATGACAGAATTCCAACTCAAAGTGACTCTAAAGAAAAAAAAAATTATTGGGTACATGGCTGAATACATGAACTCATGTTGAATCAAGAGGTCTCTGGCTTCCCCAGTATTTACTATATTTTTGCTTGCATTGGCCTTGTTTGCTAGAAACTTAGCTACACAGGGGCTTCTAGACCTACAGGCTTACATTCAACCAGATTGGTAATTCAAGGGAAGAGAACATCTCTATTCTAACGAAAGTCCCAGAAATTACTATTGCCAGTCATAGTTGGTTTCTATGTCCGTTCATGAATAAATCACTCCCATTGAGGCAATGGCTTCATCTCTTGCCAATGGAGGGACTTGTCTCATCTGAACAACTTAAACTCTTAATAGATTGAAAACAAAATGGTGTTTTTTTGTTTTTGTTTTTTTTTACATTTTATTTATTTATTTATTTATTTATTTATTTATTTATTTATTTCTTATTTATTTATTTATTTTTTATTTTTTAAAATTTATATCCAAATTAACATATAGTGCAACAATGATTTCAGGAGTAGATTCCTTAATGCCCCTTACCCATTTAGCCCATCCCCCTTCCCACAACCCCTCCAGTAACCCTCAGTTTGTTTTCCATATTTATCAGTCTCTTCTGTTTTGTCCCCCTCCCTGTTTTTATATTATTTTTGTTTCCCTTCCATTATGTTCATCTGTTTTGTCTCTTAAAGTCCTCATATGAATGAACTCATATGATTTTTGTCTTTCTCTGACTAATTTCACTTAGCAAAATACCCTCCAGTTCCATCCACATAGTTGCAAATGTCAAGATTTCATTATTTTTGATTGACGAGTAATACTCCATTGTATATATATACCACATCTTCTTTATCCATTCATCCATAAATGGACATTTGGGCTCTTTCCATACTTTGGCTATTGTTGATAGTGCTGCTATTAACATGGAGTGCTTGTGTCCCTTCGAAACACCACACCTGTATCCCGTGGATAAATGCCTAGTAGTGCAATTGCTGGGCCATAGGGTAGTTCTACTTTTAGTGTTTTGAGGAACCTCCATACTGTTTTCCAGAGTGGCTGCACCAGCTTGCATTCCCACCAACAATGCAAAAAAGATCCTCTTTCTCCGCATCCTCGCCAACATCTGTTGTTGCCTGAGTTGTTAATGTTAGCCATTCTGACAGGTGTAAGGTGGTATCTCATTATGGTTTTTTGTATTTCCCTGATGATGAGTGATGTTGAGCATTTTTTCATGTGTCAGTTGGCCATCTGGATGTCTTCTTTGGAGAAGTGTCTATTCATGTCTTTTGCCCATTTTTTCACTGGACTATTTGTTTTTCGGGTGTTGAGTTTGATAAGTTCTTCATAGATTTTAGATACTAACTCTTTACCTGATATGTCATTTGCAAATATCTTCTCCCATTCTGTCAGTTACCTTTTAGTTTTGCTGATTGTTTCCTTCGCTGTGCAGAAGTTATTTTGATGAAGTCACAGTAGTTCATTTTTGCTTTTGTTTCCCTTGCCTCCAGAGATGTGTTGAGTAAGAAGTTGCTGTAGCCAAGATCAAAGAGGTTTTTGCCTGCTTTCTCCTCGAGAACTGTGATGGCTTCCTGTCTTACATTGCGGTCTTTCATCCATGTTGAGTTTATTTTTGTGTCTGCTGTAAGAAAGTGGTCCAGCATGTCGCTGTCCAGTTTTCCCAGCACCACTTGCTGAAGAGACTGTCTTTATTCCATTAGATATTCTTTCCTGCTTTGTCAAAGATTGACATTTCTGGGTTCTCTATTCTTTTCCATTGATCTGAGTGTCTGTTCTTGTGCCAGTACCACTCTGTCTTGATGATTACAGCTTTGTACTATAGCTTGAAGTCCGGGATTGTGATGCCTCCTGCTTTGGTTTTCTTTTTCAAGATCGATTTGGCTGTTTGGGGTCTTTTCTGGTTCCATACAAATTTTAGGATTATTTATTCTAGCTCTGTGAAGGATGCTGGTGTTACTTTGATAGGGATTGCATTGAATATGTAGATTGCTTTGGGTAGTATTGACATTTTCACAATATTCTTCCTATCCAGGAACATGGAATCGTTTTCCATTTTTTGTGGCTTCTTCAATTTCTTTCATAAGCTTTCTATAATTTTCAGTGTATAGATTTTTCACCTCTTTGGTTAGATTTATTCCTAGGTATTTTATATTTTTTTGTGTGCAACTATAAATGGGCTCGATTCCTTGATTTCTCTTTCTGTCGCTTCATTGTTGGTGTATAGGAATGCAACCAATTTCTGTGCATTTATTTTATATCCTGCAACTTTGCTGAATTCATGAATCAATTCTCGCAGTTTTTTGGTGGAATATTTGGGTTTTCCATATAAAGTATCATGTCATCTGCAAAGAGTGAAAGTTTGATTTCCTCCTGGCCGATTTGGATGCCTTTTATTTCTTTGTGTTGTCTGATTGCAGAGGCTAAGACTTCCAATACCATGTTGAATAACAGTGGTGAGAGTGGACATCCCTGTCTTGTTCCTGACCTTTGGGGGAAAGCTCTCATTTTTTCCCCATTGAGGATGATATTAGTGTTGGGTCGGTCAATATGGCTTTTACGATCTTGAGATATCCTCCTTCTATCCCTACTTTCTTGAGGGTTTTTTCAAGAAAGGATGCTCTATTTTGTCAAATGCTTTCTCTGCATATTTTGAAAAGATCACATGGTTCTTGTCTTTTCTTTTATTGATGTGATGAATCACGTTAATTGTTTTGTGGATATTGAACCAGTCCTGCATCCCAGGTATAAATCCCACTTGGTCATGGTGAATATTTTTTTTAATATATTGTTGGATCCAGTTGGCTAATATCTTGTAGAAGATTTTTGCATCCATGTTCATCAGGGCAATTGGTATAAAGTTCTCCTTTTTTTTTTTTTAATTTTTTTTTTTAACGTTTTATTTTATTTTTGAGACAGAGACAGAGCATGAACGGGGGAGGGTCAGAGAGAGAGGGAGACACAGAATCGGAAGCAGGCTCCAGGCTCTGAGCCATCAGCCCAGAGCCCAACGCGGGGCTCGAACTCACCGACCGTGAGATCGTGACCTGAGCCGAAGTCGGACGCTCAACCAACTGAGCCACCCAGGCGCCCCCATAATATTTTCTTATTATTGTTTTTATTTCTGTTGTTTTGGTTGTGATCTCTCCTTTCATTCTTGATTTTATTTACTTGGGTCCTTTCCTTTTTCTTCTTGATCAAACTGGTAGTGGTTTATCTATTTTGTTAATTCTTTCAAAGAACCAGCTTCTGGTTTCATTGATCTGTTCTGTTTGTTTTGTTTTGTTTTGTTTTGTTTTGTTTTGTTTCTTAGTTTCGATAGCATTAGTTTCTGCTCTAATCTTTATTATTTCCTGTCTCCTGCTTGTTTTGGGTTTTATTTGTTTATTTGTTCTTTTTCCAGCATCTTAAGGCGTAAGGTTAGGTTGTGTATCTCAGGTCTTTCTTCCTTCTTTAGGAAGGCCTGGATTGCTATATACTTTCCTCTTATGACTGCCTTTGCTGCGTCCCAGAGGTTTTGGGTTGTGGTGGTATCATTTTCATTGACTTCCATATACTTTTTAATTTCCTCTTTAACTTTGGTAGGATGTTCTTCAGTCTCCAAGTATTTGTTACCTTTCTAAATTTTTTCTTGTGGTTGATTTCAAGTTTCATAGCATTGTGGTCTGAAAATATGCACAGTATTATCTCGGTCTTTTTGTACTTACTTAGGGCTGATTTGTGTCCCAGTATGTGGTCTATTCTGGAGAACATTCCATGTGCACTGGAGAAGAATGTATATTCTGCTGCTTTAGGATGAAATGTTCTGAATATATCTGTTAAGTCCATCTGGTCCAGGGTGTCATTCAAAGCCATTGTTTCCTTGTTGATTTTTTGATTAGATGATCTGTCCATTGCTGTGAGTGTGGTGTTTAAGTATCCTACTATTACAGTATTAGTATCAATGAGTTACTTTATGTTTGTGATTAATTGATTTATATATTTGGGTGCCATCATATTTGGCACATAAATGTTTACAATTGTTAGTTCTTCTTGGTGGATAGACCCCTTGATTATGATATAATGCCCTTCTGCATCTCTTGATACAGTCTTTATTTTAAAGTCCAGACACACACACACAAAAATCAAATAGATGATGCTAGACCCTAGGTGTGTTTTTGTCTGGGTGTTGAAAGTGGTTTGACAGACTAGAGAAAAAAAAGAGGGGGGGAGAGAAAACAAAAGAAAAAAAAAAGGAAATCGTTTGAGAAGTTGAAAAAAATGAATACACTGAAGTAGACCAAAATGAGATGGTGGGCGTAAAATACAATTTGAAAAAATATACACAAAGGTAATGAACATAGTAGAAAAAAATCAAGACAAATATTTTTAATAAAAATTAAAAATAAAAATGAATTTTTTTCTGTATTCAAGAAAAAGAAATGAAAAAGAGAAAAAAGATTTAAAAAAAGAAAAAAAGTAAATCATTTGAAAATTTGAAAAACTGAATACACTGTAGTAGACTATAATAAAAATGATGGAAGCAAAATAGAATTTGAAAAAATTTACATAAATGCAAAAAATATAGTAAAAAAAGAAAATTATTTTTAATAGAAATTGAAAGTAAAAATGAAGTTTTTCTCTTCCTGCATTCAAGGAAAAGAAAAGAAATGAAAAAGAGAAAAAAGAAAAAGAAAGCAAAGAAAAAGGAATCATTTGAAAATTTGAAAAAGTGAATACACTGAAGTAGTCAAAAATAAAATGATGGAAGTAAAATACAATTTGTAAAAATTTACACAAAAGTAAAATATATAGTAATAAAAATTAAAGAAAAATATTTTTAATAAAAATTGAAACTAAAAATGATTTTTTTTTATCTTTCTGTATTAGAGAAAAAGAAGTGTAAAAGAGAAAAATAAAAGAAAGAAAATTGAATAGATGAACCTGCTAACAGATTGAAGTAGGACTGAAATTACGTTTTCCCCTAGAAGTCAGTCTATGTAGCACTTTATAGTCCATATACTGAGCAGGCGGTGAGACTTGTGTTCTTGAAGAGCGAAGTTGGCCCAGTTGGGCGGGGCTCAGTGTAACAACTCCGACCTCCACTAGATGGCGCTGCTAGCCTACTGGGGTGGATTATTGTTGTGCTCGTAGGTGCATATGAGCATGAGAAGGAAGGGTGAAAATGGCACCCTCCAGCTACCCAGTCTGTTCTCCTGGATCAACAATGGCGTACTGGTCCTCTGTTCAGGTTTCATCCACTCCCCGCTTTTTCACTCTCCGTGACCAGGCCCCAGGCAGTACCTCTGTCCCGAGTTTTGTCTCAGATGCGGCTGTTTTCCCCGGCCCCTTACTTCTGAAGGACTGCAGCTTTGACCTCTTCAGCCCCTTTGCGGGAGGGTCTCACCAAGCAATGGCTGAATGCTGGCTGCACCCAGGAATGCTGGATCCTGCTGCTGCCGGTGCCCTGAGACTGCGCCCAGGTGCCAGCCCGCCCAAGAAAAAGTTCGCGAGACAGTGTAGCAGCAGCTTTTCAGGGATTATGGAAAGTCACAACACACATCTGGCACGAGGCTTCACCCTTAAAGACCTTGTTCCAGCACCAGCGAATGTGGCCGTTTTCCGGGGTCTGCTGGGACCCAGGTGGCTTCAACAGTCTCTACCAAATGTCCTTCCAGCAGCGGAACCGCTTTTCCCCATGTGGCCCGAGAACCTCCCGGACCCCACTCTGTTCCTGGGGATTCGCCCTTCCCACCAGAGCACCACCAGGTATGGCGCTGCGGAGTTGCAGCCTCTGCGCTCCCCTTGTTTATAGTCTTAATGGAACTTAAACCCTCTCCTTTCTCCTTTCTCCCTTTTTAGTTTAGTCCCTGCGGCTGTTTCCAATTTTCCACTTTCTCTCCAGCTGCCTTTGGGAAGGGTGCTTTTCCCGTATTCACCCTCCCTCCCCAGTCTCTGTCCTTTCTCCGCCCGCAAAGCACCTCCCTTCCTGTGCCTTCTCCCCAAGTTCACCTCTCTGTGCCGTGTACCTGCTGAATTCTGTGGTTCAGGTTGTGCAGATTGTTGTGTTAAGGATGTGTTGTGTTAAGGTGTGTAGGATGGTTTAATGTTGGTCTGGCTGTATTTCATGGACGCGAGACACAAAAAAACTTCCATGCTGTTCTGCCGTCTTCTAAACCTTTTTTCACAAAATGGTGTTTTGTTACCAAAAAAGTGGAATTTAATGATATAACTGACTTTTTACAGTGAAAATAAGTGACTTTGGAAACAAAGCCAAGTTGTGTCTTAGATTTCTGAGTCCTAGGCCAGAATTTTTCAATTGTACTTCACTGTCAGTTTTTATTATGGAGAGTAAATAAGATCATGAGCTTAATTGTTCTTTGAAAAAGTAATAATGTGCTGAATAAATAGCTATTATACATGATCCCTAGGCAATAATCTTGAAAGTTCCAGATGTCCTGATTTAATTTGTACATTTAAAGTGTATTCGATCTGAGTGACTGTATTAGTAAAGTTATTTGGAAAATATGCTATAATTAGTGGGTTTGTTATTCAATAGGCCTTGATAATGACTACTCAGAGATTATAATAATCTTCTGGACTAACACATGAAAAGTTATCTCTAAAGTAAAGACTGAGAAGTGTTTGGGCAATGTTTCCACTCCAGTAGGGCTCCTGGGTTCTCCCATAAGGTTCTTGAAAATGGTTTTTTACTTACTCCCTTCACTCAACTCCTTCCAGGCTGAGTACTATCGAACTTCACCACGATGAACTCCTTGGCCTGGTGGCTCTCTTCTCTATTCTCTGACCTACTTTTCTCGTAGGGGAAAGTATTCCTCTTTTATTGCTTGCCTGGGAAGAACCACATATCTTATCTTTTCTAAAAATATATTTTCTTCTTCTTATCTGGCAAGAGACACTTATGGCCTATTAAATCCAGATTTGGAAACATTATAAACCTAAAACCAGTTCTGCTTTCCTTTAGGAGAAGGGAAAGCTTAATAAAAATTTCTGCACAAGTGTGAAGAAATTTTATGGTCCATTCTTTTAACAGAGCAAAGCAAAGAAATATACAGTTGTGTCATATTAAGATAGTTTGAATCATTTATTATAAAGGCCACAGCTCAGGAATATAGGCACACTAAAATTTAAGTAATGGACTTAGATTGGTTGCTTCCCCAACACCTAAATTCACATCAATGGGGCATCTCTACAATAATAAATGGTTAAAATTGAAAGAATTGCATTTCTTAGACCTTATTTAAGAAGTCACTGGAGAAACCCAAAGACAATAGGGGAGACAAACACAAATACATCAAAGGAAATTGTAGTCTCCAACACAGCTACAACAAACAATAAACACAGCCTACTGTCTAGCCAGATAAATACAACCTCCCATCCAAAGCCTATTTACCTCAGTAAAAGGCTACCTGAAACGTCATGCCAAGATTTAAACAAAAAAATTATAAAGCATACTAAAAGGCAAAAAAAGAAAAAAAAAACAGTTTTAAGATACAGAACGGTATTAGAATTCCATATATGGCAAAGATTTTGAAATTATTACCTCTGGAATTTAAAATAACTATGATTAACATGCTAAGCTCTCTAATGGAAAAAGTGGACAGTCTGTAAGAACAGATGGATAACATAAGCAGAGAGATGAAAACTCGATAAGAGAATCAAAAAGAAATTCTAAAAATAAAAACTATAGCAAAAATAGAAAATATTAAATTGTAAAATTTCTAGAAGATAGCATAGGAAAAATCTAGGTGACTAAGAGTTTGGCAATGAGTTTAGGTACAAACAGTAACAAAGGCATGAGCCATAAAAGAAAACCAAGTTGAGCTTTATTAAAATAAGACATTTCCACTCTGTGACAGACACTGTTAAGAAGATGTAGACAAGTCACATGCTGGGAAAAATATTTACAAAGCAGATATCTGATAAGAGACTTGTATCCAAAATATAAAAAGAATTCTTAAAGTTCAAAAATAAGAAAACAACCCAATTTAAGAAAGGGGAAAAAAAAACAGATCGGAAATAATGAACTGTAATCTTATTGTTTAAATGAGATTTGAAATCTATTTGTTTGTACTTCAGCTCACTACTTAATTAGCTGATACATTCCCTAAGAAAGCTATTAAATCTCACTGGATCTCAATGTCTCTTTTAAAAAGGTGGCCATAGTAACTACCTCAGAAAGTTACTGAGTGAATAGTAACAGATACACATTATATCAGTGTGGTTAATGTTGTTATAAACAATGAACCAAACCAAAGAGCAGTAGAGTCAATATTTATTTCCTGAGGACTCAGTTTTGTCATTAGCAAAATAACGGCAAGGAATACATTACTGTCTCTCTAAAAATCTTTATAAATAATATTTAATTTAATTCAGTCGTGTTCCCTTGACATATTCATTAGGACCAGAAGCCCCTGAAAACTCTGAAATTGTGTAAAACTGTAATAAAATAGACCCTGTAGCATTTGTATGTGCTTCAAGGACTGTTACCTTTAATTACTCTGTTAACAAATACTCTTATATATGTAGGTTTTAAGACTTGACTTGAACACTTTTAATGTGGTAGTTTTTTGTCTAAGAACATTTGAAATTTTCTGCCCCATTCTCTATAATCTTTGGGTGGTTTTAAATTTTGATACATTTAGGGGACCTGGGTGGCTCAGTCAGTTAAGCCTCTGAGTTCAGCTCAGGTCATGATCTCACAGCTTGTGAGTAGGAGCCCTGTGTTGGGCCCTGTGCTGACAGTTTGGAGCCTGGAGCCTACTTCAGATTCTGTGTCTCCTCCCTTTCTCTCTGCCACTCCCCTGCTCGTGTTCTGTCTGTCTCTGTCTCTCAAAAATAAATAAACATTGAAAAAAATGTTTTAAATTTTGGTAGATTTATACAAACTTATAATGAAAGCAACATCAAATTCAGATTCTACAAAAAGAAAACCAAGATTGATAACTATATTGATAATCTATAGCAAATTACCCTAAAACTTTGTAGCACAAGCCAACCAATGTTTATTACATTACAGTTTCTGTGGGTCAGGTGTCTGGATGTGACTAGTTTGAGAGCCCGGCTCAAAGTCTATCATAAGGATGTTCTCAAGCTGTCAGCTCTGTCTGTGATTTTATCTGAAAGATCCATCACAGGGAGGGAACTCTGCCTCCAAGCTCACTCATGTGGTTATTGGTAGGACTTGATTCCTCATTCCATAGGCTTAGCTACAGGGTTGTCATGGTGGCTAACTTTCTCTAGGTAAACAATCCAGGAGAAAATGTGAGAGAATATGTCTAAGACAGAAACCAGTCTTTTTATAAGCTAATCTTAGAAGTGACATTCCATTCTATACAAGTGAACTGGTAAGTCAAGCCTACACACAAAAAGAAGGAATTACACAGGGCATGGACACTAAGAAGCAGAGATTATTGGGGACCATCTTAGAAGCTCTTTACCCTAGTGCTTTCCATATCCTCTTAGATGAGACTTACAATAACATCATAATAAGTCACATTAGGAAATTGTGGATGTCCTAATTAGACAAAATAAGAACATGAACATCATAAACTCTTTAAAATATTATATCCAAGTTTACTGAAAGGTTTATAGAGGCGAGTAAAAATTATTAGGGAAATTTCTTATCCTTGGATTCCCCTTGGAACAGTATTAGGGTCACCTAGATGTCTATAGTCTATACTTTGAGAACTGTTAATTCTCATAATTTTAAAATTATGAATACTTGAAGATTAATGCTGCTATTGTAATGTTAGTTAGAGTGGTTTTATTAAAGTAGTCAGTGACAAAGAAGCTCAGAGCATCGGACAACAAATGTGGACGTTCACAAAACAAATGTAACACATCACATTGGTCTAGCTTAATTTTTTATGTTTTGGGAGCGATCATAGAATTAGTGCCAATTCAGGACTGTCTTAAGCCTGGAATTCTTGCTTGAGGAACTGGGGAAAGTGTGCAAGTATCTTAACTCTATGATGATTTGAATGTGTACTTTATCTTCATTCTCTCATTCAAAGGGGAACAATCAAGAAAGATTTAGACCAAGCTACTTACCTTAATAAACATGAAGGTTTTTTTTTTCAATGTTTATTAAAGTTTTTGCAATTTGTGGTAAACCATACATTTGTAGATATAATCTCCAGAGCCATAAGGATATTTTCATTGGTTTTGGTCTTTATTCTGATTTAGTGGGCTCTGGGCGAATCACCAAAATTGTTCAGGATGTTATAGCTCCCATAGGAGGAAATTCTATCCTGTTGACTAAAATGTAAATTAATTCACTTGAGTCATGGGTTGTTCACTTGTAGTGCAGTGCATCTAAATCTGCATTATAATGGATACCCTTTTTATTTATGGATAATAAGAAAAGAGAATTTACTTTTCCTCATATCATGTTTCATGTATTTGCCTTGATCCTTTTGATTTGATACATTTGCAAAGTATAGCTATATAGTTTAAACTATTATCTTATGAGAGTTTTTCCAATTCACCTGCTTATACTCAACCAGCATTTAAAAAAAAAATTTTTTAATGTTTATTTATTTTTGAAGGCGAGAAAGACAGAGCATGAGCAGGGGAGGGGCAGAGAGAGAGGAAGACAGACTCTGAAGCAGGCTCCAGGCTCTGAGCGGTCAGCACAGAGTCCGACGACAGACTCAAACTCATGAAGAGTCATGAGATCATGACCTGAGCCGAAGTTGGACACTTAACCAACTGAGCCACCCACGTGCCCCCCCACCAGCATTTTTATGTTTACATGTCTTTTTAAAATTTAGGAGCAAATCACTATCAATGATCTATTAAATATGGAGTAGACAAGCTTCTATGTTGTGTGAAATCATATCACAAGAGAATGTATGACATAAATAACTAGAATTTTCCAAGAGAAAACTAAAGGGAAATATCAGAATTTTACTTAAAAATATTGAAATATTTGGGATTTTGTGCTATTACAGAGATCATGTGTGAAACCAACAGTGGTAATTAAAAGATATAGTGTGGGTTCTTCAAGTAAACATTATAGTGATGGATGTATGTAAAAAAATTGTAATCAGCTTATGTTGCAAAAAACACCTTTTATGTGCCTTATGTATCAACTAATTTAATTCTCACAAGTCTAGAAGTTAAGTATTTTTTAATCTCTGATTTTTAAATGAATACATTAAGATACAGAAAGAATTACTAATTTCCCAAAATCAAATAGCTATGGAAATGGTGGAGCCAGACTTCACCATCAGGCAATCTGATCTCAGAGTCTTTGAGCTTAAGCTTCATGCTATTTTTTAAGGAAAAATTTCCTGGAAGTGACAGTGAAACACTAAGAAAATATAAAAATTGTCTCCTTGTCTATAGATACATCAAGTATGTGAACATGAATATCCTCCTTCTCTTAAGAAAGCTTCAAGGAGGGAAGAAAAAAAAAGTCAGGTCTTAGTCTCAGGAATGACAGGAAAGGTGAATTCTGTGGAGTATCAGGTTGAAGGAAGATCTCTGTATAATGAACAGGGGTTTTAGAGATAACCGTGGAGGTGTTGGGAGGAAGCACAGACCAGTGTAGGTATAAGAATATCAGTTATGGAAGCTCCTGGATGGCTCATTTGGTTAAACGTCCAACTTTGCTCAGGTCATGACCCCATGGTTCATGTGTTCAAGCCCTGCGTTGGGCTCTGTGCCGTTAGCTCAGAGCCTGGAGCCTGCTTCGGATTTTGTGTCTTCCTCTCTCTCTGCCCCTCCCCTGCTCACAGTCTGTTTCTCTCTGTCACTCTCAAAAATAAATAAACATTAAAAAAAAAAAATAAGGGGGCACCTGGGTGGCTCAGTCGGCTAAGTGTCCGACTTCAGCTCAGGTCATGATCTCTCAGTCTGTGAATTCAAGCCCCGTGTTGGGCTCTGTGCTGACAGCTCAGAGCCTGGAGCCTTCTTCGGATTCTGTCTCTCTCTCTCCCTCTGCCCCTCCCCACTCTCACTCTCTCTCTCTCAAAAATAAACAAACATTTAAAAAAATAAAAATAAAATAAAATAAAATAAATAAAATAAAATAAAAATAAGACTATCAGTTACGTAGGATTTACAGGGATGTAAAGCATGGTATTAGTAACTGGCTTTGTAGTCTCAGGTTGAGTGAAATCTGCTGACACCTAGCAGCATACAGCACTTGCTTAGGATCCTGAGTAGAATATTGAAGAGCTGGATTGTTGTCCCTGAGAAGTCCCTCCTCTGATGACAGGGGAGTACCCCTTTTGGATAAATCAACAATGGCTAGTACACAGTTGTATATTCTATTTCTTTTTTTTTTTTTTTTTAATTTTTTTTTTCAACGTTTATTTATTTTTGGGACAGAGAGAGACAGAGCATGAACAGGGGAGGGGCAGAGAGAGAGGGAGACACAGAATCGGAAACAGGCTCCAGGCTCCGAGCCATCAGCCCAGAGCCTGACGCGGGTCTCGAACTCACAGACCGTGAGATCGTGACCTGGCTGAAGTCGGACGCTTAACCGACTGCGCCACCCAGGCGCCCCTGTATATTCTATTTCTAATGGTTGTTTGTTATTTGATTTTATTATGTTTATCTTTGAAAGTGCTGCCTTGAAATATTCCTCATTATATAGAAAATTAAACAAAGATAATATATAAAGACGGTATAATTACAAGGATACAAATAATGCACATATGCCCACTATTCAAAAGTTAAGAAAAAGTTTTATGTTTACTTCAGATTATTTGCTCTCTTGTTTCAAAAAAATAATGATTTACAGATGAAGCTATAATCATCTATGTTCTCCTTGTTTGTCTTTTTTTTTCCCATCTCCAGCTGAAACTACTGTTGGTTTTTTTCTTATTTGATTTCAATCCAAACTCTTTTCACAGTAATTCTACATAAGGGTACTATATACTTCATGAAAAAAACACTAAGTAGTTGATTAAAATATCTGCATATTTTATGTGTACTTTTAGTTTATATCAAATAGAAAAATTAATTGGATAAGTACTGTAATAAATCATGGTTAAAACTGTCAAGTGAAAGAGCTCTAGTGAGAAAATTATAAAATATCATTGAAAATCATAAAAGAGGGTTCGAATAAATGAAAAGATACTCATGTTTGTGAATATTAAGGCTCAATACTGAAAGCATTAATTTTCCTAAATTAAATATGATAATATAATTACAGTCCAAATTACAATAGCTATTTTGGAGGATGAATCTTGGTAAATTGATTCTAAAATCCATACAAAAGTGTAAAATTCATAATTGCCCAATAAAATTCTGAAAAAAGAAAAGATACTGAAGACAGTGAGATGTTCTCATAATAAATCATGAGTAGGCAATTTTCCACTTTGGTAAACATTGCCAGTTGTTTTTCAAAGAAATATATGGCTACTTGGTAAAAAAAAAAAAAAATCAGTGAGGAATGGATGTAGTATTTAATAAACTGCATTAAAGTAACTCCCTTCTAGAGAAAAGAACAGATTCCTTTCTCATATTAAGCATCAAATAAATTCCAATTGGGATAAACATCTAAAACAATGAACCAATAATTATTAATGTTGAAATAATCTGTATATATCTTAGAAAACTTAGGATAAAGAATGGTATCTAGGCCAGATACAGAACTGAAATCATAAGGAAAAAAAATTAATATATTTGATTATTTAAGATATTAAACATTTTTATAACAAAGTATTACATATGCAAAGGTAAATAAAAGGAAATCTTGAAATAACCTATTTTCCACGATCTAATAGAGAAAATATTAGTGTCAATAACATTAAAAATAATAAAAAAGGAGGAAATGAGTAAGAACATGTATAGATATTTCAAAGATAATAAAATACAAATGTCTGATAAACATATGAAGAACTGCCTAACCCAGTAGTGATCAGAGAGATGAGATTACAACAGCAAGATATAATTTTACACCCATAACATAGGCAAAAAAAATGTTAAAGATCTAACAATATGAACTATTTATGAATAAAGAAGTGGAAAATCTTAAACACTGTTGATCACAGTATAAATCATAACAACAACTTTGGAAAGCAACTGACAATTTTTAACAATATTGAAAATAAGCACACTTTATATACTCAGATGTTTTACTTTTTGTATCTGATCTAGAAAAACTCCTCACTTGTGTACAGAGAGAATGTTTAACAGTATTATTTCCTGCTTTCTCAGTGTTCTACTGGGGCATAGGTGCTTAGTTTCTCCAGCACCACACAGGGTTTGATAGAATCAAGATTACTACTACTTGTATCTAAACTTAAAACCCCATGGGCCCAGATCTATTGACAGTCTATGGTGTGTGTATCTTTAAAAAATTTGAAGCTATTGTTGGCTCTGCAAACTGTGGATTTACAGTGCTATTTTATGTGGAAATTCAAGCAATCAAAATTTACTTTATTTTAATGAGATAAGCATGCTTTAAACTATTTGATCTTTAGAACAGACATAGCCAGCCCCTTGTCATAGTAATAAGACTTTTAACAAATAGCATTTATTCAGAGATTACAGGAAATATGTTGGACATTATTTCTCTTTATGAATGATAAGTGAGTTTGCATGTAACAGAAACCTTGATTAATGTTAGTTTAAGCAGAAAGACATTTTGTTATGTGATATCAAGGAATCCAGAGATAGCCAGTTTGTAAGATTGATACAATGAGTGAATAGTCATGGACAACATTATCTCCAAACCTCTTAGATTTTTCTTCTGCTTGTCCCCTTGTCACAAGATGGTTCTTTTCAATCTACATTTTAGGGGAGAAATAGGAATAATGGGAAGTAGGCAAAAGGATGGCAATGCCAAATGATTATTTCTCATTTTATCTGGAAACCAAAAGTTTGCCTAGAAACCCCACCCAGTTTATTTCTGCCTAGATCTCATTGGTACTAACTGGATTATATGGCTGGTCAAAGGGAACAATATCACCACAACTAGGCTAAACCAATCAGCCATCCCTTAGGGAAATCCTCAAGATTAAGAGATCTCCAATATAACCTGAACAAAGTGGAGTTTTCATATAAAAGACAAGAGGACAGTGAACAGTGTTAAGTGCATACCTTTTTCTCAGTGCCTCATAACTTTTGCACTTTATACCATAACAGTTTATCTGCTGTACTTTGCCCTAGGTGTTTGAAGATTTGTTGAAACAGAAACGATGTATTAGTTTGTATGGACCTAGTATATAGAACAGTTCCCCCGCCCCCCGCCCCAAACAGTAGGGATTCAATTAATATTTTTAAATTAATGAATGCATTAATGATAAAGAAATAATTCTTGTATCAAGCACATGTTCAACCAGATGGTATCTAAGTTTTCTTTCAACTCTAAATTTCCTTTATTCTGGTAAGGTTATTTTATTTTCAAGATTGTAAATAAAATTCTGATAAAAACATTATTTCCATGTATTTTGATTTTTCTAACTTCTGATCTAGAGGAAACTACAGCAAATATTTATAAACAATGAATGAATTTTAATGAAAACGTTGAGTTTGCTAATCAGGCCATTTCTGAAATGATTGCATATTCAGTATCATATCTTCTTTGTAAATAACAACAACAAAATTTACTTATCACTGTTTTTCTTTGGAACAATAGATATCAGTAATTTATGTACAGAGCGCTTGTCCTTTCTTGTTTAAGAAAACAATCTGTGTAGGGGCGCCTGGGTGGCGCAGTCGGTTAAGCGTCCGACTTCAGCCAGGTCACGATCTCGCGGTCCGTGAGTTCGAGCCCCGCGTCAGGCTCTGGGCTGATGGCTCGGAGCCTGGAGCCTGTTTCTGATGCTGTGTCTCCCTCTCTCTCTGCCCCTCCCCCGTTCATGCTCTGTTTCTCTCTGTCCCAAAAATAAATAAAAAACGTTGAAAAAAAAATTAAAAAAAAAAAAAAGAAAACAATCTGTTAATAGTGCTGCAAGTTATTAATTCATAAAGAATCTCTTTTTGTGTTTAACATTATATGCATCATACATAATAAATAAAGCAAGAGTAGAGAATTTATAAATGGAGGGAGACATACATAATTATTATCAAATGATTATTCACAAAAAGACAAAATCAGGAGGATAGCAAAAACAAACAAACAAACAAACAAAAAACAGAAGCCATGAAGAATGAAGGAAAAATGAGACCACAAAAAGATCTTTTCTAGGGTTGTTAACCTTCCTGACAATTAATTTATGACTCTACTTTTAAAGCTAAGATATCTTTGGATGACTACAGAAAAATTAATAATAATAAGATAATAAGTTTCATTAAGCTAGGCTATTTCTTTAAATTGTTTTATTTATTATGGTTTGTGCAACCTGTCTACTGCAGATTAAATGTAAAATTTAATTAAAATTAAACGTAACATTTAATGTAAAGCAGAAGTTTTTTTTTTGTTTTGTTTTGTTTTTGTTTTTAAATCTCTCACTGAATTTTATTTATAAATCATATAGGTCCCTTAAATGCAGAGTCCATTCTTTTCAGTCCTGGAAAAAAAAAGAGAGAAAAAAGAAGTTAGACTAGAGATAAAGTTAAGAAATGTGTTGACATTTGTTTTTCAGAATTTATGAGTTCTCTAATATCCAAAACTGTTTTGTTTACTAAGCCCTTTATAGTTTTCTCTTCCTTTAATACTATCCCATCAACTCCATCAAACATGAATATTTTTCTACAAATCTTAGTACCATATAGCACCCTAAGAAATACAGTGTAAATCCATAGTTAACCCCAAAGTGGGCTTCATTTCCCACATTACTTCTATAGTTCCCCCGAAGTCACTTCAAAGTAAAAAAAAAAAAAAAATTCTTAACATGGGCATTTAACATTTTTTTCAATGTACAATATGTATAATACAATATTTTTAAATAAATTTTTAAGCTTATTTATTTATTTTTATTTTGAGAGACACAGAAAGAGAAAGAGCAGGGAGGAGCAGAGACGGAGAGGGAGAGAGAATCCCAAGCTGACTCCATGCTGTTGGTGCAGAGCCCTATGTGGGACTCCAACTCACCAACTGTGAGATCATGACCTGAGCTGAAACCAAGAGTTGGCTACTTAACCAACTGAGCCACCAAGGCACCCCTAAAACAGTCTTTTTTAAAACTTTACCATCTAATTAATAACAGTGATGTTACTATGCAAAGGAGTCATGACAAGTTACCCAGTTTTCCCATGCAGTGATTTTCAAAGAGTGACTTTTAGACCAGCAGAATAACATCACTTGGAGGCTTGTCAGAAATGCAAATTATTGCCTTGCCTCTCCCTAACCTACTGACTTAGAACCTCTGGGAATGAGGCCCAGGATCCTGTGTTTTAATAAGCCTTCTAGATAATTCTGATGCAAGTTAAAATTTGAAAAGCATTGCCTCTAATGCTGCATCCATAGAAATTTTGGAACCTTCCCTGATATTGGTAACAGCACATAGGAAAATAATCCAGTTTTGTATATTGATTTTTTTCTTTTTATCTTATAGGATCAATTACAGTTCTTAACCACAGTGGAATTTTGTGCTTAGTCTTATAATTTTGGAGTGAACTGGAGTAGAAACTTCAACATCAGGTGACAGTGGAAACATGTTTTTAAAAAAGTGCTGTGATTATAAATCCCAGAGGATATATTTTGATGGCTTATAAAAAAATTTTTTTAATGTTTTTTGGTTTTTTTTTTTTTTTTTTTTGAGAGAGAAAGAGACAGAGCACAAGGGGGGGAGGGGCAGAGAGAGAGAGGGAGACACAGAATCCGAACCAGGCTCCAGGCTTTGAGCTGTCAGCACAGAGCCCGACGTGGGGCTCGAACTTACAAACCGCAAGATCATGACCTAAGCCGAAGTCAGACGCTCAACCAACTGAGCCATGCAGACGCCCCTTGATGGCTTATAATATGTATGACATTTTACTATGAGGTATCCAGTTAAGGGTCTTCAATAATATGGGAATTTTCCATCAGTGTCTACTCTGCCTAACTTGCTGCCTCTGAATGTAGGGGAAAAACAAAACAAAACACTCCATAAGTACCCATGTTAATAGTGGCTAATGCCCTCTGGCAATTTATTGATGCCTCTAAAAAAAAAATCTACAATCTTTTTGGAAATATTGCTTTGGAAAGGTTGAATTTAGATAAAGTGATATTCTGTTTTGTTTTGGACTATGCTACTATTTTCTTTTAGAAGAGTAAAACAACTTACTCTAGTCAAGGATTCAAAAAATTACCAGCAATTGGAGAAGTCTAACCTGATTTGAGACTTGCTATTTTTAAATTATGTTTTGGCATAATGTTTTCATAATTAACTGAATCCTCTTATAAATTACTTAAGAATTCTAGGATTTACTACCTATAAATATTGGGGTTTCTAACATAATTTTTAAAGTTTTGAATGCTACTTTCTCACTCCCAACCAGAGAAATGATTACAGTTGATTCCACTGTTATCATAAGAATAGCAATACCACCCAACTGGACTTGTTTTGTAAGAGAGATGACTTTGGGTATAATTTTAGGTAATAATTGTCCCCATAATTAGAAAAATAATTTTAACCATAATTAAATAAACAAATGCAATTAAGTAATAAAAAAATTGGTGATCACACAAAGAATATTGAATGCAGTTAAATCTCAGAATTAAGTAATGATGAAAACCCAACTGTGGCAATAGCTTACAGAGCAGATAGGATTTTGAAAAGTCTTTGTTTTTTATGTTTATTTATTTTTGAGAGAGAGAGAGAGAGAGAATATGAGAGGGGGAGGGGCAGAGAAAGAGGGAGACGCAGAATCCAAAGAAGGCTCCAGGTTCTGAGCTGTCAGCACAGAGTCCGACACAAGGTTCAAATTCATGAACTGAGATCATGACATGAGCTGAAGTCAGACGCTTAATTGACTGAGCCACCCAGGTGCCCCAGATTTCAAAGCTCTTAAGATTACTATAAAATAGCTCATGGAAAACACATATTTTCCATAGGTGCATTAAGGACTGTCTTTAAATGTTTAAATGGTAGGATGGAAGCATGAGACAGGGAGAGAAGAGAAGGAAAAGGGAGAGATGTGAAAAAGAAGGAGGGAGATTATAAAGCAAAGTTTAACTGATAATTGGAACATTTGAATATAATATTATTGAATAGAGAGTCTAAATTATATAAACCAATCCATTTATCAAGAAAAATACCTCCGAGGGGCACCTGGGTGGCTCAGTCGGTTGAGCGTCTGACTTCGGCTCAGGTCATGATCTCACGGTTTGTGAGTTCACAGCACATCTGGCTCTGTGCTGGCAGCTAAGAGCCTGGAGCCTGCTTTGGATTCTGTGTCTCCCTCTCTCTCTGCCCCTCCCCCACTTGTGCTCTGTCTCTCTCTGTCTCTCAAAAATAAATAAATGTAAAAAAAATTTAAAAAGAAAAAAGAGAAATACCTCCGAGCTACAGGAAAAAGAGTGTCTTAGTAAATATGCCAATGCCAGGATTGTCTATATCCTGCGGGATTTGAGAGGAAATTAAGAGCTCACAATACATGCATTGTCAGAATCAGAATGTTCTTTGTAGTGAGTGATTTTACATCATATGTTCTAAATTTATCTAGAAGTAGCATTGGCATTGACTGTTAATTGTCACTGAAAAGTATACTTTCACTAAAGGAAAAGGGAAAACTGAAAAAACAAACCTTAAACTATTCTCAGAGAGGACAAGTGAACTCTTGTACAATAAATGTATTTATAAGGTGATGTTACGGTTATTCAAAACTCTTTAAGAGATCATTTGTTTAGGTTCCTCATGTAAACATAGACTTTTTGTATATGTATGACTTAAAAAAATCTATTTCAAACTTCAGAATAATATGTGATACCTTAAGTAACAATAGTATGGAATGTCTCATTCGCATACAATCTAGGACAATCCTTTGCACAAAGAAATTCTCCAGTTATTTGTTGAACAGAATTTTCAAAAAACAACAATACATTTGTAAAATGCATTTATATAAATAAAATGTCACTAAGTAAAGTATGTATGTATATATATATATGTATATATATATGTATATGTCTTTCTTTAGAATGAACATATCTTAAAAGGTAAAAATAAAGTTAGAAAAGAAATCACAAACTAGCACCAAATAGATCTTAGAAAGGTGTGTGTGTGTGTGTGTGTGTGTGTGTGTGTGTGTGTTTACATGCACACACACATGCAGGTGTGTGTGGCAAATCTTTTTAAAGTCATCTGCATGAGTTCTTAACATTTATTCTCTGGCAAGAACCATATGTAGCCCAAGGGTGTTGTAAGGGTAAATATAAATCAGAAAAAAAATTCCCTGGTACAAAAAGAGAGACTCTTTTTCCCACCCTTTTCTTTCAGAGCATTTCATTAAAAAAATTTATAATTGCAAATTCTTTCTCTGTCCCTTGGAGATGTATATATAATCTTTTTGAAATCTAAATAAGCCTCTTGTCAGCTTTACAAACCAGAAATGTTTTTCTCAAGGTCCTGGGAGCCATCTCTTTGAAATGTGATCATCGAGTATCTCTTAATTTCTATGGGAGGGTAGGAGCCTAACTCCAGTGAGCAACTTGCTCCAAAATTACCTCCTGCCATGAAGATATGAGTTTATTTTTCCTTTGTATAAAACCAATTAGGTAACACAGATCATCATCCCATTTACCGTTGAATTTAGGGTGCAGTGTGCATGACAAGTGGTGCTGTTAATTCAGCTTACTTGAGGACCAGTGATTGTTTATTTTGAAGCCATGTATGCAGTGAGGTGTCTCTGCTTGGTTATACAGAGGGTGAGATTTCTTTCTGACATCACAATGTCTTAGTCTATTGTCTGTGAGCATTAAGCTTATCCAAAAAAAGAAAAGAAAAGAAAAGAAAAGAGAAAGAAAGAAAACAAGGCTGTTTTTTTCTCTTCTACCTCTGTGGAGCATTTTTCTGGGATTGGGAAGAAATGTTGTCTTTAGTTACATTTCCTCGACAGGGTGTAACAGAGGATTTGACATAATACTTAATAATTGGTTGAAACTATTTTCAACTCAACCAATATTTAAAGAAAAATATTTTCTTCTGCATACTTGTATTTACATGTTTTTCTGTTAAGTATTAACTTTTAATCTTTTCATTTAATATCAAATTCAACCCAGGATTAAGGGTGAAAAAACAAAACAGCAATATACGGGAGAACTTCTGCTCAGGGTAAGGTGCTTAGAGGATAAAAATAAAGTGATGGAAACAAAAGTACCATTCAAATTGTGAACCGTTGAGGAAATGCCTAAAAGGTAATGGAAAAGTTGGTAAATAAAGCAGCAAGGGTTTAGAACCATTAGATACAACAGACTATTCATGGTACTGGAATTATTAAAACTTATTCTGGAAGAAAGAAACTCATAAATGTAAAATAAGGGCAAAGGGGCCAAAGGATAATGGGCTAGTAAAATAAATAGTGGAAGCAAAAATAGAACAAAATGAATGAATTGAGCAGGAAATTTTCCGAGGACACTGAACTTGTGTAAAAAAATGTGAACAAGAGTAGATGGTTGCATAGCTGAACAGAATTACATACGTACAGATAGTATAATGGTTAAGATTGATCAATAAAATCAGTCTTCACCAATTATTACACATTATGAATTTTCCTACATTTATTTAATATACTGATGTGAGGCATAGGAAAAGCTAATTGTTAGCAAATATGAAATATGAAAAAATGTACTTTATTTTCACAAATTTTCTTGAGTACCTATAGATGGTGAAGTATTACAGAAGATAAAATGATAATATAATCTCTGCCTTTAAGTACAATAATCTATATAAGATAGGCATTAGTCAGCTAGATTTTCATTCAGAATTTATTAATGGCTTTTGCTAGAAGAAGAAACTATTGAGATCCATGGCCATCACCGTGTAATTTTGGAAAATTTTAGTACCAGTGCAACTAAAAGCATAACTTAGCAATACATCCTAATAAGAAAGTCACAGTCACTAACAAGAACAATCCTCAAGTTAAAAAACTACAAGTAGACACATAATTTTAAGCAAATCTACTCCTTTATGAGATCTTAAAGATGAATCACCTCAGAAATAAAGATTGATAAGCTATGGTAACTTAAATAGATTATTAATAAGCCAATATGAACAAAATATTTTGTTTCATGTGTTAAAATATTTTATGTGATTATTCCTTCTTTCAATGATATTTAATAAGTCAGCTTTACGTAAGAGATAAACCATATGTTAAAGAATTTTGATCCTGTTTTCTATAAAAAACATATGCAGTGTTGAAAGTACATGCATTCAAGGTGCATGTCATGTATTTCTGAATGGAATGGGGGAGAGCATTACAGACAAATAGTTAGGAAAAGAGGTTATATACATTTTGTAGACAAGATACAAAATATGTGGAGTTTTCTACTTTACAAAGTATTCCAATATCCATATCTCCTAGGGTAAAATGGACCTTGTGCTGCCATCATATTAGGTAATTACAGGAAATAATTCTGCAATATTCTATTGCATATAACTGATAAATCTCCATCTCCCTTCACTTGATTACAGAGACCATGCTGGTATCACTTCTGGATTAATTCATTAAATGATGAAGGAATAAAAATATCATACCAGATTTTTTGAACATCATATATGATGTTATAGCTATCGATTAACATGTTATGGAATACTACTGGTTTTTAAACAATTAATTTATGCCCGGTATCCCTGAAGCATTTGATTGTCTCCCATCCTCCCGACATGGTCACGACTGTGTGTGGAGCATGGCCAACATGTGCTTACAAAACGTAATCAAAAATGTTTCCACAACATATATTGATCACTGTAATTACAGCGTTCTTTCCAGTGACCAGAATATTTACTCCAACGGACAGGAATCTTCAACAAATGCAGAAGGAGTTAGGAAAGGTCCCTAGCTAGTGCCAGATCAAAAAAAAAGAACAACTGAGGAAACTGAAAAACTGAGCTCTGTATCTTTTGTGTGTTTTTTTTTTTCCCCTTAGCATTCAGGCTTTTGTGAAACCATACTCCTTGCTTCAGAAAATTATTGAATCTTATCAGTCATTATAGAATATAAAGTTCTAAAGTGACTAATCTCTCCTTTTTCTTTTAGTTCACCTCATTATTTGCCTTCCCAAATTGAACTATTTGGTAAAAAAGCCTATGACAGACATTGGAAATTTCCAGAGAGGAATAAACTAAAATCCAAGCCCTGTGGGAAAAAAAAATTAACCAAGAGCCCATAAAAACATTTCTGAAGTTGGGGCGCCTGGGTGGCGCAGTCGGTTAAGCGTCCGACTTCAGCCAGGTCACGATCTCGCAGTCCGGGAGTTCGAGCCCCGTGTCGGGCTCTGGGCTGATGGCTCAGAGCCTGGAGCCTGTTTCCGATTCTGTGTCTCCCTCTCTCTCTGCCCCTCCCCCGTTCATGCTCTGTCTCTCTCTGTCCCAAAAATAAATAAACGTTGAAAAAAAAAATTAAAAAAAAAAACATTTCTGAAGTAGCAAATTAGGATAGAAGCTTGTTTCTCATCAGAAATAAGTGATTTCTTCCAAGTTTGTTTTATATATGGATCGAATTCTATCAATTGTTTATACTAGGAGAGAAATGCTACAGATTTATTCTGAAGACTACATACTCTAAGAGATTTGTTTCTTCCTACAGAAAAAGGAGAAAGATTGCAGTTATAGGACTTTCTACATGAAAATTAAGCCTTCATTACTTTCTCCTTGTTTGGAGTAGATGATTAAATTAAAAAAAAAAAAAAAGTTTAGTGTTTATTTTTGAGAGAGAGACAGAGCTCGAACAGGGGAGGGGCAGAGAGAGAGAGAGAGGGAGACACAGAATCTGAAACAGGCTCCAGGCTCTGAACTGTCAGCACAGAGCCTGACGTGGGGCTTGAACTCAGGAACAGTGAGATCATGACCTGACCCAAAGTCAGATGCTCAACCGACTGAGCCACCCAAGTGCCCTTAGATCATTAACTTTCTTGAAGCTCAAGTGCTGAATCTAAAATAAATGGGAATATTATCATATACTTTCTGAAATTGTAAGGGAAATTAAATTAGGTAATATGTATAAAATAATAAGCATGGAACAACAGAGTGGCTACTCAATGAATACTAATTCTCTAGTCTGATAAATGAAACAATCTGGGGAGTGTATCATTAATTCATATAAAGTTTCATTTATGAATCACAAACCCAACTTGTCAGTTTAACTGGCATCTATAGAATACATATCCAAGAAGGCAAACTTACAATAGGTGTATATGATGGTGGTCTTGGAATTGTTTATTCCAAGCGTCTTTGGAATTGTTTATCATGAAAATCCATGCCTTCTGAATGTTGTTGAAAACGGTTAAATAGTTATTCATTATTTCACAGGGATTACAAAAAAAGGAATAAAACAAATATACAAGTAGAAAACAAGATACCATATTGTTCATATTCTAAAAAAATTTACTACATTTTTTGGGATTTTCCTAAAGGCGATTTGGAGTTAAAATTTTAACAAGAATGACTACGAAGGAAACTTCGTAGTTACAGATCTTAACTTACAGATCTTAAACCAATGATGAGTGAAAACGTCCATTCATATCCAGTCCATCGTTATGCTTCATCTTTTATCTCTATGATGTTATTTAACTGAAAGTGTACAATTTCCTAAATCTGCGAAGATATCATCAATGTAATATTAATCTGTATATTTCATGCATGTCTTGCCTGAGCACTCGATCCCCCAAAATTCTCCCTTCACTGGTGAGATAAAATCATTTTCATCTCCAGTCTCAAAGAGACTGTTACAGGGGTGCCTGGATAGCTCAGTTAGTTAGGCGACCGACTTGGGCTCAGGTCATGATCTTGATCTTGCAGTTTGTGAGTTCGAGCCTCGTGTTGGATTCTGTGCTGAAAGCTCAGAGCCTGGATCCTGCTTTGGATTCTGTGTCTCCCCTTCTCTCTCTGCCCCTTCCCACGCTCACACTCTGTGTCTCTCAATAATAAATAAATGTTAAAAAATTTTATAAAAAAAAAAAGAGAGAGAGAGAGAGAGAGAGACTGTTACAGAGTCTCCGGCTACTCTACAATTACTTTGTTGAGGAAACATAACAAACGATTAAAAGTGTACTTACTTGAAAGTTACATACAATTGTATGTACATACATGCATACAGTTACATACCTACATGCTGTGAAATTGATCTACCAATCTGTGAATTTAAAGAATCCTTCAGTATTTTATATACCTTTAAAATATCTTAAGCCAAAACTTCTAGAGCAAATACTTTGTAAACCACTTCATCATAGTTCTCCTGTCTCCCACCAACTAGGCTAAACACCCACTGACCCACAGTCTCATGGCAGTCTTTACACTGAACATAAACTTTGACTTTAACTATTGTTTAATTATTATGAAACTCGAACAGAAAGGATCCTTAGAGCTTAGCTTGATTTCTATATCCATAACATTTAGCCATGATTTTTGTCAGCGTAAAGACAATCATCTGCTGCAGCTGAGGTCTGAGTTTTCTTTTTTCTGTATATCACGACAAAATGCTTAAATCTTTTGTTTTGTGTTCTCTTGTATCCATTTCTGCATGCTGTCCCTGTACCTCTAATAACAGTCACCTATTTTAAAATGAGTACTCAGTGTACTTTTGACATAATTGAGCAGCAGTCTAGTCTGATGGGAATGCTTTGCTGTGCTGTTAATGATAGGATCACATGGGATTATTTTAAACTGGGTGAAAACAAAGTCTGGAAATTCAGATTTTAGTCCTCTCTGTTGTTCTCCATCCCTTTTTGCACTTCTAAAAATGTATATATAAAGCCATTCAATGGCCTTATTACAAATTTTAAAAAGTATTTTATTAAGCTTTACTGAAGTCATTGACTTTTTCTTTATTTTCCCTTTTAAAGATAAAACACCTGAATTTAGATGGTTTGGGGAGACAAAAAGGTGACTTAAACAATATGATTTCTTTCTTTCTTTCTCATAAGTAAATGTGATGCACAATGACATATAATTAGTTATCAATCCTGGATGATAGATTAATTTTTATTATTTTCCATACCTTTCTCTGTTCCTTAAACTGGAAAAAAACTTTTAGTGACAGATCTTGCTTTATCAGTTAAATTTTAGGACAATTGATGTTGTTCTTTATTTTTTTTTAATTTTTAAAGTGTTTTCAACATCAATACACATGATATATTTGTTTCTTTTGATTTTTCAGAGATTGGTGTGTTTCTCACAATAACATTTTGGAAAACTAATCTCTCAGTATGTTTATATTGAACAACCTAAGACATTGTTTGTGACATGACTTGTTATGATACAATAATGATTCACACAGAAGATTTATTATAAGACATCCAAATCTTCACACTCCTTTAGTTAGAAAAAAAATTATATTTAAAGAAACTCTGAAATATCCCATTCCTATAAGTGTCTGTGATAAAATAGGTATACTTAAAAAAGCTTAACTTGCTGTCAGTAGCCCCAGGACATAGGAGCAGGGCTGCTATAATTTTGGGTCTGCCAATTTAGCCAAGTCTTTTAAAAGCTTGATTTGGCATCAGTTTTTTTGTTTTGTTTTGTTTTTCATTTTTTGTTTTTTTCCAGATACAAAGTAACTGGGATATAATTGTTTTTGAGGTCACTTCCAAAATGATCATTCTGTGTTTCTCTAATTTATACATTTAAAAAGTATGATTAAATAAATCACTTTATATCTGGTAATAATCATGGCAAGATTTAGGTAATCTCCTTTAGCTTGAGGTTGCTAAGTATTTTACTTAATGATTTCAAATCCAAGATTTGAAAGATATTTTCCAAGATATTTTATCATCTGCCCAAATTAGGGATGCTTTCCCTTTCTAGGCTGAACAGCTTTTTAACTTCTTTTTTTTTTTTTTTTTTAATCACATTGAGGTACAGATTTCAATGGGTAAAGAAAATGGTCAGAGTTTTACATTTCTGTTAAGTCTCTATGCATTAAATTCTCAAATAACTCAAACATATCCTGAGGTCCTATGAATTAAACTCAAAGTGACTCTTTTAAGTCCCTATGCATTAAAGCTCAAACAACTCAAAAGTACCAAGACATCTTTAGACCAGAGTTGGCATTGTTTGCCTATTGAAGACAAAGGACAGAGGACTGCTTTTAGGACACTGGCGGATATCCACAGGAAATTCCTGGGCTATAGGCCTTGCAAGGAGAAGGGTGTTCTAATCATTTCTCCTCTAACATTTCCTATTTTCTGACATGTGTGGTAAAATTGATAAATGTCACTCATAATGTAATTATATTAAACCCCTGACCATGGCAGAGACTAATTAGAGCTAGTTTAAAGACATCTCTAAATAGGACAAGAAATCAAATTAGAATTGGAATTAGTTACTGATTCATTCTCAATGCAAACAATTAAGATATATTGTTTAAATTATGATTTCATACATCATGGATTTAACCTACCTTGGTTAAGAATACTTGTTACATTATTATTATTTCCATTGTAAAGAAAAATCAGCAAATGGCTGACATTAATAGAATTTCTGGTCTTATATCTGCAGCACACCCCTGAGGGTACTTTATTACATATTATCACAAATAAAATATAAGAAATTTATTGATCCTCCCAAGGTTCAATTTATTTATGCTATGGCAAAGATTCTTATAGTCACAAAATGATGAAGCTAAGAGGCAAAGGAGATTTCTGAAAGTATTAAAAATATGAAAAAGTTTTAAAAACCATTGGCGGTGATAAGTTGTGAAAGTGACACTAAGAAAACCAAACAAAACAAAGGAAAGAAATCTTGGGATTTAAAAAATCTTGGGATTTACTTGGGAAATAAAAATCATAGGAAGGAATATAATTGGATGACAAAATATAGAAGTCCAGATTCAAGTACTAATAGTTCCTAAAGGAGGCAAGTCCTCAATGCTCATAAATGTACATGAACATTAATGAAAAACAAATAATAAACATTATTTAATAATTGAAGTAAAAATCAAAATCAAATCAAATCTATGTGAAAAAAGAAAATTTAAAAACAATGTCCCCAATAGAAAAAAAAAAAAGTCATCTGAAGACCAAAATGCCGAGACAACTAACAAAAATAAACTTACAAAAGCTGGATTCTTAAAAACATTTTAAATTCAAATATAGCCTCTAAGCTTCTGAGGAAAATAATGCAGCTTAATTACAGAGACAGAAATCCTATAAGTGCCTGAATTAAAATAAAACAAAACAAAATACTTAAATACCAGAAAACTAAAGGAGCAATATCTGTAGAAACTTTTGATAGTAAGTATGAAACTTCCAAAAGTTTATATTGTGTCACTTTATGTTAAAGAGTAAATGAAAAAGATAATCACCTACTAAACATTTGAATATAAGCATGTAAATGACTTCCTATAATGATATTACTTAAAAATACAGTTGCAGTTATTCAAAATTGAGGAAGCCAGAGGTCAAATGTCTGGAAATAGATAATTGTGTGTTCCTAAATGACTAAGTCAATATCATAAATTTTCTTCTTTCAATGTATTTGCCATTTCTCCATTAAGAGTTGGAGTCTGGGTGTGTGTCCCTTTCCCATGAACCAGAGCAGATCTTTGTGACTGTCACAACTGTTCCAGGTTAAATTGTGTTCCCTTCTCCCTACCACCCCCACCCCCTCAAAGATATCTTAAAGTCTTAACTCCCAGTACTTCAGAAGGTAACCAGATTTAAAAGAGAATCATTGTAGGGATGCCTGGGTGGCTCAGTCGGTTAAGCAGGTGACTTCGGCTCAGGTCATGATCTTGCAGTTCATGGGTTTGAGGCCCGTGTTGGCCTCTGTGTTGCCAGCTCTGAGCCTGGAGCCTGCTTCAGGTTCTAGGTCTCCTTCTCTCTCTGCTCTCCCCTGCTCATGTTTTTTTTTCTTTCTCAAAAAATGAATAAACATTAAAAAAATAATTAAAACAGAATCATTGTGAATGTAATTGGTTAAGATGAGGTCCTACTAGAGTAGTGTGGGCCCCTAATCCAATATGACTAGCGTCCTTATAAAAAGGTTCCCATATGAAAGCAGAGACACACAAGGAAAATACCATGTAAAGATAGAGCATTGAAGAGATGCATCTGTAAATCAAGGAACATCACAGAGTATGAGAAAACCAACACAAGCTAGGAAGAGACAAGGAAGGATTTAGGATTCAGAGGAAGGATATCACTGCTCACATCTTGATTTTGGACTTCTGGCCTGCAGAACTGTAAGACAACAAATTTCCATTGTTTGAAGCTACCTAGTTAGTGGTACTTTGATATGGTAGCCCTAAGAAACCAATATAATGACCAACAAATTATGGCAGAAATGATGCCATATGCTTATTCAATTAGGACAGACAGACTATAGATTTTCTACCTGGATCAAGACCCTAGAAAAAGTGTCTATAGAATGCTGAGCTGGCATGCAAAAAGTTTAGGACCCTAAATCTAACATGCTAAGGAGACCACATTCTTTGTTTTCTTTGTTATGCAGAAAGCTTTTTAGTTTGATGAAGTCTTACTAGCTTGTTTTGCCTTTGTGGCCTGTGCTTTGGTGTCATATCCAACAAATTATTGCCAAACCCAATGATGTCAAGAAGCTTTTCTTCTGTGTTCTCTTTTAAGAGTTTTACAGTTGTAGGTCTTATATTCAAGTTTTTAATCCATTTTGAATTGATTTTTCTGATGGTATAAGACAAAGGGCCAATTTTTTATTTTTTTTTTTGGCCTGTGACTATTCATTTTTTCCAGCACCATTTATTGAAGAGACTCTCCACTCCCCATTGTTTATTCTTGGTATCTTTATTTGGTTCTCTATTCTATTCCATTTGTCAAGACATACAGATGATCAACAGGTATATGCAAACATAGTCACATCACTAATCATCAAGGAAATGAAAATTGAAACCACTATAAAATATCACTTCATATCTGTTTAGAATGATGATTATTTTTTTAAAAAGATAAACAAAGTTGGTAAGGATGTAAAGAAATCAGAACCCTTATACACTGATGGTGGCAATGTAAAACTGTGGAAATGTAAATCTATGAGACAATGTAAAACTATAGAACTACCATATGATCAGCAGTCCCACTTCTGGGTATATATCTGAAAGACTTGAAATTAAGATTTTGAAGAGATATCTGAACTTCCATGTTCCTCACAGCATTTTTCACAAAAGCTAAGATAAGCAAACAACTAAAATGTCTAGTAGATGGATGGAGAAAGAAAATGTGGTATGTACATAAAGTGAAATATTATTCAACTTAAAAAAGAAGGTAATCCTGTCATATGTAACAATATGGATGACCCTTGAGGACTTAACACTAAGTGAACTAAGCCAGTCACAGAAGAATACATACCTTATGATACCATCTATATGAGGTATCTAAAATAGTCAAACTCAGAATCAGAGAGTAGAATGGTGGTTGCCAGGGTCTGGGGCAAGGGAAAATGAGAGTTGCTACTCAATGGGCATAAAGTCTCAATCATGGAAGGTGAATAAATTCAAGAGAGCTACTGTACAACATGGTATCTGTAGTTAACAATATATTGTGCACATAGAAAATGTTAAGAAAGTATATCTCATGTTACATGTTCTTAACACAAAAAAGTGGGGAGTACAAGAAAACTTTGGAGGTGATGGATATTTATCACCTTGATTGTTGTTATAGTTTCACATGTGTATGCATATGACCAAACTTATCAAATTGCATAAATTAGATATTTGCAGTTTTTTGCCACATAATTATACCTTAATAAAGCCCCCCTTTTTAAAAAGAATGTTCCAGGGGCGCCTGGGTGGCGCAGTCGGTTAAGCGTCCGACTTCAGCCAGGTCACGATCTCGCGGTTCGTGAGTTCGAGCCCCGCGTCAGGCTCTGGGCTGATGGCTCGGAGCCTGGAGCCTGTTTCCGATTCTGTGTCTCCCTCTCTCTCTGCCCCTCCCCCGTTCATGCTCTGTCTCTCTCTGTCCCAAAAATAAATTAAAAATGTTGAAAAAAAAAATTAAAAAAAAAAAAAAAAAAAAAAAAAAAATGTTCCAGTTTTGCTGTTGCCTGAAATTTCCCCCTTTTTATATAGGTAGAAATTGTGGACAGATGACTGGCTACTTCCTTAGAAGCGTCACTAGACTATTATTTTAGCTAGGAGATGGGCAATATATTATCTATCAAATTCTTAGCTGTTTTTTTAACAGAAATTTCAAGGCTAAATCTAAAATTCTTGTGGAAATATAAACAGTCAAGATGATCTTAATGAAGAAGAACAAAGCTGAAGGTATCATGCCTTTCTATAAACCTACAGCAATTATGACAGTGTGATATTGACATAAAAATAGACAAAAGGACCAATGGAACACGAATCAAGACACAGACCCACACACATGAGGTCACCTGATTTATGACATAGATATAATGTCATAACATAATGAATCGCATACATCTGAATTGCAGTGGGAGTAGAATGACCTTTTAAAAAATGGTCCTGTATTATTTGGACATCAGTACAGAACAAAATAAATTTTATTCTACCTCATTCTTTATAACATATTAATTCCAAATGATTTTGCTTCTAAATAAAAAAGTTGAGACAATAAATGTCCTAGAAGAAAACATATGACAATACCTAGAGTAGACAAAATACATCTAGTGGGACATGAAAAATACTAATCATAAAGTAAAAATATCATAAGTTGAGTTGCACTAAGATTACAATTTTCTGGGGGCACCTGGGTGGCCCAGTCAGTTAAGCATCCAACGTTGGGTCAGGTCATGATCTCACAGTTCATGAGTTTGAGCCCCTCATCAGGCTCTGTGCTGTCAGCTCAGATCCTGAAGCCTGCTTCAGATTCTGTGTCTTCCTCCCTCTCTGCCCTTCCCCCACTCACACTCTGTCTCTGTCTCTCAAAAACAAATAAACGTTAAAAAAAATTAAAAGATTACACTTTTCTGGTCATCAAAAACCACTATTTAGAAAGTGAAAAGACAAGCCACACATTAACAGAAGATATTTGCCATGCATATGTCCAATAATGGATTTATATCCAGCATATATATAACTCTCATATATTTGTAAGGAAAAAATGGCCAAACCAATAAAAAAAAATCTGCAGAAGTCTTAAATGTATTCTTCAGAAAGAAGAAACCCAAATGTCCATTCAACATATGAAAAAAGCACTTCATTTAATTACTGACAGGAAAGTGCAAAAGAAAAAACATAAGAAACATGTCAGAGCTACCAGAACTGTTAATTAGGTCAAGAATTCCAAATGTTGTGTAGCAACTGTAACACTCACAAACTTTTGAGAGAATAAATTGGCGCAACACTGTGGAAAACTAACATATCTACTAAAACATGTCATTGACCTGGTAATTCCACCCTGATGTGTATACCCAACAGATGTGCATTTAGCTACATAAATCATATATCAAAATGTTTATAACAACAAATAAAATAAAAGCAACTCTAACATCAGTCAGTGGTAAAATGGATTAACTATTGTTGGTATATTCAGTTGAATACTGTAAGGCAATGGTTCTTATCTGGAACCAATTTATTTTCAGTGTGTTTGACAATGTCTAGAGACATTTTCAGTAGTCACACCTAGGGGAGTCCTACTGACATCTCATCCTTAGATGTCAGGGATGCTGTTAAATATCCTGCCCTGCACAGGACAGTCCCCCCTAACAAAGTGTTATCTGGCCCACACTGTGAGCAGTGCAAGATTGAGAAAGCTTGCTATGGAACTATTGAGTAAACTAAACTACTCATAACCACATGGACAAAGGAAATGAGACAGGAGTTTTATACTGACTGATATTGTTTACAAAAACTTCAAGATCAAAATAAATCCATTATTATGTTAGAACTTAGCTTAATGGTTATTTTTGATGGGGAACAGTGATTAGAAGGGCCAGGAAGACAATCAACAATAATGGTAATTGTTGTAACCAGTATGGGTATTGGTTACACTTTTTCCCATTGAAAATTAATTTAGCTGTATACTTTCATTTCTATAGTTTTTTACTTCTCTATTTTTAGTGAAAAATTTATTAAAAATTTATTATATTAGATACTCCTCCTCTTAACGCCCTTCTGGCTGCACTCCATCAAGGGTAAAGTCATTTCTGATTCAATAGATCTTGTTGCTAGGAACTATAAAGAATATAAATTATTTTCACTTTGTTGGCAGAATGATTCAGGTCTCTCTAATCACTACACCCAAACTTAGCTCCAAATCAACTTTTACATATCAAAGGGAAGGACCTGTCTTCACTTAGCATCACAAAAGGCCAGACTTAGAGAGTTTTTAAAGGATACTCACTTTATTTTTATAAGGCAATTATGCTTTGACATAGTAATTTGGAGGGTTTGTGTGTGTGTGTGTGTGTGTGTGTGTGTGTTAGATATACAAATTAACCATTACTTTCAAATATATGGAGTTACTCCAAGTAACATGGAGTTTTTAAACTTTGCTGAACAAATCTAGTCTAAGCAAAATGCAATTATTTCAGGGAAGTGGAAGATGTTTAAATAATCATTATTGTATCCCTGAATATAGACATAAATTTAATCCCATTTGATATGGTAGACATTGGAGGCAAAAACATTGTACATGCATATTCATAAATTCTAAAATTTATTTTACTTTAAATACAGTCCCCCAAATACAATATAGCCCTTAGTATCATGCTAAAGAAAAATAATTACACATTTACAAAACTTACCTTTAAGTAATCATTAATTCCAGCCAGAAAGTAAGTCTTTAACAGACTTTAGGGCAAAATATACATAGGATGTGATATATTTTAAAACCTATGAAGATTAACAGAACAAAATTAGATCATATTTTTCAGTTAGTTTAGGTATCATTTTATATTTATAACACAGTACCATGTGCAATAACATGGCATTTGTATTATTTAATAAGTAAAAGGTGATCTCTGATTCTTTACATTCATCTCTATAATACTGACCAATGACCTCATCCCTGAAGCACCACCTGGACAGTGTCCAATGCCAAATCAATTAAACCTGCTAATAAACCAATACCAGGTTACCTTTCACTTTGAGGCAAAGAAAGGAAAACACTGATCAACTGTGTGGATAGTTTCCTTTATAAATCCATGCTCTCTAACCTCTAATTGATGATGTAAAATTTTGAGCAGAAATCTGTTTAAAGATACTTTTTCTAAAAGGAAAGGACTCAGTACATATTGTAACCAATATTTTCCTCCCTTCTAGGTTCTTAAATGATATAAAGTTTGCAATATAGAAAGCATCAGGTGGAAAACAAACTTACTAAATTCACCAAAGCTGGTTTCTCAAAATGAGAGTACTAGTTTCTTTTCAGGTGTGAGGGCGACCAAACTGGTTTCATAATTTCTAAGAAAAAGGAAGTCACGTTTTATCAAGAACAAATTGTGGGGGTGCCTGGCTGACTCAGTAGATGGAGTGTTGTTACTCTTGAACTCAGGGTGGTGAGTTCAGGCCCCATGTTGGGCCTGGAGCCTAGTTAAAACAAATAAACAAACAACAAACAAACAAACAAACAAGAAAAAAAACCCATTCCCTGTAGGGGTGTAAAGAAAGGAAGCACATGACTGACCTCACTGCTCAGATCTGAGGAAAGGGATTTCTAAGAAGTTTAGCCAATATCTTTTTATGAGCTGCAATACATACTGAGCAAGCATGCATGCTGACCTAAATTGCAAATGCAGGAATGGCACTGAGACTGGAGACAGATTGTTTGAATGGTCAGGAAGAGAAGCAGATTTCAGTTCCTAGTTCATGAGAGGTAAAAAGACAGACCCATTCAAGTCCATAGCACCCTAAATATGGAAAACTCTCTATGCAAAAAAACAAAACAAAAAAGCCACTCATGATAGCATTTTTATAAGAGATAGATCACGTGTGTCTCAGACTTACAGGCCAACGAATTCTTGATTGCTGCCCATGTTCTTCCTCTTAGTAAATAGCAGCACCAGTCATTCACTTGGTAAAGTCAAAATCTTATAGTAATGTTTGACTTTTCCTCTTATGCTCTTCTAGTCCATCAGCAAAGCTGGTCACTTTTAACTTTAAATAGATTGTAAACCTCATTGCTTCTCTCCTTTTCTCCACTGATCTACTAAGTCGGGTCTCTCTGATCTCGCTCCCTTGCATGTGGAATATAGTCAATGCTCAGTGAAGAAGTGATGTTCTACTTGAAGAGTTGCTTGAAACGTATGTATACATGTATTCATAGGAAGGTCATGTAAAGATGCTTCTGTTTTATTTTAGTATAAAAGTAATTTAAAAGGGGTTGCCCATTGCTTAATGAACTTATCCAACATGATCTGTATACTCTTCCTCTCTGCACAACTCTTCCTATGAAGAAATTTTACTTATCCTTCATGGTTAATTCAAAATGTTCTCTTCTCGGGGTGTCTGGGTAGCTCAGTTGGTTGAGCGACCGACTTTGACTTAGGTCATGATCTTACAGTTTGTGAGTTCGAGCCCCGTGTCAGGCTCTGTGCTGACAGCTCAGAGCCTGGAGCCTGCTTCTGATTCTGTGTCTCCCTTTCTCTCTGCCCCTGTCCCACTCATGCTGTGTCTCTCTCTGTCCCAGAAATAAATAAACATAAAATTTGTTTTTTTTTAATTCTCTTCTCTAGGAATTTTCTCTCCTTTCCCCAAAGAAGTGCTACTTCTTGTGCCTTTAAATCTCCATGTGTACATTCAGCTCTCTCTCTGTGGAGCTTAAAACAGTTTTTCCCTGACATTTGAGTTATTGTTCTGAATACGTTTCTTTCCCCTATCAGATTATAAACTCCTTGAAGACATCTCCTTTTAAATATAAAGACACATCAGGATAGGCTAGTGTTATATTAGAATGCCCTCCTTCCCCATCCCTCAGCGAGTTAATGTGTTTATAATGTGACTTGTTTAAACAAAACAATCATAAAACACATATAGAGCATATATCATATTTGAATCCCCTATATAGCTTTAATTGGTAAGTATTTTATGTAAGTGAATGAAAAGGTAAACACATGAATGAAAGAATTAAACATTCAATGAAGAGTAAAACATTTCTGGTTGGGTGAACTATAAAACAGTAAAATAGGAGTGTTTCTATTTTATGGTGATACATTTTAAATTTTCATATATGTGTAAACAGAAATGTGAGAAGATTAAGCTTCATATACTAATACGGTAAATGATTTATTACCTGTGCATGCTATAATTGGTTTGTTTAAAGAAACCACATTATAATCACATTAACTCACTTCAGGGTGTTTAATGTAACAATACCACACCCTGCTGTGTCTTATTACTTAAATGGAGTTGCAATTTGGTTTTCCTGCTGACTATTCAATTGTATTTCCTAGACGAAGACAGATAGTAACTTACATCAAATTATTCTTGTTTATCTAAGGAGAACATTCATCAATACCATGTGATCTGAGGCCAGGTACCTCTTTTTCCCCAATCACACTGCATTTAAACAAGAGCAAAGATATCTGGCACTTCCAAATATTGGCTCAGTTCAGTTTAGCACACATTGGACAGCTCTGACGCCCTGTACTATGCATGTTATTGTGTGAGATCTTGAGTAGACAATCTAGTTTGGCAGCTTACTTTGCCTAACACTTTTCATAATAGATAGGATGCAGGACAGATAGTATTAATGACAATATATAGCTTTAGACACTAAATTCTAGAGATCCAGGATTCCATCAATGGTAGCTTAACAATTAACTCTGTGTATTTTGCAATATAGAATTTCATGCTCCAAAATTTAAAAATTATGCCTGATTTCATAGTTATCTCAATAACTAAGATGAGTTCCACATGTGAATAAAGTGTCCAACACCCTATCTTAATCCCATATATTTATTTTTTACCATAACTTAATGCCATCTCCTAAATCTTGTTATCACTCTGAATGACAGAATCCCTGAATTCAAAAGTTTGAAACTGTATGTATGTACAGGCTCTTTCCTTATGAGTCTTTTAGGCCATTAGTTCTACTCTGGCCATGAAGCATTCAACACCCTATACTCTCCCTATCTTTCAGCCATCTCTGAAAGCTTCTCTTGTTTCCTTACAAAATGATGCCGTGTAACAACTCACTTTAATCACTCTCAGGCCAAAAGCATGAATCCATTTTCCCTCATGCAGCATCATGCTTGCTGTACCTTCCACACAACAGTCCTGGATATGCTCAATGTAAGGGGGAACCATGTGGGTTGATTCACTTCAAACTCATGATCTGGATCCTCGCTTGGCCCTCATTGTTGCCATATGCACTTCATTATAAACCTAGGGATACCTCTGTGACACTCCCCTTAGTATTTGTTCCAAACTCACCATTACTCCCAGGTTCCCTCCTCTTCCCCTTTTACTCTTTCAAGGAGATGACTTGGTGATTTGATTTCCAACAAAACAGGGAGGCCAAAAATTGAGCTCTTCCTTATTTCTCCAGCCCTGTGCCTGCACGTTTATTTGCATTCCCAATCAATCTTACTGATAATTTTTTCTCATTTAAGTAAATCATTTCTTTCCAACTGGCTGAAAATAAAGTGTTTACTTGTCAGTTGATTTTATCCTCTTGTGTTTCCTAGAAAACTTTCGCCCATCCATTATCTCTGAAGACCTACATCTTCAAATGCACCTTCCACATATATACATATGTATATACAGCATATCAGCATTTTCACATTTTCAAGGATTTTTACTGTTTGTTTAATTTTTTTAATGTTTATTTTTGAAAGAGATAGAGCACGAGTCAGGGAGGGGCAAAGAGAGGGGGAGACACAGAATCTGAAGCAGGCTCCAGGCCCAAGCTGTCAGCATAGAGCCTGACATGGGGCTCCAACTCAGGGACTGCGAGATCACGGCCTGGGCCGGAGCCAGATGCTTAACTGACAGAGCCACCAGGCGCCCCTCACAGACCTTTATTGTTAAAAAAAACCCCACAGAAACCTCCTTTAACCTTTAACCTGTGCTTTTTGCCCCCATCATTCTCCTTGACTCTCCTCTGTCCTCTTCCCTTCTCCATTCCACTGACCCTTGGAAACAGCTATTCATCCCAATTATTTCTCTAAGGAAGCTTCATTTCGAAGTCTATTTTGTCTCTCATTTCATTGCGGTTGTGATTGTTGCCATTCCCTGAGTATGGCCAGTTCTTATTCCTTCTGCTACTACAGTGGGACCCTGTCTCCTTAAGCTTAGGTGTGCTGCCCCTTGCCATTGAAATGCATTGGAGTTGTCAGTGCCGTCCTATCCCCTAGGATCCCTTGCCTTTTTAGTGCACAAAGACTCATGTGTTTTCACTGCCAAAATCCAGATCTGTGACTCCCTTTGGGCTGCTGGAGCCCAAAAAGCCTGGAATTTTATCTCACCACAATGGAAACCCTGAAATAGCAACTGACAAGTAGCAGTGTATAATAATGCAGGTTTTGTGGCTCTGGTCAGGATAAATTTCAGGTTTGACTTGCTTAGTCTCCAGAGGTACCTTGGTGATGGAGCCAAAATCTCAGGACACATTAATATTGCAACATTTCTTGGCTTCCTTTCCTTTTAGCCCCACTTTCCCACTCTCCTCCTGGTTTTAATTGTGAACACTTACTACTTAGATTACTGTCATAGGAGCCATTAGCTCAGGGCCTACTTCTGGGGAACCCAAACTAAAGTAAAATATGTGTGGAAGTGACGTGTGTCATATTTAGGCTTAAAGAGCCCATGTGTGATTTGCCACCTTCTTTTTTCCTCTACCCTGACAACTGGCAGTATTCCAGATACTGGCTGCTGTGCTGGCCTAGGGCCTAGAGTTAGGAAAATGTGGAGCAGAGCCCGCAGTTAACTCATGACAGACATGTGGCATGAAAGAAAAATGAAACCATCGGCATTTAAAGCAGCTGAATGATCCCATTATTTGTCACTACAGCACAAGCAAGCCCATCCCTATGCTATGGGAATGAGTTCACATCTCTCTTGTATCAATTTATATATTATCAGGATAGGCCAAGATATGCGATGGTGATAAAATTCCCAAATCCCAATGGCTTATAATGAAAAAGAATCACTTTTCCTTTAATCAGGTTTCCTTACTGCTGGACCCACCCAGATGAAAGAGTACACCATGAAACTTGCTGGTTACTGTGCTGGAGGGTGGGAGCTCTGGATGTTACAGTGACACCTTCAATCCTGAAGGGATGCATGTGACTTCCCCTCACAACTCATTGACCAAATCTAGTCAGACGTGACCACAAGGGGGCTGGGAAAGTGCAACCTCACCATGATTCTCTGGGGCTGAGAGGTGGAAAGATTCAAAGAATAGCACTAATTACTGGTACAGTTTTCAACTCATTGACATCTGGCTTCTATCCAAACTATACCCAGGCTTTGTTGTCACCAATGACAAATTAAGTTAACACATTTCACTTTATATTTCTTGACGTTTCTGTAGCACTTCAAATTGTTGAATAGTTTATTCTTTATTAAATTCTATGCATTTTAGCCTCTTTCATTAAAGATGCTTTTTATTATAAGTAATGAAAAAAAATATTACAGAGTAGTTTAAAGAGTGACATGGGCTGTTTCTGGTGCAGGTAAAAAAAAAAAAAAAACAAACAAATCTGAAAATTCTCCTACCACTAAATGCCTTGAAAGACTGGATGCAGACAGTAAAAAAAACAACACAAAACAAAAAAACACTTTTTTTCGAAGTGGATAATTGAGTCTAAAAAAGGAAAGGAAAACAGAATATTTTTGTGAATTTAGCATAGGTGTATTTCCCTAAGCAAAATACAAAACAGAAACCATAAAAGGAATGTTACAATCAATTGAACATATTAACGTTTAGGTATTTAGTATTAATTGATATGGAAACATTTTAAAAATAAGACAAATCATGTATTTGTCAACCATATATTGCATAAATTATTTGTGTCAAGAGTATGTGGAAAGCTCCAGTAACTAAGAAAGAAAAAGAACCAATTACAAAAGGGACAAAGTATATAAATGTTTTAATGTTTATTTATTTTTGAGAGAGAAAGAGTGAGAGAGAGATGCAGAGTGTAAGCAGGGGAGGGGCAGAGAGAGAGGGAGACACAGATCTGAAGCAAGCTCCAGGCTCTGAGCTGTCAGCACAGAGCCCGATGTGGGGCTCGAATTCATGAACCATGGGCCAAAGTTGGCTGCTTAACGGACTGAGCCACCCAGGCACAGCTAGAAAAGGGACAAAGTATACAAATAAGCCTCAGATAATGGAATTGGTATGCAAAATATACATATAAAAGTAGGTTGAATATGTACAACCTCATGAGTAATCAAGGAGAGGCAAATTATTACCATAGAAAAATGTGATTTTATAGCTATAAAAATGGGGAAATGTAGTTAAATGAAATAAATTCAAATGCTAGTAAAATAAGAATTCATATACTTTGCTAGAAAAAACACTAATATAATTTTTAGAAGGGAATTTTGCAACATCTAACAAATTTGAAGTTGCATATTCTTCATTTCCCAGTAATCCCAGGTCTAGAGAGACTCTCTCATATAGAGACCATTAGAAAAATGTCTATTGCAGCACTGTTTGTAATAGAGTTAAATGTGAAAAAAACCCTAAATATTTTTAGTAGGTGACTGTATAAATTAACTATGGCTTATTCATATAATGAAACGTTAGATAGCAAGTAAATTATATGAACTAGATTGTCAAATGTCAACATCAACATGGCTATAACATATATATGGTGTTGAGGGGGAAAAGCAATAGTATATATAATTTATGAATTATTAATTGGACACTTGTCTATAAATAATTACAAACTTCAGGGTAATGGTTGCTTCTGAGGTTGGGCAAGGAGTGCATGAAGAACGGTGGTTGGCCCTCTCTAAGATGGTCCCTGATGATTCTCCCCTAATATTCATGTCCTTATATAATCAGTCTCCTTTAGTATGGGCTGGACCTAGTGCCTTACTCTGAATGAACCAGACATGGCAAAAGTAATGAATTATCACTTCAAATTAATAATAAAAAGATAGTGGCTTCCATCCTGAGTTTTCTCTCTTGCTTGAGGAAACTAGCCATAATGCTATGAGCTTCCCTATGGAGGAGCCCATATGGCAAGGAACTGAGGGAGGCCTTTGGTCAGCAGCCAATGAAGAACTGAGGCTCTTGTTCAAAAACCTATGAGAAACTGAAACCTGACAACAGCATATGAGTGATCTTAAAAGAAGATCCTTCCCCAGTCAAGCCATCAGATGAGATTGAAGCCCTGGCTGACTTCTTGATTACAGCCTTGTGAGACACCTTCAAGCAGAGGCATGTAGCTAAGGCACATCTATATTCCTGCCCCATGGATACCATGAAATAATAATTGCCTATTGTTTTAAGCCATTAATGGGTTTGGCATAGTTTGTTAAATATCAAAAGATAACTAATACAGGAGGAATAGAAAAATAACTGAAAATTTCTGGCAGCCAGGCAAAGTTAGCAGGTTTGCACCAGGGTTCTTGTTCCATTGCTGTGTCCTCAGCCTGACTTTTCCATATTCTGTGATTTTATCTTCATGCTGATAGCAAAAGGGCTGTGGCAGCCATGTGCCTTAACTTCACTCAAAACTAGCCATTACTGTCCAGAAAATATAATGGAAGCCACATTTATAATTTAAATTTTTCTAGAAGCCAAGTTTAAAAAGTAAATAGATTCAGGTAAAATTCTTTTTAATACAACATTTTATTTAACCCAATATATTCAAAATATTCTTATTCCAACATATAATCTACCTAAATAAATTACTGAGATATTTTACATTGCCTTTTTCATGCTAAATCTTGGAAATCTGATCTATATTGAACATCTCAACTTGGACACTAAGTTTTCCTCAGAAGCTTTTGATGTATACTGTGTAAAATGTACAGTTGAGAAAATTCATTCAGATTTCAAAGTTTTTTTCAAATACATTTAAAAATTTTCCAGTGATGAAATTGAGTGTCAGTGTTAAGTAAAATTAAAAATTCCATATCTTAACTGTATTAGTCACATTTCAGTAGGCAAAAGTGGCCAATGGCTACCATATTGGACAGCCTGGCTCCAAAGGGTATTTCTTGTGAGACTGAAGTTTTCCTCCACCTACCAATAATTACCCTTTGTAATGTTTTGGCTAGTTTGGATTATATGTCCCTTTCTAAACCAATCCCTATAAAAGGGGGTAATACTACACTTTAGAAAATATGTTCTCAACTTTATAGATTACATTTATCTAGAAAGTTTTTTTTTTTTTTAAATGCCTGCATCTCATTCTCACATTTAGAAGTTTTGACTGGATTTAATTGGTACTTAGTCTCACATTGTTTTTTTTTTGTTGTTGTTTGTTTGTTTTTTAAGAACTCCCAAGGGAAGAGGAATTAAAAATATAGGAAGTTCTATGTTCCTATTTACCAAGTAAAACATAATATCTGAGACAGACCCTGGGCATTGCTATTTGAAAAAACTAACTAACTAACTAACTAACTAACTAACTAACTAACTAACTAACTAACTTCCACATGATTCTAATGCAAAATCAAGGAAGGGAATAAATGACTGCTTAGAATCAAGGCCCAGCTCCCAAGCTTGTGTTTGGGGTAGATTCCTCTGACAACACAACAGCTTCATGGGGAGGAAAGATGACTGTCATAGAAGGCACAGCTCTGCTAGGAAGGAGAAATATGTTCTGTGTAGATAACCAACTATGCCCACTCCACTTTCTGGGTTTTCTAACACTGAGAACTATATTTGGTCTTCACTGTTGCTGTTATTCTGCCGGCATGCCTTGAATGATGATGTTCCTCTGGGTCCTGTTTGCTACCAGTTTCTTTTATAAGAAGAGGCATTTCTTTGCCTCTTACATTTCAGATTTTCACTTGAAAATGCCCCTGATTCATTGTGTCTTGACTGCCAGGCTTACTTCACATAAACTTATACTTGATATTAAAGCATCAATTTTTATTGCATTTGTGTTATTTCAGTTATTATATGTTGAACAGTATAATTTATATCCAACTGTATTGTTACAATCCCCAGCTATGCAAAGAATTATTTCTTTGGTTTGCTTTTTTAAAATTCAGAGCTGTACAGATTACTCCTGACCATACTAGTTGTCCTTTAGCAAGCTACTTTGGAGTTCCTGAAGTGATATCTGAAATCAGCCCTCCATGTGGAGGAGGGAGACCAAAAAAAGAGGCAGACCACTCTAGGTTGGTAGATGGCAAGCTTAATAACCAAGGGAACCTACATATGTGGCTTGTCTTAGGCAGCTACAAAACGAGTAGCTATCTGCAACCACATGCCAAATCTTATAGATTTGTCCTTTATATAGATAAAGATGAGTCCTTTATATAGAGGACTTAACTGGGTTCAGTCTTGTATACCATATAGATAGCCTCAGCACCATATCACTATCTCAAGGATATGTCCTTGGGGCAGCTTTTGGGAGCAGGGAAGGCAAGCACAATGCACACCGCAAGGATAGGGGAGGGGATGAAGAGCCACCGATTGCCAGGGTCCAGCTCATGGGTCAACTGGGGGCCAGGTCCTCATAATGACCTCTGCCAACATGCCACTCTATGACTAGCTCTTACATGCCCCTCTCTTCCACAAAATGCACTGGGAAGGCAGCAAGGTGTTTCACTAGCATGGAGGTGGCTCTTTTGGCAGCTATCTGGTTGCACTGAAGATGTCATAGCAATAAAACAGGTACATGCAAGAGAAAGCACAGATTAAAATGATGATTCCCAAAATCTGACAGTTTTTTCCACCAAGAGCCCCATAATCCAAACCACTGATTTAAGTCCCCTAGGCAGGAGTTTGGATCACTCAGGGCATTCATTTGTGTCCTCATGTAATTTAACAAAGATGATACATTAAGCAGACTCATCAGGTATGAACATACAACATTCTGTTTGGATAATGACACAGATGACTCCTTGTAAGACAGTAATAATGTTCAAGGCCATCGTATTTTGGAGGACAGCTTTTCCCATTGGATTCATCTCAGTGTTCATAAAGGAAATACTTTGTTGCTACTATTCAAGGCTTGATGGGTGAATTTAGTAAGTGCTTCTGTGTGTGCTATAATATCCTCCAGGCCAATGGAGGAGACAATGACAGCAGCCAAATGATTGTACCAGTGGAAAACAGAACATGTCCACCTGGCCTTGTAAAAAGGAGGGTTGGCAGTTTTAGGAACTTGACCTTGTTGTAGATACCATACATGTTGGCTGGGGAAAGAAGCACTGCCAAACATGTGGAGACAGACTGGGGGTGGGATATGCCAGACCAGGACCCTCACTTTCTCCCCTTTTTTAATGGCATGTGTTCCTTTCCAGGAATAGTGCATTTCAACAAGTCCAGCTTGCAGCAAGACAATGGGATCCCCATAGAGATTGAGTGTTCTCCCTCACTCAGGGGTATGAAGTAACTCAGCACCCACCCTAGCGGGACATCTCATTGCAAATTTCAGCAGATAATTTCTTTCCCAGATGTGATAGGGCTTGGTGTTCTCAGCAGTATGGGACATTGATCTGCCATGAAAGTCAAGGCAATGGCTGTTTCCCACAAGTTCTGTCCCTTTATAGTATTGGGTGTCTTGGCAGGCATCTCTGGTCTGGCATATGGGGCAATAGGCTCTACTTGTTGATCATTTAAATGTATTAAAGCCTGAGACAATACTGTAGTCAACCCAACCACCATAGTTTTAGCTATTAGTAACCTAATCTGCTGCTTTCATATTCCATTTTTCTTTTCTGCCAACACTGCTGTTGTGGGTTATAGGGGAATTGGAACCTCCATTAATGCCGTGTTCTTTTTCCCAGTCCTGCAGGTGAACCCAAATGTTTTCCTACATATCTTGACTCCACAGGGCCCCAGTCATGATATCTACCCTTGGACTTCCCATTGTCCAGGCTTCCCATTTTCTTTAGAATAGCCCAACTATCACTGCAAAGGGTTAACAGCCTGGGATCTTGAGTGATCACTAGGTGAATGGCTCTGAGTTTAGCCCATTGGCTGCTGTGGTTTATCTCTTTACTGAAAGGCTTTACTTGGAAGAGCTCTGTGTACATTTTTAGGAACTGTTGCTCTCTTGGGCGATATTGGGTTTCTGCCCCTTCCCAAGTGGGTGACAAAAATCCAAGGGGCATTCTCCCCTTCTTTTGTCTTTGTCACAGAGCCCAACCGACACCTTCTAGAGTAGTAGACATATCTAACTCAAATGGTAGCTCTGCTTAGGAGATGCCAGAGCTTTAGTTTGTTTCACTAGTTCTTTGTCTTCCCAAAGGTGGCTTGCTGCTCTGATCCCTAGCCCCATACATTCCTTTCTTTACCAGGCAGTTTAAGGGATGCAGGCATTGTGCCAGGTGGGGAGTAAAAGTCCCCAAAACCCCAAAATCCCTACAAAAGCTTGCACCTCTTTCACATTCCTAGGGTGCGGCTTAACCTTGCACTTTATAAACCACAGCTTCTGGGACAACGTGGTCTTACCTGATCAAATGACTCCCACAACCTTATGGTGGTGTCTCAACCTTGGATCTTCTGTGGGCCCATCCTTTTCCCTGAAGATGCTCTGGCAAAACCTGCAGTGTCCTGCAGAATGTCCTGCAGCAGGGGCAAGTTTTCACATGTCAACATTATATCATCAATGTGATGGCCCATTTTACTGATGTGGGGAAGGGGAACAGAGTGTGTGGTGATGGTACTCATTTCCGCTGCCTCCTGCCCATCAGAGAAATGCCAGTGTCCTCCCATGTCCCATCGCTGCAGTAACCAAGCCCGGATACGTTCCCTGGCCTTTAGCTGGAACTTAGCAGTTTTATCAGAGGTTGTATATTCTCTCATCATGAATATTTCCTGACCGGGGACTGCCACTGGCTGGAGTTGTTACTGATGGACTTTTGCTCTCCTTTTTATTAACAATCAGATGACACCGAGCTTTTTGTCTGTTTCATTGTCAATCACCACAACATCCTCCTCTCCCCTCTCATCACTTTCCTAGGATTTTCTTTGCACAGTGTGCTATGTGCAGTTTCTCAGGCAAACCCGTTAAAGCAGCCGGAGTTTCCAGGACACCGCTGTACTCCCAAAGCCATCCACAATCACCTGACAACATAGTGGTCACCTGTCAACTCAGGATTTCCCCCTTGGATGCCTCTTTCCCAAGCCCCAGGTTTTTGGTTTCCTGGCTGGCTCACCAAGGATTGTTGGTTCACAACCTCCTTGGCAACTTTCTGGGGGAAGGAGGGCAAGAAAAGACTGAAGAAGAGGCAGTCCACTCCAGGTTGGTAGATGGCAGGTTTAATAAGCAACAGAACTTTCATACGAGGCTTGTTTCGGTGGTTGCAAGACAACTAGATTTACACACCTGCCTGCCAACTTTTAAAAGTTAAAATAGAGGCCTTACCTGAGTTCAGTCTGGTATAACATTTAGGTGGTCTCATTAGCACATCACTGTCTCAAGGCTGTGTCCTTGGGGCAGCTTCTAGGAGCAGTGAAGGCAGGAAGAATATATACCCCAAAGGGGTGAGGAGCCTCTGATTGTGGGGTTCAGCTCATGGGTCAATGAGGGGTTATGTCCTCTTGCTGACCTTCCCCAACACTAGTGCAATTATAATGTGCTTAAATAGTAAATATAATATGACAATGCCTTACAACTTGTAAAAGTTTCAGGAAAAGTGGGATTTTTTTTTTTTTTTTTTTAATGTGCTGGAATCTTATTCAAGAGTCACTGGTGAACCTGTTAATGCAAAGAAACACAGCTTCGCCACTTTTGTTTGCCTCTCCTTTAGCCTCTCTTTAATAATGTCTAGCAGGCTGGAAGGACTTTCAAGGAATTTGTTAGAGAGAGATATTTCTGTAATTTTGAAGGAGCGGACATAAAATTTACATGTGGTTATGTTAGAATGATTTGACCAATGTAAATTTTCCAGAGGGGAAATAGTTATTTCTCAAGTCAGTACATTATTGGAGGAACATTCCAGTTTGCAAGATAGTGTCAAAAATTCAAACATAGCAGAAGTAAAACCAGTGAATCACTGAAGTAGTAATTAGTAAAAGTTTATTGTGCACACACAAAAAAGACAGTTTGTAAACCAGGAGCACTCAAACCAAAACATAGAATGAAGCTCAAGGGTATATTGTTATAAAGCAGCTTATACAGTGAGAAAGCAGTGACTGTGTAATGTTCACAGCGATTGGTTATGATATGAGAATTTTCTTAAATAATAGGGAATTGGTCAGTGGTTGGGAAATAGATCAAGTTTTGTTTATGATTTCCAGAGACATAAACAAGAAATGACCCCAGTCAAATTACTTTTGCAAAATAAGCTAAATTAAGCTTTGTTTGTATGACTAAACTGGTTTTGCTACTCAGAAAAATTTTAAGACTGGTCTCCATTTGTTTATTATTGTAACAATAACTTTTGTATTAAAATAGTTTACATTCCTTACTCATTAATTTTACTTCTAGGAAACTTTCCTAATGAAATGAACAAAAAAATACAGTGAAACCATACCCAAAGATGTTACTCAGAATAGTCATTATATTGAGGAGTTAGAAGCATTCTGCATTTCCATGTGTAAAAATTATTTAGGTAAGATGGATCACTAGAAAAAATGTTAAACTCATATTTACAAAACAAAGATGGAGGCAGAGGTTAATAAAAAGTACAAACTTTCAGCTGTAAGAAGAATAAGGTCTGAGGATAAAATGTAAAAGGTGGTGATAGCGCTGTATTGTACTTGCTAAGAGGTGGAACCTAAATGTTCTCACCAAAAACAGAACAAAGAAAAGTTTAAGTATGTGAGGTGATGGATGTGAACTTAACTAGATTTTGTCAGGGGTGGGGTGTGAGGGGTGGGCTAGGGTGGGCGAGGATACTTTTTCAATGTGATATATATATATATATATATATATATATATATATATATATATATACACACACACACACTATGATGCACATTTTAAATATCCCCTAATTTCATATGTCAATTATACCTCAAACGACCTGAAATTTTTTAAAAAAGGAGAGTATAGTGCTTAATCATGCATGTAGATGAAAATTTAGTCACCAGAGCCGACCCCCAGATGCACCATTTAAAGAGTGTTGTCCCATCCTTCTCCCTACGTGCTTGGTGATGCCACATAGGGACAGATACGCTGGTGTGATCATCACCACTTCTGATGTGCCTTTTCTTACCCTCTATAATTCATACCTCAATAATCAGCAAATATTTATTGATTACTTATGTAAAAGTCACTGTGCATATGTGTTGCACATATGAAGAAAATAAACAATTACACTGAAAAAAAAAACCCAGAGTAATAAATATCATAGCTGACATTAATTGAAGTCGGACACACTATGTGCATTAAAAACATTATCTCATTTAATTCTCACAACAATCTCAATTTTCAAAACATAAAAAAGTACTTAGATAAATTACAAAATAAGAATAAACATAAATATTGTCAAAGATGTGGACTGTTACTTTTATCCAGTTAACAGAGATGCAAAATGGTACAAGCCATTTAGAAAACACGTTGGCAGTTTCATTTAAAGTGAAATCATAAATCTATGAAATGTCCCATTCATTCAAAACTTGGGTGTTTATAATGGGAAGAAGAAACACAAAGACTGTATAAACGTTTATAGTAGCTTTATTTATAATAGCTCCCCACTGGAAGTTATCCAAATATTTATATAAGAGAATTACAAACACGCAGAAGATGAATTAACACAAAAATATTAAACTTTGTTTTTAATTAATTTATTTATTTTGAAAGAGAGAGGCAGTGTGAGTAGGGGAGAGAGAGAAGGAGACGGAGAATGCTAAGCAGGCTCCATGCTGTCAGCAAAGAGCCTGGTGGAGGCTTGAACTCATGAAACAGTGAGATCATGACCTGAGTGAGCCTAAACCAAGAGTCAGTTGCTTAACTGACTGAGCCAGCCAAGCGCCCCAAAAAATAATTTTAAAAAAGAACTTTAAAAATAAGGGAAAACTTTTGTTATATTATTAAGTGAAAAAGACTTAACAAGAATAATTTGTGAGAAAGTATATCCTGCTTAATTAGCTCTAAGACTTCAGTCTGTTCTAGGATTTAAAGAGGTTGAGGCTCATCCAGCATCTCTACCAGAATTTGTTTTTTTGTTTTTTGTTTTTTAAGTGTATTTATTTACTTGGAGAGAGAGTGCACATGCAAGAGTGTGAGGTTGAGTGAGCAGGTTCTGTGCTGTCAGCACAGAGCTGGATGTGGAGCTTGATCCCACACACCGTAAGATCGTGACCTGAGCAGAAACCAAGGGTCAGGTGCTTAACTGACTGAGCCACCCAGGAGCCCCTCCACCAGAATTTATGATCATTAATTTGGAGTATGAGAAGAGATGAAACAAGATGGGGCTGGATGATGGAGGTAGACCTGCTTCTTCTGGCTATCTCTACTAAAGAGCTCCTATTTCTTTTGAATTGCCTTTTCACCTCCAGTACAATACATGGTATGGAACAACAAGCTATAATACAGATACATGAAACTATACCAAAAATGTGATGAAAAGATGGATAATTGGTTAATATCCATACATTAAGCTATATATTTTCTTTGAGAAATGTTAACAGAAGAGAGAAGGAAGTTTGTAGATCCGGTTTGATGGAGATATATATGGAGCTATACATAGATCTATCTCTGTCTCTATCTCTATCTCTATCATCTATAGATAGATAGATCTATATCTGTTATCCATCTATATATCTAATCTTCTATGTATATTTGGCTGAACACATGGCTGTTCTTGGGGTAACTGAGTTAATTAAAATGGCAAAGATAGATCAGTGCTACACTGTGGAAAGCCCTGAATTTAGACACATGAATATATAATTATCATTGAAAGATGTGCACTATTGAAACAGAGTTTCATGAATATGTACCTGGAATCTTATGTTAGATTGTTAGAGTGGAGTCTTATTTTAGCAGCGATAATAGAACAAAAATAATAAAATCAAAAGGACTAGTCAATTAATTGTTAAAGAAAGTTTAAAAGTTAGAAGAATAAAATCTAAAAGATTTCCTGCTTATGCGATTGCTATTTTCAGAAGGAGTAAATTCAGGAATAAGTAGTTTTAGAAGAAAAAGCTCATGTGCACTTACTGGGAATTTTTATTGGGCTTTGGGGGTCTATTATATTAGTAAGTTCTTGGACAACAGAATAAGGGAAAAGTGCATCATGTTAATGATGGTTACTTTTAAAATGTCAGTTAACCAGGCTACAATCACTCAAAGTTTAGCATTTTCTAGAAAAAACATACAGTCTAATTTGAGTACATTTATATTTATTTGCTTATTTTGCAACCTGTGATGTGTAGTAGTATTTTCTTTATTTTTATACTTTTGAAAATTATACAAATTTTCTCATCATACAAATGAGAAATAAAAATGCTACAAAGGAAGTAACTTGGAAGTAAAATAGTAAAGTTCTTAACATCTATATAGTATTTATAAATATGTTTATCTAATAATTTATTAAAAGGAAGAAAATAATATTTTCACATGGAAATATTTTACATAAGTAATAACTTATTAAATATATATTAGTATTTAAGATATATATTAAATGTTTAGGATATACAGGGTTCAGCTGCAGTTCTGATGACTCCTCTCATACATCTATGTGTTTGAGGTATATGTAGATCTAATACTAATGATTGTAATCGATGGCAATATTTATCTAATTATGTCATTATGCCTCAATTCATTACCAAATATGAAGCCTACTAAAAACTCTCTAGGACCCAGTCCAATTAAGGAAGAAGGAAGAATGAGTAAGGGGAGAGAAATTCTGCATTTTCTAATATGAGGAGTTTCATATGATTCTGTTCCTCCCATGAAGCAAAGTTCAGGGAATTCTCACTAGTTGTAATGTATTAGACTTTGGAGAGTATTTGTTCTCTTATTTCTGAATAATTAAGAGGTAAGAAATCATTTTTTATTAAAATAAGTGATTTGTATTTATTCTGTTTATTTTCTATTTATATTAATAATACTTCAATTTAAATAGAATCACTGTTTTACTTCTCTTGAATTATATACTAGGTGGTTAATAAATATATACACTGTTTTACGTGTCTTTATTATTACAGATTTTGTAATTGTATTATTCAAAAATCTATTTGCAATGAGCCAAAATGTTAAACACATGTTTATATTTCTTTATTAGAGAAAGAAATAATACAAAACAAATTCTTAAAAAGATAGAAAGCAAACCCTAGTTTTCACATATATATCTTTGTTAAGCACATCCACCTCTTTTTTTCCTATTCATTTCTAAAGCTTTTTTGAATACTCTCCCTTCTTCCCCTCAGGCTCTGGGTAGTCTGTAGAGCCATAAACTTTGTAAGGCACCAAATCAATTTTTTTCATTCTTGAGGTCGTTATCTATCTCATTGTAGATTGTCCTAAAATAACATGAAGTGCCCATTTGACGTCCATTTTTAGGAGTTAAATGTTGTAATCCATTTCCCCTTTATAGTATTTTAAGAAACATATTCCTCGAGTATATTTTAACAAAACAACAATGCAAACAGGATTTGAACAACATACACAAATAATATGTTGATGACAATCCCAGGAATAAAATGTGGCAATTTCTAATAGACTTATTTAACAAACAGGCAATGTGTTCTATGAATACTAGGCTTGTTCTTAATGCTTTATAGGTATCAAATCCTTATAACACTATCCACATTTTACAGACAAACTTTACTCACAGAGATGTTAAGTAATTTTCCCCAAATTACCCAGCTAGTGTTTGGCCATGCCAAAACTTAAGCCCAGGCAGGTTGAGTGCAGAATTCCTGTACTGTTATTGTCTTTCCAGTGAAGTGCTTTCATTCTTTTCCATTTAGTACTTTCATCAAAATTAACAGGTGCTTGTTAAGGAACAACACTCTGGTGCCTCTCCTATACTACTTGCACAGAACACTTCTGTGACCAGAAGTGTGGGGTTTTTACACATATCAAGCAATTCAGCGACATTGGCTGTGCGTCCTACAATTTAACTCAATTCTGACACTATCTAAATGGCTTCTAATATAGTCAGTGTTATAAATTTCCCTCTACCTATTGCTTTAACCGAATCCTACAAATATTGATATTTTGCTTTGTGATTTTATCTCAGTTAAAATACTTGCGAGTTTCCTTTTTTATTAATTTTTGACACAAGTGTTATTTCAGGGTATATTACTTATTTCTCAAATGTTTATGGATTCTTCATATATATATATATATATATATATATATATATATATATATTACTGTTATTGTTTACCTTCTACTGTGGTTAGAGAACTTCATTCGTGTGAATTGATTCTTTTTAAATTAATTGAACCAGAATGACCCAGAATATACTATATTTTGCTAAATGCTCTGTGTACTAAACAGAATGTGTATTCTGTTGTTTTTACATGGAATGTCCTATGAAGTTCAGTTAGATGAAATTGGTTGAAATATTGTTCAACCTGATTCCCTACTGATTCTCAGTCTATTTTTCTTACCCATTTTTGAGAGAGGTTTTGTAATACCTGATGATAACTAGAAATCCATCTATTTTCTTGCCTTTTTTTTTTTTTTTTTAGTTTTACTTCAGGTGTTTTGAAACTCTCTTGTTTTATGCATAAATGTTTAAGACTGCTATGTAATATTGACAAATAGGACACTTTCATTTTTACCAAATGATCTTCTTTATGCCTGTTCGTAGCCTTTGCCCTGAAATATATTTTGTTAATATCAACAGAGTCACTCCAACTTTCTTATGATATGGCTTATCTTTTTAAAGTTTTTCTACTTTCCATCTATTTATGTCTTTATATTTAAATTGAATTTCTTACACGCAGAGTATAATTGCACCTTACTTTTTAATCCAATCTGAAAATCTCTGCCTTTAATTAAAATACTTGGAGAATTAATCGTTGCTATAATTAGTTGTATTTTTGCCTCATTCTAGTGTTGGTCTGCTTTATCTGTGGGGATACATTCCAAGACCCTTAGTGGATGCTGGAAACCACTTATAGTGCAGAGCCCTTTATCTATGTGTCCACTAAGCATATGCTGTTCACTAGCTTCTTCAACATATGGAAGACAGTTACAATAATGATTAACTCTTTACATATTAATTTTATCACCTATGTAATTTCTGAATTGGTGTGCATTGATCTATTTTTCTCCTAATTATGGAATTTATTTTCCTGCTTCTTTTCATTCTTGGTAATTTTTGATTGGACATCAGATATTTTGAATATTATTTTGTTAAGAGTTATATATTTTTGTACAGCTATAAATGTGCTTTAGCTTTATTTTTGAACAAGTTTAATTGAAAAGGGTTTGATCCTTTTGAATCTTGCTGTAAAATTTTGCTAGACAGGATTAGAGCAGCATTTAGGCTAAAGCAAATTTTCCCTACTTCTGTGGCAAGACTTGAGTTCTCCACCTGATGCCCATGAATTATTAAATTTTCCATTCCAGATGGTAGAAATAGGTACTGTGGTGAGACCTGTGTAAGCAGTAAGGTTGTTCCCACTAAGCCTTTCAGGGATTCTCTTCCCTGACCTTGAATGGTGTCCTCAACTGATTCACTAATCGGTGCTAAGCTAAATATCACAAAGTGGCCCCCGCAGATCTCTGGAACTTTTCTCCTGGCAGTTCTCGATTTTCTGGTACTCTTTCCCATGAACTAGCTGCCTTAGCCTTCCTGGGTTTCCAGCGACATCATCTTAACTCAGAGACACCACCATGCTCTGCCTGGATTGTCCTTAGCTGTGCACAATTTGGAAACTGCAGACCACAGAATTGGGGCATTTGTTGTTCTTATCATTTTGTTTCCCATTTCACAACGTCCAGTGATACCCAACGTCCAGTGTCCCCAAACCATTGTTTCATATATTTTGTATTTGTGGCTTTTTTTTTTTTTTTTTGAGGCAGAAGCTCAAACTCAGTAATTATTATTCCATCCTGGCTGGACGCATAAGTCTTGCAATGTGATTTTCATCAATCAAAATGCAGAGGAAAAAAAAAACAGAAACAAAAGGCTATTTATATTTTTAAGAGGCTTAAAAATAATAATCTTAAATTGTTTAAATAAATTCTGTCAATCTAGCTTACGCTCTTACATATGAGCATGAATTTAGTTCAGAAAAGCACTTATCTTTAAAGCAGCTACATTAATGTTTATTGTAATGCTTTCATTATAGCCCTACAATCTCTTACAGTTTAACCTTCAACCATTCTGTGACTTCTGTCCTTTTTTCCCACTCTTAAATTAATTCCTGGCCTTCTACTCTTGTGTGAATTGTGTTCCAATACATCTTTCCAACAGAAACCACGATGCTCTATGTACACTTATTTTTTCTCTCTCCCTATAGATGACCTCTTATTTACTTTCATATTTCTCTGGGTCTTTCATCTATGATTTCCTCACACTTCTTATTCGTTAAGACTTATTTTTGTTCAGTCCTGCCACTAACTCAACAGAGGGGCTAAAAAAAATCAATATTTCTTATCTGGAAATGTTGACCAATCACCAGTTTTCAGAACAAAAGCTAAACAGTTGTGAGGAAGAGAATGCCTGCCTACTTACCAGAACCAGTCTGATAAACTCCAGCACACCACAAGTCAAAAGAGGTTGATGCCAGTTTGCCTTCCCTTTCCGGTTGATGTTAATACATATGAGTAAAGGCAGATTATTTATGAAATAACTAATTTATGAATAGGGTCAATTAAACATCGTGGAAATTTGGAAAGTATTTTGTTTGGCTTGATGTTCAGTTAGATTTTTCAAATTTCCCTTTAAGGCAGAATCAGGCTCTCTAAAAACAAAAACAAAACAAAACAAAACAAAAAACAAAGATGAGAAATTATTACCCGGAACTGGCATAAAATGAATTAAATAAGAACATGCATACTGAATAATGTTACCAACCAGAAAAGTGAGATTTTCACTACTTCAAAGGAACAAGGATACAACTAGATATGAGATTGAAAATTAGGTTTAAAATCAATCGAAAATATGATGGTTATACATATATATTTGTTAAAAAAAAAAAAGGTGCAAAAGAGGCCAGAGACTCCTGGTTATATTTATTATGTGTGTGTGTGAGACACCTAATAGCTCATTTGATCAAGTGAGTTAAAAGCAAAAATCTTTGTAAGAAGTCTACAAAATAAAATCTACAAAAGTTCTAGAACTAGTAAGTGAGATTAGCAATATTACAGGATATACGATTAATATATAAAAATTGTGTATCTGTGTACTCTCAATGAACAACCAGAAATTTATATTTAATAACCAATGCTATTTTTAAATAGCATCCAAGAAATGAACAACTTAAGGATAAATCTGACAAAACACATGTAAAAGCTGTACTATGAAAACTACACTACACAGTATAGATAAATTCGAGAAATCTTAAATTAATGGAATAAAAAACTGGATGACTATTGTTAAGATGCCAATTATTTCCAAATTAATCCATCTATTCAGTGTAGTATCAAAGTCCCAGCAAGTTTTTCTTGTAGAAACTGAGGAACTGATGTGAAAGTTCATCTGGAAACACAAAGATCCTACCATAATGAAAATAGTGTGGTATTAGCATCAAGATAGACAAGTAGATGAATGGATCAGAGTACAGTTAAGAAATAGAATCATGCATATATAGACAACCGATTTCAAAAAATGGTGAGTAGAAAAATCTGTGGAGAAATAACAATCTTTCCAAATTATGGTGCTAGGACAAATGGATATCCTTATGCAAAAAATAAACAAATCCATAGCACACCATATGGCTATGTATCAAAATGGATCAAACTCTTAAATGTAAAAAACAAAACTATAAAACTTCTAGAAGTAAACATAAGAGAAAATCTGTATGACCTTTGGTTAGGCAAAGATTTCTGAGATGTGACACCAAAACATAATCTATAAAGGGAAAAAAGTTAATAAGTCAGACTTTAACAAAAGTAAAAAAATGTCAGCTCTTTAAAAGACATTGTTAGGACAATGAAAAGATTACCCACAGACTGGGAAAAACTATTTGCAAGCATTTAACTGCTAAAGGACTAGGATTCAGAATATACATAGAGTTTACAAAGGTCTTAAAATTCTATACTAAGATAACAAACAACCTAATTAAGAAATATGCAAAAGATTTGAACAGACATTTAACCACAGATCTGTGGGTGGCCTCTAAGCACTTGTAAAGATGCTGAACATCATTAGTTATTAAAAAAAAAATAAAAACTTAAAGTTTAATCATGTACTCACTTTATAGATGGTTAAAATTAAAAAGTAACAATGATGTAAGTAACTGAAACTCTCATACATGCTGGTGGAAATGCAAGATGGAAAATATTTTGACACTTTCTTAAATAGGCCAACCTAGAGCTACCATAAGTCCCAGCCATTCCACTCCCAATAGAACAACAATAACAAAAAAATGGGTCTATATAGACATTTGTGTGTTGATAATTCACAGCAGTTTTATTTGTAATTGTCTCAAACTGGAAAAAAAAACCTGAATAACTACTAACAAGTAAATGAATAAGAAATTCTGATATATCTATATACTGGATTACTCTATAGGAATAAAAGAAAGCAACTTTTGCATATGAATCTCAAAATTTACTATGAGTCTCAAAATAATCATGTTGTGAAATATGCAATATCAAAAAAATATACTGTGAGATCCCATTTATAAAATTCTAAGAAAATGCATGATGACAGAAAGCAGATGAGTAATTGACTAGGGTTGTGGGAGGATCAAATCAGAAAGGGAGGGAGGATTACAAATACTCATAAAGAGACTTTTGGGAGTGATGGACATGTTCACTATCTCAATTGTCACAGTTTTGCAGCTGTATACATAAGTTAAAACCTGCCAAAGTGCTGGGGCGCCTGGGTGGCGCAGTCGGTTAAGCGTCCGACTTCAGCCAGGTCACGATCTTGCGGTCCGTGAGTTCGAGCCCCGCATCAGGCTTTGGGCTGATGGCTCAGAGCCTGGAGCCTGTTTCCGATTCTGTATCTCCCTCTCTCTCTGCCCCTCACCCGTTCATGCTCTGTCTCTCCCTGTCCCAAAAATAAATAAACGTTGAAAAAAAAAAAAATTTTAAAAAAAACCTGTCAAAGTGTTCACTTTAGATGTGAGCAGTTAACTGTGTATCAGTTATATCTCAACAAAGCTGTTAAATATTTTTTTTTAATCTTGTGATTTGGAAGAGTTTACAAAATGACTACATACAATTCCATGGGATTAAGAAAAGCTAACTCGACATCATTATATGATGAGACCAAATGTTAATGTAGAAAATCTTTACCATAAAGTCCTGTATTCTTTGTCAAGGTGAGTAGAGACAAGCTGAGTAAGCGAACACAATCAGTTAAAAGATTCTTAGTGCATATATGATTAACACGAATCAGTTAAGATAAATTTAACTTTTCCTGTTAGCATGTTTTTAAAGAATTGATTTCTGTAGTGTCAAAAAATTTTTATGTAATGTGTTATACTGGTAATAATGGCATCTTTACTGTAATAATATATAATATAATAATGATCCACAGAGGCCATTTTACAGTGACCTAAAGGATGCAAACGTGCATGTTTTACATCCATATTGAGATAGGGGTGGGGTGAGAAGCTTCAAGAAACGCACGACTTGTCTCTTTTGGGGAATAGTTTTAGTACATCATTACCTGATCTCAATCTTGCAATAATAATTAGACATTAAATAAATCAAGGTTGTAAGTGATCATTTAAATTAACTCAATAAAGGTCCCTCCAACAAAAATGTAAAGCCGTGTAACTTTGTCGACTTTCCAAGATAAAGTTTTTGAGGGGTGCCTGGGTGGCTCAGTCAGTTAAGCATCTGACTTCAGCTCGGGTCATGATCTTGCGGTCCGTGAGTTCGAGCCCTGCGTCAGGCTCTGTACTGACAGCTCAGAGCCTGGAGCCTGTTTCAGATTCTGTGTCTCCCTCTCTCTCTGACCCTCCCCTGTTCATGCTGTCTCTCCCTGTCTCAAAAATAAATAAACGTAAAAAAAAATACATTAAAAAAAAGATAAAGTTTTTGCAAAATATACTTACAGGTAATAAAATAATTTTGATTTACTAGAGTTTTCCTAGTTGCAGGTCAATTAAATGACTATTGTATGCAAAAAATAAAAATTTTGTTTTTATTTTTGTGTTGTCCTTATTAAATTATTTCTTGCAACAATTAGATAATTATAAAATTGTGTCAATTTTTATTAATTTTATTCTAAAATCACATCATTTACCCTTAGAAGACTATCTCTTTTCTATCATTGAGGATCTTCAATCCATTCTACTAAACTTGGGAATTAAAGACAAAGAAATGCATATTTTTAAAGGAGAATGAATAAATAAACCATTTCTATTGATTTCGATTCAGCAATATTTATGTATAAATGTCTCTAGATAAATATCACGTCACCTATATATAAGGAACTCATGTAATTTATTTATTTTTTTTTTAATTTTTTTTTCAACGTTTTTTATTTATTTTGGGACAGAGAGAGACAGAGCATGAACGGGGGAGGGGCAGAGAGAGAGGGAGACACAGAATCGGAAACAGGCTCCAGGCTCTGAGCCATCAGCCCAGAGCCTGACGCGGGGCTCGAACTCACGGAGCGCGAGATCATGACCTGGCTGAAGTCGGACGCTTAACCGACTGCGCCACCCAGGCGCCCCGGAACTCATGTAATTTAGATTAAAAAGTCCACATGGTCAAATAGTGAAAAAAAATAATGAAAATTGTGAAATATATGTCTGTTCTTAACACATATATTTAGAATGCTTTCCTTTCTACTAAGTTCATTCGTTTGTAGTTTAAGAGGAAGTAGAAAATATATATTTAAATTGTAATATTAATACAACTTTTACTTAGGATTTAATTTCAACAAAGATATTGATATAAGAGGATCTGAAATACAAAATCATTGGATCCTATTTATGAGGTATTCTTATGAAAATTAACTGAGAAGCTCAAGTTTTCCTTTCTTAGAGTTACGGTAGTCTGTGAGTTATGAAGGTGAATATAACCAGAAACACAATGTTATGACTCCCCAAAGGGGTCACGAGACCCATTGGGACAGTCATGTGATGGTTTCTTTAAAGGATGACCATTTTTGCACAATTTGTCAAAGACCCTACCAGGACACTATCTGTACTTGTATTGAGGGCCTCCGAGGAAAGTTCACAATGCTTATCCTGACAACAGGGAGATTCAAGCTGAAAATCTCCTCCTTTTCAATCTGGCTCCTGGTTTTTAACCAAACAGATATTAACTTGGTGCTTATAATTTACATAGCACCCCAGGATCCCAGATTTTATATAATGGATTCTTAAAACTTCACCAGCATAAATGAAACATTGAATGGCTAAAGTCTGTTAAATCATCTTTGTCTGAAGTCATCTTTGCTTTGAATTAAATGCCTTAGATTCAGTCACTTGTTTCCCTCTGGGGATGTATACATATATTTAGTTAGCTGTGTATGAAGTTGTTTACCATAAAATGTTATTTCTACCCCAAATTTCCCATCTAACTTCAATGCTATTTTATTCAAAATGGAGGAATTTTAATTTATTCATTTAAAATAGATCAAATTACAAAGTTTTCTATTCACTGCTTAATCTCCTTTCAAACTTCTTAAATATTTTTTAATTACACTATTAGATAGTTTGTGAACAAATTCACCATCAGTACTGCCTGCAGATAACGAGTTAATATACGAATGGAAAGTCCCACTGTGCTGGGATACTGTGACATTTTAATGCCAACCAAAATATATTGGCTGCTCTGACCTTCAGGGTTCTTGCAGCATATGGAAAACTTGCAAATTTCCAGCACCATGCCTAACCTCATAAAGACAGATTCAAAGAACAAAAGAAATAAAGAAGCCAGTCTATTTTCTAATTCATATGAATATTTTTATTCAAATCAAATTGGACTGGAACTAGCAATAGCATTGACTCTTCATCAACATTGAAAAACAGTTTCTGGGAAGAAAATTTAAAAACCAGAAACAAAGAAACAAACAAAAAGAGGGTCACAAAAAAATCATATGTCGTTCCCACAAAGGAAAATAATTCACATTCTGTAAATTTATTAATTTAGCCATGCTACTGAGATGGAGAAGTGGTTTTGCTTCTTGATTTCCAGAGGAAAAAGAGAACATTTTAGAGAATGTTTTAGACCATGAGAGCACATTGTAAATTATTTCTTTGGCTCACAGGAATTAAAATTTTGCTGTTGATTGATTATCAAATATGTGAGCTATTACATTTTAAGACATTTTTTCACGAATTGGTTTATATATACGTGTCCTCAACTTGATTATAAATTCCTCACAGGAAACCATTCACATCTCTTAAATTTTTATAATTTCAGACCCCATCTTACTGATTGAAGCACAAATGCCTTCTAACTGCCCCCACCTGTAATCATTTTTCCTCCAGGTTACATCAAAGTAGTTCTCCTAAAGTTGAGCTCTGATCCCATTACTTCTGTATTCTGGGTAAAATCGGGAAGACCTAAGGGCCATCACCTAGCTCAGAGTACTGCATAAGGTCCATGCCATTTCCCCACAGATAAACTGTAGGCAAGGAATCAATACAGGTGAAATCAGCCAAAATTCACAGTTAGATTCCTTGACAAATCTGTCATCTGTTTGAAGTGATGGAGTAGAGAATTAGTCACACACAGGGAATTAGCGCAGTAGGTACTTCAAGGAGCCTATATAAGTAATTTTGGATTCTAAGAACTTTTGAGTAAGTTTTCCTCGGTTGTGTCCAGTTGTATTAGCCTGAAGGATATCATATTAAGGGAAGCATGACGTTTTTCCACAGTTAGAGGATTCTTGTAATTGAATTCTTTGTGGCCAAAAAGCAGAGTTTGTGAGAGTGCATAGAACCCACAGTGAATTGATGCAGTACACTTTGAAGGAGCCTCCTCCTGACATTCTTTTTTTTTTTTTTTAATTTTTTAAGGTTTATTTATTTTTGAGAGAGAGAGGGCACACGAGTGTCGCAGAGAGAGAGGGAGACAGAATCCCAAGCAGGCTCCAGACATTGAGCTGTCAGTACAGAGCCCCACGGGGGGCTGGAACCAATGAACAGTGAGATTGTGACCTGAGCAGAAGTCTGACGCTTAATGTACTGAGCCACCCAGGTGCCCCGGAGCCTCCTGACATTCTTATAAAATGTTTTATAATATGCTTAATTATCTAATGGGTGGTGGCCAATTTTTTTCACTTGTTTTAAAAGTTTTAAATGTCTTGTAACTAAATAAGTGTCTAGCTCTAAATAAGTGTTAGTCAAACTGAAGAACTGGTGTTCCTGATGTAGTCTCTGATATTTACTATCACCACATATTCAAATACATGTTATATATATGAACTTTGTACAATGCTTGAGGTATGACACATAATTATTTATGACTCTAAAATAGCTTTTCTCAAACAGGGTACTGAAAAAATGAACACCACTGTTTTTTCAGTTCTCCCAAGGAAGGTACATAATTAGTACAATTCTAGATGCATAAAAGAGGAGTTAACTTATTATATACAATGGATACCTCAGGCATTAAGGAAATTCTGTTACGGAAACTCAGTTTAGATGGTCTGTAATGAAACCAAATTAAATCGAACTTGAGCACCTGTTTTCAAAAATAGAAGATAAATTCAAAGTCAGCTATGTTGACCCCCTTTTGGTCTACACAAGAGGGACTCTTTGGAGACACTATGGTTTACCAGATGTTGTCACTGCAGCTGCATTTTTCTGTGCAGTCATACATACAGCTATCAAAATTTTGGTGCTAATGCTCCATCTAAAATGATTTTTGATTTTTTTGACTTTTAATTTTTTTTAGTGTTTATTTGTTTTTGAGAAGGACATAGAGTGAAAGTAGGGGAGGGGCAGAGAGAGAGGAAGATACAGAATCCGAAGCAAGCTCCAGACTCCAAGCTGTCAGCACAGAGCCCGACTAGGGGCTCAAACTCATGAACTGTGAGATCATGACCTCAGCTAAAGTCGTCCACTTAACCGACTGAGCCACACAGGCACCCATGATTTTCTTATTTTTTTTTTTTAATTGCAGTAAGAACACCGCTGAACATGATTTATACTCTTAACAAATTTTTAAGTGCACTATACAGTGTTTTTAACTATAGGCAAAATGTTGTATAGCTGATTTCTAGAACTTACTCCTGTTGTACCACTGAATCTAAACCTGTGTCCTCCTCCCCATTGCCTCTGGCAACCACTATTCTATTCTCTATGTCTATGAGTTTGACTATTTTAGATACTCCAGTTAAGTGGAATCATGCAGTATTCATTTGTTACAAAAAACGCACTTAAAAAATGATGAAGACTTCAGTAGACGTTTCTCCAAAGAAGAAATATGAATGGCCAACAAGTATTAGAAAGGTGTTTAAAATCACTCTTATGCAGGGAAGTGAAAATCAAAGCCACAATAAGATATAACCTCATACCTATTAGGATAGCTGTTATTAAAAAAGAAAAAGAAAAAGGTAGCTAGTGTTGGTGAATATGTGGAGAAATTGGAACTTTCGTGTACTGCTAGTAGGAATGTAAAATGGTGCAACCTCTATGGAAAACAGTATGAAGTTTCCTCAAAAAATTAAAAGTAGAACTACCATATGATATAGCAATCCCGCTTCTGGGTATATTTTCAAAAGAATTGAAATGAGGATCTTGAAGAAATTTCTGTTCTCCTACATTCATTACAGCATTATTGAAAATAGCCAAGATAAGGCAACAACTTAAATGTCCATCAGTGAATAAATAGATAAGGAAAATGTAGCATATACATACAGAGGAATATTATTCAGCATAAAAAACGGAATCCTACCATATGTGAAACATGGATGAACCTGGAGAACATTATGTTAAGTAGAATAAGCTGGTCACTGAAGTGGGTTTTAATTCCTGACATTTCAGCACTAGCCAGTGTAGTATCAGGCTTCTCCGCTGCTCCTTGCAGAGTTCAGTTACAAGAGGCTTTTTTTTTTTAAGGCAATGGCCCTTGCTGACCATTCATTGCAGGAATATCCCATCCATCTCCTTAAAGATCTTCCTTAGAAGTGTCTATTCTGGGGCGCCTGGGTGGCTCAGTTGGTTGAGTGTCTGAATTCAGGTCAGGTCATGATCTTGCAGCTTGTGGGCCCAAGCCCCACGTCAGGCTCTGTGCTGACAGCTCAGAGCCTGGAGCCTGCTTCAGATTCTGTGTCTCCCCCTCTCTCTTCCCCTCCCATGCTCATGCTCTCTCTCTGTCTCTCAATAATAAATAAATGTTAAAAATAGAAATTAAAAATAAAAAGTGTTCTATTCCATGATCCTGTAAAACACAAAAAACTTGAAACCTTCATCCTTGTTGGAGGGTAAAACTTTTCCTTTCTTCCCTTCTAGGGTCTTTGATTGATCTAATAGTTAAATTGACCCAGGACAGATTAATAGGAGAAAAACAAATTTAATTATATATGTATAGCAGGTTATAGAAATAAGACTCAAAGAAGTGACCAAAGCAGGCAGCTTTTATATCTTTCAGACAAAGAAACAATACATTTGTGAATAATTGGCAAAACAAAGAAGTTTTGGCTTGGGATAGTGAACTGGTGCAGAAGTAACAAGGTTTGTTTATATAGCATCCTCAACCCTAAATTCCCTGTCTGGTGATAAGGATGTCTCTTTACCTCCTAGTACTGGAAGAGTGTCTTTCACATGGGACATTTATTTCCTGCTTTTAGGGGAACAAAAGACGAGAGGGTCCTTCTTGTACTAGCTGTTTCTTAAGTAACTTTAATTAAAAATAATCAGTTTGCCAAAGTGGCATATTTTAGGTTGGTCTGCCTTGAACCCCATCATCCCATAGAATTCAGTACTTAAGGAGAGTCAAGTTCCTTTCATTTTCATCAAAAAGCCTCATTTCCCTCCTTATATCCAGTTGCTCCATAGTTTCTTCCTTTCATGAATTTTAAAATCAGTTAGGCCTATTTAGGGGCTGACTTCAGGATGACGCACAAAGCCTTCACAATTTATCCTTTCTGGCTCTGAGTCAAAAGAACTGTTTATTCCCATTGCGGGGTATGAAATCTTTTCAACTTGAGTAAATGCATCCTGAAGGGTAGGTGCTCTGTTTTATTCCTTATATGGGTTTGCATACAGCGAAAATGCTCAAACATTTTACATTGAACAAATACATGAGATTGTAAAATACGTGATGATATCTGAAATAGAGTTCAGAATTGAACTCTTCCTTTAATCCACCATGCTGACCCCAGGTGCATGCTGGGAATTATTACACTGAAAGCAGCTTGTTTTTCACTTAAATTCAGAAATTCTGCTTGTTCCCCCTTTGATTTTAACTTCATCAGCTAACACGAAACATATTGCTCATTTGTTAGCCTTTGTTTTCACTTTATTCTGTATTTATAAAGCTTAGCTCCATTTTCCACACTATTATTTATAATAGTTTAGAAAACACTTCTGGTATCCTAGGTTTCATTAGGTAAGCATCCTTCCTGATGTGATAAATTTGGGTGACTATATCTTTCTGACATTCACTCTTAGGCAGTTCTATCCCCAGATTTATTCTCAACCTTGAAGTCTTAAAAATCACTGGGTAATATTTGTGATATAGTTCACTGTTCATTTGACTTCAATTCTGTCAATGTCCTTTGTTTCTTGAAACAACAGATGTATGTTTTGTTTTGTTTTTTAATTCAGTCTGATAGCCTTTGACTGGATAGTTTATTAAATTTATTGTGACACTTCAGATATATTTGGACTTGTTTCTACCATATGTTATTTCTATGTTTTTTTTCCTTTGTTGCTTTCTTCTTTCAGTCTTGCCCCCCTTTTTTGTTACGATTTTCAAAGTATTATTTTTTGTTCATTACATTTTTCATTTTATTCTTTTAGAGAATTATGTTCTTCATGCCTATATTTTTAAGAATGATTTTAATAGTAATGCTAACTTAATAGAGTCTGAAGTTAATCAGCATCTTTAACTCCTGTTTGAACAGTAAAAATATAAATTTAAGATAATATACTATGAATAAACATAATTACAATAATTGCCATGCAATGTTTACTCTATTGGTATTCAGTATTATAGTTCTGGTTTGTTTTCAACCCAAGGATTAGACATTGTTAACATTGGTTTATACTGTAAATATCAGGTCAGTTTCACTCTTTTTGCAATATTTATAGTCACCTTTCATTCTTAAATTTTTCACTCTTTTATCTGAGAGAAGTTTTTTTTTTTCTTCCTAAATGTGTTCCTTAGACTCTTCTTTATTGTGGTATAGTCAGTTTGTTCTTCTGAGATGGATTTTTATTTTATCCTATTTTTTTAAATAGAACTTCACTATTGTTTTATATTGAGTTGACCAAGAAACAGACTTCAATACACAGAGAAGCATGCCATGGTGTCAGTGCAAATTTTGGGATTAACACCTGTAGAAGGGAAGGGGAGAATATGGGATTGGGGAATGTGAGAAGTAAAGCTTGAAATGGAAGCTTACAGGAAATTCAGATGATGGGATGTCCCCTTAGAGCTATTTCTAGTTGGGCCAGGTACCAAACCTATGAATTTTGGCATTGATGAGTCATTAGAGATGGTCTGCATGAGGAAGAAGCTGTGACCTCAGTAAAGCAAGTTTTACCAGCTGAGAAAATGCCCAAAGGGAGCAAAGTGGTCAGAGGTGTCTCCCAGACACATTTTCAGGAGCTGGTATAATAAACCCTTTATTTCTTAAGTGGGATCTCAGTAATTTATTTCAGTGACTCCTCATGACGATGCATTGAGTTTCATATGAATGGTTATTTTCTATCATCACATAAAACTATGTGATAACTTTATTTGTTTGTAATCATAGAATAATGAATCCATTGTATTCTGGCTTCTATTGTTGCTGTTGAGAAAAGATTATCAGTCTAATTGCTTTATTTTAGATGATTTACTGTCCATCTCTGGTGACTTTTAAAATCTCTTTTTCTGTTTCTCTCACAGCTGCTTTCTTTTTTATGTCTGTGTTCAGCAGATGAAGTGACTAATTCAGGGGCAATTGAAAGACTGGGCTCAACTCAGTTCTTTCAAATACTGCAATTTTCTGGGTGTTCCTGCACAGAGTCCTCACAGAGGTAGGCAGAGAAAAGGCTTCCTTATGTCATTCTGTATCAAGATGCTTTTTTTTTGAATACAGAAACTCATCTCAAACTGTCCTAAGTCACAGGAATTTTATTGGGTCCCATAATTACAACCCTGATTTCATTGCTTTGGGATTCTCTTAATGTTACTCTCCACATTGTAGTGGCTTTATCATTGGATAACTTCTTTTATGGCTGCAGGATGGCTACTGCAGTAACTCAGGAAACATGCTCCCACATCCATATTTAGGAAGGGAGGGAAACTGGCTTTCACAAATTACTATGGCTTCCCTGGCAAAAGTCTCTATACATTTCATTGGCTGAAAGTGGCTTAACTCAGTATACATATAAGCTACACAGAGGCAAGAAGAATGGATAGAATAATCAAGTCACGCTACTGGGTAGAGCAGTCAATTTTCAAAATTTCATTGCTGCTACATGGTGCAGGATGTGTGAACCGGAGCTTGAAATGTCCATTTCGATAAGCACAATGGGCTTCTACTGCATAAAGGAGGCACTCCTTGGCTAGTGTGCACGGTGTCTGGTTCTGCTGTAAATATGGTGACTTTTCCTGTATCTCAAAGTCTTCAGCCTTGGAGTCATCTCCAAATTAGGAGAATTTCTCTACTGACTAGGGTTACATTTGACCTGGGATTCATTAAGTGTGTTCTAGTCAGACTCAATGAAAAGCCATCAGCTCTTCTGGTCCCATAGTAACCACAAGAGTTGTTTCGCTGTCCTATTTGTGGATAAATAAATCTCACTTTCCAAATCAGGATCAAAACAATTTAGGAAGATATCCATTTACTTAAATTCAACAAATATTGACTGAGTAACTTCTGAGTCTAAGACACATTGCTTTAGCACTTGGTAATGACTCGCAGATTCCTGTTCCCGGTGTTAATATTTTTATATGCACTTGTTGCACTTGTTGATTACTTGCTTACTAAATAGTTTCTCCTTCTTTTTACCTGTGTTTATACAATTCTATATTTCAACTTAGATTTAATCAGGCTTAGAAAACATTCTTCCTCGTCAACAACATCCTTCACATAGTACTCTTCCTCTGATAAAAATGGAGAGATCTTACTGAGTGTACAAAAATGCAGCAATAGAGTGTTTGGATGTGCATTCAAGACATAGGTGTCAGGGTGACGATAACTCATCAAAACTTATCTTTTACCCATCTCTTGTCAAAGCTTTAACTTTTATGCATATGCCCTCCAAGCCTGATCCAAAGGCTTTTTGTGTCAATATCAATAGTATTTCCTTTTAAAAATAACCTAGACCTTTTCTTTTTCCTTCCTGAGTCAGATGAGATAGTGCATTTTTTTATGTTAGTTATGTAAGAATCCTTGCTGCTCTTTTCTGTGCCATTTAGCCTAGGTCTGGCTTAGTATTTTGAGAAAGAAAGGGCTATGGATTTTATTTAGGTTTCCCCAGTTTCAACATTACTAAAAGTAGAGATCTAGACGCCTTCATTGAGGGAATGTGCAAACCTAACATATTTGTGTTTTATTGGGGGAAGAAGTTTTATATATATATATATATATATATATATATATATATATATATATATCCCAAATATCCCTAAACATTGTTCAGCTTTTTAGAACAATAAATAATCAATGATGCCCTCAAAACATTTAAAGGCTAACAAGTTAAATATGCTTTTTATGATTTTGAGTTAGAGGCTCTGTAAGGTGTAAAAATAATATACATAGGACAGAGAAATAAATTAAACATTTTATAATCTTAGAATATTTTCTATTATAAAAGCAAAGAATCTTCTCACTCTTTTCCAAATTCATTTATATTTCATAGCTCTAAAGAGAGAAAGAAAACTTGAAACACTAATACAAATTTTAGAAGTCTAGAAAAAGAGTATATTTTATCAGTCCAGAGCTACCCTGTTATGATTTTAAAGAAACTACCTTTGGGGTGTCTGGGTGGCTCAGTCAGTTAAGTGTCTGACTTCAGTTAAGGTCATGATCTCACAGTTTGTGAGTTTGAGCCCCACCTCAGGCTCTGTGCTGAGAACTCAGAGCCTGGGGCCTGCTTTGGATTCTGTGTCTCCTGATTCTGCCCCTCCCCGACTTGCACTGTCTCAAACAATGAATAAGTGTTGAAAAAAATTTTAAAAAAAGAATCTATCTTCTTTTTTTGCCTTCAATTGCATAAGAGTTGGTTTGGGATTTGAATTTTAATGAAAAAACTAGCTTCACAAATAATAATTTTAACAAATAGGATTTAAAATGTCAGATCCATTATAAGCTGAAATATTATCCTGAGAAATATGGAATAGATTCTTATAGCACAAATGTGAGTAACTAATATGAATTACTAAAATAAATTCTTCAATTATTATGAGCAAGATATTGTAGTAGGTTCTTTACAGAGATTACCTAGTAAAATCCTCTCCTCAACCCCATGAGGCAAGTATAATAATTCCTATGTAGCATTATTTAGATATATTCATCTTAGGAAACATATCTCCTTTTATACAGACACATGCTTTGTTGAGTTAATAATATAGTAAGTCAATGGTGTGGTAGCAAATAAGACCCTCTCCCATGATTATGTTAGAGGATGATAGATATCCAATGCATTGATGACCTCTGGGCTTTTATGATTAGCATTTTGGAGTAGATGGTTAAGAGCTAATTTTTAATAATCTATTCATGGAGTAAGTTGGGTTCTGTAGAGAGAAAAGGAGGAGACAAATGACTTGGAGAGAAAAGATCTTAAGAGAGAAGAAGCAAGCCATGAAAGAGGCAATACAAGCTTTTTTTGGTGTGGTATGTAACATGAAACCTGGTCACATACCCACAGTATCTTCAATAAACTCTGTGATCCTTGTTAATGCATGGTAGAGTTGGATCTATTTAGTGGGTAGAATAATAACAGCTCATACTTAATGAATTCATGTTCTGAGCCAAATATATGGTCACAATTTATTCCTCCCCAAACAATATTAACAATATTAACAGTGCTATTGTTATCCCCAGTTTAGATGAGGAAAGTGATTTCTTAGAGAGGTTTATCATGTGCTCAAGATCACTGAGTTGGTAAGTGATAGAGTGGGGATTTTAACCAACGCACTGTGACTCCTGAGATGATTTTTTGTTTGTTTGTTTGTTTGTTTGCTTTTTGACATTTTTTGAGAAGAAGGGGAAGGGGCAGAGGGAAAGGGAGGGCTTGATTTCAAAATCATGAGATCATGACCTGAGCCAAAATCAAGAGTTAGCCACCCAGGTGCCTCTGAGATGTTTTTAATTAATGGGCAATACTGCTATTTTGAGACCTGGTTGAAAATAAGGTCTATTCACATGATGCTGTCAAGATTGGTAGACACCTTTTTTTACAGATGATGAAACAGAAATTTACAGAGACAAAATAACTAGCACAAGATTACTTAGCTAATGTGGGGAAGGATCAGAATTTCATTCATGTCTAATTCAAATGCCCTGAAGTGTTCCGCTCACCACATTTTAAATAAACGTGTTCAATCTTTCTTAATGAGGCAACGGTTTTAATCCCTTTAAAAAGTGTCCATTGTAATTTTGGTTTGGTTGATTTGGTCTGAGTTAATTTATAATAGTTCTTTTAGTAATGAGTCTAACTCCATTTTTGATATTTGACTGTTAATAGTTTTAAAGCTCCCTCATTCTCTTTCTTCTCCTGCCCCGCCCCCAGGTAAGCTCATAGAAAGCTTAGCTGCTACCTCCTTTGGTACCTGTAAGAGGGTCAAACCATGCAACTGAGGTCAGAACATGTGAGAACTTATATCAAGCTAACCATCCCTAACCATCATGAAAGCCAGGTCAGTCTCCATTCCCAGCTGTCTAAAGCCATTTTCTGACCAGCTTGAGAACCAGCATGACTCTCCTCAGCCAGCCTCTTAATGTGAGCAAATGAAACTTTTCATATCTTTTGATGAGTGTGTTTGTGATGTCATCAGTTTTGACATAAGAATCAAATCTTAGGTGAGGGTCTATCTTGTCTCAACAGAATGACTGCAAGACTTTCCACCATATTTTTTAAAACCTCAGGGAGAAAAGAAATTGGCTGGAAGGATATGTGGTAGTTCCTAATATTAATGAAAGGCTGGAAAACCAGGCTCAGAAATTGGGCACATACCAAGAGCAGGCAGGTATTAGGAAAGAGTGCCAGTATCATGCCTCAGGGACAGTCTGGTTGGAATGTTACTCCTGGCAGTAATGTCACTGAGTACTTGTCACTGTCTGCATTGCTCAACTATGACAGCACTGACTGCCAATACTGTATCAAAATGTTTCCATATACCAATATCATTAGGTCACCTTTTTGAGATTCAAACCTGGAGGTGTGAGCATTTTAAAACCTATGTATCCATACTCTAGTCAGCCACTAAGCAGGGAGGAGGTTTAACCAGGTTCTTCTGACTTAGTAATATCTTCCATTAAGACATGCACAATTGACAACCTCAAAGTGGGAACGTTGTTCTGATTCTGCATTTTATATATATATATATATATATATATGTGTGTGTGTGTGTGTGTGTGTGTGTGTGTGTGTGTGTGTGTGTATGTGTGTGTATATATATATATAATACATATATATAATACATATATATAATACATATATATATTATATACATATTTATATATATAAATACATACACTATTCTTAAGTGATTACTGTTTCTTCCCTGAAACCCCTTCTTCATTCAGCTTCATGAGGTTTTCTATTAGAGTTAACCACCTTTTTATTTTTGTTTCTTCTTAAATATTTTTGTATTGATTTTTCTCTCCTTTCTATCCCCAAATAAAGGCACTTCTCAAGTCCTCTTTCCCTTTATTCCTCTGGTCCAGTAGAGATAGCACTCATCTGCGTCACCTCAACTCTTCCCTATATGGATGTACTGAGTCTGCATCTACAACCCAAATATCTTCCTGTAAAATCAATCTTTCATTTCTATTTCCTTTCTGGATATTTACATCCAGATTTTCCCCTACAAGTTAAAAGTGAAAATGACATAGACTTCATACTATCTCCCAAATCCAGATCTTCCTTAAGATGGACCTGCCTTGGGGTGCCTGAGTGGCTCAGTTGGTTAAGCGTCCAACTTTGGCTCAGGTCATCATCTCTGTTTGTGAGTTTGAGCCCTGCATCAGGCTCTGTGCTGATAGCTCGGAGCTTGGAGGCTGCTACAGATTCTGTGTCTCCCTCTCTATCTGCCCCTTCCCCTGCTCGCACTTAGTGTCTCTCTCCTTCTCAAAAATAAATAAACATTAAAAAAAGATGGACCTGCCTCCATAGACTTACTTGTCTTTTAATCATCCCACCACCATCACAGAATATGCTTAACTTTCTCATGGCCTGTGTCACCAAGGATTATCAAATGCTTCACAAGCTTTCTGTAAATTATTATAAACAGATTGATGTATATGAGATCATGTAAAACAAATTAGACTTTACCGGGTCTGGCTGAAGATAATTTTGACTAAGGGCTGTATTGAATATTCACGTACTTGTATCCTCATAGTTTTTTTTTTTTTTTAATTTTTGTAATTTTCATTTATTTTTGAGAGGAAGTGAGAGTGTGAGTGGGGGAGGAACAGAGAGAGAAGGAGACACAGAATCTGAAGCAGCTCCAGGCTCTGAGCTGTCAGCAAAGAGCCCAACATGGGGCTTGAACCCACAGACCGTGAGATGATGACCTGAGTCGAAGTTGGATGCTTAACCGACTGAGCCACCTCAGGCGCCTCATGTATCCTCATAGTTTTTGATGAACTTAATTCTTTGAGAAGAAATGCACAACCTCAGTTTGGAAGAGAAATAGTCAAAAGAGAATTTCAGGGGTTATCCCTAGAAATACAGTCCAGGAGAAGTAAATTTCACAAATTTTCATGTGTTGGAAATAGCTATAATAGTTTGATTTCCTTCTACAATATTAATTTCCTAAGATACTGTACCAGATGCTTTTTCTATGCTACTTTCTATCTTTTCTGCTTCACCTGTTTCTGGAATTTTGGGCCACTGTTTCCAGCCTTGCTGCCGTTGCTCATTAACTGATTCTGGGTGGTCTTCAACAAGTGTTACCAGTGAAACATGCTTCACTCTATGCCCATATCACATGGGCTTGCCTGTCAATGCTTAAGTATGAGATTTCAGGGGACCTGTTCAATGTCTGTGGCTTGGAAGTGAGGGGAAGTTAAAGCCCTCCAAATTAACTTCTAACAATACAATACCAGACTGGAAGGTAAATAATTCTCTCTTCCCTCCCAACTGGCATTATAAATAGTGGTCTTTATATTTTCTTAGATAATAATCTAAGATCTTGAGATCAGGCAAGCATTTGTGCATATAATAAGTGCTAGCCAAGCACTCTCAACAATAGCCAAATTATGGAAAGAGCCTAAATGTCCATCAAATGATGAATGGATAAAGAAATTGTGGTTTATATACACAATGGAGTACTACGTGGCAATGAGAAAGAACGAAATATGGCCCTTTGTAGCAACGTGGATGGAACTGGAGAGTGTGATGCTAAGTGAAATAAGCCATACAGAGAAAGACAGATACCATATGTTTTCACTCTTATGTGGATCCTGAGAAACTTAACAGAAACCCATGGGGGAGGGGAAGGAAAAAAAAAAAAAAGAGGTTAGAGTGGGAGAGAGCCAAAGCATAAGAGACTCTTAAAAACTGAGAACAAACTAAGGGTTGATGGGGGGGTGGGAGGGAGGGGAGTGTGGGTGATGGGCATTGAGGAGGGCACCTTTTGGGATGAGCACTGGGTGTTGTATGGAAACCAACTTGACAATAAATTACGTATATTGAAAAAAAAATTAAATTAAAAAAAATAAATAAATAAGTGCTAGCCAACTCTGCACTTACACCAGATCTCCCTCCTTTCCTGCCGCATCCCCTTCCTGCCCTAATTCTGGCTTTATACATTTGCACTCCCTAATAAAGTATAAACCCATGCTTCAGACATTCCTTTCTGGGCAAACTAATACACATGTGCTGCCTCTTCCACAAACAGCTGGAGATATATAGAGGAAGCTGGGCTTAGAGCTTCAAAACAGAATCATCTAAGGGGTGTGGGGGGGTGGCAAGGCCCAGATGGGGGTGGGAGGTAGGTTGGTGGGGAAAAGATGCTTCAGGGAGAAAAAGTTTCTAAGCATACTATTTATGATAGAAATCATGTACCTATGTTGATTAACTATAGTTTAAAGGCGTTTAATCTACTGGTGGTGCTAAAGTAATAAATGTTTATGGAGTTTTGTTTCCTAAGCACAAAATTGCTCTTATTTACATTACCTTATAAAGAGGCATCAAATTTGATACTTTAAATGACCAGAAGGGATAGCAAAGCCCAGAGATGCGGTGAGATCTCATTTTTATGAGTAAATTTTATGTCTTCAAACTATCAATCACATAAGTGAACATAAGTGACCAAAATAATAAAGAGGATTTCACATGACACAAAACAATTGCCACCTAGTAGTGCCAATAAATTTGCAGAAATCGTTATCCAACAAGTTTGTATATTGTGACTTATTTTGATTTATTCACACGATAATCTGTTATATTACTGAGATTTTATTTATTTATTTTATTATATTATTTATTTTTATTTTTTTTAATTTCTTTTTAATGTTTTATTTATTTTTGACAGAGAGAGAGAGACAGAGCATGAGCGGGGGAGGGGCAGAGAGCAAGGAAGACACAGAATCGGAAGCCTGCTCCAGGCTCTGAGCTGTCAGCATAGAGCCCGAAGCAGGGCTCGAACTCCCAGACAGCGAGATCATGACCTGAGCTGAAGTCGGATGCTCAACCAACTGAGCCACCCAGGCACCTCATATTACTGAGATTTTAGATATCATCTATCCTTTCACCACTATTTTTTTGAAATGTTCTAAGACTGCTTACTTGCCCTGGTTAGTGAGAAAACATACTTAAATGAACCTAATGAAAAATTCAGGCTTTGAAACCTGAGTTTTTTGTTTTTTTTTTATGTTATCGTCAAAACACATTTGTCATAGTAAAATCTTAATACTTGTAAATTTGCACATAGATGAAAAAATATCTTAGTATCCTAGTTGCCAAACTTGTACATGGAAAAACTCTATAAAACCTTTACATAAGTAAGATGGGATTGAATTGCTTTAAAAATAATAAATTTTCTGCTTTCTAGTAAAAAAAATCCCTCCCTTATTTCAGTTATTTTTAAATGAATTCTTGAAATTAATTTTGTCCTTAAAATTATAGGATTAAATTTACTCTGAAAAGAAAGTATCAATTGGGGTACACAGTAGTATCTCAAAAAAAAAAATCCTATATTTCTAAATTTCTGGCACATCTTTTTCTTTTTTTTTCTTCTTTTTTCTTTCTTCTTTTTTTTTCTTTTTCTTTTTCTTTCTTTTTTTTTTTTTTTTTTTTTTTTTTGATACCCAGAGAACCGGTGCATGAGCAGGGTTGAGGGGTGTGGACCAACAAGAGGGAGAGACTCTCAGGCAGACTCCATGCCCAGCGCAGAGCCGAAGGCCAGGCTCCATCTTATCATCATGACATCATGACTTGAGCAGAAATCAAGAGTTGGCCGCTTAACCGACTGAGTCACCCAGGCACCCTGGCACATCTTAATATTAACTTTTCTTGAGACAACATTTGACTTGGCAGAGGCCCCATGTCACTTACCTTCCAGTCATAATATTAGGAAAATGTATGATAAATATGATGTACTTAGTAGGTAAAAATTATTAGCCAGAATATAAAAGTACTAAAACTAAAAGAAAAAAATGATAAATTATATTTCATCAACATTGGTAAGATTTTCCTACCAAGAGACAAATTAAAGGATAATCCATACACTATGAAATATATTCAGAATATATAGATTGTAAAAAAAAATTTGCATCCAGAATATATACATATTTCTACAAATAAACAATAAAAAGATGGATAACCCAGTTAAAAAAAAATGAAGACTTGAAGAGACACTGTACAAAAATAAGTGAATGGCCAATAAATATATAAAAAGAATGTCAACATCCTCAGTCCTTGAGGATATGCAAAATAAAGCAACGATGATATACTATTCACACTTCTAGAAAGGCTAACCAAAGGGAAAAAACAAAAGTAATGATACCCTACATTATCAAGCATGTGAGCCAATTGAAACTTTCAAGTATTATTGAATGTTGGATTAGTTGGCTAGGCTGTTGTATCAAAGTACTACAAACTGAATGTCTTCAACAAAAGAGATCTAGTGTTTCACAACTCTGGAGACTAAAGATGTGAAGTCAAGCTGTTAGCAGGGCCAGTTCCTTCTGAGGGTTGTAGAGAAGAATCTCCTCCAGGCCTCTCTGTTTTGTGGATGGCTGTCTTCATGTTCATATAGCATTTTTCCTCTCTATATGTTTCCAAAATCCTCCTTTTTATAAACATACTAGTCATATTAGATTAGAAGCCACCTTAATGACCTCATTTAAACTTAACTAATTGCATCTACAACAATCCTATTTCGAAAAAGTTCCCATTCTGAGGTAATGGGGATGAAGACTCAACATACGAATTTTGGATACACACAATTCAATCCACAGCAGGCATGAAAATGGTATAAGCACTTTGTAGAACTGTTACATACATCCATATGCTACACCTCAACAATTTCACAACTAGATAAGATGAATGAACTAAATGCAATAATATGGATCATTGTAAAAACATGATGTTAAATTTAGAAGCCAGGGACAAAAGAGTTCAATTTACATGAAATTTAAGAACAGGCAAAATTAATCTATCATATTAGAAATTATAAAGTGGTTTCCTGGCAAGTGAGGGAGGGAGGGAGAATGACTAGAAAGGGCAAAAGGGAAAATTGTGAGTTGATAAAAATGTTCTTGTTTTGGACAGTGATCACACAATTGTACAATTGTTAGAACTCAACAAAACGAACACCTAAAGTCAGGTGTATATTATTATGTTAATTAGACCTAAATTGCATACAGACACATATTTGCACTCATAAAAATACATATAAATATATATAGTTGTTTAAAACTAGAACTGACACTTCTAAATACATGTTGCTAAAATTCAAACATGTAAGAGAAATATTAAGATGAAAAATGTAGATCATGGTTGGCATTTTCTTCCTTAAACTTGTTTTATAATAAAATTTTGTACCAAGAAAATAATCAGTGAATTTTAATGAAAGTGAAGTTCAAGGTTGTGTAATAATGGGATTCACAAATCTATTTAAAATTCTGGCATTCATGATCCTTCCTTTGGAAAAAAAGGAAGAAAAAACACCTGATTTAGCAATCGATATAGGTAACTTAAAATTTAATATGCAGGACAGTAAATACAATTCCCTCAGATGTACAAACCTTAGTTCAACATAGTTGTTGATTTCTATATTAAGATTCTTATATCAGGATAGTCTGGGTTATGCTATGGGTGCACATAGCCCCATATTCTCATTGGCTAAATATAACAAAGATTTATTTCTCCCTTCTTCCATATGTTCAATAGAGCTTTAGGGGTTTTGCTCTTCAGAGACACTTGGTGAAGAATCTTTTGCATTCACCACCACAGGGGAAATGAGATTGGAGAGTCTTTGGAAATTAAATTTTCCAGTCACAAAGTGAGATGTACAGCTTCTGCCTATGGATCATCTGCTGGAATTAGTTATACGACCATGTCCCACCTCAGGGTGAAAGGGCATGTATCCTCCCATGTCCTGGAAGGTGACAGGGGTCAGATATTGGTGAACAATGGACACATATTTCATACTTAGATAATTGGTAAAAGCAGATTCTGGGGTCTCTTAAAATCATACGATTTTCCTTCCAAACCAGTAAAAAAGAAGAAGAAATATATTCAGTTTTTATAACTAGCAAGCCCTCCATTTACTGATATTAGTAAAAGTGATTTATCAACAAAATTTTAGGAGCTAAAATGGTTTAGATAATACCTCCTTTTTTAAATTTACTTATTTTTCAAGGAAGCACTACATTTACCGTGGGGCTCAAACTCAGGACCCCAAGATCAAGAGTCACATACTCTACCGACTGAGCTAACCAGGTACCTCTAGGTAATGCCTCCTAACCCCCCTAGTAAAACATCAACTATTAATAAGTACAGGACAAAATTCAAAAGAACCAAATAAAACAGAGTACACGATGTGCAATATTCTTTCTTTGGCTCATTTGAAGACCCTCAATTGTCCAAGTGCTCTAATGATCACTGTCCCTGAAAAATTTATTTAATAAATTGCAAAGGTCAAAATATGAAATTTTGATGTCCCTTCTTTCTTTCCTCAACTGCTCCTGATCAAATGTTCAAAAATATGTATTTTAGAACATGAACTTTAATTGAAAGAAAAGAAAGGGAAAAAATTCACAATCTCACTACTCCAGCCATTACAGTGGTTTTACCTTTCCATCTTTATATTTCAGCCTTTGTCCATGCAAACAATTTTTACACTGATACATATAAGCATTCTCTATGCATTTTACTCCATATTTAAGCAGAATGCTGTGAAAAGTCTGTAAATCCATAAAAAATAAATTAAGAAATCATAAGGATCTCTGGCAAAGTTTTCTACTTCAGTATCATCTCTTCTCCTTAGCAAGTTAAAAAAATACATACTTATGTAAACAAAATATCCAAGTAAAGCTTATATTTCCCAGGTTCCCTTGAAAGTAAGGGCTATTAAGAAGATCTTTTCATATGGTATCTCTGGGAATGATCCTTAATAAGACGATAGGTTTTGTTTACTCCTTTGTTCATTGGAATTTAGACATCATGGCCCACTGTGACAAAATCATCTTCAAATACCAAGCTAGAATGAACCTAGGTTCTGGAAGAGAAGGCCTGGATTGAATTGCCTCAAGAGATAAACATCTAACTTGGCCATTCATTATTTATTTTGTTTGATTTCATTTGAGTTTTGTTTTGTCATGTGTTGTTGAAACCAAAGCTAACAAACAGAGGTCCAGAATTCTTTAGCAACCATGTCATCTTGACACTTTTTTTAAAATAAAATTTATTTATTTATTTATTTATTTATTTATTTATTTATTTATTTATTTAATTTTAGAGCGATACAGAGAGAGAGGGTAGGGAGAGAGGCAGAGGGAGAGGGGGAGGGAATTCCAAACAGGCTCCTTGTTGAGCATGGAGCCCGATGTGGGGCTTGATCTTATGACTCTGGGATCATCACCTGAGCCAAAAATCAAGAGTCCGACGCTCAATCAACTCAGTGACTTAGGCGCCCCCCATCCTGACACTTTTGAAATTTCTGGAAATGCTTGTGCTAAAACGTTTTAATAGTACAAAGGTATAAAAGTATTAGAAGTATTCACTTTCTATAACTTCTCCCCAAAATATTTGTTAAAAGTCTTGTTTCATTTCTCCAAATAAATATTTATTTACTAATCTAGATAAGATCTAGCTATAAGATACAGCCCTATAAGTACATTTTGATTGGGTTAGTTATTAGTCATTTTTATCTATGTAGATATTGGCATAGGTATAGATACATATGCACATTTTTCTGGATTTCAGCAACATTAGGCAGTATTTATATGTTATAAAAGATGACAAAAATAGCTATGCAGTTTACATTCAAATGTTTTTCTCTGGTTGAGAAAATTGACACAGGTCATTCTTGGGGAATTTTGCATACTGAAAATGCCCTTATTGTATCTTTACATCTAATAGATAATTTGGTTGGCTATGTAACTCCAGGTGGAAGTTATTTTCCCTCATAATTTGGAAGGCTTGCCTTCATTTTCTTTAGCTTGTAATGTTGCTGTTGAAAAGTCTTATGTCATTCTGTCTACACATTCTTTATATTAATAACTAAAATTATTGCTTTTCTGTGGAAGTTCTTAGAATGGTTTCTTAGTCTGTGTATTCTAAAATTTCAGGATGATAAGTAAGGACATTAATTTTTTAAATTTATTTTTCTGGGCAATCAGTAATCCTTTACAATCAGCTGATTCATGTCTTTCACCTCTTGTGACATTTTAACATTACTTGTTCCAAGTTTTTCTCTCCTTTATTTTAGTTTCCCTTTATGGAACCCCTGTTATTTGTATTTGGTGCATCTAAAACAGTTCTTTAAAACTTTGATTTTTACTTTCCTAATTTTCAATGTCCTTTGCTCTGTCTTCTAGAAGATTCTGGAATTTTGTGTCTCTTTCCTTCATTTATACTAAAAAGTATGATTTCTCAGAGCTCTTTTTTGTTATATGTGTTGCTTTGTATGGCATCTTGTTCTTCTCTTACAAATGCAATACTTTTATTAATAGGATATATTTGACCCTCTATAGAGAATAAAACTCCAGACTTCTGATAGCATAAGACAGCATATAGGAAGACAAATTATCTGGCAGTGCAGACTAGAGGAGAGTCTTAATGGGTCTAACTACTTCTTAAACACCTTTTCAAAATATCCTGGTTTAGTTTAGTTTCACTCTCACCCTCTTTCTGAAAGATACCAGATGTTAACAATCCCTGAGACTTTAGGTCTCTGTAGTGTAAACTGGGTTGCTTTGTTTTAATACCATGGCTTTAGAATTGAGCTTTAGGATTTGGCTTCCTGGTGTATGTTAAGTTACCATTCATAAATCTGTCTACAGCTCCTAAAGTTGTTTTGAAATTTCCTCTCCTGTCCCCGTATCCTTTTAAGTGCTTTGACTGTCAAACAACAACAAAAAAGCTAAACCCTATTTTCTGCCATTTAAATAGAGTTCTGAGGATGGAACAAATATAAACACATGACTTCATTCTATCTTCTTTAACTAGACGTATGTATGTATGTATGTATGTAACTAAGATGTATGTGTTATGTACATTTTAATAGAATATTTATGCTTGGTTGAATTATGCTCAAAAAAGTGGTCTGAACTATTCTAATCTAAATTAAAAAAATCCCTCCCTCCTAATCTTTAAATATTTCCAAATGATGCAATAATAACTCATGGGGACGAAAATAACCAGTGTCATTAGTTCTCTTGTCTAAACAAAGTTTATGAAAAGCTCAAGAGAAAATGCTCTGAATCGATGACAGTTAATTTTGGTTTTTGCTCTCGCTCTCCCTCTCCCCCTTCCCACTCACATCTCCCTCTTTTGAACTCTGCATTTTTTCTTGCTCAGACGTATATTTTGGCATCTGAATGTGAGTGCATGTAGCATGTAAGAAAGAGAGAAGGAACTGAGTGTTATGGCTTTGAAACTTCTTGATAAAACACAGCTGCTCATGTTGGAGGACATTTTATTGAAAACATAAATTCTCACAAGCAGCACCTGGAGTGCCATAGTTTTCAAGTTGACAAGACTGTACCGTGAAAATTCTAACTAAATATTTAACAACTGTGGTAAATGTCAATTATATAAATGGTGGAAAGATATACTCTAGATTTATGTAGCACAAACTGAGCTCTTGGTCCAGAAAAAAAAAAAATCCACCTAAATAATTACTTGTGGAAGTTTTGATTTTTCACATGGACTGTTCTAGATAACCCTTACACTACTCTTGAGGACAAACCACTGGTTTCCATCAGAAATAATTAATAAAGACAGATGAAATAGAAACTGACAATAAGATACTGAAGATGTTAATAATGGAATTATAATTCTGACCACAAATCATAGATATGACACCAATTTCTCCCTGTAAACCACCTGTTCTATTCCTCTATCTTCCCGTACACCCCCATATTAAAAGAACCAGAGTATCTGTGTTTTATGATGCTGACTCTCTGGATAAGAATTAAAATTTTCAGTTGAAATTCCGATGTTTACACATATTTGGATAATTTTTGTTAAGTACACCAAACCCATAACTTCAAAATTTCTTCTAAATCTTTTAATTTTCATCTGGCTATTGTCTAAAACATCTCGTTAATTTATTCAAAAGTTAATCATTCAACTGTTTTGTTTTTCTAAAAGTTATACACAACATAGCCCCAGACTCCTATTTATCCTCAGTATTAGTCATATATTCTTAGGGCCCAGGCTCCTAATGGGTCTGACTAGGGGCATATTGGTTTGGAGGTGAGGGCTTTTGCAAACTATAAATCCATCCACCCTCCAAGACTGATATATTCCTAGAAATATGTAGTTCCTCTTTCCCAAAGTCTCTTAATCTCTCATCTCCAGCAGCACTGCAGTAAAAATCAATTGTGCACTAGAAAAGTATCCTATGCCAGGTTGGGGGTGGGGGGGGGAGTTGTCTCTTATTTGAAGTTCAATATATATATTGAAGTGGTTGACTTCAATCCTGCATGCACTATTAGGCATACAACATGATGGCTATGTTCAAAACATTATTAGATTGTTCAGAAATTATTATTGATTGCCAGAAATACAGGGTCAGTGCATGAGAACATCACACATTTTCAACTTGTAATAGTACAAAAAAGATTTTTAAATAATTGTATTTTAAGTCATTAACTGAAGAATTTTAGCCTTTGCACATTTACATAATTGTATCTTTAAAAGTATGTAAAGATTAAAGATGGTGTAATGTAATGAAAGAAATCTCAGAATTCCAAATGAAATGAAGCATTTAAAGGTGGGAAAAAATTAATCATTAGTCTACACAACGATGTTAGCTCAAATTGATTGAGTGCTAATTATATACCAGGCACTGTTCTGGATGTTTTATGCAAATTAACCAATTTACTTCGCAAAGCAATCCTTTAATAATTTAATTCTCAAAGCAACCCTTTGCTATTATAATGATTTCCTCATATTGGTAATGAAATACGTGATTATGTTAAGCCAATGGATGAAGTTAGGAGACCTTGTATCCGTTGTAGTCTTGCTTTTGGTTCAGGCACAATGTTCAATTGCTTCATTGATAGAATGAGATTCTGTGCCAAGGAGTCTTGAATTATCTTTAAGTTCTAAAAAACTATGGATTAAGTAAAAGATACATGATCTAACTTGGGTATTTTCTTTTTCTTGATTCAGACTTCATGGACTGTACCTCAGGTTTTTTTCAATCACTAACATAATAGTAATAATACCTTTCTCAGAGGGTTGACTGGAAAAGGTGTGATGAGTTATTACAATGAGCTAATGCACGTAAAAATTTTGAATAGTGCCTGGTCTATAACAGGCACTCAGTAAATTGGAACTAATATTGTTTTTTGACTAAATATCAGGATTTAAAATTCTTTTTATTCTGTAAAATTTTAAAGATATTATATATTATCCAACAAGTCTGCTTGTAAGGTCTTAAATTAGCCTGAAACAATGCAGCTATTACAATAATAGTAAACTTAAGTGTAACTTGTAAATTGTTAATGCAATCTTAACATCTTAGTATTAAGATATTATCTGTTACTGTTCTTCAATATCAGATTGTTTATTCTTTATTTCACCCAGCACTTAGGATTTGTTTAGTCCATATATAATAGATTTACTCCAATGAGTTTTTTTTTCCCCCCTTCTCGACATTCCTTTGAGATTGCTAATTTGGAATGTTCATAGATATTTTATTTATAATTAACCTAAAAGTTTCTTACTGATTTTTAAACTTTCCCACAATCTGATCTCACAATATTTTCATGTTGTTTTTATCTACTTGTATTATTAGCATCTGTTTTCCTCAGTTTTTCATAGCTGTATCCCTCACAAAAATCCAGTCCTACCTTATTTTCTAATTTACCTTTGACAAGATTATGAAGTACTATGTATTAATACCTGAGATTCCCATGTGACAAAGCCAGCAGCTAAAACTTGTAAGTACCTTATCAGGAATGAGTCTTGGTAACCAAGAAACTTTTAAATCTCAATTTTCTCTACACAAGTCTCCTTCTCAGAAGGGTTTTTTAAAAATTATACATCTTTATGTATTTGTATATTGGGAACTAAAAAAGTTTTCATCCCAAGTTTAAGTACTATAAAAGAGTAATTTCCTACATTATGTAAATATTGCCATTAAAACTATGAAGTCACTCTTGTAAATGCATCCATTGGAATTGAAATACCATATTGATCTGATATGTAATATCATCCATTAAGAAATATGAATAAGCAAGCAAGAGTATGAATTTATTATTGTTTCCTTTTCTCCTTAAACTTCCATTTCCATTCCATCCCTGCATTCAGAGTTTACCCATTATGTGTCTATGCTTGAAAGTGTTTTATTGATCACCTATCATACTTCTCTGCATTAAAAGTATGTGCATGTATTTAAATTTAATTCATTTCAAAAGTTGCATTTTTATTATAGACTTGGTGGTAAATTTTGGGCGGCATTCTCATTATTATTACTAATGCATACTTATTAAAAAATAATATGTTGTGCTTTCATTTATAATAAAAATAGTGCAAAGGTAGAGGACAATGACTTGAAGTATAAAGATTATTTTATTTTTTAATAAGATTACATATGTTTAGATAAATATTACACTAAAATTGGACATTATGTGTCATCCTATTATTGTTTTTGTTTTGCAGATATAAGCTTGAGAAAAATTAGCAATGTCACAGATTCTTTATCTCCTTCTGAGTTATATTTCAAAAGTCATATTGTGATATAGCATCATCTATCTATTGATCCATCAATACACAACTCAGTTGCTTTTACCTTCTTTTTTTTTTAATATTTAGAATCTATTAGGTTTGTAAAAGAATGTATTACTCAGCCCCTTTCTTAATTATGTAGATGTAGTCAAAATACTTTATTAAGTCATCAAATTAATTTTAGCTAATGTATCTATTATTCTTCTATAAAAATGGGAAACTAGAAATTTCATTAATATATTGAGTGTACTATTTTGATAAAATGCTTTTTATATTAACATATGCTTTAAAGTATTTATTGAAGAATTTTTCTGCAGATTTGATTCATTCTATCTATAAAATAATATCTATCATATAACTTAAATGGCAAAGAAATTCTCCTTGACAATGTGATACATAAGACTAATTTTTACCAAGAAAAATATGACATCAGACTTCAATACAAATAGATTTCTGAGATAACCATTTGACTTCTGGATTTTAATTCTAAGATGAATGGATGAATGAATGGCTAGCTCAAATAAATGCTTGGAGCCTTACTATGAATTTGTTCTGAATGAAAACAGGCAATGCTTTTACCAATATTTCTGATCAATGCTTCGCTTTGATCTCATGAGTCTTTCCTCAGAAACAATATATTTTTGGGGCGCCTGGGTGGCTCAGTTGGCTGAGCATCCAACTTCAGCTCAGGTCACGATCTCGCAGTTCGTGGGTTTGAGCCCTGCGTCGGGCTCTGTGCTGACAGCTCAGAGCCTGGAGCCTGTTTCAGATTCTGTGTCTCCCTCTCTCTCTGACCCTCCCCTGTTCATGATCTGTCTCTCCCTGTCTCAAAAATAAATAAACGTTTAAAAAAATTTTTTTTAAAGAAACAATATAATTTTTTGACAATAACTGGAGAGAGGCAGTCTGGAGTACAGAGACAATATAAATAAATAAAATGTTCATATTCCTTACATTTCACTGTCCAAAATATTTAAATTCAGAAAATTCCATCACTAGACAAAATAAACAATTTCTATAAGCCATATTTCAATTTTTTTTTGATATTGACCAGGATTTGGGGCAGTAGGGTGGCTCAGTTGGTTGAGCGGCAGACTCTTGATTTTGGCTCAGGTCATGACGTTGAGGTTTGTGGGTTAGAACCCTGTGCCTGTGGGCTCTGTGCTGGCTGGGTGCAGCCTGCTTGAGATTCTCTGTCTCTTGTCTCCCTCTCTCTCTCTGCCCATCCCCTGATTGCACTCTCTCTCTCTCTCAAAAATAAATAAATAAACATTATAAAAAATATTGGCCAAGATTTGAACTTCTATATATGGTTTGTCCTACTTTGTCTATAGCAGGTGCTGTCATATCAATCCTGTGAATGTTGCCTATAGTTTGTTGACCTAGAGGCTTGGAAACCCCGGGCACAGTGTGACATAGTACGATCAGAAATTAATGAGATATAGGGATGGACATTGTGAAAGGAATGGTTGCTATGGAAAACAGGCTAGTTACCTCCACCAACTATGTTCTTAAGCAAGTAGATTTTAAAAATTTCGTGTTTGTCCAAGATTTGAAATTTGATTCTCTTAAAACCATCAATGCCCATGTATACAATGGAAAATTTTTTGTGAGCCCTAACACTGTTAGCTATGTATCTCAGCTTGGAAACTGGTATTTTAAACTGGAATACTACTCAGTAATGAAAAAGGATGAAATCTTGCTGTTTGCAGCAACATGGATGGAACTGGTGGGTATTATGCTAAGTGAAATAAGTCAGTCAGAGAAAGACATATATCATATCTTTTCACTCACATGTGGAAGTTGAGAAAGTTAACAGAAGACCAAGGGAAGAGGGAAAGAAAAAAACAATAGTTACAAACAGCAAGGGAGACAAACCATAAGGGACTCTTAAATACAGAGAACAAAGTGATGGTTGATAGGAGTGTGGAGGCAGGGGTACAAGGAAAATGGGTGATGGGCATTGAGGAGGGCACTTGTTAGCATGAGCACTGGTGTTGTATGTAAGTGATGAATCATGGGAATCTACTCCTGAAGGAAAGAGCATACTGTGTATATACACTGCGTATGCTAGCTAACTTGACAATAAATTATATGTATATATATATACGCACACACATATATATATATAAATATATATTTATATATGTTTATATATATTTATATTTTATATATATTTATAAATAAATATATACTTATATATGTGTGTATATTTATATAATATATATATATATATATATATATATATATATATATATATATATATATAAATAAATAAACTGGAGATCCCTAATGTTGGTGTATATAGGAGCTGGGCAGGTAATATAAGTGCATTCATTCTTCATGGATTGTTAACAGTGTTAGCAAATCAAATAGGTACTTTAGTGAATTTAAGAGGAGGTGCCCTAAAAGAGAGTAACTCATTATATTCGTCATTCAGGAATATGAACCCAGTTTTGCAACTGGGTTTTTCAAAATTAGAACTCTAGTGTTTTTTTGTGCTATTATTAAATATTTTAATTTCTGAATGTTGGGAATTCAATATTTTCTTGAAACACTGAGTAGGCTAAATAAAACATATCTGCAGGCAAAATCTGTCTCAGGGTTATTTACTTGTCTGCCCTTATTCTTTCTCTTCACGTTCTCTGCCATTTCCTTGAGTTTATACTTTGATTTCTCTTATAAGCATTCAGGTACATTGAGATTACAGGCTGCTCTTGCTAGGGAATTAACACCTGGTTTGCTCTTGGCATTGCTCTCTGAAATTGAAGTAGTGTCTACTTTCTCTTCACCCAGCTTGAGGTCCACACGTGAATGGACAGATCATTTGGGATAATGCATTTTTAGGCGTTTGTCTTAAGGGTAACATGCTGGGTGAGATGCTCTGTTACTTTCTGCCACATATTAAGTTGGAACATTTATTTCTACTTAATGCCACACAGAGGCTTTCAAAATAATGTTCCAACTTACTTTGGGTTTGCAAATGCTGTGCATTCAATCATCTAGTGGCTTCCAAATGGTCCAGCCTCTGTAAGCACATTAGCTTTCTTAATATAGTCCATCAGACCCCTCCCTGCTTTCCCCCCGCCCTTTCTGTTTCTCGTTGGTCTTGTTGCTGGGAACGCCAAAATCTCTTAACTCAGCACCAGTTTAAAGATAACAATTTCTTTAGATTTCTCTTCCTTGTGTTCTATGCCTGTACTGTATTTATTGTCCCCTATGTACTTTATTAATTTACCATTTTGTAGTGAACGGCATTGAAACTCTTTCTTACATTGTTACTACTTGTCAACCTTGTATTCATTCCAACTTTATATACCTGCCCTGTGATGTTTTTCTTTCTTTCTTTCTTTCTTTCTTTCTTTCTTTCTTTCTTTCTTTCTTTCTTTCTTTCTCTTTCTTTCCTTCTTTCTCTTTCTTTCTTTCTTTCTTTCTTTCTTTCTTTCTTTCTTTCTTTCTCTTTCTTTCCTTCTTTCTCTTTCTTTCTTTCTTTCTTTCTTTCTTTCTTTCTTTCTTTCTTCTTCCTTCCTTCCTTCTTTCCTTCCTTCCTTCCTTCCTACCTTTCTTTCCTGAGTACTTCATTCTAATTCAAATTCTCTTCTCTGAAAAATCAGTAAAATCATTACATTCATGCTACATACTACACAATCAGTTATACTATCTTGAATTATTATTATTACTTTTTATATGTGTTTACCAATCATACTTTAAAATTTTCAAAGGTGGGTTAGGTAATTTAACTCCCACAAATTGCTTTAGAAATTATTAGTTACTGGCCTACAATTAGTAGTCAATGAAAGTCTATTGTTTAGTTCACCCTGGCATCACAAATATATGTTAAAGGAATAAGCATTATATTTTATGTTAGAACTCAATGCCTGTTTTGTAACACTTTATAACACCTTCTTGTGAAAGTTACTATAATTAAATAATTACTTGATTTTATGTTATTTTTATGCCTTTTGTAGTAAATGTTTTCTTCCTATTTTTCTCTGCATTATGTTGGATTATATATGTTCTTGTCAGTCACAACATTTGGATACTTTATTTCACATCCTAAATGTCTTTTAGCAATTTAGGAGAAATGAAAAAAACAAGCTCATTACTTCAGGGAGAAGAGAGCTATGAAATGGTCAAGAAGGAAAAAAAACAACTAGTAATCTTTAAATCTCCAATATTTATAAATTCTATAGAAGTGTCTTTTCAGAAAGAGATTTCACACACACACACACACACACACACACACACACACACACACACACAAGCATGTATCAGAAAAGTAAACTTTGTTTCCTTCGCTGTTATGTAGAGATAAGTTTCAGTATGTTTTTGAACAAATTCAATCTAATCTGTTCTATTATGTACCATTTCCTTCTTTTTGACTAGCAAGTATCTTTCTGGGCTCTCACTAGTCTCTTCTCATTCTTATCACTGAGATTTTTCTGATTATGTATTTTCATTGAAAAGTGACAGGAAAAAGTCAACGCATATTGAGGAAACAGTGATGACTGACATCATCTTTAAACTTGTTTGGCATTTACGGGCACCTGGGTGACTCAGTCAATTAAGCGTCAGCTCTTGACTTTGGTTCAGGTCATGATCTCACAGTTTGTGAGTTCGAGCCCCACATCGGGCTCTGTGCTGACTGCAGGCAAAGCCTGCTTGAGGATTCTCTCTCTCTCCCTCTCTCTCTGCCCCTCTCCCACTCGTGTGCTCTGTTCTCTGTCAAAATAAATACATTAACTTAAAAAAATTAAAATAAATAAAATAAATAAACTTATTTGTTATTTAATTTACATTTACAAACAAACTCTTTGCTTACTCCAACTCTCATGTCCACTCAACTTCATAGAAAAGAGAGCCCTCTGAGCTAACACAGAAAATTAATCTACTTGTATATTTGTTGTATATTTGGACTTTAGTTAAATTCATGATTATGTAGTGCAATTATGAAATTTGATGGAGAAAACTATTTTAATGCACAAAATATTGTGGAGGTAATTAGATTTGGAACTTCTCTGAGCTGCAAGGAAGATGGTTTGGGGATGTCTTTTGCCTTTACAGGTTCTATACAGGATTATAATACACTAATCAATTCTGGTAAGTACATTAGAATTCTGATTCTCTGTGGACTCTTCTATGAATGACAGACTCAATATGTAGGTTCTACTCTTGGCTTTAGTGTTCCCAATAAAGTTCATTTCTCAACATGTAATTTAATGTCTGTTATGTAAATATAACATTAAGTGTGAAGTAGATTTCACTATTAATATCAGAATATTTTTGGACTCACATTGTCTGCCACTCAAATTGTTCTCTCCTGTATACTTACACTTGATATGGTAATCTGTTAATGACTAAGATTTTGATCAGTTTATTTCTGGGTGTTGATGTTTCATGTTTCCTTTAATGAAACAAGTTTTATGTTGCAGAAAAATATTTCCCATGTGAAAGATTGCTCAGGCATGTTCTGCATCTGTACATCAATGGCTCCTCTGGTTTAAATTGAAAGCACAGATTTTTTGAAAATAAAATACAAGCTTATGCCATAAAGAAGTTGAATAGCTGGACCATAATGGATCAGTAATGAGTCATTAGTGACTAAGGTGAGGGGAATATTGCTGTAAAGCAGTAAGTGACTTTGCAGTACATGCAGCATTCAGCAAAAACCAAATGCTAATGGAAATCCAGGTGCCAAGGCTTCCTGTGAGTTTACAAACTATTCAGAAGACACAAACAATGTGTATCTTATAGTAGGAAAAAAAACTGAGTGCTTAAATTTCCAATTCTCATTAAGCTTAAGCCACCTAGGTGGTAGAGAAAACAGTATAAACAGTTAAGAAATTTGTGTTGCATACTGATTACATGGAGCTCTTTCTAAAGCCAGGCGTATAATCATATTCTAAAATGGTTGCCATCAATGCTCCTTATTTCTTTCAAACTGGTTCTTTTTTCCAAAAGGTTAAACAGAAACCTTCCATTCTCTGACAGAGCCATGTATGTCTAATTCTAAAAGACACTTAGTATGCTCAGGAACTATTTGTTAAAAGTGAGAGTACCTTTAAAACTAATTTACAACCAGTATAACATAGAGTTCTGCTTGGTTAGAAAGGATATAAACTGTGGAACTGGAGTCTAATTGTGGAAGGTCCTGCTGAGGCAAGCATTAGCTTTTATTCTGAATGAATGAATACCAGAAATTATTTTATTGTTTTAATTACCAGTATTGGCTATCATGGCATAATAACTAAAAATCATCAAAGAAAGACAAATATCATATGATCTCACTTACATGTAGAACATAAAAAGTAAAACAAATGAGCAAACAAAAAACAGACTCTTTCATACAGTTGGTTGCCAGAGAGGAGGTGAGTGGAGGGATAGATGACATAGATGAAAGAGATTAAGAGGCACAAACTCCCAGTTATCACCCATGGAGGTGAAATGTATAGCATAGAGAATATAGTCAATAATCTTGTAATAATGCATGGTGACAGATGATGACTGACTGAGCACTGAGTAATATGGAGAAATTGTTGAACCACTATATTATATACCTAAAGTTAACATACCATGGATTGTCAACTACACTAAAAACAAACAAACAAAAGAACTAAACATCAACCTTGAATGAATTAATGAATGAATGATATCTTCTACAAGACTGCGCATCAGATAATTTTCTAGTGCTGATATTACCACATAACATTGTCACTAGATGTACTCAATGAAGTTGATGTTTTTTGTTTTATACATTTCCTGTTTCATTCATAGATTAGAACATAAAGTAGCAGGGCAGGACTTCAACACACAATATATTTTGCCATACCCAGTGCTTATTGAACTACCTCTGCTGGAGAATAAAAGACCCCCTAACAGAACCTGGTATAAGCATTTCTTGTCCAGGTGAAACTGTAGGAAGGAGTGAAGGACTGCTCGGGTATAGGAGGAAAGAAGGGAAAAAGTGGATCTTTGGAAGCGCTTGTAACAATTTGTCTTTTAAAGTTTTTTGAGAAATAAAACTTCAGGTATATTATCCAATAAAATATATTGTATAAAACATATTTAAACAAGACTTAGTTATGGCAGGTTGTTCAGGGGAAATAGGTGCTCTGGACAGAGAGGCTCCCTAGTGAACGAAGGTGAGCCGTAACTGAGTTTTCTAGAGAGTTCTGTGAAGTCAGCTGCAGAGTCACTGTGCCCAAGTGTGAATCCTAACTATACCCTTCACTAGGTGTGAGACATTAAGCACCTAACCTCTCTGAGCTTCTGTTCCCTCAACTGTAATATAGGAGATAATTGTCTTCATTCAACTGCTGTGAAAATTTTGTGAGATGACTTATATTGGAGCTTGGCACAATGGCTGGCAAAAAGTAAATACTAAGTAAATGTTAGTCCTTACTGTTGTTTTTTTATGCGTAAGGAAAATGTAAAGAGAAAGTCTCCATAGCCTTAGCAACTGCTAGAGAGATTTTAGTAGAATGGATATTTATAAATGTTTGTTTAATACATGACCAATGAGTGTTATCAAGAAAGTAATTTTTTTCTTGGCTTTTCTTTTTTTGTTGTTTTTAGTAAGATCTTCCACTGATAATGAAATATCCATTAAAGTCGGGGTCATATGATTTAATTTTTCCTTGGCAGTTTGTATTTCTAAAATTATTTATATAATAGTCTGGAAAATAGAGAGTTTCAAGACTGTAGCAGCCTATAAGTTGTAATTTTATAAATGACCAATTTTAAATTTGCTTCATTTTCTATAGGTGTACGTATAAAGCATAGAAATCAAAATACAATGTAGTATAACATGATGCTGTAGTGAGGCAGAGTGTAAATAAGCTAGAGACTTAATTGAATTACGGCAAGCAGTGATATTTAGTATTTGTTACACGCTATGCAAGTCAATAAGAAATATGGAGTACCATGAAACATAAGACATGATTTCAGGCCTTAAGAGCACCACTCTAAGATAAGACATTTTTAGTTATCTACTCATTTGTGTTTGCATTCATTCAATCTACAAACATTTACTGGATGCTTGCAATGTGCCACGTGTGTTTGGCACTGAGGGTATGATAATAACAAGATGATGTTCTTGCTTTCAAGGTTCTCCCAGTGTTGTGGAGGAGATATAATGTAAATAGCTAATTAACATAAAATGTGATAAGTATCATAAGGGTGAGATGGAAACATGAAATAGAATGTCATAGATTAGTCAGACAAATTGAACGTAATTGGTCATGAATTTGGTAGAGTTCATAGACTACAAAAAGCCAAGGCCCTAAAAGACATTTCAGAGGCTTAACCAATACATTCTAGAACATTTATATTAAAATAATTGCAGGCTGGCTGGAAAAATCGTCCTAGTGGACATGAATCTAAAACAGATCTTAAAGAATGAAATGTCTCAAGTAGAAGGGAAGGAACAGAGCATTTGATAACGTTAAATCAGTTGTTTCACGTTCAACTGTCCATTTTGACTATCCACCTGCCAAATGAGCTATGAATGTCCTTCACTTTGTGCCATCAATCATCAAATCTCTGTGGGAAGGGTCTTCAGTATTATTTGAATGGACTTTATGTTAGTTATTGTCTAGAAGGCATCCCTGGCACCTGGTGCTTAACACTGGTCTCCTCTTTGAACACTCTCAGGGATTGCATCACTCACTTTCTGCCTCTTGTATGTTTATATTTACAAAGTGTCTCTCTTCTAGGCCTACTTATTTCTCTTGGTTTTCTCTATAGTTGCACAGATTATTTGATACCCTTTTCATTAAATAGTCCTTCAAAAAAATTAAATACTGTTTTGACAAAAGTCCTCTGTTTTGTGTACTAAGCACCCACAACCTCTTCAGCTCTATCCACACAGCACAATTTCTAGATCTTTGATCATTTAGAGAAGATAAATAAAGGTACGAGTAATATTTTTGTTTAGTGGCAGGGATAGATTTAAGACTCTTAATAAGACCTTGGGTATCTGTCCACCTTTGCTGATGACTCTTTAGAAATAGGTGTCTGTAACACCACTTTGTCCCTATCTTCTTTCTTTATTCCCACCATTTCTCATATTCCCTGTTATAATCCTCCCCTTACTATTATTATTACTTGACCTTTTTAGGTAAATTGTCAGTCTTTTCTTATTGTGGTCATGATATTTTATTTTTGACTGTAATAGTTGGTTTGTCAGGAAGAAAGGGGCTAAAACTCAACTGTGTCTGTGCTGTTACCTCCCTACACCTCTAATTCCTCTTATTATTCCTCTTATAATTAGGAATCTTGATTAGGTAAATTCTTGAATCTGCCTTAGCTCTAAAATTCTGATTCCATGAGTCTATTATCTTACTGGAACAACTATGGACATCAGAAGTAACTTTTCTCCTTGCTGGACTATCCAATATCTTCTGATATTGTGGATAAATACAATTTCAATATTACACAACAACAATAAAGATCAAACAACAACAATAAAATAATTCCTAGCTGAGGCAATTATTTTGATCTTCCTTCCCCACTGGGATTTAGTAAAGCATATGTAATTTGTAGCAGCAGGGAAAAGCATCAGGGAAATGAGGAAAGCCAAAATAACCTTGTGATGAGGAGCACAGATATTGTTCTTCTCATATGAGGGAGAAAAATAAGGACTGATAAACACGATTTCATGGAGCAATAGACACCAAAGGAAAGAAAGGAGAACCACTGGTACATGATGGGCATTGCTACTACCTCTTGCCACTTTTTTTTATTCTGTTCATGACATGAATATAATCCCATAAATTACCTTCTAAAACCGGAAATGTTTTTCTTTGAAGAAAGATTCATCCTTATGATTCTGATTCTATCTACCAAAATGAATGGAATCAATTGTATACCCTGTAATAATGCTGAATAAAAATTACCTTTTTGAGACCATAACCTTTGCCAAATAGCATAATAATTGAAATGTAGCCATCCTGCTACATGACAATTGAATCATGAGAAATTGAACTGAGAATTCAATTGAATTGCGAATTTAATTGAGACATTGAATGAGAATCGTATTTTCCTTCTATTTCATATGAGGCCTTAAAATCTCTCAGTGACATAATGAATAAGTAAACTTAATACCCACAGCTTCATCTTCCTTTCCTTGAGCAAGCCAAAATATCTCAATTGTGTAATACTTCAAGAGTAATATGCTGTGATGTTATCTGGTTATTTAAAAACTTGTCAGTTGTGTATGTCTTATAAGAACTTTTACATAAAAGATTACAAATATATAAAATATTATAAATACAGGTATATATTGCCTAAACATATATATATATATACACATTATATATATGTATATATATATGCTTATATATGTTATATGTATACACACACACACACACACACACACACACACACACACACATATATATATATAAAACACACACAACATAATGAAAGCAACTTTATTTAATGTCCAATGCTTTTCTAACTACTTCATAGAGTAATTCATTTAATCGTCAAAATTCACAATAATGGGCACCTTGCTGGCTCAGTCAGTAGAGCATATGACTCTTAATCTCAGGATTGTGAGTTCAAGCCCCACATTGGGTGTGGAACCTACTTAAAATTTAAAAAAAAGTAATTAAAAAATAAATATAATTCATAATAAGCCTATGGGGTATTATTATCACTATTTTATTTATGAGGAATATGAGGGACCAAGAACTTAACTGATCTGGCCCAAGTCACACAGTAAAGGGATAAAGGAAGTAGTTTGACTCCAGAGACATTATTGTCATGTTGCTTATTTCTGTATGTCTGATATGGACATATGGACATATTCCACAAATCTACATACTGAGTGTCCACCTCCTAATGACTATTATCTACTACAAAATTGGTAAAGTTAACCAAACCTAAGTTTGGCTTCAGTGTTGCATTGAATCATTTGGAGTTAAGTGGTATGAAAGTGTAGAAAATGGTGGAGGTCTGGACCAGATGGATTTAACAGATATATTCAGAACATTCAATCCTAAAGGCAGCAGAATACATGTTCTTTTCAAGTACACATGTGACATTCTCCAGGATAGATCACAGACTAGGTCACCAATCAGGCCTCAACAAATACAAAAAGATTGAGATCATACTATACACATTTTCTGATCACAATGCTATGAAACTTGAAGTTGGTCACAAGAAAAAAAAAAAATGGAAATACCACAAATACATGGAGGCTAAAGAACACGTGACTAAAGAAGGAATGAGTCAACCAGGAAATTAAAGAAGAATTTAAGAAAATGGAGTGGTGCCCTGGTGGCTCAGTCAGTTAAGTGTCCAACTCTTGGTTTTGGTTCAGGTCATGATCTCATGGTTTCATGAGTTTGAGTTCCACATTGGGAACTCTCTCTCTATCAAAATAAATAAGAAAACCTAAAATAAATAAATAAATAAATAAATACTTAAATGAGCAGAAGACATGAATAGACATTTTTTCAAAGACATACAGATGGCTCAACATCACTCATCATCAAAGAAATACAAATCAAAACTACAATGAGATATAACCTCACACCTGCCAGAATGGATAAAATTAATAACATAGGAAACAGCAGATGTTGGCGAGGATGCCGAGAAAGGGGAACCCTCTTACACTGTTGGTGGGAATGCAAACTGGTGCAGCCACTCTGGAAAACAGTATGAAATAGAACTACCCTATGACCTAGCAATTACACTACTAGGTATTTACGCAAAGGATACAAAAATACTGATTCGAATGGACACATCCACCCTAATGTTTATAGCAGCATATGAACAATAGCCAAATTATGGAAAGAGTCCAAATGTCCATCAACTGATGAATTGATAAAAAAGAAATGGTGTACATATACACAATGGAATATTACTCAGCCATCAAAAAGAATGAAATCTTGCCATTTACAACAATGTGGATGGAGCTAAAGAGTATTGCAGTAAGGGAAGTAAGTCAGAGAAAGACAAATACCATATTATTTCACTCATGTGTGGAATTTAAGAGATATAAAGGACAGTTGGGTGGCTCAGTTGGTTAAACATCTGACTTGATTTCGGCTCAGTTCATGATCTCAGGGTTGTGAGCTCATGTTTTTGTTGGGCTCTGAGCCTTCTCAGATTCTCCTTCTCCCTTTCCCTCTGATCTTTCCCCACTTGCATGCATTCTCCCCCTCTCTCTCTCTCTCTCTCTTTCACACACACACATATTCTCAAGACATAACAGATGAACATAGGGGAAAAAAGAGAGAAGGAGCCAAACCATAAAATAGACTCTTAACTATAGAGAACAAACTGACAGTTCCTAGAGGGGAGGTGAGTAGTGGGATGGGTTAAATGGGTGATAGGTATTAAGGAGGGCACTTGTTGGGATGAGCACTGGATGTTATAGGTAAATGATGAATCACTAAATTCTATACCTGAAACTAATATTACACTGTATGTTAACTAACCGGAATTTAAACAAAATCATGAAACCTAAAAATATTAAAACTAAAATTATGAAAACTAAAATTTAAATTATTTACATTAACTGAAACACAAATAAATGCATCTATTTATTGGGGAAAAAAAGAAAAAAAAGAAAATGGTGGAGGCTACTAGTTCCCACTAAAACTTAAAACTTGGACTTGAAAACTAAAAATTAATCCTATCCTTTTTTCTTCTCCTATTCATTACCCCATTGCTATGACAATGTGTGGACAAAAGGAAGGATTTGTTACCAAGGGGTTTTTCTATTTAAATGCTAGGTACCTCTAGGAATCCAATAGGGGATGAACTAAAATTCATAATTCTCATAAATTGTATTCAGTCTTATTTCATTTCGTAGGCAGTGGTGGAATATGTGAGTAGAAAGCAGGAGAGAGAGTGGCATCATTCAAACCTTGGGTAAGGAGAGGGAAATAAAGGAGAATGCCTTTCTGAGTCTATCCTCATAGTAATTGCAAAAGGAAATAATCACCTAGATCCTTTCTTTATTATAATACAAGCAGGTGCTTGCCAAATTCCAGTTTGTCATCAAGCAAAAGGACTCAGTAGTTTATCTCCAGTTGATTGTTTTATTATCTTAACTTTTCAACTCTCAAAGCCGCAGAAAAGGAATGGCTAACTGCTAATGAAAATTTAAATATCAAGAAGGACCCTGGTGTGAGCCATTTCTATGCTGTTCTAGTTCAGCAGATACCAGGAAGACAGCCCAGACCAATTAAAAATATAACCTCAGGCAGTGAGGCGCAAGAATAGGAATTTTATGATTGTGCTAGGCAATTACAGTTTGCGCGGTATCCATTCTCACTTTAGTTAGATACTGTAACCCCATTTTAGCAGCTAGGTTGCAAAGTTAAGATACTTGGGTTTACTGTGAGTGACAACAAAAGACTGAAGGAAATGGTGACCATTTGCTGTCTACATAGCCTATGTGACATTGCAGAATCTCAACCTTGCTTATCTCTTTAATTCCTTGCTGTTCTCCTTTACTATTACTTCTTTACTATTGTCCCACCACTTCCTTCCTCTATTCATGAAGTGTATCAAACACTGGAATGCTTCAGAGATTTTACACATATGAGTTCCAATGACTAGAACACACTTTTCACTACTCCATACCTGACTAGTGCAGTAGAATTTTATCATGTCAGCTTAGCTAAGAGGGAATCACACTCCCTAGAATTTTCTTTCCTGCACAGTTCCAAATTACAAGCATACACGAGAGATATTTGGCATGAGATTTGAAAGGCAAAGAGGAGCGATAGATACATTTTTTTTTCACACTCAAACTGTTGGTCAAAGGGGACTGTGTGCAGGTCTGTTGCAGGTCACATACTTTTTTTTTTTTTCTTTTTTGGCTCGCTCTCCTTGTTAGCAAGGGGTGGCTGTGTGGCCTGTAGCTCCTTCAGAAACTACCAGATGCTCTTTTGGTTTCTTCCACTCCTATACTAGGTGCATGTTTAGGTCCATGACAAGGGTTCTGGCTTTTCCTGTATGTACTTGAACCATTGAGTTGGTGGCTTAGAGGTGATGAGAAGCCGATGTGAGTTCCAGTCCATCCTACCCTGTTCTGTTCGTGCCCACCCTCCATACTCTGTGCCCATCTTCCCTCCCGGACCCACTGTGCTGCTCCCTGCAGCCTTCAGCACCACAGCACAGAGGGAAGCCCCACATTGGCATAATCAGCTTCCACACTGGGTGTGCTCAAATCTCTGTGAGAAATCCTTTATTTTTTACCCCCATTGACTCTGTTTCTTCAACCGAATCCTGATAGATCTAGCTTCTGTTCTTACTCAGGCTTCAGCCTAAAAATCCCTCCTTGACGGGCCTTCTGAGACAGCATCATTCAGAATGTGCCCCTCCTCACCCCTCTCCTCAGACCCTAGCTTTCCTTGTTCCTTTCTCACCAAGCACTTATCATCATTTATACCAATTTCACTTAGCTTACTTGCAATTTGCCTGTCCCCCTCATGACTGTGTCGACTCAATGGGATAAGTTATGTTTTGTCCTCTTTTGTCACTTCATCTTCAATATCTGTGACAGTGCCTGGTAGACAGTGAATGCTTATTAAATAATTTTTGTACATGGGAATGAATGAATGGATAGATACTTTTTAGAAAGGTAGCTCTGAGCACCCTGTGAACAAAGAATTTGAGCTTGGTGACTGGATGGCCAGACAGGGAGCTGCAGACATTGATGAAGGCTTGAAAAATGAAGGTGAACAATATGAGGCATGGACAAAAAGAGGAGACAGGAAAATTTGACTCCTCCGTGAAAAAGAGGATGGTGAAAGAGATGGCAGAATCGGGATGAGAGATTCCTCATTCCTTTAAAGAAATGGAATCACTCAGATGGATAGATAAGGGATTTCTCACAGAGGTTTGAGGACACACGGACATTTGAGAGCACACAGACATTTGAGCACACACAGAGAGTTGAGGGCACACAGAGATTTGAGAGCACACAGAGTTTGAGGGCACACAGAGATTTGAGCGCACATAGAGATCTGAGTGCACACAGAGATTTGAGCGCACACGGAGATTTGAGGGCACACACAGATTTGAGAGCACACAGAGATCTGAGAACACACAGAGATCTGAGGGCGCAAAGAGATCTGAGAGCACACAGATCTGAGCGCACACTGAGATCTGAGTGCACACAGAGTTCTGAGGGCACACAGAGATGTGAGGGCACACGGGGATCTGAGGGCACACAGAGATTTGAGAGCACACAGAGATCTGAGGGCACACAGAGATCTGAGCGCACACAGAGATCTGAGGACACACAGAGATTTGAGCGCACACGGAGATTTGAGCGCACACAGAGATTTGAGGGCACACGGAAATCTGAGAACACACAGAGATCTGAGGGCACACAGAGATTTGAGGGCACACAGATTTTAGAGCACACAGAGATTTGAGCGCACATAGAGATCTGAGTGCACACAGAGATTTGAGTGCACACAGAGATTTGAGCGCACACAGATTTGAGGGCACACAGCGATCTGAGCACACACTGAGATCTGAGCGCACACATGTTCGACTGCACACAGAGATCTGAGGGCACACAGAGATCTGAGCACACACAGAGATATGATGGCACACAGAGATTTGAGGGCACACGGAGATTTGAGTGCACACAGAGATCTGAGCACACACAGAGATCTGAGCACACACATGTTCGACTGCACACAGAGATCTGAGGGCACACAGAGATCTGAGCACACACAGAGATATGAGGGCACACAGAGATTTGAGGGCACACAGAGATCTGAGGGCACACAGAGATCTGAGCACACACAGAGATCTGAGGACACACAGAGATTTGAGGGCACACTGAGATTTGAGCGCACACAGAGATCTGAGCGCACACACAGTTTGAAGCTTCCATCTGTGCGCTCTGTGTGTTGTGTCAGAGGCTGCAGGCAGCAGGGCAGGAGGTTGGGTGGTAATATTGGTGTGGAATATGATTGCTGGGAATGTGAACAGGGCGGGATGAACTGGGACTTGCATCACCTTCTCATTCCTCATTCTTCACAACCAGGAAGGTAGTAATGCTTGGACAGATTGAAGTTGAAGAACAGGCTTTAGCGAATAAGATACGGAGTTTGAAGTTTTGAATTCAGATGGAAATTTCTGATAGAATGATGAGTCAGGAGTGCTGACACACTAACCTATATGTATCAGACAGTGGTATTTGAAGCCATGCCAGTACTTAAGATTATCCAAGTAGACTGTTGAAGTAATTTAAGAAGAGGTCCAAGGAATCCTTAAATATTTACCATGTAGGAGGGTGAGTAAAACTATAAAGCTTAAGAGATCCTTAAAGACTTTCCATGCTTTGAGTATGAAGTAAAATTGTTTTAGACCAGCACACAGCACTAACATGAAGGGCAGACAAAGAATCACACACTTCATTCGTCTGAACTAGCAGCCTCAGAACTCGGCAAGCCATCGCCATGAGGATCTAACATCCTCTATATTCTTGCCTTTTTTCTCAGCTCTTCTTTTTTTTTTTTTAATTTTTTTTTAATGTTTTTATTTATTTTTGAGACAGAGAGAGACAGAGCATGAACAGGGGAAGGGCAGAGAGAGAGGGAGACACAGAATCCGAAGCAGGCTCCAGGATCTGAGCTGTCAGCACAGAGCCAGACGCAGGGCCTGAACCCACGAACCGTGAGATCAGGACCTGAGCCGAAGTCGGACACTTAACCGACTGAGCCACCCAGGCGCCCCTTTTCTCAGCTCTTCTACCCAAATACCCATTATAATGTTTCAAACTCCCTTTAGTAACTTTAAACCTGAGTGGAAAAAAATTGTATTGTCTGCATCAGTAGTTCTCAAATGGAGACAATTTTGCCTGTGGTGGGTACATTTGACAATGTATGGAGGTATTTTTTATTACTACAGGCATCTTGTGGTTTGAAATCTGGATGTCAATAGGAATCCTGCAAGGCAGGGACAGCAGTCCTCCCTCACAACAAAGGACTTTCTCATCCCCCAAATGTTTTGCAAACAGTTGCTTTCATTTTTTTTATTAAAAAAAAAACAAAGTTTATTTGTTTTGAGAGAGAGTACACATGCGCTAGTGGGGGGAGGGGCAGAGAAAGAAGGAGAGAGAGAATCCCAAGCAGGTTCCATGCTCAACTCAAAGCCTGGTGCAGGGCTCAATCCCATGACTGTGAGATCATGACCTAAGTTGAAATCAAGAGTTGGATGCTTAACTGACTGAGCCACCCAGGTGCCCAACAAATAGCTGCTCATAGAACATGATTTGCAGATGTTCTATAAAATATTAATCAAGTTTGTGCACACACTCGTGCTTACACATAAATAACTATGTGGACAAATTGGTTGCTAAAAAATATTTAAATGGGTTTATTTGCTACAGAAACTCAGAGTCTTGAATATATTAATGGACATTTTAAACCTCTTAAGTGGTATTCTGTGTGCCCTATTTCTCAAACTTAATTGACTTGGGAGCCTATTTCTGATCAAACATGTTGAGAAACTAGTGTTCTGCAAGAAAACTTTGGGAAACACTATCTTGGAGTCTGGGAACAGAATCTTAGACTATAAGGGATACGATAATATGAATATTGCCCCCTAAAATGTTTACTAAAAGATGAGTATCTAGACCTATGATCTAATTACAGGTCTGTTTGGTCTATTTATTAGCTGAAGGTTAAGAAGCAATTAGTTGTATAGTGGTATAACTTGGGGTCTGGTTATTAAAAAGATTTTGAAATTGACAAATAAATACATATAATTTTATGAATGTGTTAAAAATTCAAACACAATTATCTGTGCTATGAATTTTCACAGAAAATTAAGAAATAAATATGTAAGATAAAAAATATAAACCAGACAAAAATGCAGACCAAATATAGTAATTATTTTTAAAAATTAAATTAGGTAAACTAATTTATTTAAAATAAAAAAGTTTGGGGCGCCTGGGTGGCGCAGTCGGTTAAGCGTCCGACTTCAGCCAGGTCACGATCGCGTGGTCCGTGAGTTCGAGCCCCGCGTCAGGCTCTGAGCTGATGGCTCAGAGCCTGGAGCCTGTTTCCGATTCTGTGTCTCCCACTCTCTCTGCCCCTCCCCCGTTCATGCTCTGTCTCTCTCTGTCCCAAAAATAAATAAACGTTGAAAAAAAATTTTTAAAAAAATAAAATAAAAAAAGTTTAAGATTTTACTAAAAAATAATGATGAAGCTATGTATAATAAAAAAAAAATACTTAAAATTACGCATCTTCCATTACTTGGCATCTCCATAAACATATGGAGTTTAATCACTGGACAAAATCACTGACCAGTTTCAATGTATTTTAGATTCAGTCTAAAATAAGTGAAAAAAACAGAAATATGTTCAAATGCATTTTTATACTATTATTGTGGTACCATGTTATAGATAGCATTTTTTGAAAGTAAGCATCTTATGCATAGGGGCACTTGTACCCCAATGTTCATAGCAGCACTCTCAACAATAGCCAAATTATGGAAAGAGCCTAAATGTCCATCAACTGATGAATGGATAAGGAAATTGTAGTTTATATACACAATGGAATACTACGTGGCAATGAGAAAAAATGAAATATGGCCTTTTGTAGCAACGTGGATGGAACTGGAGAGTGTGATGCTAAGTGAAATAAGCCGTACAGAGAAAGACAGATACCATATGGTTTCACTCTTATGTGGATCCTGAGAGACTTGACGGGAACCCATGGGGGAGGGGAAGGAAAAAAAAAAAAAAGAGGTTAGAGTGGGAGAGAGCCAAAGCATAAGAGACTGTTAAAAACTGAGAACAAACTGAGGGTTGATGGGGGGTGGGAGGGAGGAGAGGGTGGGTGATGGGTATTGAGGAGGGCACCTTTTGGGATGAGCACTGGGTGTTGTATGGAAAGCAATTTGACAATAAATTTCATATATTAAAAAAAAAAATTAAAAAGTAAATAAATAAATAAATAAACAAACAAACAAACTTAAAAAAAAAAAAAAAGAAAGTAAGCATCTTATATGTGAGTGATGCAATCTTTTGGGCCTTAATTGTACTTGGGAAAATAGTGTTGGTCCATTGCTGGCAGGTACATCAGTAAACATGGAGATTTGTTTTCATATGTATCAAGTTTTGATTATTTTAGAATTTTATGGTATAGATTTTAAGGAAGAAAAAATATCTGGAAAGAATCCAGGGAGTGCAGCCATGAGTGATGATATTATTAAATGGCCTGGAAAATAAGATATATAAAGAAGACCTAAAAAAGAAAAAAAAAGGTGGTTGGCTTATAAAAGAGAATCCTGAGGAATGAGTTACTAAAAATTCTATTTGAACCAAAAACAGAACATATAAAAGTGTTCTTAAATTGTACCAAGGAAAAAGGTTAAATATAAAGATGAACTGTGATGTTGTACACTTGAATCATTTCCGAAGTTGGTGCTTTTATAGCATTTTGAGGGCAAGAGTCTAAACTCCTAAGCATGTTGAATTATATTTAGTGCTATTGGATAAAAGAAAGTGGTATTTCTTTTTATGTCTATACAAAATGTCTTTATATGTCTTTTTATGTCTCTGTGCACACCCTCCTATGATTTTAATAAATGTTTTTCCAAATGTATATTGCAAAAAGTAGTTAAATGAAGAATACCAGCAGCAATGACAGAATGAAAGTATAACAAAAGATTTTACCAGTATGGAGGAGAGAGTGTGTGTGTGTGTGTGTGTGTAAGTGTACGGTACCATTCATAGAGGAAGTACTGTATTTCAGTACCAGGAATTCAGTACTTTAGACTCTAAAATTAATTTAATTTAATTTAGTTTTATTTTATTTTATTTTATTTTAATGTTTATGTATTTATTTTGAGAGAAAGTTCACATGTGCGAGCAGGGGCAGAGAGAGAGGGCTAGAGAGAATCCTAAGCAGGGTCTGCACTGTCAGTTCAGAGCCCAATACAGGGCTTGATCTCACCACCATGAGCTCATGACCTAAGCCAAAACCAAGAGTCGAACGTTTAGCCAACTGAGCCACCCAGGCACCCCTAAAACTTTATTTTATATGTAGGAGAAATATTTATCTTTTGGACAGACTAAAATTAACCAAGATAAGAAGCCTGATACATAAAGTCCTACTACCAACCTACTTGACACTGGGACATGTACCTGTCACATTTACAAGAATTTAAGGTTGGCCTCAGCACACATCCTTTCTCAGTAATCAGCGTATGTGCAGAACAGAACTATGTTGTTTGTTTGGTGAATATAAAATTATAATAAGGTAAATTAGTACACTAAGCAGATAGGCCAGTTAATACTATGGTCACATGTTAAACCCTAAAATCTTGGTGGCTTAATTTAACAAGGATTAATTTCTCTTAAGTTATGGAAGTATAAACAATGACTCTTAAGCATTCACTTAAAGTGATACACACCATTTCAGCTCTCAACCTGTTGGCCAGAATTAATCACATCACCTAATAGGAAAAGGGCTGAGAAATGTGGAAATGCATATAGAATATATGGTGAGTTGTAGATGACTTTGACTTAGTGAGACCAATTAATTATTTAATGGCATAGGATAAATCTATATTGCATGTAATTTGTCAATGATTCAAACTGCTTAAAGAGGGGGGCTAATTTCTTTTCTAAAAACCTTTGGAGTAGACATTGTTTATAGCTGACTCCAAATTTCTGCCTTTTCTATAGTTGGATATGTGACCATCCCATGTTTAACTGGCAGAATATGTATAATTAATATATTTACATTTTAAAATAATTTATACTAAAGTCACCTAACTCTATAGCTATTCTGTTTTTTTTTTAGGCGACTTAACATACCTGTGATTTTATTCATTAAATACTGATTTTGTTTTTTAACTGGATGGTAGAATGAGGTTGCAGACTTATAAGAAAACAATTATAAATTTCTTAAATACTTTAATCAAAATTTCAATCAATTACTATTTTGTTAAGAAAAGGTACAGAACTTAGAATAAAATATTTATATATTATACTGCTTTTAATAACTTTGTCTTTTCAATTAAATTGATTAATTCAATCTTAAAATTTTTTTAAACTTAAATCTACAAACTAGTCAAGTGAATTCACTCTCATTTTTTCACATGTAAGTACAGCTTATAAATCCACTATTTTCTAAATAATATGATTTATATTTTGTTAAAGAAACACTTGCAAATTCACAAAATATTGCCTTGTAAAACAAAATAATTAATTGTTGTTGTTGTTATGTTTTTATTATTTATTTTTGAGAGACAGAGTGTGAGTGGGGGAGGGGCAGAGAGAGAGGGAGACACAGAATCTGAAGCAGGCTCCAGGTTCTGAGCTGTCAGCACAGAGCCTGATGTGGGGCTTGAACTCATGAACCATAAGATCATGATTTGAGCCGAAGTCAGACACTTAACTGACTGAACCACCCAGGCACCCCAGTAATTAGAATTAACCCAAATGTCAGGAGAGAAACCTTTAAATACTATCATGGCTTACCTAGACAATTGAATATAGTAGAGTATTTGGAGAAAATGGATTATATCTATATGAATTGTTCAAAATAACACGTAAAACAGGAAATTTAATAATAGAATATATGACATGATCCATTTTTATTTGGAGATCAAATAAGTTAACACATAGCATGAGTTAATAGATGAATAAAAAAAAAATCTTATGAGGGCGCCTGGGTGGCTCAGTTGGTTAAGTGTCTGACTTCAGCTCAGCTCATGATCTCACGGTTTGTGGGTTTAAGCCCCGCGTCAGGCTCTGTGCTGACAGCTTGGAGACTGGAGCCTGCTTCGGGTTCTGTGTCTCCTCCTCTTTCTGCCCCTCCCATGCTCATGCTCTGTCTCTGTCTCTCAATGAACATTAAAAAAGTAATAATAAAATAAAATAAAATCTTGTGAAATAGTCACCAAATTGTATCTTGTGGATACAAGGTTTATTAACATAATTTGTAATATTTAAACTTTATATGAGAAATTTACATTACTTTTGTAATCAGAAAAATTGATTAAACTATATTTAAATAGATGACTACATGATTTTGTTACTAATTAGTCTATTACTGATTAACAAATTAATCCCAAATTTAGTAGCTTCAACAACATTTATTCTCTCACAGTTTCTGTGGGTCAGGAATCTAGGAGCAGCTTAGCTGCTTGGTTCAGGCTCAAGGTCTCTCATTAGGTTACGAACTGTTGGCTAGGAATGTTGTCTCTTGGAAGGTTTGATTTGGAGGAGATCTACTTTCAAGGTCACTCATGTGATTATTGACAAGGTTAATTTCACTGGCTTGGCCAAAGATTTCAGTTTCTTGCCTCGTGGGCCTCTAAAATCTTCGTTATGTAATAGCAACTGACTTTTTCCAGAGAAAGTCATACCTCTAGAAAGTCATGCCTCTCTAGAGAAGGCATACTGAAACCAGAGCAGGTGCCTCTTATACCTTAATTTGGGGAGTGATATACCATCATTTCTGCTATATGCCATTGGTAAAATGTACCACATGTTATATTCAATTATTGTAATGATTTATGGGATGTATTAAACTAGACAACCAGGGAGGACATACACGAGGGTGTGAATAACAGGAGACAGAGATCATTGGGTGTCATTCTAGAGACTGCCTGTCAACTTTTTGTCCTGTCTTCTTTCTCTCCATAATATTTATCATCTCCTTATAATTTGAAGGTACAATGGTTAATTTGTACTGTGATCCCTTATTAGAATATGGGTGACATGAGAATAGGAACTTTATCTTTTATCTGTCACTAATATCTAGGAAAATACCTGGCTCACAAGTAAACATAGTTCTGCGTGATTGAATGAATGAAGGATTAGTAAATCCATATACAACATTTGGTGGGGTTGGTTGGTAGCATGAATTTTAAAATTTTTGTTTAGTAGAGTTCATACTTTCATCTTTTTACTCAATTACTTGTTTTACTCAAAAGCATATATTTTAATAAGAGCTTGCATTTAGCAGAAGTCAGTTCAAAAGCTTCTGTCAGTTCTTTGGAGGGAATTGAAAAAGAAAGATGGAGAAATCTATTCAATTCATGTTAACAAATAGAAAAATAAGACACTGTCATATTGGAACGATGTCATAGATTATATTGTTGACAAAAAGAATACACACACACACACACACACACATCATTTCACTATATAAAAATTTTCTGAAAAAATATAGGATATACTTGTAGTTATAGTTCAAAAGCTGTTTTTGACAGGGCAAAATAAAACTGTCTTCATATTTAGTGGACCATGCATTTTCAGCCAAAGAGCAATTATATTTCTTAATATCACTAAGCACATTATAATGCTGAAAAGAAATATTGGTGAAAATTGTAATTTAAATTACAGTGAAAAACTCTGAAAAGTCAGCATTATTAAAAAACTGCTGAAAATACAAAATCTAAGTAGGTGACTAAACACCTGGTATAGGGGAAGAATAGAATAAAGGGCTAAATAAAGAAGACACTGAGGGCTAAGAATTTAATTCTTCAAAGAATAGACTCTGAAATTATTCCAAGCATTTTTGAAAAAGTGAGAATACATTGTGTCTAGTGGGAAGAACGTGTTTTATCCAAGTCTACTAAAGAGTAGATATGCTCCCATTGGATAAACTAGCCTGAGTCTATTCTATTTGGTCAGTGTCCATCCATGCCGTACTGCTTCTTAAGTGTTTTAAGTATTACATCTGATATTATCTATTAGTTTATATTTATTGGGAAGGTTAATTTGAGCATTTTTTGGTTTATATATTAGACTGACTCTTATATTTGAATTTTTCTTATATATTTGACCCGTCTTTAAAGACTCAAGCAATATCACTATTTCTTTCCTTTAAATTTAAATCCTTAAAAATTATATACATTGTAATCAAGGCTTTTTTACTTCCACATAATGCATGGCCTCATTGGGACCTTTAAGAGTCAGCTTTTAAAAAATGCTTGCTAACTGTGGGAATAATTCAGCTTCCCAACCCACAGTGACTCATTCTGTTCTTCTCCTATCTGCCATGTCTCTGCACAGTTTTATGATGACCTTCTTAAAGTACTGATTCTATATACTACCCAACAATGTTCTCTTATTACTATTTTTTTTAATGAGAGTTTTAGGCATATTAACTATTAAATGAAAGTGACTTGTAGAAAGTTTGAAAGAAAAAGCTTCAACCAAAGGAGCAAGTTGGTGAGGAAATAATACACTACAGATTCCAGAAGATAGGTGAAGAAAGAAGAAATTTAATTTGGGGTAGAATGAAGGAAGCTTCTACCACTGATACCAATCAATCTATTAATTAGCAATATTAAGGACTTTCTATTCTCAAAGTTCAATCTATGACACTATTTCTGTTCTCATGGAATTTACAGCTCTTTAGTAGTTAAGGCAGATGTTAATAAAATCACAAACATATTACATTGCAACTACAACAGAGTAAGATCTATGAAGATAAATCACACAGTGCCATGAGAGGGGAAAGACCTATTATTGGAGACCAGGAAAAGATTCCCCAAAGAAATTAAACTGTGATAAGAAGGACAAACACATTGAGGAAGGGAAAGTACATCTCAGACAGAGAAAGGAACAGGTAAAAGGCTCGAGGGTGAAGGATGAGGTTCAGTTAAGCAGTTGAAAGAAGGCCAGTGTGGTAGAACCTAGAAATTAAACATAATGTAAAACTGTACTGGGGTTTATTAAATTTTTTTGTTAAAAATGTGAAGTATTTTAAGTTAGGACTTTGATCTGAGCAGACTTGCTTTGTAAACCCATTGCCTAGGTAGAAAAGGGCAGGAGTGGATGCAGAGTGACAAGTTAACAGAATTGCATGGCAATAACCCACATAGGAGATTATAGTAGCTTGTTCTGAGGAGAAGAGTGTGGACATCAAGCAAAGAGAATGGATTTAGAGATTTGTAAGAGATAAGATCACTAGAATTACCAATGGATATAGACGACAAGGAGAGAATGTGAAGTGTAAACAATGATTTCTAGTAGTCTGTCTTGAGAAAGTGATTATATGCTAATACTGTTCTGAGTTGAGTACCACTTAAAGAGAATCAGGTTTTCTGGAAGAGAATAAGGAGCTGCTATTCATTTAAGATGAAAATCGATTTTCTCTGAATTATGAAGCATTTCTGCTTCCTGGGATGAGAAGGTGGTGCCACTCAAGTCTGAGGCAACAGGAGATTGATAATGGCTTGGAAGAGAGGATGCAAAGTGCACGTTTTTCCACATCCAAATGGAGTTTTACATTGAAAGATTGTTGAAAGCATTTCACCCATAATGGTACTCAAGAATCCTGGATTTATGTAGCAATAAACATAGAGGCATAGGACTTTTTCTATGTTTTGGTTCAACAGCATGGATTTGGAAGTGTAAGCACGATATGAATTGTTGACTCAGCTAAAAAAAAAATTAAGAAATTTTGGTCTAAAAGCGGAATGCTAGATTTCAATTTCCACATTGACATTAGGGTAATGTCAAGGTGTAAGTGTTGGCTGTAGATATAAGTGAGCTGCACCTATTTTTTTTTGACACCGTCTCTGTCTTTTCCCAATTGTGTAATGTTAGGGAAGTGACAAAAACTCTTGGCACTTAGGTTTCCTATTTGTAACAGGAGGATAATAACAACAGGCCTTTCACAGGCTTGTGTTTGAAATTAATTAATATGTAAAATGTTTAGCAAATATTTAGAATGTAATGAATTCCTCACAAATGTTATTTTTATTATGTGTAATACAAGAATTTCTTTTTTGCTCTGTATTTTCCCTATGTTATATCTTGAATTCAGAAAACTTTTATATTTATATCTTGAATTCAGAAAACTTTTCATTCCTACCTCTTAGCAGAATAAAATAATACACTCATTTTAATATATATTTATTTTGCAAATCTTTCTCTGAAGGAAAAGAGTAATACTGTACTTGTCAACAAATTAGTAGAAATTTCTCAGTTGAACTAGAAATCTAATGACTACAAATAATAAAATTACCGTTTACCTGTTAGAAACACTTCTTTTGTATATTTCCATATATTCATATTATGGTCTTATAACTGTGCTAGTTTCTTCTTATTATTTTTCTTATAATTATTACTACAAATTAGATGCCACTTGACATTTTCTATATTAAAAATTTCTTTTAAAAGTGAGATCACCTCACAGTTCATGGGTTCAAGCCCCGCATTGGGCTCTGTGCTGACCGTTCAGGGCCTGGAGCCTACTTTGGATTCTGTGTCTCCCTCTCTCGCTGCCCCTACCTCACTTGTGCTCTGTCTCTGTCTCTCAAAAATAATAAATACACGTTAAAAAAAAAAGCAAGATCACAATTAAACTGGCATTAAGTTGTCTCTCACATAACAGGATCCTCTGTAAATAAAAATAAAAGAACTAATCCTGCTGAACAACTTACAACTCATAAATGTCCTGCTACATGTATAATCTTATATAATCATTGTAAGATACTTGGAAGGTAGGCATTAAGCTGAGGGAACACACGACTAGAGACATAAGGCATTTCTTTGACATTATATGACCGCTAAGTGGTGAGCACAATGTTCAAATCCAAGTGTCTGTCTGGTTTCACACTTGATTTCATTGTTACTGGATTTGTTTTTATTTCAAGAAGAATTTGAGCTATTTGTAGTGGAGGTTAGATGTAATTTAGACAAAAGAAAATTTATTTCATTTTATAAAATATCTTCTAGTAGCATTCAGGTATCATCAGATATTCTTTAGGAAAATAAAATGATATGTATTGGAAACACATGACATACATATCCATAGACCTCGTAGTAAATGCAACAGAAATTAAGAAAGTTGCAAATGATATTTTTAGAAGCACACTTCAGATTCCTGAAGACTAGAAAGTGGTTGTCATAACACACTTATTGGAAAGGCATTACATGATGACAAGTACAGAAACAGAAAATTGGTTAGCTTAACATAAATTATAGAAGAAACTATAATAGAAAACCAAGTACAGAGAATAAATACTCACAAAGACATGCCACATTCTAAAGAAAAAAAAAACAAAATTGCTTCAGTATTGCTTCAATAACTTATTGTGGTTATTCATTTTAAGACAGCTTTTGATCACTTGTGAGGTATACACTGACATTTATATTTATACTAGTTTTCTACCTCTAAAACCATGCATTTGTTTCCAATACAGCAAATATTGTAATGATTCAAAATCAGAAGTGTATATACATATCAATACTGATCTTCAAATTAAATACATTAGTATGACTTTGTGCTTGGTCTTCTCACAAATATGTTTGGCCATCCAATTATCTCACAGGGAAATGCAAGATGCATAGGTTAAATATTGCTGTACATACAACCACCCCAAATTCAATGACCTAACATATAAATTACTTATTTTCATGCCTTTGTGGATTTTCAGAGTTTGTTGATACAGGCTATGCTCTGCTTAAAACTGTCAGCCCGGTTACGCTTAGCTAGGATAGGTCTACTTTAGGTGAATTCATCTTGGGGTCTAGGTTGTGGAGGTAACAGCTCCAGGTGTGCTGGTTAATTTTAGGTAAACCTGACTGGGCCACAGGGTACCCAGGTATTTGGTCAATATTATTATGGGTGTGTCTGTGAGGGTGTTTTCAGATAAGATCAATATTTGAATTGACTAGCTAAAGCAAATTGTCTTCCCTAATGTGAATAATTTTCATCCAATCAGCCGGAGGTCTGAACAAAAATATCACTGGTAGATCAGCAGAAACTCCTCTTCCTGACTACCTTGAGCTGAGTCTTAGCTCTTTTCCTGTCTTTGTATTCTAACTGAAACATTGTCTCTTCTTGAATCTCAGGGCTGCAGGCTTCCTGATTGTAGATCTCAGGATTTCTCAGCCTTTATAATCATATGAGCCTATATAAATATCTATATCTATATCTATATCTATCTATCTATATATATATATCATATATATATATAGGGTATTATATAGGATATTATATAGGGTATATAGGATATATATATATATATATATAGGATATACAGGATATATATATAGAGAATATATAGGGTATATATCCTATATATAATATAGGATATATATAGGATATATATATATATATATATATATATATATATATATATAGAATATATAGAGAGAATATAGGATATATAGAATATATAGAGAGAATATAGGATATATAGAATATATATCAATATATTCTATATATAGAATATATATCAATATATTCTATATATAGAATATATATCAATATATTCTATATATAGAATATATATATCTATATATATTCTATATATCCATCCCCCTATTGGTTGTGTTTCTCTGTAGAGCCCTTATTAATATACCTGGGAAATCTCTTATCAAGAAAACATAAATTTTCTTAAGGTCTCACCTCAGAACTGGCTCACTGCTACTTTCATCTGGATTCTATTAGCCAGAACAATCATATGTCTAAGCCTGAAGTCAGAGGGGAGAAAAGGACACCATGTTCATTATGTGGTCACGGCAAGGTATTTAGCACCCTCGGCAGATTCTAGGCCAAGGGTGGCTGATGGCTCACCAAGACAGAAGAAATGACCTGGAGACAACAATCAAGACATAGATTTATTAGGGGAACTTCTGTACAGTCAGTCCAGGAGCAGCAGACTGGACAAAGCATCCACTGCTGGGGTCTACATGCAGCAAGCTTTTATAGTGTAGCAACTAGCCTAGCAACTATCTGTAATGTGTTCGCTCCTTGCATGACAAGTGTTCTAAGGAGATCAAGGCCTGCCATTTGGACATTCTTTATTACAAAGGACATGCTCTGGGTTGGCAACCCTGGAGTCTCTGACCTTGAATGCTGAACAACATGTTACTCTACATATCCTGCTTGATTGGAATATAAAGGGAGGATGAGATCTGTATATTCTCAAGATAGTGATTAACACGGCATTCAGGGTTTGACTGCACAAACTGGCCACGCACCACATATCATACACAAGGGTAAAGATTTGGGGCCATTTATTCATTATACTTCGGTAGAAGTAACATGAGAATCCTCATGAGCTTTGATTTAATATCTTTTTGTTAGTTACTTTGCTAATGAAGATAATAAAACTGATCACCTGTGGAGTACATTTTCTTTACATAAAATTTAAGGATCAGACATACAATTTAGGAAATTACATTGTAAATGTCATTTCTCTCCAGGATTAGAAGACATTCTAAAAATTGCTCTGATAAAGATATAACTGTAAAATTAAGAGATATTAGCTGCTTTAGAGAATTAGAATCCCTTACATTTGGTTTTGGTTTTAGTAGATATAGTCATTAGACCTGGAGAATTAAATTTTGCACTAACGTTCACTCACTCCAAAACCCTCAAATATGCATGAAGGAAAAGCTCCAATATGAAAGGTAAAGAAAATGAGAGAGAGAGAGAAAGCGGGAGAGAGAGAGAGACATTGAAAAGGCAGATTTTTTAAAAATTATAGCTTATATTCTTAAAGAGAGCAAATATACTGCATGTGGAAACAAAGATCATAATATTACATACAATAAATCACAATAAAAATAAAGGAACAAAAAAGAATAAGAAAGAGATCCTAGGAGTTAAAATATCATGGAGAAATATATAAAATTCAGTATAAGACTAGGAAGATAATTTGAGCAAAATTTCTGAAAATCCAGAAAGGAGAACAACCAAAAAGAGATGAAAAGTAGAAAGTGAGAAAAATTAAACCATTGATTCAAAATGTCCGATATCCAATATCCAGCTACTAAGATTTGCAGAAGGCAGGAACATAGAAAACAGAAAGGAAGTTACTCTTTAATGAATTATACAAAAACACTGCCTCTCCTCTCTCCCAAATCCCCAAAACAAATGAATGTGAAATATATATATCTATATATATATATATCTATATATATATATATCTATATATATATATATCTATATATATATATATAGATATAGATATATATATATAGAGGAGAGAGAGCGTTGAGTGGGGAAGAGGGGCAGAGGGGGAGAGAGAGAGAGTCTTAAGAGGTTCCACACTCAGCATGTAACCTCATGTGGGGCTTGATCCCAGGACCCTGATGCTCAGGGTCTGGTTGAGTCTGATGCTCAAGCAACTGAGCCACCCAGGAGGCCCAATAAGGGAATTTTATCAAACTGTGAAAATAATAACCTCTTATGATATTAAAATGTTTCACAATGTAGAAAATAAAAGAAAAATATTTTGAATAATTTTTATTAAAATAAACCCACATACACCTAACCATGATAAAAAAAAAAAAAAAGAAAACATTGATTTGCAGTTGGTGTAATTATTATGAGTTAATTGGGCTGAAGTTTGTGTGGAAGAAGAGAATGTTAAAAGGCTCTGAGATGAATGGAAGAAAGTATTATAGTATACTTTTAAAAATGACCATGTTAATGTGGTAAAGATAGTAAAGGTAGATAACTGATGTGAAAAAAATTTGGAAAAGTAGGCAGAGATTGGAAAAGGCAAAGTCTTCTGAGCTTGGTGAGGAGGTTGTCATTAAGTACAGTAGGATAGCATTGGACACTTCTGAGCACTGGGAGGAAATGGTCATATGTGTTAATTATGAAATAAATGTGTTTGATTATGATGATTTCCTCAATTTGCACTCTTAGAAAATATTTTTGGTATCTAATTACGGGTCACTGAGAAATGTATATTTGCTCATGAATCTGATAATGAATCATGAGATTTATGTTACATGTAGATAGAACAGGTGATAATCTACATCGTATAATTTCACAGACAAATAGAAACTGCTAAACTAAAATACATGACTTCATTTATTTATCTATACCTATAATGTATGTAGCGGGACATGCATATTAATGATATCTTCTTATTCCTCCAATCCCTCCACCCCAATATGACTTAGAAGAGACAATACATTGTTTTCAGTTTACACGAAAGGGCAAAAGAGTATAAAAAGGTTTTAGACTGTTTTATCATGGTCACTTTTGAAAATTAGTTTCTCAAACCCTTCATTTAAAGCTCTGTTTCTTGTTTACTTTTCCAGGCTTATCCTCTGCCCTTTTGTCCCTTATACAACAAGGTCTCTAGCTATGGAGATTCTGTTTTTGTTTTTTTGTTTTTTCTCTTTCACTACAATTTGCATGCCAATTACTCTTTTTATATGGTGAGTTGTGGGGTCAGAAATGAAACATTTTTATTCTATGATTATTTTAGAAATACATGCATATTTTTTGTCAGATACTATGCAGTACACCAGGAACAAAAAGATATTAAGGTACAGTTTTGTCTTGGGGAGCCTGGGTTGCTCAGTTAAGCAACAGACTCTTGATATCACCTCAGGTCATGATCCACAGTTCATGGGTTCGAGCCCTGTGTCGGGCTCTGCACTGACAGTGCAGAGCCTGTTTGGGATTCTCTCTTCCATCTCTCTGCTCCTACCCTTCTCACACACACACTCTCTCTCTCTCTCTCAAAATAAATAAATTAAAAAAAATTTAAAACATTAAAAAATATGATAGAGTTTTGTCTTGATTCTAACAGTACTGGTCAATAGCACATGATATGTATTTCTTGACTATTTCTTACTATGCACCAAATAAATACTTTTTGAATAAATTTTAATCTGTTTTCTCTTTAACATTTAAAGTTTAATTTTAAGTAGATAGAACTTTATTCCCAGACAAAAATGCATTAGCTATCTCTTTCTTATCAGAAGATATCTCTCTATTAGAAACCACCTTTCTCCCTAGTGTCATACCAACAGCTAAGTTACAATACATGGCAAAAAAGACTTTGCAGATGTAATAAAGGTTACTAATCAGTTGACTTTAAGATAGAAAGATTATTTTAGATTATCTAGTAGGCACAGTACAATCACATGAGCCCTTAAAAGCAGAAGAGGAGGGGCGCCTGGGTGGCGCAGTCGGTTAAGCGTCCGACTTCAGCCAGGTCACGATCTCGCGGTCCGTGAGTTCGAGCCCCGCGTCAGGCTCTGGGCTGGTGGCTCAGAGCCTGGAGCCTGTTTCCGATTCTGTGTCTCCCTCTCTCTCTGCCCCTCCCCCATTCATGCTCTGTCTCTCTCTGTCCCAAAAATAAAAATAAAAAAAAAATAAAAAAAAAAAAAAAACGTTGAAAAAAAAAAAAAAGCAGAAGAGGAAGTTAGAGTGATGCTGATAAAAGATAAATCAGAGATTTGAAGCACAGAAGGACTCCATCTGCTATTGCTGGCTTGAGTATGGAGGAGACTATGTGGAAAGCATGAGGAAATGAATTCTGCCAATAACTAGTCATCTTGGAAAAGGACCCGAAGCACTAGATTGAATTGCAGACCTGCTGACACTCTAATTTCAACCTTGTAATACACTGAGCTATGTATCTACCTATGCTATGCCTGACTTTT